>NC_143576.1:241802340-243002340 GCF_048544385.1 Mastigoproctus giganteus | reverse complement strand
CAGTTTCCCAAACTTGGGAAAATTGAACAATTATTTACAAAAAGGTGATTTTACAAAGAAAACATATTATAATACAAAGGGGAGAACTCCTTACGAGAGTTAAATCTGATTGAGCTGGCTTAACATCGAGATAAGAGCATCAGTTCAATCAGACAGGAACAGATGCAAGGTATACGTCAGTCATTGCTGATTAGTCCTACTCGTCATAATTTTTTTCCGGTAAGTCCGGTCAGCAGCGAATTTGTTCAGGTCGGCGTCCAGTGCCTGGGTTTGCTTGAGCATCTGCTGAGGAAGGAACCTGTCCGAGAGATGGAGTCGTGCTGAATGCGAGTGGAGCTCGGGATTGGCCCTAAGGGCAGCAGGGGGGATCCTCCAGCCACAGGTATCCCAGAATGAAGGTGTTGCCATTATGCCTGTTATCATCTTGACTGTTGCTAGGAGGCGTTGGTCGTCGACTAAGGTGGGAAGCCGTGGAATTCCGAGAGAGTTGGCAAGCTGTGTGGTATGAATCAGAGCTGGAAGGTTGTGCTTCCTGTTGGTCCACTTTAGGAGCCAGAATTCTGTGGCAAAGAGTGGTTTCTTTATTGACGGTGCCGCTGACGCCCAAATTTCAGCAGCATAGAGTAAAGGTGGAAAGATAACTGTTCTTATGTACCTCACGGTTATCTTTTTATCTGTGATATGAAGGAGATGTTGTTTTGCTATCCACCGGAGTCTTGAAGCTCGTGTGAGGAGCATATCCATGTGGGCGTTGAATCGAAGTTTTGGGTCGAATACAACGCCCAGATCACGATGCCTGGACACAATTGGGATGAGGGTGTTGCCGACCGAAGGCTGGAGAGAAGAAGGAGTTTGCTTCAATGAATACACCATGAATTCGGACTTAGCAGGATTGATCTTGAGCCCAAACTGGCAGAGGTAAGATGTGACTGTGGTGAGAGTGTTGTTAATTTCCACTTTTACCAGATCTAGGTCTTGACCGGGAATGATGGGAGTGAGTATCTTGATATCGTCCGCATAGCTCAGTAGACATCGAGAATGTGCAACCAGTGGGAAGATAATGGATGAAAACAGAAGGCCCGAAAGGACCCCTCCTTGTGGGACTCCTGCGGTGACGGATCTAGTAAGGGTGCTATCTCCTGTATGAAGCTTTATAACTCTGTCATTCAGAAGGGAGGAGAGAAAGCATAATATGTTCCTTGTGATCTGGAAGTGGCATTCCAGGAGAGTGAGAAGTTGGTTTACTTGGACGGCATCAAATGCAGCCTCAATGTCTAAGTAAGTCACAGCTAGTTCCTGCCTATTCTCCAATGCTGACAAGATAGTATTCGTGGTGGCTAGCAGATTGGTGATCGTTGATCTGTTTGGAAGGGAGTAGTGAATGTGGGCTGGATTACTGGGCAAGATCTGCTTAGTGAGGATGGGGAGTAAGGCCTTCTCCAGGAGCTTCAGCAGGCTGGAGGAGTTGGAGATGGGTCGGAAGTGTTTAGGTTTCGATGGCGACTGAACTTTGGCTAAAGGTTTGATGAGATAGTTTTTCCACTGCTGTGGGAAAATTTTGTTCGAGAGTAACTGGTTGAAGATAATTAAAAGTGGCTGAATAATGTACGGACTTAGGCATTTGAGCATGAATTGGGGAACTCCATCATCACCGGTGGTTGACGAGGCAGGTAGAGAATTGATGGCTACGATCAGTTGTTGTTTTGTAATCTGAATGTTGTTCAACACTTCTTGCTGGATGGGCTCTGTTAGTAGAGCTAGATCTGAGTTTGGCATAGGGTTACGGTTAAATCTGGTGACGAAGTCGAGCCACAATTCAGGATCGAGTTGTAAAGGAAAATGGGGGTTCACTTTCTTGTATGGAATTTTTCCTTTAGCCAGCTCACGGTTAACATATAATTTGATTGCCTCAGATTTCAGGCGATTAAATTGAGCCCGTGCCCTTGAATAAACGATACGATCATTGACATTTTGAGATTGTTTCCATGTGCGATGGAGCTGTTGCTTCAGCTGGAAACTCATTTTGAGTTCAGAATTCCACCAAAGCCTTGTATATGGACTGATTGTGATCTTTTTAGAAGCAGCATATTTGGCAACCGTGTTGATCCAGTTTGTGAGAATGTTCACAGCTAGTTCTGGGTCACAAGTCTCTAAGGCCACCCAGGGAATGAGAGAGGCGGCTCTGATGCACTTATCTACGTCAAGTAAGTTGGGGCTAGTAATGTCAACCTTTGTTGTTGTCCTTCTGGCTTCTAATTTGGGGGCTGGCAGATATGTGGTCACATGTATCGGGACATGATCAGAGTCAAATGACGTTTCTGTAATGTAATCAAGGGTGCAAGGGAAAGAGGCTAGAACTAGATCTAAGAGGTTATTCCTCCTGGTTGGAGCTTCATTAATAAGTTGTAGGTCAGCACATCTCAAGTGTGTCAGAAGATCCTTTTTCAGATTAGATAGCTGAGGAGGTAAATTGAAATCACCACAAACTAAGTGAGAAGCTGTGGGATGCAGCTGATTGATTAACCAGTTGGAAACTTCAAGGGTGATTTGCTGGGACGGCTTTGGGGGTATATACAGCACACAGACGTCAAACGTCACGAAGTTGTATCCTAACGTAACGAGGATTGCTTCATAGTTAGGAGAGTTACTGGATTTATTATCCAATAGCTTGAAAGCGGATTTCTTGTAGAATAATGCGACGCCTCCACCCTTGCGTGCAATCCGAGATGTGAATACGACCCCATAATCAGCTGGGGCAGCTGCCGCTAGGAATTCTTCATCATCATTCAGCCATGTTTCGGTGATGGCGAGCAGGTCAAAATGTCCGGGGAGCAGAATTTGCTCCATAGTATCAAGCTTGTTCCTAAGACTACGCACATTCTGATAAAAGATGGTGCAGGCAGGTACTCTGGGTACTTTGATACGGACGGGTGGTCTCTGACATGGCACTACTCGATTCAGCGGGGTGTCTCTAGGACTGATGAGCACAGGGATCGGCATATTGGTGTTCTGTGTCTGTGATTCTGGTTGCGATAACAAGATCTGGGACTGCTATGAATCAGGGTACCATTGGTGGGAGTCCTTTCCATTACTTCTATATCGCTGCCCGAGATATGGCATAACAAGAGCTCCAGCAGGCCAGATTTCAGGATTGAAGAGTGCTTCAAAATCTGCATCAGCTACATCGATCTTAAAGGAGGCGTAGGTGGGATATTTCGTGGACAGCTTAGTGACTCTACCATTCATTTTGAATGCAGCAAGAAGGTTTTCCACATCATCGGCTGAGGTAGCAGGGGAGAGCCTACTAATGAAGACATTACGCATCCGCTTGTCCATCATTCTAGTGTTCGCAATTTGCATCTTGCTGAAGTGCAAATTGGTTCCAATAACTTTAAGATTGGGGCTCAGTTCCTTAAGAGTTGGATTACGGGTCAGTGTTTGTTCTTTTGTTCGTTGGCTTGCAATCATTGCATACGTTGTAGTGTCTCTATGTGTAGTTGAATGTTAAATTATAGTGAATTTGGATTTATTAAGAGTATAACTTAGTGTGATAGTAATTGTTTAAGACGGATAAAACACTGATTGAGTATCTAGCTAATTAAAGAATTATTGGATTAGATATACGGGAAGATTATTAATTACATTGGTTGATTATGAATGATGAACAGATCTGTGGTTGAGGAAAGGATTTTCTAACTGAGATATATATGTGTACGTAATCATTTTGGAAAGGGGATATATATATATATATATATATAGCTACTTGTAATTGTTTATTCTCACACTGAAAGCTACCTATAGACCTACTAGGGCAGTTAACTAGTAAGAAAGCTGATGTAAGGATTATGAGTTGTAATGAACTCCTGGACCTGTTAGAACCAAAGATAAAGCACACTAAGAACATGATGATATATATATATAAATATATATATATGTATAAAATTTAGTAGTCTGGATTACAAGGATATTTACACAGATAAGGCCTAGAAGTCTAACAAAGCCACACATAATAAAGTTCGCAGTTAATTGTAGCTATTGATTGAAATGTATATAA
Organism: Mastigoproctus giganteus; assembly: GCF_048544385.1. Taxonomy (NCBI): domain Eukaryota; kingdom Metazoa; phylum Arthropoda; class Arachnida; order Uropygi; family Thelyphonidae; genus Mastigoproctus; species Mastigoproctus giganteus. The sequence goes on along the minus strand of NC_143576.1, from coordinate 242,998,286 downwards.
TGTCAATAAATATTGCTATGTTTTGTACTCATGTGTCTGTCAGTCATTTTGAACTTCAGCCAGTCCAGAGGAGGAATACCAAAAAAATATTGAGACCCCCTAGAGTCTAGAATCTTCTGGGATTAACAAGTCAGGTGTAAAGTTGGAGGGGACAAAAGGGGGCATAGTAGAGTACAGGGAATAATTAAATAAGTCTTATAGCATTGAGGAAAAATAAATAAATAGAAGTTATATATATAATATCGAAAAATAAAGAAATATATATAAAATATATAAAGACATTTAAACGTCAATCATCCCCCTCCCCCACAACAGAACTAGGGCAGAGGTAGACAGTTGGACGTGCCCTAACTAGTACTGGGTAGAAACTGCGCTGGATCGAACCAAGCTTGGATTGAACTATAAGCAAATTAGTGTGTCTAAACTGGGCTGCAACAGCATAAGTGGCAATCGGTAAAACAACAGTTTTGTATAGTGTATGTAAAATATTATGGTTCTGACCGTCTTGACGGAAAATGCAAACATTTGAAAGACAAATTTTCTCACTTTTTCAGACAGATGATTCAGATGTGGAAGAAAGGTAAGGCGATTATCAAGCAGTAATCAAAGGAATAGTGTGGTAGTTACAAAAGGGAAAGATTTACCATTAATTTTTAAGAGAGGAGGACGAGTTGGTGAAAGGGTACCTTTGAAGACCATCATACAAGTTTTACTGTGAGAAATAGTAAGTTTATTAAGCATTGATCAATCGGAAAGTTGTTGAAGAACAGTGTCCGCGTTTTCTTATAATGAATGACGAAAATTTCCATAAAAAATAACTAAATAATCCGTGTATGCAGCTGATGAATAATTTGGGAAAACCTTTAACAACCATTAGTTGAGAACAAGATTCCAAAACAATGGCCCAGGAATAAACCCTTGCAGACATCCATGTAAGACTTTCCGAAACTGTGTGAAAATTTGATGTAACCTTAACAGATCTATGTGAAAAATAATTCCTAATAAGATTGTATAGGTTAGCAGAGCAGTTCAGAGTTCTAAGACGTTCGCGGCCGCTCTCTCACCAAAGAGAGTCAAAGGCGCCCTCGAAGTCGATAAAAATTGGCAAAACGCATTTAGAAGACGATTCATTAACGAAATTCAGAAGAATAACAAGGTAACAAGGGCGTCTTCAGCACCAACTTCAGAACGAAAACCATATTGATAACTAGAATAGCTGTCTGTGTCCTGAAGCAAAGCCAGGATTCTATGTGAAATCAAACGTTCTCAGAGCTTACCAAAATTAGATAACAAAGCGATAGGTCTTTAAGACCGGGGAAGATTAGTAGACTTGCCAGGTCTAAACAGAATTCTTAAGGTGGCAGATCTCCACGAATTTGGGAAAACACAATTGTAGACATTTATTACACAAATTTAGAAGAACATTTCGACAGCAGGGGTGAAGTTTTAACAAGAACTTCCCATCGGTAAGATCGCCAGGACACTGATTACGTTTAATTCTGGCGGTGGCAGAAGATATTTCAGCAGGGGTAAAAGGAACGGCAACCGAGGAAGTAAAGTAATTAAGATTAAATGATCGAATATCTTTATGGCAGGGCAAATCTAAAAGGGGATCATCAGGTAAGAAGAGAGCATCCAGGGTTCAATTTACAGTATCTGTCCAAGAAAGAGATTCAGTGTTGCATGTATCTCCGCCAGAGATACATGCAACAAATATTACACTGCTGTCATCTCCGCGGAGATGACAGCAGTGTAATATTTGTGCTCCGTCTATTTGTCTATTTTTACTTAACAATTAGTCATTTACTAGATATGATTAATACCGATAGAAAGCATATGACTCCCTCCATCTGAATATTCCAACAGAAGAAGAAATTAATGCTCAGGTAAAGTTTTATTAATGATTTTCTGCATGTTTATCATTTGCTATTTCATCCTCGTTCACCTGCAAGTGTCCCTCAAGGTCACACACCCTGCTGCGCTAAAGAATTAGGCACTACCGCCTAGAGCTAAAGTCAGAAAGAGCTTTCCTACAACAGCCAACCCTTCCTGGAGGATTAAAGAATTCAGTTCGCTATTACAATTTACCCTTCAGCATGGAAAAACAACCAACGGATTCAACGGAACTGACGTGCAGCGTTTGTAAGACAGCAAATAAATACACGATCAAATGTTCACGGTGCAGCATCATAATTGGAAGTTGCTGTTCTCAAGTGGATATAGTGCGTTTAAATCAGAAACGACGCAAGAAGTTTCTTTGCACAAGTTGTAAGTCCACAAATGAAAATGATAGAACGGAACAACTGAAGCGCCACAAGGTATCATAGACACTAGTGACTCAGAAAATGAAGACCCCTCCTCACAGTCCGCTAGCAACCACACGGTAACGGAGCGGAACAGGAAACTAAATCACTCCTTAGCTCAAATCTTAGGCTGTGACACATGCCCAGAAGAATGTGAACACAAGAAAACAAGTAACGACCCCCCAGGATATTTGTAACATTTTAGACCACACTATAGAAGCGAGCTGTATTGCATTTCAGACAGAAGATAAAAACGAAGCGAAGCACAACCAATTAGCCAACGACATACGGAGGCAGGGAGACTTACTAGAAGAACTCCTTCTCCCCATTTTCAAAACTCTTCAGGACATCCAAAAGGAAAATCACGAACTAAGAGAACAAAACATTAAACTAATTGCCAGTCAGAAAGTAATGGATAAGAAACTAGACACCGTCCTAACATAGCTACAACATATTAACAGACGACATAATCAGACAGCTGAAAACTTACGAGCTGGCCCTGTTACCCATCCTAAAGAATCAAATAAAGAGCATGATACTCGTCTCAGGACTACCCTCCCAGCCGAAATAAAAACAGTATTGCACGAAGCTGTTCCCCGCAGAGAACAGATACGCCCTGAAATTGTAGAAAGTACTGAAAACTACTTCCCGAACAGAAGAAATCCAGACTGCAGAACGGAAAACAGAGCAGTGACAACAGTCGCTAGCACTGCGTTACCCGCAAGCCAACCCTGCATAGATAAGAATCGCTGTTCCAACTTAGAGCCATATGCACTGAAACAACCTATCTACGCACAGATGGTTACTCTCCCATCAAAATCGGCTGACCAAAGTTCTACTAAAAGAGAAAGCCACCTGCTACCTACCAATCAGCAACATGATGCAACGCGACCAAACGGAGATCCTATGCATAAAATCCCTGTTCCCTCGCCGAGGTTACCCACAGGATGTCGTCCTTGTCTTGCCGAAAGGTACAACATCACTTCGGTTCAAACGAGAGGGAAAATATTTGTGTCACGAATCAACCCCAATATCACTCCTGATGTCATCAGAGAAATGTGTGTTGAGGGAATTGGTATCGATGTTGAGGTACGCCAAGTACGAACCAGACACCCTGCCTACTCCTCCTTCACTATCTCTTGCCCCATTAATTGTGAAGCCCAACTACTGAACAGAAACATATGGCCCAGTGGCACCCTGGTTAAAAGATACAGAGAGCAATCGACAAGGCCCACAACTAGTGCAGTGAACACCCTGGCAAAACAATAGCAATTAACGAACACCTCGCCAGTCTTCAAAGAAGATACAAAAGTCTCCATTTTCCTACAAAATGTTCGCAGCATATCCAATAAACTCCATACCTTGCAGAGCCTTCTAATCAATTCAGAACACTCATTTATCTGTCTGACAGAAACGTGGCTCCATAATAATGAGCAGCTGAACGCTCTGGCAGACAATTTAGGCTACAAGTGCATCGGTAGAGGGAGAGAGATCAAAAGGGGCGGAGTACTGATGCTATATAAAACCGACTTCCAGATTGGGAAAGAACAAAGCTCTAATTCAGATAACTTTGAAGCTGTTATCGCCACATTCTCTGGTGAGAACAGCAAGGTACAGTTTTGTCTTATCTACATGCCACCAGAACATACGAGAGAGATCAGAAATGAGTTCTTTACGTGGCTGGTATCAAACTTAGACGTAAATATTGAGACAATCATCTTAGGAGATCTGAATATGCCGTTACCGAGGAATAAAGATGCAAAAGCAGAGCTAGACGCCACAGTAGAAGCACTCGGAATGAAACAACTAACAACACCTGCGACAAGAGGATTACAGTGCTTGGATTTAATTTATTACTACGCGCAAGATGTTAACTTAATAGACAACTCCTTACAGTTTTCCTCCGACCACTCTGCGCTTTCAATGGAGGTTGCTCTTCGAAGACAGATTGCCGATCAGAACTGCGACACACATCAGAGTAATGAATTAAATTTGATATTTTCCACAAAATATATCAAATGTGAGGTCATATTGCAATGCTTAGCGCAATATAACTTTCAAAGTCTACATAAGATGTCCACTGAAGAAGCCATAGATGAGATTTCGAGGTTACTCTTGCAGATCGCCCGTCTAGGAGCAGCAAAAGTATTAAAGATCTCCGACAGAGCGAACTCTTGGTTCACTCCACAAGTAAAAGTTATGTTTAAAAAGAAGCAAAAGCTCTACCGAAAGTGGAAAAGAACTGGGCACCCGACTGATCGGACTATGTACAAACGCGAAAGGGCACAGTTCATTCGACTGAAAAGACAAGCATACTTTGAGGTTATGAAGGAAAAATTAAAAAGGGAAAGAGAATAGTTAGCGAGAAAAACAACAAAAAAGAAATGACGGAACAGCTGTTTAGAGAGTGGACAGAAGTCACATTCGGAAAGCCTTTGAATGAAAAGCAGAAAAATTGTGAGGAAAACATCCGCGAGATGCAGAAAATGATTGAAAGACTGACGGATCCCACTGGCACTAACCAAACTAGAGCTAGAAACATATTACGTGAAATTAATATCAGCAGGGAAAACTTAAAGGAAGCTATTAACTCGCTCCCCAGTAAAGCAACGATCGCGCCGGACCAGTTCCCGCTATTCATGATAAAAATATGTAGCGCTTACATATTCGAACCGCTCCACCACCTCTTCCAGCGAATACTAAGTGAGGGGGGTTATCCCGGAAAAATGGAAGAGATATTACGTAAAACCATTTCCAAAAATAAGCGATCCTAAAACCAGTAAAGATTTCAGGCCCATCGCAATCGGATGCTCTCTGCAAAAAATATTTGAAAAAGCAATCCTGAGCACCATCAATCAGCACTGCTTTGGGGACAGGCCAGAATACTTACATTCTGTGCTTCCTCGAAGGTCGACTATTACTAATTTAATGGAGACTCTACTCCGAATACACTTAGCTTTAAATAATAAACAACAGTTGGACATCGTTTTTCTGGATGTTGCAGCAGCCTTCGACAACGTCTCAATCCCAGCTATAACAGTAATCCTCAAGGAGTATTTCCTCATTTCAGGAAGCACTTTAAGCATTCTCACTAACACCCTTCAAGAAAGACAAATTATCGCAATAAACGGGAAACAAACAGCATCTTACTGTATCTCCAGGGGAGTACCTCAAGGGGGCGTATTGTCCGCCACCTTCTTTGAAATAGCACTAGCCCCATTTTTAGCTCAAAACTGTGAACAATTTATTACATATGCTGACGATTTGAAATTTTTTGTAACATCTAAAGAACAAGAAACTGCACCCCATCTATCAGAGGAAGCAAACAAGGCAATCAAGAAGCTAGAAGAATATCTGCACTACATTGGCCTGAAACTTATTGAAAAGAAAACTGCCCAAATGACCTTCACCAACAAAAAGAAGAAAAATGAAATTACGATTTTTGCGAACAATACCAGAATCCAAAATTCCCCCGCACATGTTGACCTTGGCCTTAAGTGGGATGAAGGATTAAACTTCATACCTCACTTCGAACACCTTAGGAAAAAGACATACGCAGCACTGTGGAGCACTAGACAAGAACTCACCGGTCTCCGAAGCCCTCATCTTATAATTCAATACATCCTTAAATGCGTTACACCGATTCCGTTGTACGCATCGACTATCTGGTCATCAGCCCCTGAGAGCAACATCAAGGCCTTCTTAGGAGTAAAATACTGGCTCCTGAGGTGGCTAAACAAGATTGCCGGGAAACCGTTTACCATCTCAAGAGCGGTCTTGTCTGCCATTTTTGGACATCACACCCTGGAAGTATATAATCACAACCAGAAACATCTTAACTCTGGCAAAGCTACTAACGGAGAGAATAGATTCGCCGAAAGTGGGAAACGTGATCACTCGCCCCCGGATGATACGACCGAGAATAAAGAGGGAAGAACCAAGTCTCAAGTGCCAACTGACTCAATTGGACTCTCTGGGGAGATTTTTCCCAGCAAATACTGTGAATTATTTTAATAATTTAAATATAGATCCAAAGAAACTATGTAAAAACAAAATGTATAGGACAGAAATCTTTGGTAATGTGTATCGGCAAGTATAAATATAATAAGAAGACTAATTTAATAATTTATATAATAATATTTAGCATTTAACAACCATTTGCAATTAATTAAACCAACTTAACAGTTAATTCATTAACCACATAGTCTGTGTTTTTTTCATCTCCAAATTTTGTAAATAAGTTCATGTAAACATGCTTGTAAATACTATAATGTAACCACACCCTATAGCCACGTGCTGTCTATGGGTGTCTCGAAAGAGAAATAAACAGATAATAATAATAATAATAATGTAGCTTGTTTCTTGCAGTTTTGTAAACAATGTTCCAGGGAGTTTGATTACCGACATGTTGAACAAATTTCTTCCAGGTGTAAAATTTGGATATAGCAATGAGTTTTACATATTGATGTTTTTTCCTAAGATAGATTGCGCGGAGTTGGTTAACGTCAGCTGGCAGTTCCATGTAGGAAATTGAATGTTGCTACAAATATGACAATTTTACACAGACTCTCTTCTACATAAAGTTCACAATATACCTGATTTCGTAATGAGTGGCCAGCTTCACAAACCAAATGCAACGCGAATGTACACCCGACAAGTTACCTCACCGCAAACTACAAATAATAAAAGTGCTGAAACACAAGCTGTAGATTCGTAAAGGCTGCAATACGACCAGTCATTGCACTCTCTTTGCAAATATTACATTAAAGTTTGAAATCCAAGAATCTATACTTTCACTAATTTCACGAAACCTTAAGTGAAGTTAACTCCATTGCTCTCATTGTCTGTTGACAATAGCCTCCTCTCGTCTGGTCTTTTCAGCTGTTATTCTCTTCCTTCCAATAACCAAGCCAATGTATTCTCTTCCTAGAAATATAGTAATAATTCAGTTATTATTTTACTACAAAAGAGAGAAGTATACAGTATACTTAGTTACAGGTGTGTGTATGTGCGTGTGTTTACTGGCCGAATTATCTCACGGGAGTTGTAGTAGGGTTTTAGAAGCATCGGCGACTAAGGTCGTATTGCTCCGTGTAAACACTGTAAATTGCCTGTGTTCTGGGGTCGATTTTCTGTTTACTGAACGAAAAACCACGATATCCTCGTCTGAGACCGACTAACTCAGCCACGTTATGAAAAAGGCCCATAAAAATTCTCACGTCATCGACAGGAGTCGACCTCAGGTCTTTTGCACCCGGTGCGGGGAGGACGGCGATTCTACTAACTGTGCAAACCCACGAGGGATGTCTCGCTTGAGAACTTCCCTACAGTTATTTGTACTTTAAACTGGCATACTACAACATTCCAAAAAAAAACCATACTATTATTTTTAGGCCACCCGAATAATTACATTCATCTGCCGTGCTGTGTCATGTCTGTTAATTGCGTGTGTTCTATAGTCGATTTGTCTATTTTGCCGGACAAAAAACCCCAGTTTCTGGAAAAACAAAAAACCTTGGTATCTACGCCTGAGACCGACAAACTGAGCCACGGAGTGAAAAAAGCCCATTAAAGTTCCTTGTGTCATTGATGGAATTCGAACCCTGGCCTTTTTCACCCTGTGTGGGTAGCACATTGGTATCGACGGTGACGATACCAATGTGCTACCCGCGCAGACTTACTACAACATTCAGAGAAAAGGATAAAAGTAAAGTAAAGTAAAGTGCAGCTATTATCAACCCACTGCAGGATGGAAGCCTCCTCAACAATTCATGCTGAGGGAAAATGGACCATAATCTGCCACGCTGGTCCAGTGCGGGTTGGCAGATCGACCGTATTCAGCAGTCAGGGGCTCGAACCCCGGTCTACTCAAAGAGCGTGTGCTATTGCACTCCCGCTCCTGTCCACTCGGCTACGGAGAAAAGGATAGTATAATTTAACTTGAAGCTTCCGAAAATTTGCTTAACATTTTGATTTCATACCACAGAGCGACTCACACATGCCAATTAACCCCATTAACAGGCGATTTTGTTGATTGCAGGTTTCATTGATCACTTTTCTAAGTAAATCTGCATTGCAAATCAGTAACAGTGCGGGGACGAATTTTTTTCTTTTTTTGTTTATCTTATTATTTATGTTTTTTTTTTTTTTTTTGTATTATGTTAGAGAAATTTGATAACGAATTAATTCGCAAGGAAGATACACTCATGAGCAAAACATTATGACGAACTATCTAATGTAGTTTCGGGTCACCTTTCGCCGTGATAACCGCTTGCACCTATCATGGTATCCACTCCCCCAGACCGCGGAAGGTGTCAGGTATCCTGGGCTAGCGGAACAGAACGACGTCCAGGAGTTCGGCAATGGAGTGAGGTACTGGCGAATGCTACATTCCACCCCATCCCACAAATCTTCGGTGGATTTTATGTTGGGAGAAATTTGGTGGAAAGGGGAGCACACGAAATGCTTGGACATGATCCTCGAACCATTCCTGCTCAGTGCGGGCCTTGTGACACGGGGCATTGTCTTGTTGAAAGAGTCCTGTGCCATCTACATATACGGTCAGCATGTATGGCAAAACTTGGTCCGAAAAAATGCCAGGATAGGGTCTGGTAGAGAGGGTGTGTTCAATGGGGATGGGGGACCCAGTGATATCAATTTTTTTTTTATTTATTGTACTATGCAGTCCCAGTCAGCTTTCCCAGTAACCCCGCAACCTGTTTACAATGCTGTACCATTGAACAATGTTGGTGTACAATTATCAGATTCCCTCGTAGAGGATCAATTTATTCTCAATATAATGTCCATATTACAATGCAATACCATGAAGCTATCTGACACTATAAAGTCCGAACATAAGGTTGTAATGATCTCCAAATGATCCAATTAACACTTTTAGGTCCACCATGAAGATCCAAAATGAGCATAAATCCAATCCAGGAAGTAGAAGTCTTAACCAGGAATTGTGATCACAATGAAGTCAACTTTTCCTCAAACCAGTGATGTCCACGAAAAATTCCTCCAACACCATGATATTACCGCCACCGTCCAGTTTTCGAACAACCGTACAGTGTGGTTGTAACTTTTCACCTCGCTATCAAATACACATCCGTCCACATGGTGGAGGTGGAACTTTCATTCATTAGACCAGGCGACTCTCTCCCAGTCGTCTAATGTCCAGGCGCGGTGTTACAGTGCCCACTGCAGGTGGAGGTATCGATGACGGGTAAACGCTTACCTAAATTTCCTAAACTTTATCTGCAGATACATTAGGCTTACTTGTGCCCCTTTCTGGTGAAGCACACTGCCGGTTTCTTGAAACTGTTTTAACCATCGCCTCATTGATTGTTCTGTAGGTGTATGTTTCTGGAATTCCCGCTGAAAACGTCTCTTTACATTCACTGGAGTTTTGGTATCCCACAGCCACAGCGCCAACGGACACATTGCTTTCTCCTGCACTATCGGAATGCTTGCTTGGATCATAGCTATCAACCGCATGAGAAAAAGCTCATTGAGTTGCTTTGATAACTGCAGCAAACCATTTTAAGATATCTATTACAATAAAATTTTAATCTAGCTTCATAACCAGGTAAATAATTTATAGACACTGTATATTCAATGATTATTTGATAATGTATATAATTAAAAGATGGATTTGCATAAATCGATAAATCCTCCAATTACGTGTAACGGTTATGCGGAATAATTTTTGACTGCAGAAAATAACAGCAAAGAAACAATTCATGTGATTGATTTGGAATCTTTGTCAACCATTTAATTATCTTCAATGATTCGGCATGAAAAAATATGGGAAATTACCCATATGGAGACTACTGGTCCAATCAGGTGACCTGGTTAGCGTAAAGACGAACGAGGTAATCAGAGAAATTAAAAGTATGCCTGTGAAGGAAAACAAGAAAGCGCTTATGGGAAAAGATGGAAAGGTTAAGAAGTGATTCATACAACAGATTTATTGCAACAGTGATGCTAATGAATGTTCAATAATTGAGAGACCAAACAACCTACATCGAAAGAGGTCTGGGCCATTGCTAATGACCAGCATCTTGTTCAACGAATAGCAAAGAAAAAAAAGAAAACGAAAGAAAAAAACATAAAAATTCGATTAAATGATAACAAGGACGAGTCGGTGAGACTGAAAAATTGTTTGTGAACTTGGAATGCAGAGAGTAAACAAGGTGGGATAAACACAAAAGCTAATAAGGCTATAACGTTAGACCTTCATTCGATATGAAATGATTAAAAGGCGAAATGAAACCCATCATACACCCCGAATATGTACACATACTATGGGGAAATTAATGTGTTGTTGGTGTTGTGTGTTCTGTTACGCAAAGAAGAAACTTCGGTTTAATTAAAGGAATTATAATAATGTAAAAGTTCTGGTGGGATACATTTAGTACTTTCTGAGCGGGAAACGGTGGCATTTCGATTCCCTGAGCGCTCTGTTCTGATGACTAATAGTCTTTCTCTTTAATCGTAATACAGTACCTACGTTTTCAGTATTTTCCTTGTGGGGAAAAAAACAAACAGAAGGAAAATAACGTATTTAATTTTCCTTGTTTTCTTTTGTTTTGTTTTTTTCTTTCCTAGAACTTCTGTCATTTGACTGAAGTTCAGCGAATTCAAAATATGGGCAAGTGGTTCAGTGCCACCTTATAGGCGGCACTGAACCACAAAGGCACCTGGGGCGGATGGGATCTATCCAATTATATTAAAGGAGGCGGGAAAGGAAGTAAGCAAACCTTAGCCATAATTATGAGAGCATCCTTGGACTCAGGGGAGGTCCCCAGGGACTGCACTTGTGCAAATATATCCCCAATTCACAAAGGGGGATGACACGGGTTAGTTTAACAGACCAGTTTAGTTTAACTTCTATTCCGGGTAAAATAATGGCGTCACTGGTTAAAGATGCATTGCAGGATCATCTAGACAAGACTGCAGCAATAATTCAGACACAGCATGGGTTTGTTAAGGGAAAGTCTTGTCTGATAAATTTGATTGGTTATTATGATGTGGTTACAAAGGAACTCGATGCAAAAAATAATTTTGATATCATATACTTGGATTTCAGAAAGCTTTTGACACTGTTGCGCATGGAAGACTATTGAACAAATTGGAGCAGAATGGTATTAAGGGTAAGCTGCTACAATGGATAAAAGGATGGTTGAGTGGGAAAAGACAAAGAATGGTAATTAATGGGTCTGCTCTTCGTGGATTAATGTTATTAATGGAGTCCCACAGGGTTCCGTGTTGGATACACTGTCGTTTTGTATATTTATCAATGATATTGATGAAGGTGTATCAGGCTTAATGTCGAAGTTTGAAGATGATACAAAGGTTGGCAGGGTTGTTAATGACAGTAATGGCAGTATGCTACTGCAAGATGGTCTAGAAAATTTGGGCAGATGGGCTGAGAAGTGGCAACTGAAGTTTAATCTTGACAAATGCAAAGTACTGCATATGGGTAGAAGTAACTCCAGAGGAACGCGCACCAACTGTGTGGTACTACACTTAAGGTGGTAGAAAATGAAAAAGACCTGGGAGTAATTGTGCAGTCAGATATGAAGTTTTCTGAGCAATGCATACAGGCTGCCAGGGAAGGTCATGGGGTTTTGTCAATGATATATAGCAATTTTGCTAGCAGGGAAAGGAGGTGATTGTCCCTCTGTATAAGGCAATGGTAAGGCCACGCCTTGAGTACTGCGTACATGTCTGGAGGCCTCATTTTAGGAAGGATGTAGATTTACTTGAGCGTGTACAGAGAAGGGCAACAAGATTGATGAGGGGAATGAAGGGATCCTCTTACCAAGAGAGACATAAGTTCTTCAAATTGCAGCAGCTGTAGACTAGACACCTGCGAGGTGATCTGATTGAGGTGTATAAGGCCTTGAATGGGTTGAGCACGCTGAATTCTGATGGGATGCTTCCACTTGTTCTGATTACGAACCTAAGGCGGCATAAATTAAAATAAACGAAAGACTGAAGTAGAAAAGATGTGCGGAAATTTGCCTTTAGCCAGCGGGTGGTTAATTGCTGGAACAAACTTCCATCTGTCGTTGTGGAGGTTGGTAGGTTAAATAAATTTAAGGAGGAACTGGATAAACATTTAATGGGATTTCTTTTGTAAATTTTTTTTTTTTTTTTTTTTGGTTGATGCTGCATAAGCTCATACACTTGCTTTCTTGCATCACATGCCACTACTACTACATCGGAGGTTGTGTAGTTCATAAGAATAATAAAGAGAAGCGCAAGACAAAAGGAGATGAGAAAGTTGAATTGAAAAGAAGATGATTGCATATTTTTATATAAAGGAGTCTCAGAACGAAAACGAATTTCCAAACTAAACAGCTACCACAGCTGCATCAAAATTACTTTCAAGATAGGAACATACATGACACTTCAGTGTAATTACTGTAGGAAGAGCATTTTAAGTAATATACACCGATGAGCCAAAACATTAAGACCACCTATCTAATATGATGTTGGTCCTCTACGTGCAGCCAAAACAGCTCGTACCCGGCGAGGTATGGACATTAACAAGATTTCTAAATGTGTCTTGTGGTATCTGGTACCAACAAGTAACCAGCAGATCCTTTAACTCCTGTAAGGTCCGTGGTTGAGATTCCGCAAGATCGGAGTTGCTGTTCCAACAAAAACCACAGATGCTCGATGGGATTGATTTCTGAGGAATTTCGAGGCCAGGACAATACCTGGAAGTCTTCCTCATGTTCCGTGAACCAGTCTCGAACAATCCGAGCTGTGTGGCATGGCGCATTATCCTGCTGAAAGACGGCACCGCCAGAGGGGAAGACCGTTGCTATGAAAGGGTGTACCTGGTCAGCAATGATGTTCTTGAGTCAGGGTGGCACCGAGGCAAATGCCCATCTCCACCTTGATCACCTGCGACAGCGCAAAACCTCTGGGAAATGGCCTGAAAAAAAGTGTTGATGCATGTGTGTTAGGCGCCTCCGTAGCCAGGTGGGCAGGAGCAGTAGTGCGTAGCACACCCTTCTTGATTAGACTGGGGTTCGAGCCCGTGACCACCAAATACGGAGGATGCGGAAAGGTCAGGGAATGACCACCGCATATCCCCTGAGCAATATGGCCTTAGTTGCTAATGCTCCTAAAAACCAAATAACAAGAACAGCATGTGTGTTAGTATTTGAGTGTGTTGTGTGTCAGGCCTCTTCGTACTAGGGAGCAGCCAACACCTGGGCAGCTGCCACCTGATGCCCGTCCCACGCTCGAGGAGACAGGTCCGAGGTCCATTATTCACTGTCAGTGCTCACCGCACTAAATCCCGCACCCGCCGGATATAGTGCAGTACCGGCAGGTGCCAATGATGTTTAGGTGTGTGTGTGTGTGTGTGTGTGTGTGTGTGTGTGTGTGTGTGTGTGTGTGTGTGTGTGTGTGTGTGTGTGTGTGTGTGGGTTGCCTGAGTGGAGCCCGGAGTTTTCCCCCATTAGCCGCTTCATGTCTTCTTGTTTATAGGACTTCTTTCTTTTTTTTCCCTAACCGGCAACTTTGCGAGTGGGGGGGGGGGCAGAGATACGATGTCTTCCCTCCCTACTTCTGCCACAAGGAGGTGTGCCAGGTTCTACTGTCATCTGGCTGAGTGTCCCTGAAAGATTCAGAGGAATTCAATTTAGGGAGAAGTAAGGAAGAGTGATAGAAAGGGGAAAAATCCAAGAGTAGCACTGCCCTAAGAAGAAGTGATGAGAGTTTTAGTAAGGATAAAATATCTCTCACTCAGGGTGGTGAGAGAGAGATAGAGAGGAAAGTTTGTTGTCTTCAGTCAGGTTCAAGGTTGGTAGTTATTTGTCGAATCCGGTTGTCCTCTGAGTTTAGGTAAGGTGTAAGGTGTATTTAGTGTCAGACGGCACCAGGAGTTTCCCCCATCTCTACATAGTTTTCATTGTGGGTGTACCAGTTTTCTGGAAATGCCAAAGATTTAAAAGTGTCTGAGTTTAGGTAGGTGGTAGATGTGAGAGTGCCAGGCACACAGATAACTGGACCCAGGGTATCGCAGAAGAAAATCGCCCAAAACATGACATCGCTGCCACCGGCTTGTTTTCGTCACATGGTGCATCCAGTCGTCATCACTTCCCTAGGTAAATGTCGCACACGTACCCGGCCGTCCACATGGTGCAACAGGAAACGTGATCCATCGGACCTGACGACCTTCTTCCAATTACTCAAGGTCCGGTTTCGATACTCGCGTGCCCATCCTAGGTGCAGTCGCCGGTGAACCGTGGTTAGAATGGGCACTCAGAGCGTCCTGCGGCTACACAGCCCCATTTTCGCCCTTTTGTTGCCACGTACCATCCGGGAGAGAGCCTTCGTACACCTCGAGCCGTGGTCGTCCAACACCTCATGTGGCAGGAGTCGCATTCTCCTTGAGTGGATCGCATCTGTTGAAATGGGATAAATTCTTCCAAACTGTGTTACGATATTCAGTTCTGTTTCTCTCTATATTTTCCTATTTATTATAATTTCATTTTACATGTTTTAATTTTTGTGTAACTCATAATTTCCCATGTAACTGTTATTTTTACCAATTTAATCACATGTATCATTCCTTAATGTGAAACTTTTCCATAATGTAAAACTTCTGGCCATGTCGCCGTGATGAGAATTATTGTTTCTTAACTTGTACCGTACTTAGCAGCAATAAAATAAGTTTATTAATACGTGTGTATTCATCTAGTTGCAATAACGTGCAATAACATGTAATTGTTACTGGAACAGAAAACAGATCTTTCAGTTCTAAGGTTCCATTTCAAGTGCTTAATTACTGTCCATTACTGTAATAACTCTGTTATCTTTTTTATGATCTACGTTTTTCTAAACATATCTGCACAAATTTTCTCTAAAGGCTGTGCCCTCCGGTTAGCATATTCCATATCTATACTGAGTGAAAAATGCCTGGCCTTGAATCCTATCTCAACGGAAAGAACCTTTATCAGTCTTTTTTTCCCAACGTTCCCTAGTTATTCGGCTTCGGGTGAGTTTTGAATATGTTATCTCCCAGAAATTAGGGTATGTTTTCAGAAAAGCAGGTTAATATAGGCAACTACAGAATGGCAAATTGGGTCGCGGGAACACAGGGAAACTTTTCGGTGGGCTTCTCGGCCCGTGAGTCCGAAGAATCAGGACTATTCAATAATAAAATTTGTATAATCAAATTTTAAACTTTACATATTACATTAGTCTTAAATTTACAAAAAAAAAAAAAAAATACTGGTATACAGCTGCTGTATTATCATTATGTATAACCCGAAATAAATAAAAAGAAAGATAATCAGTTTTCAGTTACATAGCTCTTGGAGCTGATGTCTACCACACTGCACGAAACTCGTCCATCAACAAATTACATCTATCATCTCCCAGCGTGTCTGGCTTCGAATATGGTCCTTTTAGGATTATTGAAAGTTAAATACTTATCATTTACATAACCGGTCATTAATTTTGTTTATATTGTTTAAAACTTGCATTTCTATATTTTACAACTTGCCCGTAACGTTACTCCTCTCTACCGTTCAGGGTTTTGTCGATCTCGAGGGTTTGCCGATCCCTAACTACCGCGATCACTGAGGGGTATTTGAGATCCGATCTCAAGAGTCTAAGAATGTTGAGGGAGGAGGCCCAGTGTGAAGAACCGAAACGCAGTCACGGTTCTTCACGCGCATTGGTAACGCCAACAACCGACCATCTAATTGTCGAATTTTAATGCAATTTAAGATGGATAGCTTGACAAATCTTTTTAAGGGAGCTAAATATAAAATTTACTTAAAATCCGTCCATTGATATGTTACAAGCTGGCAGTCGGACGTATCAAAGACAGTAGACACATTATCCTTATATTTGCGAAATTGCCTAAAAATTTATTTCTTACTTACACACTTACATTCAAATTTTCAGCAATGTATCCAAAAATCACAATCAATTAAAAGAGTTATAATCCGTCAATCACAATAAAATATTTATAGCAGAAGTCCAGTACTTCTGCATACGTATGTAAAGCAAATGACATCATGTTGATGAGTTGCAGAATTCAAATCGTGTGGCTTCAAGAATTCAGATGGAAACAATAAGAAAGTTCACAGAATCAGTGCTATAGCGTATCAATGATTGTGCAGTGAAAATACCACGTTTGCACTTCAGTTTATGGTAGCACGCTGATGGTGGACGGAGAACTTTTGTAGTCTCTTCAGTTGGGGGTATAAGCATCCGATCTCAAGAGGAGTAGGGTTTCCCCACGAGTTATTCCAGGTTTTGAAGCCTGCACGACATGCTAATCGGCCTAGGAATACACACTTCTGCAGATATAATGGGGAAATATAGTTTGTCATTGATGCTTATGGCCTTAGTTGCTTTGGCACAGAAACAAGCAGCAACAATATGCAAGTACCTGTGAACATACGATTTCAATCATCTCAGGGCATTAACTTTCACGAAGAAAGGTTTGTAAGCAGCAGTTTGCCACGAAACTCTCACTGATGTGAATTCAATTCTTTACTTACACTGTTCAGAGTTACTACTCCTGTATTTTCCCATAGTTTCCGTGGTGGGGGAAGTCAGTAAGCGTGTAACCTTCGCGAAACCTCGCTCAAAAGCTCCATAAAAGCCCCTTCCCTGGAGATGGGATTCGAATCAGGCCTGTTCCGCAAGGTGCGAAAGGTATAATATATGTTTATTAGAAAACTTCTGAGCCTAAAGGCAAGAAACGCTCGTAGAGCTAACATTAGTATTAGCATTAGTGGAAGCATATGATGCCATCAAGCAAAGCTTATACAGCATCAGCCAAAAAATAAATAGAAAAATTCCCATTTCACCCATCCAATCGCTCCAAAAGTTTTTCCAGTTCTTCCTTGAATTTTTTATTAAGCTATCAACTTCCACAACAACAGATGAAAGTTTGCTCCAGCAATCAACCACCCGCTGGCTAAAGTGATTCTTGCACTGCGTCTATAAGAATGAGCAGCGCAGCAGCCTGGAAAGCAAAGTACTGGGAATTTCAAGGACTGCTGGGAGTCATCATGGAACAAGTAAATACATGGGTTGTGTTAGGGTAACTAAGAGCAAGAACAGGCGCATGTATGAGTTGATGACATGTACCCAGTAGTTTTTAGGGAGGCATTGAGGTTAATTATGAGGGCATCTTTGTACTCTGGTAATGGTTAGGACTCTGGAGATGTTCCTTTGAATTGAAAGAGTGCCAACGTATTGCCAATATATAGAGACAGTTCAAAGAGTGCAGTAGGTAACTACAGACCAGTTAGTCTGACTTCAATGGTAGAGAAAATCTTAGAGACAATGACCAAGAATGCAATCTAGGGACATTAACCTAGAAATGGCATTCTGAAAGATATACAACATGATTTTCTAAGCGGAAAATGAGGTTAAACTAACCTGGTATGTTTGACACGTTACTCATGAGCTTGATGTAGGGAATTGATTCAGCCCATCATTAGAGGTAACTGCATAAACTGGAACTTGTTGGGATTACTGTAAACATTCTAAGATGGATTGCAGGGTGTCTGCAGGATAGAAGTCACAGGGGGGTTGTGATGAATGGATATTCTTCAGATTGGTGTATCATCAGAAGTAGGGGCTCCGAAGGATCGATTCTTGGGCCACTGCTATTTCTGATTTTCTTAAACGTCCGACAAAGAGATAAAGGGCGAGATGTCAAAATTTTCAGTTGACGTTATGATTAAAAGAGTCGTTAACGATCCGTGCTATGCACCGCTCCATCAGGATGACTTGAACAGGTTTCAAGAACGGTCAGAAAAGTAGCAGCTGTAGCTTAATGCGCCCTCGTGAGTAGCACAGTTGGTAGAAGTAGAACCGCTGTCCACCCCACACCGGAAATGATGAGTTCCAGTCCCCGTCGATGGCGTGAGGAATTTTTATGGGCCTTTTACAGAATGTGCTTGAGTTCGTCGGTGTCAGGGGAGGCTAGCATGGTGTTTTCTCCGGGAAACTGGTTTTTTGTCCAGCAAACAGAAAATCGACCACAGAATTCATCACTAAATTTACAGACGGCATACAGGGAGCAATATGGCGTAGTCGTTGATGCTCCTAAAACTCTACTGCAATAACAATATTGTCTTAATGCAGCAAAATGAAAGGTCTTGCACTTGAGAAATAGCAAGCCCAAAATACGTTGGCTTGAATTCAAAACGGTAGAGAAATGAAGGAAGGGATCTGGGAGTTATGATACTTGCATATGTAAAATTTTCTGAGTGTGTAAAATAGGCGGCCAGGAAAGCTCACGGTGTTCTATCGATAACTTATCGAACAATATCCTGTACAGATAGAGAAGTCATGATTCCACTGTACAAAACAAATGTAAAACCATATTTTGAATACTATGTCCAAGTATAGAGACCTCATCTAAAAAAAAAAACACAATGAGCCTCTTGAAAGGGTCCAAGAAGGCCAATTCGCATGGTGAGATCGGCAAAAGACAACTGTACGAATAAAGACTTCGTTTATGTGTGATAGAGAGTTTTGGAACCAGGCACCTCAGAGGGGACTTGATTGAGGTTTATAAGACTCTGAGAGGGGTTAGTAAAATGAATGAAGGTAGAATTTTCACTGTTATGGAGAATTCCAGAACTAGTGGCATGAATTCAAATTGCAGGGGAAGAGGTTTAGGCTATATTGCTGGAAGTTCTTTACTAGCCAGCGATTTGTTGATTGATGGAACATATTGCCTCCGTGGGTAGTTGAGGTTAACAGTTTGAAAAAATTCAGCGCGGTCAACTGGGTAGTTACCTACATGAGGATGGAATCGCATAATTTGTATTTTCTGATATACTCATTTTTTTCCCTTTTTTTTTTTTTTTTTTTTTGCTACTGCAGCAAAACCTTGGCTTCCGTGCACTGAATGGCCACAACTAACTTTCAGCAGCTACATGAAGCCTTGGAATCTCAGAGAAACTGCATATATATACTGATGGCTCCGAAACAGACGCAGCAGTTTTATCACCTTCGGAGTAGTTTTATTTTTCCTCCCGAATGCAGTATCTACATCACCTCACAATTTTATGCAATGAACCTAGCGCTAGATAACATAAACAATCATAATTTCAAGCAAGCTCTGATATATGCAGACTCCTTAAGTACTGTTGTTGCAATTCAATATTCTTTTCTTCCACTCTCATCCCATTTTCAAACACATCCAATCCTCAAACACCTCCAAACACATCCATTCTGATTATGTCACTATCAAACATTCAAGGAGATGGTCACCTTCTGCTGGATCCCGGGTCGTGTTAGCATCACTTGATTGAGGTTTATAAGACTCTGAGAGGGGTTAGTAAAATGAATGAAGGCAGAATTTTCATTGTTATAGAGAATTCCAGAACTAGGGGTATGAAGTCATATGCAGGATCATGCATATGAATGTACGGATCATGATGCTAAACATCTCGACAGTGGACCTTCCTGTCACCCGAAATTTCCGAAATTAGGAATCGCTGATCTCAACTGTGGAAAAAATCAAATCTATAATAAATTCCTGCAGATAAAAAAAAAGAACCGCAACTGTGGCCTTCTAGATTTAGGGGAAGTAGGCGAGAATTTATTCTGGCAAAACTCCGCATCGGTCATTTCCGTCCAACTCATCTGTAATTGCTTATGGGAGAAACCCTCCTCAGTATTCTTTCTGCCAATCCCAGCTAACAATCACACATATCCTCATTAACTGTCCTCAACAATCAAGTATTTGGAAATCCAACTTTCGCTCTCTGTAAAACTTGCAGGAAACTTAACTTTATCATACATTCTTGGCAATGATGTTAACTTTGAAGAACCCTATTTGAAATGTATAAATTTATATGATCGTTTCTGAGCATCATAATAATGGAAGATTTAGTCATATGTAAATCATGGATAGGGACAATATGACCTAGGAGGCCTAGTGCCAAAAATCCTCATATACAACAACAACAACAACAACAGATATAATCTAATGCTGTATTTCCATCAATATGATGTGTGCTATATTCTATAGCCTGATAGTTCCTTGTGCTGTTGGAGTGTAGACTAGGACAGTGACTAGCGTTTACAGTATTTGAATGATATGCAGAAGATTATCTTGGAAGATCACAGTTCCAGTCAGTAATTTTGGAAGATTGCTAATTGGAACTTGAGCACGATGTCGTGCGATTCGCTTTACCATCATCTTATCGATAAAGGTACTGGATTGCATGGATTAATGTACCACTTATTTTATTTGAGTCGGAAATGATGGATTAAATGGACCATCATGCTGGCAGTTCAGTGAAACTGGAGAGATGTGGAGAAGCGACCAAGTTGACTTGATTGCCAGTATTCCTAGATTTGAATCTTTGAATTAGTCAATGGATAAGGATGCTGAGTGTAGGTGGCGTTTGCTGTGTGCCGGTGTCTTTTGCATGCTCCCGAATTTTTGTGTTTTCTGGATAATTAAAGCTGCAAGTATAATATTTTCTCGTCTCCAGACCATCATAAAGTGGTGTTCTACCTGCCTATGCTCGTGACTTCGATGGATTCATCTGCATAGATAAGTATTTTGTATTTTTAATTTTGATATGAACATCATGGCGGACACAAGCGTATTTGTTCGGAGTTAAAGACGTTTGCTGCCATTGGTCACTAATTGAATAAACTCACGCCTTCTGGAAGTGCTGGACTGAGCGCTGTTTTCTCGGAACCCATTGCCATCGGCTACGGGAGAGCGTAGTTCCCCTGATCTTTATTGTCTCACGGGACTCTGAATAATTACAGTTTGTGTGTAAACAGTTGAGTCACTACCAAACCTTACATTTAACAGTTTTCTTTCTTTTTTTTTTTAACTGCTGTTTTTAAAGAATAACATGATTAGTATTTATTATTATTAATATCATTTTATTTCCACATCAGTGGGCACCCCTGGAACAGCCTGGTTCGGCTAGTTCATGCAAATTCCAGTTGAATACATTCATTGGAATTGAAAGAGATCAAAACAGATTGCAAATACATAACAAGGTAAAAATCAATACATAAAATAATAAACAATAAAATAAATAAATAACAAACAATTAAAAACACAGTGGTGAATTCAGAAAAGCCTTTGCAGGGAATTCTTTTCACATTAGCGCTTATTGTTCGTGTTTATAGAGTTCTTTCACTATGTCCTGTCTATAGCGCTTCGAGCTGCTATAGACAGGACAAATACGTTCGGAATGTATAATTCCCAGGGAGTTATACATTCCGAACGTATTTGCCGAGAACACTGACCGGCAAATACGATGCTGTCCTCCATCAACTCCTCATCAACGGGCAAATATTTATTAAATATGATCACAGATTGGAGATGACCACCACGACCTCTGTCGGTTTTTTGTGAGGTCCGAGGGTTTGCCCAGATATCACGCGAATCCATTTGGCCCCCATAGAAGTGTATAGATTCTCTTTGACTATGGTTTCCCAGGGTTTCATGCCCAGGTTTGTATAGAGCACACTCCTAGAGATGATGAAAGGGTAGCCCATCTCCCTGTTTAGCCATCTCAGGAGCCAATATTCAACCCCCAGAAATCTCTTCAGTTGAGTAGAAGGAGCTCCTGACCAGAGTACCGAAGCTTAGAGCGGTACGGGTATTAAATTTCTTCGGACGTATTACAGGAGGAACTCTCGAGGCCTAAGGCCGACTAACTCTTGCCGGATTGCCCAGTAGGCCGCAAGCGTTTTTAGCCTGGCCATCTTGAGGTGGTCTTTGAAAGTAAGCCCATCATCCCACTTCAACCCCAAATCCGTATGAGAGTGAACCTTTTTAATGGCGGTCCCATTTATTGTGAGCGTAATTTCATTACAAGTCCTCCATTTTGTGAAAGTCATCTGAGCTGCTTTTTGAGGATTCAGTTTAAGTCCCAGACGTCCTAGATAATCCTGGAGCTTGGACAATACTATCTGATTTTCATAGGCGACTGCCTCAGCTTTTGCTGGATCATCAGATGTGACCAGCATCTTAAGATCATCAGCGTATGAAATGAAGTTTGGGTGCTTCGCAAGGAAGGGCTCTAGTGCTGCGGCAAAAACCGTGATGAGAGAACTCCCCCTTGTGGGATGCCGACAGAGGTCGTGGTGATCATCTCCAATCTGTGATCATATTTAATAAATATTTGCCTGTTGATGAGGAGTTGATGGAGGATAGCAAGAAGATTACCTTCGATTCTGAAATAATGCTTCAGAATTTTAACTAGCTCTGTTGTGCTGAGTGTGTTGAAAGCTGCTTGTATGTCTAGGAATAAGATTTCAAGTTGTTTCTTTGAGTTAAGGGTTTTTTGGATATTGCCCAGCTGGTCATTAATAGATTTGAAAGCGTAGACCTCCTAGGAATAACAGTGTGAAGATGCTGTGGACGCCCATTGAAGCAGTGATCGACTAAGGTGGACTGTATCGTTTTTTCAAACACTTTTAGCAATCCACAGGAAATAGATATTGCTTTGTAGTCTTTGGGATCTTTTGGTTTATTATTTTTTGGTACTGGTAAAGCATGGCATACATTCCATGTTGTCGGTGTGGTACCAGTCTCGAGGATGTGGTTGAAGAAGTGATGCAACAGGTCAATCACATAGAAATTGCATATTTTGAGAATAAAGAGGGGAAATCCGTCGGGACCAACAGTAGATTTATTGGAAAGGCTGTTTATTTCTGCTTTCATAATCATTTCCTTTGATACCTTAACATGCGCAAGCTCGATCCTTGCCTTATCTGTGATGGCCGCTACAGAGAGAGGCGGATGTTTTTCCTGGTCAGCGTGGAAGGTTGCCTGTGTCCACAGTTTTATCGTTTCTTCATCCATTTCCACCTGACGACCACGTGTGGAAAGGATAATATTTCTAATTGAGAATTATGAGATCTAACATGGAAGGGAAGACTAATTCATTAAGAAAACCTGTAACTGACTCAAATGGTAGAGTTAGCAGTTCTCCAAAGCGCGATGGGGAAAAATTATCACAGTTAACTCAAGAAAACCCTAATAGTGAAGGTTCCATTTCAACTCAAGAAGTTGGAACTTCTATAAGCTCTGGAGAAATTGATAAGACAGAAAATCTGGATAAATCACAGGATCCTTCTTTCATGCATGACAAGATATCCAATATGAGAAAAGATGTAATGAGCTTCCTCATGGGGGGAGACCAACAAAGTTCCTAAAAAGGCTAAAGATACAATTATGGAAAAATGATCAAATCTTGAGACTGTTATTACAGCTCTCTTAATTGAAAATGAGAGATTAAGAGCTATTCATAAAGAAATCGAAATCCGGGCCAATTTACTAGATAAAATTTTACAAACTTTTTCAATAGGGAATATTAAAACGGATCATATTCAGGAATCAGTTAATCAAACTGGTGAAACAAATACAGCAGTATATGAGGTAACACAATTTCAGGTTGCCTCCTGTGTGCGATCATATGTTGATGCTGCCCGTAGAGCACCTTCGGTGAAGGAAAAATCAGTAAGATCAAGTGAAAATGTCATAATATTACACTCTTCTGAAAATAGTAGTCGGAAAACAAGTGTCAACGTAAAAAAATTAGTATATAATACTTTAAAGTCAGAGTTCAAGAATGTAAAAATAAAATCCTTGAGATTAGCGCGTAACAAAGGCGTAGTGCTAGAAACTGCTTCCAAGTCTGACCTAGTTAGCATATCTATTTCAGATTCCCTGTCCTCTGCGGGCATATCTACAGGGGTTCTCAAGAAAGGCTATCCATCAGTCGTGATATACGACATACCCAAAGGTTTAAGTAAAGAAGACATCGTTGAGGATTTATACAATAAAAATCTTAGTGACAACGGATTCTCACTAGAGGAAGTCAGAAAGGTATTGGTATTTGTATTGGTGTTTAAGGGCACAAGGACAGCATAGGCCAAAATGTGCCAGGTCAGAAAGGAAACTACTTTCAGATTTACGATAAGATGGAGATCTTCATCGAATATTCACTGGGTAATCAGTTTTACCCCTCGACTTTATAAATGTATCTCAACTATGGACAGGATTTTCTTGGCCTGTAGCTCGCATAGACATCAGCCATTTATGATTGCTATCAAGTGTTTTTTATGCTTGGGATACGGACATACGGCTCAGTACTGTACCCACACATCTCCATCTTGTGGGCATTGTGCTGGAGTGGTCATGTCTACGCAGAATGCCCGAATAAAGAGGAATCCCCTTGTTGTATAAATTGTAAAAGGCGCAAAAGAAACTTCCAGCATTCTATTGAAGATCCCAATTGCTACGAAAATAAAAGAGCTTTAGAACTGGCACGACAAAGGATTTCTGATGAGTGAGGCTGAAGCTGCGAATACAGTGAAAACTGAATTTAAGTCGATTAAAGTTAAGTCATTAAGATTAGTTCGTAGCAAGGGAGTTTTATTAGAAACAGCATCAAAAGCCGATTTAATGAATAATTCAACGTCAGATTCTTTAGCTATAGCATGAATTGCCACGGTGGTTCCTAGAAAAGATAATCCGTCCATAATCATTTATGATGTTCCCAAAGACTTGAGCCAGGATGAGATACTAGAAGAAAAAAATAAATTTTGTTTTATACTCCGGCACGACAATCAAGTCAGTAGAGTTTACAATAAATCGTCAATACAAATATTTATCGTATTTAGTAGTCACGGGCTTGAACCCCAGTCCACACAAGGAACGCGTGCTATGCACTCTCATTCCTGACCACTGGGTTATATTGTAAAAATTTAGAAGAGTTTGGTATTACATGGGATGAAGTCAAGAGGGATATAACCTTCAGCTCCTCTACAACTAAGTACAGAAGCGCTATAACAGGGCATCGGACAGTTAGTATCTCTCCACAATTATATAAACTGATCTCTACATTGGATAGAATTTACTTGACTGTTACTTCCAGTGGGTATAGGTCGTTTACGATAGTCTCTAGGTGCTTCTTATTCCTTCTTATGTCGGTATGGACTTATGAAAAAATATTGCTCTCAAACCTCCCCATCTTGTGGCCATATCGCAAGAGACGGGAGGCACTGGCAGAGTGTCCCAATAGCTGGATATCATTATTCTTCTTTTTCTTGGTGATCTCTCTCTCTCTCTCTCTCTCTCTCTCTCTCTCTCTCTCTCTCTCTCTCTCTCTCTCTCTCTCTCTCTCTTAGGGTAACTCAATAGTTTTTTTTTTTTTTTTTTTTGGCTGGTGCAGCATAAGCCTCAGACTTCCTTGCACCATACAGCTAATAATAATAATAATAATAATAATAATAAGGACGAAGAAGAACCGTATTTTGTGAACTGTAAGCGTAGGAAACGTGAACTTCACCACTCGGTCAGGAATTCTCGTTATCCGGAATATTTAGGGGCTATGGAACTAGTACGAATAAGGACAGCCAATGAATAATCGAAATAATCAAAAATCGAATGGAGTTAATAAACTCACAAGAGGATCTACACATGATTCTGTGGTGGATAGAGTTCTTGGTTCTTCAGGAATGGTTTTGGCGCATATAGCCTTAGTTGCTAATGCGCCAATAAAACCCAACCAACCAATCTTCAGGAATTAAAACCATGCAGATAAACGGCCAACGTTCTAGGCTGGTGGCTGATGAAATTAGGAAGTCAATGGAGGAGAACTTGATTGATATAGTATCCGTACAAGAACCGTGTTGGGCCAGGGTTAAATCGGAGCAAGAAGAGTCCAAATCAGGAATCGTGGTAACCAATAATGATTTAAATGTTGTGGTGATACACGGGTTGTGTAATTAATGTGCCACATTCGTGATGATCGCAGCAACAACATTGAAATTTTATTTTATTTCATTATATTGTCCTCCATTAATGGATTTTAATAGCTTTTTTGGATTACCTGGAACATGCACTATTTATGTTAAAGCCTAATCACGTAATAATCACTACTGATACAAATGCTAAATCAAGTGTATGGCATAATTCTACAACAGATGGGAGAGGTCGTCTGCTTGAATAATTTATATTTAATCACAATTTATATGTGATGAATATATCCAATCAGCTGGCCACATTCTCTGGACCAATGGGCCGTCCAACATTGATATAATTATAGTAACTTCTGGCCTACGACACTACATTTATGATTGGCGGGTCATTTCTGACTGGACATCTAGTGACCATAGAGTTATCTCCTTTTATGTAAAAAATGTTACAATCTCAGCTAGTCAATATCGAGTGCCAGGGTTGGTTCAGTTCTCACTGAAAACAATTGATTGGTCTGCGTTCGATGCATAAATTCTTATGGACTTTGTGATAAGGCGACGTCAGTTAATAGAGTATTCGGCTGTACTCTCTTGCTGTATTTATACAGGATTCAATTATAAGAGCAGCGTACAAGGCTGGTAAGAAGAAAGTTGCTAGATTGAAATCCTGTCCTTGGTGGACTTCAGAGTTAACAGTATTAAGGCGAGTAGTAAACAGGGCTAGAAGACAATATCAACGCCACAGACATTGGTCCCCCTCCGAGGTTGCAAGGCTGCACGAGGACTATTTGTCCTTAAAAAACAATTATAGTAGGAAGTAGTTGATCAAAAACAGGCGACGTGGACACTTTTTTTGTGAGAGAATCGGGAAATTCTAACCCGTGGGGTTTACTATATAAACTGTCACGTGACAGGACTGGCAATCCTCAGGAACATACCGAATATCAAGTTGGTATACGTAGAGATAATCGGTTCTATGTAGCTAGAGAACATACTGCGGAGTTTACGATGGATGAACTTACAGTAGTTTTGAAGAAGCATAATCTCACAAAATGTCCTGGAATTGATTTAGTCGAGAATATATTTATAACAAGGTTCTATAAGTCGTTTTACCTAATCCTTTTATTAATATATAACAAATGTCTAACAGAAGGGCTGTTTCCAACGCAGTGGAAGATTGCATTATGAAGTTAGTTAGAAAACCTGGAAAGCCACAATCTGAACCTAAATCATATCGCCCGATCGCTCTTTTGGCAAAACTTGGTAAAATTCTTGAAAGGTTAATTTCATTACGGGTAACCGACCTGCTAGTGCAGCAGGATATGATATCGCCTCAGCAATATGGGTTCACTCCTGGGAAATCCTGCGAAGATTGTCTAGGGGCGTTTCGAACGCATATTGCAAATTCTACATCCAAATATGAATTAGCAATTTACGTTGATTTCGAAGGGGCATTTGATACAGTTTGGTGGGAGGCAGCAATGGCTCAGTTAAGAAATGCTGATTGTTCCAAGGAATTATATATGCTTTTCAACAGTTACTTTTCAAATAGATATGTGCTAGTAAAGTCCAAGCACTTTGAGCTACGAAAACTGGTTGTGAGAGGGCGTCCTCAAGGCGCCGTCTTGGGACCTCCTTATTTGGAAGAATTGGTTTTACAGAATTGGTTGGTTTGCACATTCCCTAATTGTAAGGTGCTGGCATTTGCAGATGAGCTGACGATTATAATTGCAGGATGATCTCGCTTACTCTTAGAACAGAGAGCTACTAGTGTGTTGACAGACTTAAGTTCTTGGGCTCAAAGCTATAAGCTTGCTATTAGTCCTTACAAAACTAAAATGATCTTATTTAAAACAGCTTTGGATATAAATCGACCTCCTCAGATAAAGTTGAATGGTGCACAGTTACACATGGTCCTTGATACCAAATATCTGGGAATTATTGTGGACAGTAAGTTATCATTTCACCAGAACTTATTATATTTAAGCAATAAAATCAGAAAATTTTCTGGTACTATCATTAGAATTTCAAAGTCTGACTGGGGCTTATCACATAAAACGCTGTTTCTGTATTACAAGGCAGTATTCCTTCCTATAACTACGTACGCTGCGGGAGCCTGGTTCCATAGAATTAAAATAACTAGGTTTCTTGGCTAAACTAAATTCTATACAGCACATCATGCTTATTGGTATTCTAAGAGTGTGCAGAATGGTGTCCACTACCGCGCTGCAGGTGTTGGCCGGAGCGCTACCGTTGGATCTACATTTGTTGTATCGTGGTTTTTGCTACCGTATTAAGAGGGAAATTCTTACAGAATTTTTTGGTATAGAGATCAATATTCGCTCTGACTGTAGAGGCAAAAAGAAAAGATGTATGAATGAAATAATCAATTTATGGCAGACAAGATGGGATACATACTTATTGGAAAAGTGACCAACTTGTTTATCCCGAACGTGACTTTTCTCAATGATAAAAAAGTTCGCAATTGGTTTACACCTAGTTTACAGTAGTCATTTTTGTTAACAGGGCACGGGTCAATGAATGAGAAATTATATGCATTAGAACTAACACGGACCTTTTTTTTGCGGGGCCTTGGAAGGCTGGCAGCACATACTATATGATTGTAGAATATATGACAATGCCAGGACAGCGATACGTGAAATTCTTGAGAGTATATCTCCAGGAGAAGAAGCTATATTTTTAAGAGACCGTAGTAAGTTTCAGGTGTTCCCGGTATTTTCTAAAGAAGTGTTTGAACTAAGGAAAAGTATGATTCCAGTGACACAAAGTTGATAAAATCCATCTGGCTGGAGGCATCGATATGTTTTGATGCTGCTGTTCTTAATGGTTGCACAACAGGAAGATCTACTCTTCTTTTCTTTATCTCTCTCTTTTTTTTTTTCTTCCTTTCGGTTTTTATTATTATTATTTTTTTATTTTTTCTTTCTCTTCCTTACTGTTTTTTTTTTTTTTTTTTTTTTTTTTTCCTCTGGAGTGGACCCCAGAGAAGAAATTTTTTATTTTTTTTAATTTTATTTATTTATTTTTTTGTCTCATACTCTGAGACCATAGGTGTCCCATCTACTGGAACTGGCCCACCTTCTCGTGGTGTGGACGAGTACCCAAAATCATCTGTCTAGGTGACTGATGCTTCTGGGTAACCAAGCGGCCAGAACATTACAACAGAACATACACATAATACACACAAACCTACGTCATTCATATATCTGGCCCATTTGTAGTGATACTGTTCTTCACAGAGATACTAGGCGGAGTTGAACTGACGTTCTAGGAGCCGCCCCTTACATAAACACATGTCCACATATATCTTTGAATTAAAGCAAAACTGAACGCACTCAGAATAATAGAAGAGTCCACATGCACCTGTGGAGAACCTGAAACCTGGCAGCATATTATGCACGACTGCAAATGCTACGAAGAACACAGAAGCAGACTTATAACTGAGATCCAATACTTGCCGAAAAATCAAGAGCACCATCTCCTGGATTCAGAAGATGAATACAAAGCCATCAGCCGCTTTGTACTTGACGTGTTCAACAGAAAACGAACAGAAATAGCCATCCACAACGAACAGATAAGCACAATAAATAATAAATTCAAACTGATAACGAACATAAACGCGGAGAAAATGACGGCAAAATACTACGGAAAAACGCACGAAGAGCAGACTCTTACGGAGTAATATGGAGCAGAATAAATGGAGCACCAATACTATTACTGAAACAGCATCGACCTAGGAACCAATGGGAGTGGCACCAGCCAGGACGTGATCGCTCCCAGGATGCACCCACACCAGATAGGACCCACACACCTAGAAGAGGACTAGGCCCTACCAACGAGTCAGTATCGGACTGCACTTGCTGTCTGGCACTGCAAATTGCCGCTATGGTAAACTGGGCGGGGTTGCCTTGCCCGGCCCACTTTCTTTCCCCTATCCCTAGAGGGGTGAGGGGACGGTCTGTCTGTCCCCTCTCCTCCCCTTTCTTTTCCCTCTGGTAGGGCATGGGCATGCTACACTGATGAACGCCTGGGGTCGCCTTCCCTATTGACTCTATATTTCTGTATTTTCTCCCCAGCCTTCCGTCTCTTTCCCCTACTCTACCTATATCGCCAGCGAAAAGCGATTGCCCCACACGACGAAAAATTTAAAATGCCAAACTCGACACTTTTAGATGTGTCGAGTTTCTAAAAGTCCAGAGTACTTTTAGATAAGTACTCTGGACCTGCCAGAGTATTTATCTAAAAATACTGGTGTACCTGGTCTGCCTCCACGGGACCAAGTGGGCAACGTTGGGTCTCAACAGGGGTCCAGCAGCTAAACGGCCAGATGAACAACAGAACATAACACTACACATATCCATTATTCACATTCTTTTAAATCTCTGGGCTTCCCAGCGAACTGGTACACCCACAATGAAAGCAACGTGGAGATGGGGGAACCCCTGGTATCGTTAGACACTAAATACATTTTACCTTTTTGTATCTTTGAACTCAACACACACTTAATTATCAACACGCAACAACTCTCTGCCATTTACAGGAGTACTGTATTCTTCACAGCGTACATATGGCGCAGATGTGGCAAACCACAGGTGGCACCTGACCCTAACACTATGCATGTATCTTTGAACTGAATGTATCCTTAACTCTGATTGTGTCTCCTAAAGGTATTTTTTTTTTAATCTGGCCCTCCGCTTGTCAGGACAGGCTGATTGGGATAACCCATGGCTTGTCGTTGGGCAAAACAGGCAAGGAGGTGGGCTAGATCAGTGTACAAGAAATTGGAAGGATTGTAGACCCTGCCCGACTCCACGTGCCAGGGATGGTAACCAAGTTATTGTAGCTCCTACAGTCACTTGAGATAAGTAGCCAGTCATGCAACACTATGAACATATAACAACAGTAAACTACAGAACATAAACGCCACTGCACTGATCGGTCTTTATTAGTATGTATGTATTTACTTTACATGCAGAGTTTCCATAGTTTGGCTGGGGCCGTGTACATAGAACAGATTAAAATATATATATATATATATATATATATATATCTTTCCTGACAATTCTCGCCTTTTTTGCCAAATTTACATATATTTACAACCCGAGTTAAATCAAATACGTGGTGAGCTACTATGGAGATCCGTGTGTTATTGTCATTTTAGTATTAACTACGTTTTGTACACGAATGTACAAAATTATTTCTGCTTATTTTAACTGTAACTTTTATTTATTATTTGCTAATAATCATTAAACAAAATATCAACCGGAGATATTAAAAGTACCCAGCGTACTTTTAATAGATTTTAATCACGTTGAAAATACTAATAATCAAGATCAGGTTGTTAGCAGACCGTTTTATAAATGAAAGATAAATTTTGGGGCGAATAATCTTCGACGTAGTAAAAATCATTTATTGTATCGAAGATTATCTGCCCGTTACTGAATGCCATCCTTCCTTTCGTGGAGATTTTCTATCGAGAAGAGCTGAGAATGTGTGCGAATTCCTAACATCTCTTTATCTCACAATCTTTGGAAGCCTTACATCCCTTAGATACTTTAGACATCCTGTGAGGGGCCAGTCAACTTCCGGCACTTTCTTCTGTACCGATCTGATAAAAGAAATCGAAGAAAGGAATTGTATGTCCGGGCATGCGCTCAGAATATGAAAGTAATATATTTTCCATTTATAATGTTGTCAATTATGTGATAGAGAATGCGACGTACAATAAAAACAACTTATTATGTACACTTATTCATTAATTGTTATTATTTTTTTTTTCATTTGTTCTAAGCATATATTGTCTTTTTAAATAACTTCAACCACTGGTCTGTGTAAATAGTAAGTATATCATTAAGAACCCTCTTCTTTTCTCAAAATATTTACAATAATTCATGGCCGCCTCAGATTGGTTTTGCTGGCTTTGTGCCTTACATATTCATCCACAGTGGCGCGTTATACCTTCATGGAGGACCAAGGCAAAATGGAATTTGGGAGCCCCATCTAAAGAAAAAGGGACTCCATCAGCATTAAAATCAAAAACTGCCGAATTATTTCACTACACTTCAGGTCTGCCTGGGCATTCACTGAAGACTGGTTGATAGATCGTGGCGACCTTCTACCTGGTACTGTACTTAAGCATAAGGCCCCCAGCGGCGCTAGTTATATACAAGGCGGTCTTTATTTTTTCAATTAACTCAACTATTTAAGGAAGAACTAAGTATAAATTTCATCAAAATCGGTAAAACATTTTTTAAAAAACCTAGTTTTCAAATTAATCTTCAAGTAAAGTTCATTGACCTTGATAGGTAGAAAGTTCAGTTTCTGATAAAAATCACTTAAAAATATTAGTAAAAGACAGCAAGTTTTTGAAACTGATTTTGGAGCCCTCTCTGATCAGGGCTCTAGGCAAGATGTCTTTTTTGTCTATAGGATAACGCGTCACTGTTCATCTACTCATGCTAAATTTGAGTTATCAAAGAGGCCTTTCAGTTGCATACTGGGCGAAAACCTGTCGAAGGTCTCAACAAACTTTATTTGCTACGTCATGAGTATCTATACATATAAGTATCAAAATTGAGTTACAGTTGAGTGAGTTACAGATGAATGTCTTAGGGTGTTTACCTTTTTAATTTTTTTTGCAATGCTTTATGAAAATATTTGTCCTTGCGGTTAGGATTTTAATCTTCTCTCAAAAGGAAGACATTTGTGGATTTTTTTTTTACACTGTAGCGTAGGTAGTTGATCTTAAGCAAGATTGCGTGCTCCGTAACAGTATAGTATGGTTCAGCACTTTTCACTCATTTATCGAAATCTAGCTACAAATTCCGTTGAAGACTTTAGCAGTTCTTCAAGGTCTTTTGAATGGAGGCCGTATAGAGCTGATTTCAGGTGAAGGAAGTATATGTGTGTGTGTGTCGTAGGTTAGGCGACACCAGCCGAGATTGTCCAACTCTGCGGTGTAAATCGCCTTCATACGGGACACTGTGAGTTAGTAGAGATTAAGAAGACAAAAAACTGAAACGCCTCCACACCCATCGCAATGGCGGCAAGGGAGACTCAGTTATCAACCCTGTCAGTTCTTAGATGAAGACAGATAATCCACACCCAGAGGCAGAGGCGGAAACCTAACCCAGGAATGCAGAGATCTCGTACTCAGAAAAAAAAAAAAAAAAATATATATATATATATATATATCCCCGTGAGTATCAGCATATCCTTCCTGCATGCAAAAAAAGCCAACAACAACAAAACATAGAGTGTGGTCTAAATTTAACTCAAACTGTGTTTAACCCAAACAACGTTAAGAAATCTAGGCAAACAATCCTAAGTCATTCAAAAATAATTAGGGGGGAGGGACAAAGAATATCAGATGGAAGCAGTAGGTGTTTGTCCAATAGATAGGCATATTTTAAAAGCAAGAGAAGTAAATTTCTGGAAGGTGGAGTAAATTTCTTTGTTTTCATACGTGATATTCCAATCCAGGGCGAAAGCCCCTAACACAGTTTTTGAAGGGAATTCGTAGTTCTTCATAAATGTCACAGTCAAATAAAACATACTACCAGTCTTTGCTTTGTTCTTGAGAACAAAGGGCAGTGTTATAAAGTCCGAATGTATATCATTTATCGTTTAGTGATCTATGCTCAGGATGAGATATGATGCATGCATGGATATAGAGAAACATTTCTTCTTCCTTTATCCATTAAGTGAGTAACTCAGGGAAAAACTTTCCAGTAACATGTCCGGTCAGCGACGTGTCCCATCGTGTTTGCCATACGTTAACAAGTTCGTTCGAGAAGCTTATATAGTCGCTTTTAATATTATTATTATTCAAGCTAATTTTAATATCTCTGGCAATGTTTATGAACTCTGTCTTGGCAGGTTAAAATTCCACCTGTATTTTAGTCTCTACATCAACTTTCTCGTTCTACTTACTTTCAGTATATTGTCCACCATCAGCAGATATTAATTTCTCACAAAGATATCAAGAACACGTGTTTGCTACTTTAAATCCCACTCAAAATCTTTCTTATGATTCAGCAGTGTCTTGGACAACAGAGGTAGGATTTTCGAGGAATTTTTATTCACCTACAATTTAAATCTGCACAACTTACCCAACCAACCGCACACCGTCTCAAACGTCCACGGAGAATCAAACATTGATTTAACCATTTCAACGTCCGCCATGTTCTCAGGATCTCTGATTGGACCATACATACTGACTACATAAACAGTGCCCACCGAGCAATCACTTTTAAGGTATCTCTCCTTCCAAATACTACAGGTCCCCCTCCTTCTCCTCCAAAAGATCTTAGAAGATTTTCTATCAAAACCATCAAATGGTCTTTATTTATGTCTTCACCAGGATTTTAACGTTGACACTCGCGGTCTTTGAACCAGTTCAATGCCTCAGAATATGCATTCTATGTACAGGCTGCCTTACTTCGTGCTACAGAACGCTCCGCTAAGAAGAAAATTATCAAGCATACTACAGTTCCATTGTGGACAGCTGAACTTTCTACCCTGCGCAAAAAAGTACTCAAAGCACGCAGAGACTTTCAACGGAGAACGGCCTGGCCTGAACCAGAAGTCATCAGACTAAAAAATATCTATAAAGGCCAGCAGAAAGAATACGTAAATACAATTGCAAAACAAAAACTTTCCTCCTGGCAACACTTGGTTCACTCCACAGGAAATTCTGATCCCTGGGGTCTATTATATAAAATTAGCAAAAACAAGTTTCACTCTCATGAAGTGTACAACACTGTAGTGAACAACAATACAGACACTACTAACTGGAATGACTCGGTTAACGCCATCCTGGATCTCTTGCTTCCCCTGGACGATCTCACAACAGAGACTCCAGAACAAATATCTATTAGGAATAGCAACTCAACCTACCACTCCTCATATGAAACCGATCTCCTCACTCTTCCCGAGCTAAAGTTGGCCGTAATAAAAATAAATATCCATAAATGTCCAGGTTTAGATCTTGTGGAAAATGCTGTAATTATCAAATTTGCCGAAATCTTTCCAGAAATACTTCTATGTACAACAAATGTCTTACTGAGAGGATATTTCCTAATCTCTGGAAGGTAGCTTTGATTAAAATTATTCACAAGCCGGACAAAAATAAATCTGATCCTAAAGCATACAGACCCATCTCTCTTTTGGCAAAGCTTGGCAAACTATTTGAAAGATTGTTAGCACCCAGAGTAGCAGATTTAATTGAAGGTCAAAACTTAATGTCTCCATCCCAATTTGGCTTCAAGAAGGGAAATTCCTGTGAAGACGCCTTGGTCTCTTTAGTTAACCACATATCAGCTTCGAGGGCTAAATATGAAATGGCCATATTCGTTGACTTCGAGGGAGCTTTCGATTACCTCTGGTGGGAGAGCACTCTCAATTGTCTTACCAAAGCCAAGTGCTCTCATCAACTATTCCAAGTTATTAGAAGCTACTTCCAAAATAGACTCATCCAAGTAATCTCGAAACAGCAGTCTCTCTCTCTCTCTCTCTCTCTCTCTCTCTCTCTCTCAAGGACCATCTCAAGAGGATGCTCCTAGGGACCAGTTCTGGGACCCCTCTTCTGGAACATAGTTTTGGACAGCTGGCTCATGCAAAAACCTGACAATACCTCTGCCTTTGCCTACGCCGATGATTTGGTTCTTCTAATTCCAGGTCGATCGTGTCTTCAAATAGAACAATCAGGCAATATAACCCTTTCTGAGCTAATCAAGTGGTCAAGTATACATAAACTGTGAATATCTGCCACAAAAACAAAACTGATGGTTTTTAAGGGCAAGTTAGATTACAGAAAACCTCCTAATATAAAGATAGACGGAAAGCAAATTCCTTTTGTTCCTGAATTAAAACATCTTGGCGTAATTTTAGATGATAGGTTAACCTTCTCCTCTCATATTAATCACCACGCCTCAAAGATTAAGAAGTTCACTGCAGCAATTATCCGCATTTTCAAATTGGACTGGAGACTAAATAAGAAGACTCTCTTACTATATTATACAGCAGTATTCGTACCAATAGCAACACATGCTTCGAGAATCTGGTTTCATAGAGCCGTTAATGTTAAACTCCGTTCCAAGCTCATCTCCATTCAACGGATTATGCTGCTTGTCATGCTCAGGGCCTGCAGGACAGTGTCCTCTGCTGCTCTGCAGGTCCTTGCTGGAGTCTTACCACTAGACCTGCATGTTTTTTTTTTATTTTATTTTATGAAAACCCCAAACACGAAAGGTATCAAAACCTATAGTACTTAGTACCGTGCATGGGTTGAAGGAGAAGTATGGGGGGGGGAGATGCCGGAAACTTTGCTCTAGAGACTAAACATGGGTTTCACCACTTCAAGCCTCCAATAAGCAAAGTGGTGGTCATCTTCAAAGGATTATGCTATCGTCTAAAGCACAGAGTTCCCGGCGAGATTTTCAGCATCTCATGCAACTTAACTGCTAACATCAAAGACGAG
This sequence comes from Mastigoproctus giganteus, assembly GCF_048544385.1. Taxonomy (NCBI): domain Eukaryota; kingdom Metazoa; phylum Arthropoda; class Arachnida; order Uropygi; family Thelyphonidae; genus Mastigoproctus; species Mastigoproctus giganteus. The sequence goes on along the minus strand of NC_143576.1, from coordinate 242,961,728 downwards.
AAACGGAGAATCTGGAATGAACTTATCAGTGTGTGGCAATCACGATGGGATTCCAGTACTACTGGTCAAGTCACCCGCTCTTTTGTTCCAGCAGTTACCTTCCCTCTTAACAAGAACGTCCACCAATGGTTTTCTCCCAGCCTAGAAACATCGTATATACTTACTGGGCACGGCTCCATCAACTCCAAACTATTCCAATTTGGCTTGTCTGACACCAATCTCTACTTGTGTGGAAACCTGAACGCACATTCTGTATCGCTGCAACCTGTACCACGACGACAGATTTACACTACAAGCTGCTGTCAGCAACTTCTCTGAAGGAAATGAAGTGGCACTGACTGAAAATTCTCAATCGTTCTCAGCTCTACAACAATTCTGCTCTGCTGTTCTCACCAAAAGAAAGCAACTCTTCTCAAGTCTATCAAGATATCAACAACAAGGATCCAACCCAACACCTGCAATGCCTATCGATATCTCTTAAAACTGATATCACCTGCCATCTACTTTTTTTTTTTAGCTGGTACCCCAGTTTGGGCAGCTTTGGGTACGGGATTAGCTAGCACCTACTGGTATAGCACTACGTCCAGTGGGTGAGGTTTTTGTTCTTCCTAGGACAGAAAAAGACTGCTGTCTTGTGGTTCCTGTAATACTTCTGATTAGCTGGGTGATGTGATTTGCAGTGTAAACATGTTACATATGCATTACACTTATGACATTGTAATTAACATGATTCTATGTATATCATTGTATATAATATGTATGTATGTACATGGCGCATTTGCCAGTTTCTGTCTAGGGGTCATTTGTTGTTTTTGTAAATAAATAAAATAAATAAAAAATAATAATTTTAATATCTAAGAATTCAGTTGCAATTCCTTTCTTCAGTCTAGAACACAACCCTCTGTATGCTACATGAAGATGTAGTGGAATAGATCATGCTAGATTCTGAAGAGAAGGTGACGAGACTGTACGGCAGGCACATACTATGGCAAGGAATACGCTTCTTAGTGAATGAAAATTTTCCTTCTGTAACCTGTGAAGCCAGGTGACAGCGCAGAAGGTTATAATAGGATTGAATGCTCCAGAGTAATGGTAGTGGCAAATGATGCAAGAAAGGAAGCTTATATAGCATCAGTCAAAAAAAAAAGCACACGTCACTCATTCTTACCCTCCGCTGGCTGAAGGAAATATTCCACACATCTATGGGTTTCCCGAAACGGGGAACATTGTACAAAAAGGATAGGTGGAACAGGACCAGGGTTGATAACGTTGTAGAGCAGATATCATCTTTTAAAGGCACAAAGGATGATATTGTTGTACACATTGGCACTAATGATATTAAGAATAGGAGACCGGCGGAATTACCTAACAAGTACAGGTTAATGTTTAAAAAAATCCGTGAGTTAGTGCTGACTTTGAAAGTGTCTGCAATTCTCCCCACACGATAGGAGGGAGTATATGATGAGAGCCTTGTCAATCAATTCGGCCTTGGGAGAGATTGTGCAGGGCTCAAGGTGTAGAACATTTCCCATCCTGGTCTGTGCTTGTTAACAGGAAAGATTGCTTCTACAGGGACGGGAGACACTTCAATAGAAAGGGTGCAAGAATATTTGCTGATGCTATCGAGGAAGAGGTAGGTGGGTCGGAAAACTGCTAGTTTGGGGAATTCACAGCCTAGAAGGTTAACAGTGGCCACAGCCAGAGGGGGAAAGTGTTTCTTGCACTGGTTCTATTAGAATGAGCAGCAGCATGGAAAACAGGGCAATGAAGTTTTCCAGGACTGTTGGGAGTCATAGCTGAACAAATAAATACATGGGCTGTGTTAGGGTAACTAAGAGAAGAAACAGGTGCATATATACTTGCATGTACACCAATATATAGTTAATAAATTTGATGAGCTTGAAGTGCTAGTCAAGACATCAAAGGCAGATATTGTTGGGATATCAGAGACATGGTGTCACACAGACATAAGCAGTGCAGAATTGGAATTTGGGGAGTACAATGTGTACAGAAAGGATAGACAGGAAAAAAGGTAGAGGTTGCTGTTAGTTAAGAAAAACATAAAATCTAAGAAAGTGCATCCAATTGATGTTTGTGGACAATGAAATGTTGAGTCTGTTTGGTGTGACATAAGCACTGAGAAAGGAAAAATGAGAGTAGGTGCGTGCTAGAGGCTTAATGAATCTGATGAGTATAATGAGCAATTGTGCAGAGAAATAGAGTGGGCCAGTAAATTAGAGTGTCTTATAATGGGGGATTTTAATTTCCCAGTGATTGACTGGAATTTGTTGGTTGGTCACTCACATACTAGCAAGACTTTTGTGGGTTTATTAGATGATTGTTTTCTACAGCAGCATGTTCGGGAGGCAACTAGAGGGAATAATACTCTTGATCTGATTATTAGTAGTAATTCTTCATGCATTAAGAATCTGCAGATAAAGGAACCACTAGGTGGCAGTGATCACAGTGTGCTGAATTGGAATTTACTCAGAGGTAACTACCATCAGAGGTAAAGGGAAGGGTTTTTGCTTTCGTAAAGGTGACTACGGTGATCTGAGACAGTATTTAAATTCTATACTGTAGAACCAACTGATGTTGTTACCAACAACAAATTCAAAATGGGAAATGTTCAAAGAAATAATCTTGGAAACTACTAGACTTTTCATACCAACTAAAAAATATTGTTCAAGATTTAGGCCTAAATGCATGTCAGATGAACTAATTGGACATGTGGCAGAGAATAAATATGCATGGGATACATATAAATTAACAGGTGACACAGAGGCCTATGATAGATATAAGCTGGTCTGTAACCAAGTCACAAAGGAGGTTAGGCAGGCAAAGGCAGATTACGAGAAATCTTTCGCAAAGGATGTAAAGAAAAATACTAAAGAGTTCTTTGCTTATGTTAACGCTAGAAGGAAGGGGGTGAATCAGATTGGTCCACTTGATATCGATAGTTCAACTGTTGATGATCCTGCTTTGGTAGCTAACAAACTAAAGAATATTTTGCATCTACAATCACGCATGATGAGTTATTCAGGGAGGGGAATGCCAGAGGTGTATTAAACTCTGGCAGTAAACTAGATAATCTTGTAATAACTGAGAGTAAAGTGGAGGAGAAATTGTTGAAGATAAACATAAGAAAGGCACCTGGGGTGGATGGAATCTATTCAGTTATATTAAAGGAAGCAGCAAAGAAAGTAGGCAAACCCTTAGCCATAATTATGAGAGCTTCCTTGGACTCGGGGGAGGTACCCATGGACTAGAAATGTGCAAATGTGATCATAATCCACAAAAAAGGATCAAAGGGAGACACAAGTAATTACAGACCTGTTAGTTTAACTTCTGTTCCAGGGAAGTTAATGGAGGCACTGGTTAAAGAAGCATTGCAGGATCATCTAAACAAGGTTTCAGTTATAGCTCGGACACAGAATGGGTTTGTTAAGGGGCAGTCTTGTCTGACCAATTTGATTGGATACTAAGATGTAGTCCCAGTCCCAAAGGAACTGGATGCAAAGAATAATTTTGATATTAGAAAGGCTTTTGATACTATTGCACATGGAAGACTGCTGCACAAATTGGAGCAGTGTGGCATCGGAGGCCAATTGCTGGTATGGATAAAGGGATGGTTGAGAGGGAGAAGACAGAGAGTGGTAATCAATGGACACTGCTCTTCGTGAAATAATGTTATTAGTGGAGTCTCCCAGGGTTCAGTATTGGGTCCATTTTTGTTTTCTATATTCATTAATGATATTGATGAATTAACGATGGTATATTAGGCTTAATGTCCAAATTTGCAGATGATACGAAGGTCGGCAGGGTTGTTAATGACACTAATGACAGTATGCTGCTGCAACAGGAACTTGAAAAGTTGAGCAGATGGGCTGGGTGACAACTGATATTTAACATTGACAAATGTAAAGTACTGCATATGGGAAGCACTAAACCCAGAGTAACGTATCAACTGTGTGGTACTACACAGACAGTGGTAATGAAAAGGACTTGGGGGTAATTGTGCAGGCAAATATGAAGTTTTCTTAACAGTGCAGACGGTCTGCAAGATTAGCTCATTGTGTCTTGTCGATGATATACAGGAATTTTTCTTACAGGGATAAGGAGGTGATTATCCTCTTGTATAAGGCAGGCCACACCTTGAGTACTGTATACAGGTCTGGAGGCCTCATTTTAAGAAATATGTAGAGCTGTTGGAACGAGTACAGAGAAGGGAAACAAGATTAGTGAATTAACAAAAGATTTCTCTTACGAAGAAAGGCTTAAGTTTTGAAAATTACAGTGTCTGGAGACTAGGCATCTGCGGGGTGACTTGATTGAGTTGTATAGAGTCTTGAATGGGTTGAGCATGCTCAATGTTGATGGGCTCCTTCCTCTTACTCAGAATAATCACCTGAGTGGGCATAAATTCAAATTGAGGAAAGACAGTTGTAGGACAGGTGTGCGGAAGTTTTCCTTTAGCCAGCGGGTGGTTAATTGCTGGAATAAACTTCCATATGTCGTTGTAGAAGTTGATAGCTTAAACAGATTGGAGGCAGAACTAGACAAACATTTGGAGCGAGTGGATGGATGAAATGAGAAGGGGGTGTGTGCGTTTTATTTTATTTATTTATTTTTTTTTTTTGGCTGATGCTATATAAGCTTGCTTTCTTGCATCATGTGCCCTTGTTAATGCTAATGCTAATCTATCCTGCAACCATCCTTCCCTACTTAAATTTATGCCTCCTCGTGAGTTTTGAGTACACTCACGAGGAGGCATAAATGTACAGCTTACAGAATCGATTTAAGGCTTTAAATATTATACGGTAAACAGAAATACAAACACCTCAATCAGGTCAACCCTCAGGTGACTAGTCTCCACTCGCTGCAATTTGCAGTACTGAAGCCTTTCTAAGTAAGAGCACCATTTTGTTCCCTTCACCAATCTGGTTGCCCTTCTACCCGTTCCAGCAGATTTATATCCTTCTTAACGTGAGTCCTCGAGACCTGTGTACAATACTCTAGATGCCTTACACAAAGCCGTAATCACTTCCTTATCCTTGCTAGAAAGGTTTCTGTAGATTATCGGCAAACCTGATGAACTGTTCTGGCAGCATGTCTGCACCGCTCGGAGAATTTCATATCTGATTGCACAATTACCCCGAGGTTTTTTCATTTTCTGCTGTCCTGAATGTAGTTCCACAGTTTATAAGTTACCCTGAGATTACTGCTATCAATATGTAGTACCTTGCATTTGTCAATGATAAACTTTAACTGCCATTTCTCAACCCTTTTTTATGTAGTGAAAAGGCATGCCACATTACTGTCGTTAACCACCCAGCCAACCCTTGTATCATCTGCAAACTTTGACATTAACCCTGGGCGCTCACATCTGGTGAGTATGGGCTTGGCACACCCAGGGTCCTGAGCTGGATATCATCATATGGCTATTAATGATAATAATAATAATATATTAAAGCTTGATATAACTTCATTAATAAATATTGAAAACAACAATGGCCCCAGAAGAACCCTGGGGAATTCCACTGATAACATTAGTCCAAGAGGAGCAGTGCCCATTGATAATCTTCCTCCACTTAGCTATTCCTTTATCCATAGCAGTAACTTGCCCTTTAATGCCACATTTCTCCAGTTAGTACGGCAGTTTTTTATGTGAAACAGTATCAAAAGACTTCCTAAAAGCCAAGCATATGATATGGAAAATAATTTTTTGCATTCAGTTCCTTGGTCACCGCAACAAAGTACCTAACAAATTGGTTAGACAACACCGTCCCTGCTGATTTCAGTATAATTGCATTCCTTCTTGAACCAGCGACTCCATTATTTTAATATAAACATAGTAGACAGAAATAATGGGATACTTGGCTAGTAATGAATAGGCCCAGCTTTCGCTCGGTAAGGGCAGTCACACGGTGAGGCTTTCAGTCCACTAGTTTACGAAAGCATTCCACAGGTATTTCCATCCAGGCTTGCTGCACCGCTGTCCATAATTCCATCACGTTCCTGGGTAGAGGATTCAAAGCTCGAACGGACCTTTTTGACAGCATCCCAAAGATGCTCCACAGGTTTAATGTCTGGTGAACGGAGGCCATTCCATGGTGGTAAAATCTGAGGACTGTTCTTCAAACCATTTTCTAGCTACCATGGCTCTGTGGGGAGGCGCATTGTCCTGCTGAAAGATCCATTGCCCTGTGGGTGCACAGTGACCATGAATGGATGCAGATGGTCTGCAAGGATGGACACATAACCTGGACTGTTCAGAGCTGCATCTAGACATATCAGAGGTCCTAACGTGTGCTAGTCGAACATACTCAACCATTACGACCGTCCACCTGCCTGAACAGTTCTTTGTTGACATGACGGGTACATAGCTTTGTGCAGTTTATGCCAGATACATACCCTCCCATCTGCTCGAAATAACTGGAAATGGGACTGATCGCATCAGGAGAACCATCTCCAATCATCCACAGTCCAGTGCCAATGTTCTTTCACCCAGTTGAAGCGTAGAATCCTGTGTCATGGTGTTAGCAGTGGTACTCTGGTGGGTCAGTGGCTCCATAACCTATAACAATCACATGATGGTCTTGGCGGAGACATTTTGGGCACCTCCCTCATTGAAGTCGGTGGTGATTTGTGCCACTGTCGCTCTCTCGTTGGCTGAAAAAATGCGAGACACATCGACGGCCACATTCATCCACCCACAGCTCTGTCCATGAGATGTTATTCTGGTAATGGCGTAAAATTCCCGATATACTCTTTATACTGTTGAATGGGGATAGTGCAATTTCTGTACCACCTCTGTGACAGTGATTCATGCGTTGAGCACCCGCTATATCTCTTTCAAAATGGGCTGTAACTCACGTTTATCCATACTGACATCAAATTACCATCTACATGAATGTAGTGAACCTATATAGCTGCCAAGCAGTGGGTTAAACAACTGGCATGAGGAGTGACAGCATCGTGTTGCCCACAAACCAGCTATCCCATGAATTGTCCTTTCAGTGTAATTAAATCAGTATTTCTTTTCTGTCCACATGGTCCTGCATTACTTCTTTAACCAGTGACTCCATTATTTTTCCTGGAACAGATGTTAAGCTGAGAGGTCTGTAATTACTCATGTCACCTTTTGATCTTCCTTTCTGAATTGGGGATACGTTTGCACATCTCCAGTTCATGGGGATCTCCCCAAATCCAAGGATGCTCTTATAATTATGGCTAAGGGTTTGCTCACCTTTGCTGCTGCCCTTAATATGATTGAATAGATTCCGATCACCCCAGGCACCTTTCGTGTTCAGTTTCAACAATTTTTCTTCTACTTTCCTTTCATTTATCAGTCTTATAGTTTCCACTTAGAGTTTGATAAACTTCAGCCATTGCCTCCCGTAAAGTATTCATGTGTGAATGTAGATAAACAATATCTAATAAATTTTTCAGAAACCTGAGTAGGGTCAGCAGTTAACCCATTGACATCAAGTGGCCCAATATGATTCAATCCCTTCTTCTAATGTTAATATAAGTATAGAAGTCTTTGCTACTTTTCTCAGCATTCATCAGGATTCTCATAATCTGCCTTAGTTTCCTCACCTTTGTAACTTGATTACAGACTAATTTATATCTATCATCTTCTGTATCACCTATTAATTTATATACATCCCATTCACTGTTCTCTGCGTGTCTGAAGTCATTTAGGTCTAAGCCTTGAACAGTATTCATTTGTTGGTATGAAAAGCATAGTAGCTTATTTGATTAGTTCCCTGAATGCTTGCCATTTAGAATTTGCTGTTCATAACATTACCAATTGATCCGACTACATAGAATTTAAAAACTCTCTTGAGACACTGTAGCCACCCTCACGAAAGCAAAAGCCTTTTGCTTTACCCTTAACAGTAGCTATGTCTTTAATTAAATTGAACATTAGTACACTAATCGCTGCCACCCAGTGGGGCTTTTACTTGTAGATTCTTAATACATATAGAATCACTGCTAATAACCAAATCAAGAGTACAGCTTCTCATGTTTACTCTCTAACATGCTGCTCTAGAAAACATTCATCCAAGAAATCTAAAGTCTTGCATGTTTGGGTGAACAACCAATAAATTCCAGTCAACTGCTGGAAAGTTAAAATCCTCCATTATAAGACATTCTGATTTAACTGGCCCAGTCTGTTTCTCTGTATAGCTGTTTGGTATACTCATCAGGCCTATAACACGCTCCTACTCTATTTTGTATTCACAGTGCTCATATCACACCAGCCTGACTCAACATTGTACTGCCTTAGATTTAATATGCTTCTTAATTAGGAGCATAACACCTTTACTGTCTGTCCTTTCTGTACATTGTGCTCCCCATATTCAAATTCCGCATCCCTTATATCTCAGTGATACCATGTTTCGACAATCCCTGCATCTGCATTTGATGACATAATCAGTACTTCAAATTTATTTACAATGCTTCCAGCATTAGCATACATGCACATCTTCTTACTCTTAATTACCCTTACATAGCCCATATATTCACTGGTTCTGTGATGACTCACAGCGGGTCCTTAAATCCAGACCCCTTGCTTTCCTGGCTGTTGCATTTTCCAATAGTAGTGCAAGAATCACTTTCACCTCTGCCTGCAGTTATAATTAACATATTAGTCTGTGAATCTTCCAAATCTAGCAGTTTTCCAACACACCTATATCACTGCCTTGATAGTATCCACAAATATTCTTGCACCCTTTCTATTTACATGTGTCACATTCCTGTAAAAACAGTCTTTCCTGTTAACAAGCACAGTCCATGCTGTGCTTATAGACTTAATTTTCCCTCGAAAGTCAACAGTCCTGTCAAGTAACACACATAAGAGAGCAGTATAGAAAATGTAGATTCTAGCACAAATGTAGACTTTTACAAATGCAAAATATCTGCCCCTCTTCCCTTAAAATAGTTAATTTCTCTAAAATAATCTACAAAATCAAATTGTTTTTTAACAAAAAACCATTTAAGCAAAAAATGACTGAAGTCTCCCCTTTTAATCGACTTTTTCTTTTTTATATTTTCTGCTTTGAAATCAGTTATATGAGCTGTATTTTTTCCCATTTCTTTCATACCTTTATTAATCGGTTTCATTTTTATTTTATTGTAATCTTCAATATTTTGTGTGTTATTTCATGGTTGAATCTATCTGGTAAAAATAATTTAAATTCATATATGTGAACAATTACTTTATCTCCTTTTTCTCTTTTTATTATTTCAAATTCTTTAATTAGATAGCATACATTATGATCTGACTCTTGTAATTTTTTGAATGGAATAGATTGGAATTGCCCGATGTACTCATTTTATTAAATTTATTTATAGAAATATATATTTTTTCAAATATTTAAAAAATAATTTTTCAATTATTTATAAACGTGCTTTTTATCAATGGAAATAAAATTCTGGAAGAAATGTGAGCAAGAAAAAAATTAAAATTAATTTAACATATCTCTCACTCACATTTTAGGGATTGTAATAAAGCATATCAAAAAGAATATTATAAATTTATAACATCACTCTTTTGAGTGATGTTTTAAATTTATAGAATAACTTTTGTTTTTACAAAAGTTATTTTATGTGAATGTGAAAGAGAAATGGAAAAAAAAAAAAAAATTTGGAGAAACAGAAATTCATATTTATGTGTAAGAAAGTCTTATGCAAATTAAAGGGAAAAAGATATGCAAACTATGTCAAAAAGAAAAACTATTTCACAATTTACAAAATATTCAAGTGGTGAAAGATATCATACAGTACTAAAAAAAATTGCCTTTAGCTAGCGGTTAGTTGATTGCTGGAACAGACTTCCATCTGTTGTTGTGGAAGTTGACAGTTTAAATAAATTTAAGGCTGAACTAGACAAACATTTGGAGTGACCGGATGGGCAAAATGGGAAGGTTTTTCCTATATCAGATGTTTTTAATGCAAGGAATAGAAGATCTCTAAAAATTTCGTATAAGAGTAATTTAATATAAATAACCCTCAAGATAATGTTAATGAAGCTTATGTTGATTAAATGGCATTTAGTACACAAAATGCTGCATTATCTATTTCTAATAGGTCTTATGATGCAATGGGGAAAAGCATAATTAACATATCTGATCCTAAGTCTAATAAAAATGCAGTAAATCTATAATACTGGAAATACATTCTATCCCATTCTATGCATCTACCCATTCTGAATGTATTGTTTTACAAAAAGATTTCCAAGCAATTAACTTTGAAATGCATAGTGGTGTTTTATTAGATAAAGATATGAAGTTAACTGATGACATGGATTTAACAATTTATTTTCAGAGTGGAGAGGAATTCCCTTTCATTATATTTAAACTACTTATTGGAGAACAAAAATTTGAAATTAAATTAATAGAAGTAAGCAAGGAAAAGACTGTTTATAACAGCAAAGAAGAATGACATATTGAAAATTGAAGCTGCATATCTTTTAGTCTATCTTCAAATTACTAGAATTAACTGGAATTAAAACTGCCATTTTTTTAAAATTTTATAGATTTCACAATGTTAGACTTACACACACACACACACACACATATATACAGTGGAACTTCTCTATTACGAACTTCTATTTAACGAATTTCTCTATATTATAAATTTTTTCGCAAAACAGTGCACCTTGAAACGAAATTACATGTAAAATTAACCCCGTATAGTGAAGTGTTAGTCTCTATAACGAATTTTTTAAAAAATTAGTAAAAGCATTTTTGAAGATTTAAGCATTTACTGCTAAACCGCTCAAATGTATTGCTTCCTTCCTTCCGAAATTGCACATTAGCATTGCGCATTCCGAAATTGGGCAGACAAGAAGCTAATGAAGTTGTGTATATACGAAGATGTTGATAAAGCTGTTCTAAAATGGGTGCAAATGATATGTGAAAAGAATATACCAATATCGGGCCTAATAATTAAGCAACAAGCTCTGAAATTTGCAAAGTCCCTTGGAATGAAATTCTAAGGGACTGTGCAAATACAGAATTTAATGCGAGCACTGGGTAGCTAGATAAATTTAAGAAGCGCCACAGAATTGTGGAGAAAGTGTTAATGTAAGCGAAGAAGATTGCAACAGTTGGAGGAACAATACCTTAAAGAAGATTTTGGAAGAATATGAGCATAAGGATGTTTTTAATGCTGACGAAATGGGTTTATTCTTTAAATGTTTACCGAATAGAACACTTGCTTTTAAGGATGATAAAATGTTTTGGCAAAAAACAAAGCAAAGAAAGAATCACTGTGCTAGTTGGAGCAAATATGACAGGAAGTGAAAAATTAAGACTTTTAGTCATCGGAATATCAAAAAACCCAAGATGTTTTAGAGGCACAAAATCTTTGGAAGTTGACTACACCTAATAAAAAAGCATGGATGACAAGTGATATTTTTGAAGAATGGATATTAAAACTAGACAAGCTTATAACAAAAAAATTAAAAAGGAAAATCGTGTTGGTAACTGACAACTGTCCAGCACATCCTGCCAAACTTAAAAGTGCAAAGGTGTTGTTTTTACCACCAAATAATGGACCAAGGCATTATTAAAAATTTTAAATTTCATTATCGAAAGAGAATAATAATGAAGATTATCAATGCATTATCAGAAAATATAAACTTGGAGGTTATAATAACCTTAGAGATTGCATCTCTGAACTGGACAAAGTTTGGACAAACGATGTCACTGAATACACTATTCAAAATTGTTTTTCGAAAGCGGGATTTGCATTGAATACAGAAGTCAAACGACTGGACGAACAAGATGAACTGCCCCTTTCACAATTGAAAAACTTTTGGACATTAGAATCGTCCAGAAACATCGAAAATGAAATAACACTGGATAGTTATGTTTATGTAGATCACAGCAGAACATCCAAATGAAGATGAAATACTGTTGAACAGTGTTAGATGCGACCTTGATCACGAAGAAATTAACAAAGACGCATCAGAACACCCGCAGAAAAGCCAACTCGCGAAGAAGATTAACACTTTTAAAATGGTTCGTATGGGTCTACAGTTTTGTGAAAATGTTCCTGATAATGTTTTTAATGCTCTGAACAAATGAGGTTTTCTTTGAGAATCAGAACTTTTTAATTGTACTGTGCAAACAAAAATTACAGATTTTTTTAAATTTGTGATACTTACCAGCAAAAACTGTGTCAAGATGATTTAAATAAGTATGTTTTTGAAATAAAATACATTAAAAATAAATGTAGATTTGTTTTCATTTCTAATTAGATAATTTCTAATAAAAATTCTCTCCAGGGCCAAACTGATTGACAAGACTCTCATCATATTCTTCTTCCTATCGTGTCTGGGTAGGACTGTATAACGAAATTTCTCTATAACGAATTTTTTCGCTGGATTTATCGAATTCGTTATAGGGAAGTTCGACTGTATATATATAGCTCTCTACCTGTTACTCTGAACTACCAACTGATAAAATGCAGTCTAGTTGGTCTGTTTAATGAAAGGTCAACTCCAAAATAAGTGGGGTTTAACTAAAAACAGTCGAGGAAAGGATTTGGAAGTTACACTATGGTCAGGCATGGATTCTAAAGGATGAGCGCTTCTTGAAAGGGCCCAAAGACAGCAACATACTTAATGAGATCAGCAATTACTCCATTCTATTTTGCAACAACTTATAAGTTTATTAAGAATCCATGCCACTGGTTCTCCAGAAGACGAAGTCAGGATTATCATAAAATATAATATCATAAAGTTTCTTAACCATGACGATAGCAAGAAGGGTCTCTCAAGGCTAGGAAGGGGGGACAAAAAATTTGGAACCGTTGATCTTGATAAAAAAAAAAAAAAAAAATCTGGTATTCATTTATCACAAATTATTTATCAATTTCAACAAAACTAACAACTTATAATAATATAAATCATGTGGTATTAATCTCATTACAAGTGACCAGACAACAGTGAAGGAAATCAGATTTGCCAAGATTATGATATTTAATAGCAGTAGAAGTCAAGAGCAGATGAATGAAAGCTTCTGTTATGTAAATATGTTATTTGTAATTTCTGATGAAGTTATTTTGTTTCTCTGATGAGACAAAATGATATGTACAACAAGTGTGGTAATAATTTTAAAAATAAATATATCAACCTGAAATATAAAGCCTTTAATAACATTTTAAAATAAATTTTACAGTTATTTTATATCAAAATATACACTTTTTATTAACAAAGTACTAGTAAATAACTTGTATGCATTTCATTACATAAAAAAACTCAAAATATTTTGCACTTTATTATATAAAAAACTAGTTCCACAGACCATGGAACTATAAACAAGTTTTTTGCTTAAGTATTCTACCACAATGATTCAAGCACCTTGAATAGTCTTAAGTTTATGGATTAAAAATCTTACTTTTACTATTTTCTCTTACTGTTTTATTTTTTTCCAAATTTATAAGGAACTGGAAAAAGTATTAAGTTACCAATTTTGGGCAATGGCATACCTCAAACACTATATAACTCTTTTTTCTAAAGCATCAAAACTTCATTTTTAAAACATCATAATTCATCAAACAGAACAATATTCTCCAATCAGGTAAACAAAGCAAGCCCTCAAAATAAGGAAAATCTAATAAAATTTATATCATTCACATATATCGAAATTGATAGAGGATTATCCACTTAGAGGACATCCTCTTGTTCAATGTTGTGTACATGGTAACTACAGAATAAGAGTATGCAATCTCTTCAGATATGGCACAAGATATTTTTAAACAGGAGGTAGAAAGCAGCTTCACTGGGACAGTAATAAACGGGTTTTTCCCAAAAAGAATGAATATTTATTTTGGAACCTGACCTTCCATTTCAACCATTTTTCCAATGCCAAGCAACATTAGTACTAAATAGCTTTAATAAATACCTATTAACTTGGAAACACTGTGGAAAGAAAAAAAAAGTTCCCCATATTCAGTATGATTTGAACACTTGGTCTTCTGTACACACATGGAAGGATAGCAATTTACACCACTCTGCTAGATGCAAAAACAATGCCAAAGAAAAAAAATTACCATGTTGTATAGATTTTGACAAACATGCAACGTGAATTACAAATCTTAACCCTTTGTCAAGCCCAGCACAACATCCTAAAATTCACTTCCAGTCAAAATGTCACATTCAGTGTGGCCAGTCAGCATTTATGATTACAGAATTTGTTTTCCAGTTAATACTGGTGTAATTACTGTACTACTATTTGTACTACTATACTGTACTATCTATATACTACTACTAACAGCCTGAAAAGAAAAATCCATGTTTATTGATGTTTATATTCAATTATTAAGCGCATGTGGAGTTGTTTTTTCAGTTCTCTTTAAGGCAGTTGTGGTGCCTAGAATGTTGGTGTTTCCAACTGTGATCTATTAATACTTTATATAAAGAATCTGAAAAACTAATCTATGTTTATATTCATTGTTAAGAGCAGGAAATGGTTTTTTTCCAGTCTTGAAGTCCAAATGTCTCAACTGGCACAACTGTTGGTATTTCAAATTATGAATTTGTTTTTCCAGTGTACTGCCATTTATTTATACTTCATATAAACAATCTGAAAAACTAAATCAATGTTTATATTCAATAGTTAATGGCAATTTTTTTTTTTTTTTTTTTTACCATCCTTTTCAACTCCAATGTGTAAACCAGTGTGACTGTCAGCGTTTCTGATTATAAAATCGGTTTTCCCACTGTATCGCCATCAATTTATACTTCATATATATGATTGGAAAAATTAAGTGGATGTTTACTGATGTATATATTCAACTGTTAATGGCAAGAACCAGTTTTTCTTTTCTTTTTTAAAGTGTAGAAGTCATAAATTAACTTCTAGTTAGAGTGAAATATTTAGACATGCCATTAACATTTAGTAAAGGGCCTTTCTGAGGCAAAATTGAGAAATTGTTAGGCCTTCTTTTTTTTTTTTTTTTTTTTTTTTTTTTTATGTAGACCCCAAACACGAGAGGTATTAGTACTTAGTACCGTGCTTGGGTTGAAGGTTGAGAAGATGAAAGAAGTTATTTTTTGACATTGAACTTGAACTTCTGTAGAATGTAATTTTCAGGAAATAAGTATGAAGGAAAGGTTGTTCCAGAAAACGGCAGTGTAATGAATAAATGAGGTAGATGAAAAGTTGGTTCTATGAGTTTGAAGTTGGATAGTAAATGGATTTGGCTGGTGGCTGCATGTGTTCAGACTGTTTTGAAAGAGAGAGTGGGAATAATAGAAGCCAATTCAGAAGAACAGTGCCCATGGAAGTATCTGTAGAAGAGGCATGCAGCAGAAACAGTACGTCTATGAGACAGCGAGTGGAGAGACTCTGTTAGAGATGAATCATTAATTAACCTAACTGCCCTCTTCTGAATGGAATCAAGAAGCCTGAGAGAGGTTTTGTGGCACCACCCCAGATGTGGGAACAATATTCCATGGTAGGGAGGATTTGTGATTTATACAGAGTGAGCAACTGTTTGGAAGAAAAGTAACGCCGAGAACGAAAGAGAAAACCAAGTTTTTTAGATGCAAAGGAAGCAATATTTGTAATAAACTTGAAATAAACTAAGTTGTCTTTGCCACACTGGAGAATTACCTGAAGATTGGCATTTAAGGAATTTGTAGCAGATTTTCAAGAAGTTGAAGCTGATTGAGCAGGGCAAGGTTTCTCAAAATGGAAAGTGGAATGCAATGTGCTATCATCGGCAAAACTATGGATAGGATTTCCAGTCAATGGAAATCCTATCCCTTCCTTGAGATATTGAGGGGAGAAGGAAACTCTTACAAATAAGACAGTTTCTGACTGTTCCATATGATAGTTAAAAGGGTGTTTATTTTGCACCAAACTACTAAGGACATGCGATGCTTGTATATATAATGGCTGCAAATTGCATATATTATATTATTAGGGCTTTTAAACTATTTTGTCATGCAGTTTTATATATTTTATTATGTAAATATGAAAATAATTTTTGAATATCACATTTCAACTAGTCATTTGTTCAATTGATAGAGCTGGACTGCATGGAGAAGACTGAAAATAATGCTGGACTGCAAAGGGTTAAGTAGCAGTTTTAACATAAGATAAACTGCACTAAGTTAACATGCTTTTGAGAAACTGTTAAAAAAAATTGAGATTTTTTTTTAACAATGTGGGTTGTCCCATCATGGGCTGTCCATTGACATATCCTTGAGTTCAGATAATGTATGGGATCAAACACGAGATAAAGCAGCTAGGGTAGCATGCTTATTTAACGCTTGTTTTATAAAGGGATAAATGTTCAAGAAAAATCAATGATATCAATGCCTGAGACTGACTAACTCAGTCACAGAGTGAAAACAGCCCATAAAAGCTCCTTGCATCATTGATAGGATTCAAACCCAGATCTCTCTACCTGGTGTGGGGAGGATGGTGATTATAACCACTGAGCAACTCATGCAAATACAAATTAGCAACAAAGTAAAATGTGTGAGTAAGTAGAATATAGTTAATTTTATCTACAAAATTTTACCTAATTGACCAATAAACCATGATCTCCAGCCAACTGTGAATGCTTTCTGATAATGGATTTCATTTTCATGATGAATATATTTTGAAAATGTTACCTTTACAATTGACAGATAACAATGTCTCATAAGCAGAGCATTATCCTGAATTGTCCCCATGGTAATGCAAGCTACCATGAGTTGCCTCAGTATTGCACTCACTTTTGACATCTATTGGCACTTTACCATAGGGAAAGAAAATAGTCAGTAAGACTTGATACTCCAATGATGAGATATATCCACAATATGTGAGATGCCCAATGGATCAGCATATTTAAAACTCAAATAAATTTAGGCCAAAGACTTCAAGTACACATGAAAGCCAAAAAACACTAGTATATAGCTAAGGCAATGGTCTAAGTTTTGAATGTAGCAAAGAGTACGCTAATTTTTGCTTATAAATGCAGCAATCTTACATTGCATCGGAAAGTCACTGTGGATTAACTCAGTATTATAGTCACAAGTAGTTTCATGTGCCTGAAGCTAGTGGAGGAAATTAATTTCAAATTTGCTGCTCTGTTGGGCATTTTACATACTGTAGATCACATATCATTGGTTTGACCAGTCTTTCTCTGATTGAGCATACTTGCTCAACAATAAGATGCCACCGAGTGCTCAAAACCGGGCTTATGGGTAATGGAATACATTTTAAATAAATAAAAATATACACACCTCTACCATGGAGCAGTGCTTTTTATTTGAAATGCAAGTACAATAACAAAGCAATTCATGGCTCCTTTCTTTTACAATATGTAATCAATGCATTTTGTAGCAAACTTAGTTTGCTCATGAGTGCATACAAACTGAGACTATTGTCATACTTTTACAATAGTTTTAGCTCTTGAACACCTGAGGCATTTGTCCTAAATTTACTTAAGTTTTAGAATTACTGTTTTATGTAATTATATGCATTCATGTATAAATATTAGCACAAGCTTCACTCAAGTCTTAGTATTACTGTATATACACAACACAGCTACAAAGGAAATTAAAGGAATCTGGATATAACAAAAATTATGAAACATTTTTTTTTTCACATTAGTAGAACTCACTAAGCTGCATAAATGTTCAAAGAGCATTTCTACTCAATACCAGTTATTCACATGTAAAAAAAAAAAAAACTAATAACATGTTTACTCTTTGGAAAATAATGTGATTTGAGGAATCAACTGAAAGTCAATCACATTGTTCTCAACATTTTATGCTTTCAGTGTTACTAGTGATATGTCAAGATGCAGACTTTTCTTTATTAATTTATTATATTGATGATGGTATATCAGGTTTAATGTCCAAATTTGCATAATATTTTAATTCAAATAGCTACAAGCTTTTTTCTGCAGATATAATTTTTAAGGTTCAAAAAATATTGAATTTCAATAAAAGCATAATTGATACACAAGGCACTAAAGGTGTAAAATGAAACATTCCTAACTCTAATTTTGACATACAAAGTTTGATCAAAAAATTTGGTGAATAGTCATGATTTTTGGATGCATAATGTTACCTAAAACTTTCTGAGTGGGACTCACAATAACATCTTTCACACATGCACACACCAAGTTTTAACTTATGTCTCAGTCTACCAGAATGCTGCTTTGAGTGAACACTTGAAGTGGCAACTGAAGTTTAACATTGACAAATGCAAAGTACTGCATATGGGTAGAAGTAACTCCAGAGGAACACGTACCAACTGTGTAGTACTACACTTAGGGTGGAAGAAAATGAAAAAGACATGGGAGTAATTGTGCAGTCAGATATGAAGTTTTATGAGCAATGCAGACAGGCTGCCAGAGCAGGTCATGGGATTTTGTCAGTGATATACAGGAATTTTGCTAGCAGCAAAAAGGAGGTGATTATCCCTTTTGTATAAGGCAATGGAGGCCTTATTTTAGGAAGGATGTAGATTTGCTTGAGCTTGTACAGAGAAGGGCAACAAGATTGGTGAGGGGTCCTTTTACCAAGAGAGGCTTAAGTTCTGCAAATTGCAGTGGCTGAAGACTAGGCACCTGCAAGGTGATCTGATTGAGATTATAAGGCCTTGAATGGGTTGAGCACGCTGAATTCTGATGGGATTCTTCAGCTTGCTCAAATTAACCTAAGGGAGCATAAATTCAAATTCAGGAAAGAGCTGTAGAATAGATGTGAGAAAATTTGCCTCTAGCCAGTGGGCGGTTAATTTCCAGAACAAACTTCCATCTGTCGTTGTGGCAGTTGATAGCTTAAATAAATTCAAGGAGGAACTGGACAAACTTTTAGAGGGAATGGTTGTGTGAATTTTTTTTTTTTTTTTTTTTTTTTTTTGCTGATGCTACATAAGCACATACGCTTACTTTCTTGCATCACATGCCTCTATTACTATTATTTGTCATTCTCATTTGTTGTGTGGACTGAATGACAATTTGTCAGATCCTGCATTTTTAACAAAAATTGTAGGAAGTGGTCGACTTCTTTCATCTTTTAGCTCTCAACATACTTCAATTAAATCCACACCATTATTCAATCTAATTAATGATTGACCATTTGAGAAACTGCTGAGGAGACTTTTCTTTCATTTGGCTTGGTTCAGGGCATTTTGATTGATGATTTGGACATGAGGTGAGCGAGTGCTAAGTTTGTTCCATGCACTGTCACTTGAGATCACAGACAGTTTCATGTCCTCATTTCATCTGAGTTCGAGCAAAGCTGTGTTAGATCCTGCATTTTTAACAAAAATTGTAAGTGATGAATATGACATTAAACTGAAGAATATTAACAATGTAAATGCTGAATAAAATTTATTTTTTTGTAACATTCATCATATTTTTTGATCAAGCTTTGTAAATCTGTAGAACTGCTCAGAATAACAATTGTTAGATGCCAGGGAAGAGGGGGAGAACAAATAACCATGTAATGAACTTATTATAAATTCACTGCAAGTTTTTATCAACATCATGCTAAGTGTTCATATTTGTTAAAAAAATTCTTGTATTAGTCAAATCAAGGTATCAAAATCAAAGCTCATATTAGCTGGAGGGGTGCATTTATTATTAAACACAATACCTGTATAATTATCACATTAAAAAAAAATAAATAAATAATTGATTAAATTTCCTGTTTAGATGTGGCATTACATAGATATAAACATATGGTTTGTATCATAGCAGTAAGGAATCTGTACATGAATCCTTACTGCTATGCTATGATCCTTTCTGAACTGTAATTATCTAAATTTACTACAGACAAGCACCATGTTGTGAATTTACACAAAGCTGAATAAGGAAACTGCTTTTCGCTTCACCGGACAAAGCATGTCACCAGGAAAGCATTTTGTAAAAACTAAGGTTAAGAGTATTGTTAAAAATTTAACCTAACAATACATTTACAGTAATGGTGACAAAATGTCTTTTTCATTACAGTAATAACAGCCTACTTTAATCAATACTACCATGGTTATTTCATGATTATTCAATAATCAGTAAAATGTTTACATTTCTAGGCTTAATTTTGTATTTTCAAAAATATTATCAAAATACTTTGTAAATATTTCCTATAAATGCTACATATATCACTAAAAATATCTGACATATATACAAATCTGAAAATAACTATTTGATTTTTTCATTTAAAACCTAAAAAACTGCTGCCAAAATAACATCATTAAAATAAATACCTACAGAAATATGATACAAAAGTTAAAAAATTTCATGAACAGAAACTTGTGTGGCATCTCAGGTTATTTACATTTTTTCCCCTATCCATATATGTACAGTCATCTTGAAAAGACTAGAGGTTTGTAGATGTTTAATGAGTCCTGTTTGCCCTTGATCTTGCTAACAAACACGTTGATTCTCTGGCAACTAAACTAGCAAAAGCTGAAATACATAAATAAAAGGTATACAATAAAGTCAAATGATTTAATTTACTAGGTAACAAATGTGTGTGTGTGTTAGCTTCAAGTAACTTTTGAAGCTAACACAGACATTTGTTTTTAGTTATAAATGGGTAGATATAGAAATTGAAATATTAGTAATCAAGTTATAATAATGCTACTATGGTAACATTGTGTTCTCAAGAATTAGCATGCACCAAATATCTGTATACTAATTAGTTGTGGTCAATATAACTAATAAGGTTAGTTCTTATTTCCTTTGAAAAGAACATCGGCATTCAGGTAAACACAGTACAGAACTATATAATATATTATCCAAAGAAAATTTATTGTTCACTAGGGTGTGTTAAACACCAAAATAACTAATACTATGAATCATCAGTATATTGTGTCTGTAATTGAAAGCATTCTTAATTCGCTCAACTTGCCTGTTTAATCAATATAATGAAAATTTCACTTTAGTAAGAGGGGAAAGAAAAAAAAAAAAAAAAGAAAAGACACTATTACAGTATATTCATTTGGATTATCAATCTAATTTGATTAATTTGGATCAGACAACCAAAACAACATCATTAAAAAGTGCTAATGTTTTTGTTAATATGTTCAGATTGGTTGGCTGGCTGGCTGGGGAAATTTTAGTGCATTGACTACTTTGGTCATAGTCATGTATTATGCTCATGGATAGATTTGCATGTTATACAAGCTGAAAAAGCTTGTGGGGGGGGGGGGATTAGAACACCACATTACCTCCACCTGAGATTGGCTAATTACCCACTATTTCCATGATCTTAGTTACATTTAAAATACAGAACTTTCTGCAACACCTAACTGATGTTCTCCTGTGCCCATTCAAAAGAACTTTGTTTCCCTTTAATTTAATGCATTGAGAGTGGCAGCCATCGTCTGAAAGACAGTCAGCAGTCTCTTGATTCTTATGAACATTTTGTTTACCAAGCAAACTTTATAAGCAAAAAAAAAAAAGTGCCACAAATTTAAATTACAAATTCAAAACTTGTTCTTCACATATTTTTTAACTTTGACAATTCCATAAGACATCACCTTCTGAAAGTAAAAAATTAATAAGAACAAAAGAATTCACCCACTGACATTGAATGGAAGGGGAGAAAAAAGTCAGTGGTGTTTGATTAAATGGGTGACTGAGGCAGCCATGCATATGCCCATTCTTTTCTGCTACAATTCATTTTTATTTATTCAATTTTTTTTTACAAGGCTATTTCACTGAAAATAAGTAATGTTGAAAAACTGTGGTAGGATGAATTTTAATAAGAGGGGAAGGGGCAAAGCATAACATACAGAAATGCAGCACTGGCAGTATCCCATCTTGTTTGATGAAATGTTTGGCTTACATATAAGGTACCAGTTGTATACGAAAAGTCTTTCAATGTTTTGACATTATTAAATGTAAAAAAAAAAAAATTTAAAGCATGATGGCAATAGAAATGCAGTAGTTATTTTGCAGATCTGAGGATTAAGGAGCAACTCATGAAATTAATGTTAATAAATCCAAAAAGATAAATTTTTTTTACATACAATAACATGTCATTTTCTCTGAATGATTTAACTGTAGATTTAGATTTTATTTAGTGTGGTAAGGTGGTCTCTCAGTTCCATTAGATTAGAGAATTATAGGCTCAATCTATAACAGCAAGGATTGTAAAGATGACAGGGCTGTACAACACATCTCAGACTCCAACTACAGGGATCAGCCCCACCTCCAATATCACCCTCTTTCTCAGTATAAAATACAACCCAATGAAGTTCCTATGGATGGACTGGCACCCTGCAATCCTAGTCCTAACCCCAATGGAACTAGCATAATAGGGATGAAAGCTGTGGCCAACATTAATAGGTATAGCTCATTGCAGCCTTAGATTTCACTTCCAGTCAGCTGATTAGCATTGCCAGAATCAGCCAAGATCCTTCAGCCACACAATGACATGTTCTCAATCCAATCTAATTATCCAATAATATATACTACCACATAGTCAAAACAGTTCAATTCTTTCTTTCTTTGCATAGTAGAAGGACTCTCTGCTTTGTTGCAGACCTATATATACAGCAGCTTGTTCATGACTATACAAGTGTATTCAGCTCAGTTAATTTTGTTGTTTAACCTCCCGAAAAGATTTCTGTCAACTTTACACCTCTAATATTTATAATTATTTAATCTATGTAAACAAATTATATGAAATACTTATGACTTTTTTTTTTAAAATGCCAAATAAAATTGATTATTTTTTGCTCTGATTAAATGAACAAAACATACACAAAAAGATTAAACATGGAAGTAGTCTCAAGATAAGCTCACCCCTGTCACTTAATCCATTTCCAAAATTTTCACATGCTGTCTTAAGGTGCATCAGAACATAAATCCTCAATAAAACTGCAAGCACTCCTTGTGGGAAAAAAAAAATTATATTATAATATTAATAATAATACAAACATACATGTGTTGTAAAAGACACTTTAAAAGTTTCTGCATGATGCAAAGTAGGATACATTTCATAAGTTTAAAAAGGGCCAAATTACTATTAGCTATTTTATATAAGGTGCAGCTATTAAATAATGAGACTGTTGCAATAAAACAAATATAATGAAATATTTCGTACCTTACAAGTTATTCTCTTAAAAATAATTGCATTGGGCTTGCACACACTGTTCAACGTTTCTTCCAAGCATAGAAACATTTCTGAAGGTAATCTTCTGTAAGCCCTTTTAACACTTCAGTTGTTCTTTAGATGAATGTCTTCAATGGACTGAAAATGGGTTCCCTTAAGTACACTTTTCAGTTCAGGGAAGAGAAAAGTCACAGGTTTGGCAAGTAGGGTGCATGTTCACACACAGGGATTTGTTTTCTTGGCCAGAAATTGGTAAACAAAGAGTGCAGTGTGTGTGCTGGAGAATTGTCATGATGGAGTATCTAACCATTGTTCCACATTTCAGGTCTCTTCCTTGGAATTCTGTGTTCAAGTAGGGAGACCTCATCTGAAAAAAGACACAATAAGCTTCTTGAAAGGGTTCAAAGATGGGCAACTCGAATGATGAGATCAGAAGAAGGATAACTGTATGAGTAAAGACTCAGATTATTTAGGCTACAGAGCTTGGCAACAAGGCACCTCAGAAGTGACCTGATTGAGGTTTAAGGCTCTAAGAGGGATTAGCAAAATGAATGAAGGTGGAATTCTCATATAAAGAATTCTAGAACTAAGTTTTCTTTTAGCCAGCTGGAACAAGTTGCCCTTGTAGCTAGTTGACACCAACAGTTTGAATAAATTCAAAGGTCAACTGGACAGTTTATATAATTTGCATTTATTGTAAATTAGCATATGTAATTTGTATTTTCTTATCTACTTGTTTGTTTTTTTTTTTTTATTGGCTATATGGCAAATACTATTACTACTATTACTAAAACAAGAAGCATGGTTTTAATTCTGATTCTGACATTCTTGCCTTTTTTTTTTTGGTATGGGAGATTGTTTTGTCTTGCACTGCATTTGCTATTGTTTAGTTTCTGTGTCATAGTGGAACAGCCAGTACTCAGAAAGTCTGGATCTTCTTCAATTTTTTTCAAACATCTTCACAAACTTGGAGTCTTTTCATTCGTTGGCCTTCATTCAAAATTTTTCTAACTGTGCCTTTGTCCATATGGAATTCTGATACAACCATTCTAATGCTTAAACAATTATCATGTCTAATCAAAGTCCTTACCTGGTCCATATTTTCATCAGTTTTCATAGATACCAAATGACCTGGTCATTTATTGTCTTCTAAAAATCTCTCTTCCTTCTAAAAATCTTTCATGCTTCAAACATGCACACTCTTGCAATAGTATCTTCCCCATAAACTTAATGTAACAACTCAACTTTCAGTTGATGTTTTCTTTGGTTTGGTTGAAAATTGAGGTTGATTTGTTGTTCGATTCTTTGTTCTGTCATTTTTCTAGCAGACTGCAAAAATACAAGGTAATGAAACCTGTCTCACTGCAAAGCAAATGAGTGTGTTGGAACATGGCAGAGATCTAGGGAAAGGCTTAAAGTCAACTGATGTGCCTTTGTTTCAGAGGTGGTGCCTGGTGTGTAGTGGCTGCACTGAAGTTTTTTTTTTTTTTTTTTTAGTTGTTGGCGCATCAGCTTATGTGGCCATAATGCACCTCCCAATGTTTTTGCATTTTATACTCTGATCCAAACCCGCGACCTTTGGGTTACCAGACAGGCACTTTACCCACCCAGCTAGCCCGGTCGGCTACACTGAAGTCTTATTATTTAATAGCCCACACTTTCCTTATAAAGCTAAAATTAATCTTTACCTGATTATTATTAATAGTTACCTGTTGACTAATTCAGGATCTATTATGCATATAATTATAAAATGCTAGATATCAACAAGAAATGTGTAATTAAATTAACAACTATGTAAACGAAGTCACCATAATTTACTAGTTCTGCTATCTCTACAGTCACTACCACAAAACGTCTGAAAATAATTTGTAATTCTTTAAGAAATCAAAGGCAGATTACACTCTGTGCAGGTTGAAGTGCTCATTATTTCACCAATTTACATCACAAAGCATCCCATTTATTCAGCACCAATTTTAAACAAAAAAGATTGAAATTGGTAATAATTGAATCCATGAAATCAAACTAAGTTCACAATTTTTGAGGGTGCTCTAGTTACAGAAGAGAACAGTTGGTGGATTTTTGGCTGCTGTAAAGGGATAAGTATTTTTAATTTTTACTGTATTCTTCGTTAATTAACATACTACATTGTGTTTTACAGAGATATTAAATAGGTTTAGTAGCATTCGTTAGCTTCTTATTTTGAATTTAACTAGTGATTTTTGAAAGTTACTACTCCCGGTGTTGGCACCAATATTGTTGAACTAGTTGCCATATTGTAGTCGATAAGAAATAGCGTAACGTATATATATATATATCGTAAACTGATAACGTAATATATATACAGGCATACCTCGAATAACGAATAGGATGCGTTCTACGAAATTACTTCGTTAAGCGAAACTTCGTTTTCAGAGGTAAAAATACTATGGCCAGAATAGGGATACGTTCCTACGTAAAGAAAATGAAAAGCTTTTTTTCCGAACAAAGAAAAGTTTTATTAAATAAACAGTCAACTTACATACAAAGTGAAATTACATTTTAAAATACGAGTCTAAAGTTGTTGTTTATGCTCTTTTTCTTTCATTTAGCAATTGCCTATACGAAGTTATTGCATTTAACACTGATCGCTTAACAATAACACTTCTTCCTAAATCAGGATCATTTTCACTAAAAAAATTTAAAACGTTTTCAATGTCATTTAAGCACCTTTTTAAATCTTTGGTTGTTAACACTTTTTCGGCAGGAACTTCTTTAACTTCGTCTTCATTAACTTTGTCTTCGTTGCTAACAAGGTTTTCTAAATCTTCCACTAAAAAAACATCATGTTCTGCATTCAATAAATTTCTAACATCCTCTTCATCGACATTTTCGAAACCTATTGATTGAGCCATCTTGATAACTTAATTTCTAATTTCTTGGATGTTATTTTCTTCTTCTAGTACAACTTCTGGGCCAAACTTATTTTGCCATATTTTGCGCCAAACTCCATTTAAGCATTTCTTAGTGACTTCTTTCCAAGAACTATCAATGTTTTCAATTGCGTTTTTAATGGTGTAGTTTTTCCAAAAAACGTTTTAACTGTCATTTCCTCTTTATCCTCTAGTTCAGTTAAACTGCTTAATGTTCGACGCACATAATAAGCTTTAAATGATGCTATTACTCCCTGATCCAATGGTTGAATCAGGGAAGTTGTGTTTGCTGGAAGAAACACAACTTTGACAGGAATGCATGTGTCCAACGTGTTAAGATCAGTAGGATGTCCCGGAGCATTGTCTAACAACAAAAGAGCTTTTTCTTCAAAGTTGTTTTTTTTTGACAATACCGTTTTACTTCAGGACAAAAGTGGTTAACAAACCAATCAGTAAATAACTCCTTGGTAACCCACGCTTTTCTATTTGCTTTCCATATTACAGGTAAATTCATTTTTATGTTACCTTTTAACGCCCTCGGATTTTCTGAATGGTAAACTAATAACAATTTTAATTTATAATCGCCAGAGGCATTTGATCCAAAGAGTAACGTTAAACGGTCTTTGGCTGCTTTGAACCCAGCAGCTGATTTTTCTTCAATAGAAATGAAGGTTTTTGTTGGTAGCCGTTTCCAGAACAAACCGCTTTCGTCAACATTGAACACCAAATATGGAAAATTTTCACGTTCAATTATTTCCTTTAGTTTTCCTGGAAACTTATTTGCAGCTTCTCCTGTTAATTTTACACTATGAATCCTGGCCCGTTTTTTAAATTTCTCGAACCAACCACGAGAAGCCCCAAAGGTTTCCGTAATTTCTTCAGTTTGTTTAGATTTCAGGTGATTAAACTGGAATATTTTTTTTTATGTTAAATGGGGCTTGAAATTGCCGACTTCGTTATATCGAAGCTTCGTTATCAGAGGTAACGTTAACCGAGGTATGCCTGTATATATATATACAGGGTGATTCATTACCAGTGCAACAAACTTGCAGGTGTAGGGGGCACAAAGACGAATCGGAATCACATAGCATTGCAGGGTCCGAAATGCCTTCTTCATGCAGTTGTTGTTGTTATTTGGTTTTTAGGAGCATTAGCAACTAAGGTCATATTGCTCCGGGATATGCGGTGGTCATTCCCTGACCTTTCCACATCCGGTGGTGACGGGCTCGAA
Organism: Mastigoproctus giganteus; assembly: GCF_048544385.1. Taxonomy (NCBI): domain Eukaryota; kingdom Metazoa; phylum Arthropoda; class Arachnida; order Uropygi; family Thelyphonidae; genus Mastigoproctus; species Mastigoproctus giganteus. The sequence goes on along the minus strand of NC_143576.1, from coordinate 242,934,496 downwards.
CCCTGGTGTAATCAAGAAGCGTGTGCTACGCACCGCTGCTCCTTCTCACCTGGCTACGGAGGTGCCTTCGTCATGCGGTAGAGGATGTTGAATGGGAGGTCACGTGAAAATTGATCCCGCTGGTAGTCAGCATTTGCGAACCGGTTCCCGAGGCAGTAGGATGGACGAGCATTCAAACGTTGAACTGGCCGACATGCACCTCGCATATGGAGCTGCGGACTGTAATGGGCGCGCCGCTCTGCGCTTGTACCAGGAACGTTTTCAGCACAGGCATGCTCCTCATCATACGATTTTCGCACGTGTGCACAGAAGGTTACGTGAGACTGGTTGTTTCACGAGAGGTACCATGAATCGAGAGCGAACAACAAGGATGCCAGACAATGAGGAGAATGTCCTATGTCTTGCAGAAGGCAATCCAAGTAGGAGTATTTGAGCGATAGGCCAACGATTGGGTATTTCCCAATCCACTGTATGGAGGATACTGTCAACAAACCAAATGAGTTCATACAATCTGCAACGCGTCCACCCGTGGATTATTCACTCCGGAGGACTTTTGCTACTTGGTTTCTTCAACAGAAACGGTTCACAAATGCTGACTTCCAGCGGGATCGCTGTTCACGTGACTTCCCGTTCAACGTCCTCTACCGCATGACAAAGGCATTTCGGACCCTGCAATGATATGTGATTCCGATTCGTCTTTGTACCCCCTACACCTCCTGCAAGTTTGTCGCACTGGTAGTGAATCACCCTGTATATATATATATATATATAGATATATCGTGGGCTGATAGCATAAGGTATAAAGTAAAACTAAATAGCGTAATACGAAGGAATCTGTTAGCCAATAGTGAAATTATAGTAACCTTAGAATCTGTTAGCTTATTATAGTATTATCAATTAATCAAAAATATTATTAATCTTATTAAATTTCATTGTTAATTAAATTTTATTTAAATGGAAATCATGACCCAGACTAGAGCTGTGAAGTAAAGATCACAGACTAGCGAGAGTGCTGTGACTCGAAAAGTTGATAACGTTGTAGAACAGATATCATCTTTAAAGGGCACAAAAGGTGATATTGTTGTACACATTGGAACTAATGACATTAAGAAAGAGTATGAGATCTGCAGATTTACTCAACAAGTGTCAATGTTGAAATAAAAGTTACGAGTTAGGGCTGAATGTGAAAGTGTCTGCAATTCTGCCCAGACACGATAGGAGGGAGTATATGAGAGCCTTGTCGATCAATTCGGCCATGGAGAGATTGGGCAAGGTTCAAGGGGCAGAATTTTTTTCAGCCTGGTTTGTGCTTGTTGACAGGAGAGACTGCTTCTACAGGAATGGGGTACACTTAAATAGAAAGGGTGCAAGAATATTTGCTGATGCTATCGAGGCAGTGTTAGGTGGGTTGGAAAACTGCTAGCTTGGGGGGATACACAAACTAAAAGGTTAACAGTGGCCACGGGGAGGGGCAAAAGTGATTCTTACACAGCTTCTATTAGAATGAACAGCAGCCTGGAAAGCAAGGTAATGGAGATTTCCAGGACTGCTGGGTGTCACAGTGGAACAAATAAATACACGGGCTGTGTTAGGGTAACTAAGAATAGAAACAGGTGCATGTATACTTGCATGTACACCAATGCCAGGAGTACAGTTAATAAATTTGATGAGATTGAAGTGCTAGCCAAGACATCAAAAGGAAATATTGTTGGGATATCAGAGATGTGGTGTCACTGTTAGTTAAGAAACATAAAATCTAAGGAAGTGATCCAGTTTATGTGGTGGACAATACAATGTTGAGTCTGTTTGGTGTGACATAAGCACTGGGAAAGGAAAAATGAGAGTAGGTGTGTGTTGTAGGCTTAATGAATCCGATGAGTATAATGAGCAATTCTGCAGAGAAATAGAGTGGGCCAGTAAATCAGAATGTCTTATAATGGGGGATCTTAACTTTCCAGATATCGACTGGAACTTGTGGGTTGGTCACTCACACACACTAACAAGACTTTTGTTGATTTATTGCATGACTATTTTCTACAGCAACATGTTCGAGAGGCAACCAGAGGGAGTAATACTCTTGATCTGATTATCAGCAGTGATTATTCATGCATTAAGAATTTGCAGATAAAGGAACCACTGGGTGACAGTGATCATAATGTACTGATGGGGAGTTACTTAAAGATGTAACTACCATCAAGGCTAAAGGGAAGGGCTATTGCTTTCTGATGATGTTACCAATGTTGAATTCTAAATGGGAAGCCTCCAGGGACTTAATTTTGGAGGCTATTGGGCTTTTCATTTCAACTAAGAAATACTGTTCAAAGTTTAGAACTAAATGGATGTCAGATGAACTAATGAGGCTTGTGGCAGAGAAGAAAAATGTATGGGGTGCATATAAAGTATCAGGTGATACAGAAGCCTATGGCAGATATAAACTAGTCTGTAATCAAGTCAAAAAGGAGGGTAGGCAGGCAAACACAGATTACAAGAAATCCTTGGCAAAGAATGCAAAGAAAAACAGCAAAGAGTTTTTTTCTTATGTAAACTCTAGAAGGAAAGGAATGAATCAGATTGGACCACTTAACATAGATGGGTTGACTATTAGCATTAGCATAGGCATATGATGCAAGAAAGCAAGCTTATGCAGCATCAGCCAAAAAAAAAAAAACCTCCCATTTCACCCCTCCGTTCATTTGAAATACCTGTCCAGCTGAGCCTTAAATTTATTTAGGCTATCAACTTCCACAACAAGGGATGGAAGTCTGTTCCACCAACCAACTACCTGCTGGCTAAAGGCAAATTTCCGCACATCTATCCTACATTTGTCTTTCCTCAATTTGAATTTATGTCCTCTCGGGTGATTATTCTGAGCAAGAATAAAAATCCCATCAGCATTGAGCATACTCAAACCATTCAAGGCTTTATACACCTCTATCAGATCACCTTGCCGGTGCCTAGTCTCCAGACACTGTAATTTGCAAAACTTAAGCCTTTCTTTGTAAGAGCAACCCTTTGTTCCATTCACTAATCTCATTGCCCTTCTCTGTACTCGTTCCAGCAGCTCTACATCCTTCTTGAAATGAGGCCTCCAGATCTGTATACAGTACTCAAAGTGTGGCCTGACCATTGCCTTATACAAGGGAATAATCACCTCCTTATCCCTGCTAGAAAAATTCCTGTATATCATTGACAAGACACCATGAGTTACTCTTGCAGCCCATCTGCACTGCTCAGAAAACTTCATATCTGCCTGCACAATTACCCCCAGGTCCCTTTCATTCTCTACCACTGTCAGTGTAGCACCAGAGTTGATAGGTTGCTCTGGGATTACAGTTTCCCATATGTAGTACTTTACATTTGTCAATGTTAAATGATGATCATGCTCAGGTAGCAGATAAATTGAATGAGTATTTTGCATCTACATTCACACATGAGGAGTTATTCAATGAGGGGAGTGCCAGAAGTTTATCAAACTCTAACAGGGAGCTAAGTGATTTTGTAATAACTGAGAGCAAAGTGGAGGAGAAATTGTTGAAGTTAAACATAAAAAAGGCACCTGGGGTGGATGGGATCTATCCAGTTCCAGTTATATTAAAAGAGGCAGCAAAGGAAGTAAGCAAATCCTTAGCCATAATTATGAGAACTTCCTTAGACTCAAGGGTGGTTCCTATGGACTGGAGGTGTGCAAATGTATCACTAATTCACAAAGGGGGTTCAAAATGTGACACAAGTAACTATAGACCTATTAGTTTAACTTGTGTTCCAGGGAAAATAATGGAATCACTGATTAAAGAAGAATTGCAGGATCATCTAGACAAGACTGCAGTAATAGTTAAGACACAGTATGGGTTTTTTAAAGGTAGGTCTTGTCTGACCAATTTGACTGGATACTATGATGTGGTCACTAAGGAATTGAATGCCAAAAATAATTTTGATATCATACACTTGGATTTCAGAAAAGCTTTTGATACTGTTGCACATGCAAGACTGCTGTACAAATTGGAGAGGTATGGCATTAAGGGTAGGTTGCTACAATGGATAAAGGGATGGTTGAGTGGGAGATGACAGAGAGTGGTAATCAATTGACACTGGTCTTCATGGACAAATGTTATTAGTGGAATTCCCCAGGGTTTGGTGTTGGGCTCATTGTTGTTTTATATATTTATTAATGCTATTGATGAAGGTAAATCAAGTTTAATGTCCAAGTTTGCAAATGATACATAGGTTGGCAAGTTTGTTAATGACAGTAAAGACAGTATGCTACTCCAACGGGCTGAGAAGTGGCAACTGAAGTTTAACATTGACAAATGTAAAGTAATGCATATGGGTAGCAATAACCGAAGAGAAAAGTACCAACTGTGTGGTACTACACTCAGGGAAGTGCAAAGTGAAAAATACCTGGGGGTAATTGTGCAGTCGAATATGAAGTTCACTGAGCAGTGCAGACGGGCTGCCAGGGCAGGTCATGGAGTCTTGTCAATGATATATAGGAATTTTGCTAGCAGGGACAGGGAGGCAATTATCCCATTATACAAGAAAAATGCTCACATTCAGTTACATAAGCTTCAAAAACATTCAAATGGAAAATACCTTCTGCAACCATTTGTGTTATGAAAGTAGTTTGAGTTTTTCATGCTGTTACTTTCCAATGGTCAGGCCACACCTAGAGTACTGTGTACAAGTCTGGAGGCCTTATTTTAGCAAGGATGTAGAGTTGCTAGAATGAGTACAAAGAAGGGCAACAAGATTGGTAAGGAGAATAAAGGGGTGCTCTTACAAAGAAAGGCTTAATTTCTGCAAATTGCAGCACCTGGAGAGTAGGCACCTGCATGATGATCTGAATGAGGTCTGTAAGGCCTTGAATGGGTTGAGCAAGCTGAATGCTGATGGGATTCTTCCTCTTGCTCAGATTAAGAACCTGAGGGGCCACAGATTCAAATTGAGGAAACACAGTTGTAGAACAGATGTGCGGAAATTTGCCTTTAGCCAGCGGGTAGTTGATTGGTGGAACAGACTTCCATCTTTTGTTGTGGAAGTTGATAGCTTAAATAAATTTAAGGCTAAGCTGGACAGGCATTTGGAACAAATGGAGGGGTGAAATGGGCGGATTTTTTTTTTTTTTTTAGCTGATGGTGCATAAGCTTGCTTTCTTGCATCATATGTCTCTACTAATGCTAGGAGGCATAACTTTCATATTAAACCTTCAAAATTCTTCAATAAAGTGGCTGTTGGTGAATGAACTAGTGAAATTCCATGCAAACAAAATTTTTTTTTGTCCATTTCTTATCTAATTGTACCCATCAAACCTGTTTTTCTTTTCAATCACACTTGACGCTCCATCTGTTGTCACGCCTTTTAGTTTTGTCCAGGACAGCTCAATAGTTCCTTCATGATTTATTCACACACACTAACAAAAACAAATCTTCCCCTACTGTTGTATCATGTACTTTTAAGACTACGTCATTCTTTGAACACTTCAACAGATTCTGTTGTCTTCAATAATGATTAACTGAGCAGTATCACCTGAGTCATTCCTCTCATCCAGTGGTAAACAAAAGCTTAAGTTCTTTTGCTTTATTTCTGAATTGATTAAACAAATTCTTACTGATATTTTCAGCCCTTTATACCATTATAAATGGTATGAAACTAAAATTCCTAATCAGAAAAAGGTTTGCTTTCCTTAGCTAACAGGTGGGTAACGCAATAACCTGCCCACAATGCAGAGGAACAATCACTTGAATTAGAAGCACCATCCACTTCGAATTTTGGTATTTGCAGTCTGATCCAAGTAATACATGGATCTAGATGGGGATTGTTTTGTTTGAAAAATTCTAGTGAGAAAACTATCAGTTTTTCACTAGAATTTCAATCTACTTAGTTAATTTTGGTCTACTTAGTCAATTCTACTAGATCAGTCAGTCTACTCAGTTAATTTTGGAAACAGAACATCACTGGCAAGAAGATAAAAATAACAGAAAAATGTTCACATTCAGTTACATAAGCTTCAAAAACATTCAAATGGAAAATACCTTCTGCAACCATTTGTGTTATGAAAGTAGTTCGAATTTTTCATGTTGTTACTTTCCAATAACTACTGTATTTTGTTTTTACACTCTTAAAAGTAATATCAATTAGAATACTGAATTTCAATCAGGAACCACCGGGCACCTCCGTAGCCAGGTCGGCAGGAGCAGCAGTGCGTAGCACACGCTTCTCGATTAGACCGGGGTTCGAGCCCGTGACAACCAAATATGGAGGATGCGGAAAGGTCAGGGAATGACCACCACATATCCCCGGAGCAATATGGCCTTAGTTGCTAATGCTCTTAAAAAAAAAACCAAAACCAAAATCAGGAACCACCAGTGCAAGCCATGGCATAAGAACTTAAATTTGGTGTGAAAATTTGCCCTTGTTTACTTCAGCTACAAAAGATTTTTTTTTATAACTATTATCAGTTACAGATTGGATATTTTATTTATTTCCCCCAGGTGCAAAGAAACAAAATGAAATATTCATAAGCCACTACACTATAAGCTATTAAATAATGAGGCAATAAATATCCCATCCAATGATTTATGTTACGAACTCAGCTTTTAACTAACATAACTATATATTTTTATTTGTTTTATTTATTTATATAAATATTTTTGTAACTACTATGTCTATGACTGATATTTTAATTCCAAGCCATATAACACTATTTATTAGAGAACCAAACTAAAACGTATACTGGAAACTGTTTCATAAGCACCTAAAGTTTGGGTGGGAAAATTAGTCTCTGTGATGATGCAGTTCAGAATTTAATTAATAGCTACCAGGTTTAGGAACACTAAAAATTTTATATTTGTGGTAAGCATAGACAAAATAATCAGAAATAAATAATTTACAAAAAATTATTTATAAGCAGTTACACTATAAATGTTTGAATTTTGGGGCCATTTGTCTCCGCATAGGTCGGTATTTGTAGTTTGCATTTTTTTTCATAATAATTTCTGTGTTATGAATACAATTCATATTCAAAACACAGTAGTTATGAATATAATTTATTTTTACAATTCACATGGTATAACTGGCCATAACATGAAATATCAATCAGAAATCTCTGTCGGAAACTATGATAGACATGCGGAAATTTGCCTTTAGCCAGCGGGTGGTTGGTTGGTGGAACAGACTTCCATCCCTTGTGGTGGAGGTTGATAGCCTAAATAAGTTTAAGGCTCAGCTGGACAGGTATTTTGAACGAACAGAGGGGTGAAGTGGAAGTGGGTTTTTTTTTTTTTGGCTGATGCTGCATAAGCTTGCTTTCTTGCATCAAATGCCTCTACTAATGCTAATGCTAACAAGCATATATATCATTTTGTAATAAGAGCTATTATCTGCTCAATATTAGCATTAGCATTAGTAGAGGCATTTGATGCAAGAAAGCAAGCTTATGCAGCATCAGCCAAAAAAAAAAAAAAAAAAATCCACTTCACCCCTCTGTTCGTTCAAAATACCTGTCCAGCTGAGCCTTAAACTTATTTAGGCTATCAACCTCCACCACAAGGGATGGAAGTCTGTTCCACCAACCAACCACCCGCTGGCTAAAGGCAAATTTCCGCACGTCTATCCTACATCTGTCTTTCCTCAGTTTGAATTTATGCCCTCTCAGGTGATTTTTCTGAGCTAGAGGAAGAATCCCATCAGCATTGAGCATCTCTTATATCTCTTATATTCTTTGTTACTTTTAGTAAATAATACAGGAATTACCTTGATTTCTTTATAGGAAGGCTTCTTATCCAACTCTCCATCACATAAATTAATTAAAATACAATGAATTTAATAAACTACATTTTAATGTGTTCCATAACGATAGCTACGACACCGACTTAATAACCCAGAATCACCGTTGAGGCCCCAACCCAACTCCAAAACTATCAAGTTTATATGATATATATAATAATAATAATAATCATCAAGAATAATACAATAGAGAAGTAAGATTAGATAAGACAGAGTTACAATAACGTGAATTATGGATCAGGGTCACTGCTATTGCAAAAGTACTGTAAGGACCCATCCTTACAATAATAATTAATAAGTTTTGTTAAATATTAGGAGAATTAATTGCAGAGTAAACAGTAAGTTTCAGCTCAAATATCATGTGTTAGGAAACACTGGAATTTGGAAGTTTATTCCAGACACTCCCAGCTTAAGTTATATCCCTCGTTTGTAAAGGATTCCTTAGTGAGTAGTAATTATAATGGACCGAAACAAATCCCACTTAAGACAGGAGCATACACTCAAGAGAAAAGGGCACTGAGTACGGAAGTACCCTCTTAAAAATTTCACGGTGCGACCAATAGCAGGTGTGGGCGACGTAGTAATGGATGTGAGTATGAGGTCACAAGGAAGGCCTGGAACTTTCCTAGCTGACCGGAACTTACGTTTAGCTTTCTGGAAAGTACCAGAAATTGCTGGACAGACGGAAGTTCTCACACAAAGGATGGAAAACACGCCACGGAAGAGCCAAGGAGACGAATGAGAATACAAGGGAAATTGATATGGAGATCTGCTATAAGTCAGTGAGAAAGGGGGGGAATTTTGAAGAGAACGAAGAGAGAAGTTTTGTGAGAGCATTCGAGGAAGAGTCGTGGTCTAGTATGGGTGGTGGCTGCAGTCCTGGGAGAGATGAAAGATGTAGAGGGAGAATTTGTGATAAGAACTTTGTGTAAGTTAGAGTAGGAAGGAAAGCTCACGTGTAGAAGCTAATACAGTATGGAGGAAGAAAGGAGAAACGCAAACAGAGAATCCTGGAGGCAAGTTTAATCAAATGAGATGTCGAGCGACTGTCTGACTCGGAAAATACTTCAGTCCACGGACGCAATGCAGACTGAGAAAGAATATAGGATCCTGATTTAAATCCAGCAGTGCAGTACCCGGTAGGGAAACATCTGATAGATTATTATGTTCCCCGGAAGGGCAACCCTTGCATTCCAGTCCACGCCTAGGGCAGATAGGAAAGGAGACTGAGCAGGGAGAAATGCCCAGTAAATTACGTAAGTGTTAGATAAATTATTGACAATAATGGAACCTAATGTAATATTGGAAAGGACTATAGGAGAACAATATAAAATTTAGGAGGGAATGTCTAAGTAATAAATATATATAGATAAATGTACCATTGTAATACATAGAGAAAGATAAACAAACTAGTGGAGGGAATAAGGGTAATGTAGTTAAGGTATAAGTTAGTCTGTAATTATAAGTGAAGTTCTGTATTAATATTTGATTGAAAGAAATGACCTAATGAGTAACTAAGAATTGTTAACAACTGTGTAAGGGAATTACTAACCTGTGTGGAGTTTGAAGTTGAAATTTGAATTATTGTGAATATTGTTTTATAATGAGTATACTTTATTGGAGTGGAGATTGATTAAACAGGTAGATCATTAAGGGATTGTTGATTGGCTGATAAGGAAGGTAACTAATAAATTTAGTTGATTATTGTTGATTGTTGACCCGGCTACAAGGAAAGGTGATTGAATATATGTATTTTCCTAACAATCTTGGGAACGAACACTTAGTGAATTTTATAGCCTGTTCATTAGATGGTAGTTGATTATTCATTTATACGGACTGTTTAGGAGTAAAGAGAGACGGATTGTGTGTAGTGAATACCATGACCTACTGAAATCTATGTATAACACGAAGAGACACAAATATATATATATATATATATATGTATTAGATTTGGGTAGTTGTTGATGATATACTGTGATTTTGATTACACGATATATACACATTTAAACGTTGGTAGGATAACAAGTTCTCACTAAATATGGTATTCAGTTTGATGTTGTTACAAGTTTTCTTATGTATGATATGCCAATAAACATTGTATTATTCTACACTTATGTGTTTGTCTGTCATTCCGAACCTCAGCCAGTCCAGTGGAAGAATACCTATTATATTTAGGGTCCCCGTGAGTCTGGGATTTTCTGAAATCAATCAAGTCAGGTGTAAAAGTGGGAGGGGTTTATAAGGGGATATATAAATATTTATATATAATAAATAAATAAAAATAAATTAAAAAAAAAAAGAAAATACATAAAATAACACTTTTACCACCCCCCACAGTACCCTACAGCCATAATGTATATATAAAATATTACTGGCATAAAATACATTAAGTAGGTGCTTTTGTATGAAAAAGAACTATTGAAATACGGTGTACCCTGGTAGCGATATGTGTTGCGAACGAAGGTGGGAAGCAAGGAACCGGAAAAATAATTGTAACGATAGAAAAGCAAAAAATAATATTTTTGAAGAGACGACCTAGGTGGAGATAGCATTGCAGAGTCTTTCATAATTTTTTTTTTATAATTTTTTTTATAATTTTTTTTTTTTTTTTCATAATTTTTGGGTCTTATGAAAGACTCTGCAATGCTATCTCCACCTAGGTCGTCTCTTCAAAAATATTCTTTTTTGCTTTTCTATCGTTACAATTATTTTTCCGGTTCCTTGCTTCCCACCTTCGTTCGCAACACATATCGCTACCAGAGTACACCGTATTTCAATAGTTCTTTTTCATACAAAAGCACCTACTTAATGTATTTTATACCAGTAATATTTTATATAATAATAATATCTATATCATATAAGCATAAGGTTTGGATGTGCAATTGGCCACTGTGCTCTTGGAATTAAGAATTTCAATGACCACGACTTAAGAATACATTTGAATGGAGGAAAATATATACAACAGCCACACTACATATTTTTGAACCAGGGGATCATTTTTGACCCCATGCAACCTTAAGTGTGATTTGACCAGTGTGATATTAACCCTGTAGTATTCACTGTGTGTATTCCAAATGCCACACCGTACACAAAAGAAACTTAAATTTGAAAATAAGAATTCTATTAAAGTAAGGGCAATGTGAATTTTAGTTATTCCTTCATTATTGGTTTGACTTTCAATCTGTATCATTAATTCTTTTATTCTTTTGTTAAAGAAGAAATCTGACCATGAAAAAAAATAAAAGTAAAGTTTTTTTTTTATAATAATAAAAGCCACACTTGCACAATCTTAGATCTGAAGCAAACAAACAAAAGTGCTCACTAATGTCATGTATTGTTTGTCTGCAGCAAGTTTCACTGTGAAATCCAGTCAGTGAGGCATTTAAAACCATTTCTTTCAAGTTTTACTTGCTGACAGTGAAGTTAATGCCCAATGGCAAGGGGTGTTTTAAAGAAATAATTAAACATATACATTTCCAATATAAAAAAATGGATTTTTCACAGTTGTTGTGCTCAAAAGAGATTTAAAATTATGATGGCACCAAAAAAAGTGATCAATTCTGAAACAGTTCTTGCAGTTTTTTAACCCACAAAGTGAGTAGTATATGAAAGGCACTACACCTATTGATTTTATAAATTTGGTGTGCTAATCAGAGTATTAAATATAAAGCTTATTATGTGGTATGCATGGGCAATGGCCATTGCACACCATATAATAAGCTTGTGGGCATCAGATACTTCTAACAGTTAATGTCTATATTTTCATAGTAAAGCTATCAATACCAATACAGCATGTCAATACAAGTACACATAATAAGTTACTTAAAAATATTTACCTATGACTAAACAAGTATAAGCAACCACATCATAAGGTGAATCAAGATCAACACAAGAAGAACTGAAGTAAATCTAAACAAAAACAAAACAAACAAATTGTAATAATGGAAGAATAAAAATATCCCAAAGTTTATTTTTATTAGGATCTATTATTATTATTCTGGGATGGTTTATTCAGTTGCTAGTAAAGTGTAACACTTTTCTTAAATATATAGTTTTTAGTTTTATACACGTATCTATTTTAATAAGAAAGTTAATTAAGATTTCTATATTAGGATTATCATGCTCATCAATATACAGTTGATTCTGGTTATTTGGGACACATCGGGACTAGTACATTTTGGTCCGATTAAGCGGCTGCCCCAATTATCCAAAGTTTCATATAAATAGTTAAAAATACAATGGACCCCCACTTTACTATTGGTTCACTGTACAATCAAATCACGTTACAATGGACCCACCATAGTAAAGTACTGTTCACTATACGACGTGTAGTAAGTGCCGGTCATTGTGATCACATTTGTGAAGTGAATTTTAATTCTATTAAACAGTGATTCAAATTAGTGAAAATAGGAGGAATATTATCCACAGGCTATAAAAGTAAAGTATATTAAGCACAAAATTACCCCTTTTTACCTCCAATTAACAAATTAAATGATATGTGATAATCAGAATAATTAATATGTACATACTAACTAGTTGACATTTCTGTTCACTGACATTTGTGGATGGGGGTTAAAATTTAAAACAGTAAAAAGATAAGCAATCACTAACAAAGAACATGGCACACACAAATTGCAAGTAACACGATACGTGCAAGTGAAAATGGAGTAACAAGTTACGAAGCTTTAAAAATAGCAATGAAGAGAAGATTCTGAAAATTAATTTTTTTATATGACTGAAGATTTCATGGAAGTGTAAAAACATTTCACTATAATAACCCACAGAATTGCAGCTGTCGGTATTATTGCAAATTTAATAAGATCGAGTTTACTATCAGTTTATGATAGATTGCACTAACAGAAAAGCCCAATAAACAGGTGACTGCTAATTGTTTTTATTGTTCTATGGTTGTGACCTCCAGAAATCCAACCGAACCACGTGGTACGGTCAGAGACAATCATAGGGTAATCTCCAGTGCTGCAGTCTCTTGCCCCGATTAAACGGCATGTTGTCCCAATTAAGCGGCGTAAACCCCGGCTATTTTCTCGATTGGGTTCTGTTTTTTTAAGATTTGCCCCAAATAAACAGCTGCCCCGATTAACCAGTGGCCCAAATAACCAAAATCCACTGTACTAAATAGCAACTTTGGTTTCTAGCAAGAATTAATCACATGGCTGAATTCATAACTAGAAAGAAAGATCACAGGTTCAGAACAGTATTCCTATGTTAATATCAAATTTGTTAACTCAGAATAAGAACGTTTTCAAAAATGTTACCTTGTATTTAAAGAGCTCAAGAGAAAGATAACAACTATCAACAAATTACCTCCAACTAGAATACCTAATAACTCCAACTGCTTATGTTAATGCCCTTGATCATTTCTTTGTCAAAAATTCTTTAAAGTATCATATCTACTTAGATATAAGCTGTACCCCCAAAATTATATACTCTTAAAGTGAAAAAGAAAATTTTAAGCACTTACCTAGTTGTGCTTCTATGTAGTAAAATACCATAGTGCTGGTAGGAAATGAATCTGAAGATATTTGTTGGCAACATTTGTGCTAATTTTTTTCATTGAAGTGCAAGGCTACTTCACAACATAAAACATCTTCTCCACCAGCTGATACTCTGGATTTGCAGCAAGGTAAACCCAAATGGTTGGCAACTAGGATGCTTTTAACTGAATAATTTCCTGACTGATAAGCATACCACCATTTCTTTTTCTTGCACAAAAGAAAGCATGTGTTTATCAACCTCTGAACATGTGTTTAGACCCTCTGAAAGCCTTGCATGTGGAAAGCTACAGTATCTTTTATAAGCAGCCAATGGTGCACATTTGATTCATAAAATTCAAACTTCCCAGCAGCTTCTCTGTTACTGGCCATTTCCACACAACAAACTATTTTGAATTAGGCATTGTAGGCAAGTCTAAGTCATTTAGTTTTTAAACCTCTTTTCAGTGTGGTCACACACGTCTATGCACAATATGTACCACAGCACTAATGTATGTTTTCTTTACAGGCATATTAGAAACACATTACGGAGTCTAACCACAGTAGTAGTATAATAATAACAACACACACACATGCCACATCCTGCTTTTACTTCTATGATGAACACCGTGAAATATGTAAATGTAGAATATATAGAACACTTGAATATACAGAATACTTGAAAAATAAATTAGTTCATGTGCTGATTAAGTAATACCAGCTCTCGGAATGTCAAAATACGAAATCTCTCATTATCCAGTATTGCCAAAATCATTGCATTAGAATACTATATTCATTAAATTAAACGTGCAACAATCAAAATAACCCAGAATAAGCAAGAACCATATTGCTCCGTATAATTACATGTATTACTTAAAAGAAAGTTATGATACACTTCCATTAGGATTCTACTAGATGGCAAAACTGATTCAAATCCTTGCATGGATGTAAGCTCTGAATCAATCAAAGAAGCTAAAGCATCACTGCTTGGTCATAACAGTGAACTATACCAGAGATAAGACAGTCCAATGACGATTTTTTTTTTTTTTTTTTTTTTTTTAACTGGTTATAAAGCCACACAGACTTAAAATTTTGGGGAAAAGAGCACAACTTATATATGAGCAAATATGGTACACACCAGCTGTTAATTCCAATTCCATATCACAACTTAGAATTGATCTTTTCTCCCACAGTGCTCCTTTCTTAGCCATTGTCATTTTGAAATCACAAATCTCATCCCCAAATAACAGTTACAATGCCTCCATTTCTTGGTTGAAGTACTGTTTTAAATTCCGGGCTTTGATTACATATTGAAATTATTCTCTGGAACAAAACCATTATTTCCTGGTTCATTTTAAAGACATATCTGTTATCTAAGGCTCTCTACTATAAATGGCTCTGACAGAAGAGGCTATTACATCAGGATGCTAATATATGTATGACCAGCAATTTCTTTATGATAACTATTGAAGAAAGAATTCACAAAACCTTTTAAGTAAAACATGGATTCTGAATTAACATCGAGTTCACGTTATACAATTTTATGGTTTAATATTATTAGACAGGAAGATTAAATTTCATAATATAAATTTTTAGTAGTTTACACCAACCTTGCATTGAAATAATAAAACAAAAAACAAAATTAATAGTTTAATAACTGGTATTACTAATTTACAATAAGTATATAAAAAGAAAAAGAATACCATAAAATACAATAAAATATACAGAATTAAAAGCACTAAAATCTGAAGCTTTCGAAAGCTCTGCCTTCTTTCTCAACAGTACGCTTTGTTTTTGCAGTGCAATCTTAAATACCTGCAGGTTCACGGCACATGTCACGTGATTCAATAACACGTGCATTGTTCTCATGCGTAACGAAACCGGAAGTGGCTCAGGAGCGCGTCAGGTGAAATCGTTCATCCCCTCCAAGAATCACTGTCTCAAAGAGGGGATGAATCCGCATATCCCTATCTCTATTAATGTTGCTTCCAATAGAACTAATCCACAAGCTCTCGAGCCACTTGCGGTCCCAAAACCTATGTGCCTGGTTGATGATAGTAGCTTCGTCCGGAGAGATTTGATGTTGCTTCTCCCAATAATGCTCCACCACGGCTGATTTCACATAATCTGCATTCCTTATCATTTTCGCATGCTCCCCCAAACAATCCTTTAAACGCCGTTTTGTTTCCCCCACATAAAGGCGATAAAGAATGCAGATTCCTTATCGAAGGCACATGAAGGCGATAAGGAATGCAGATTACACGCAGCCGTAGCGGAGCATTATTGGGAGAAGCAACATCAAATCTCCCCGGACGAAGCTACAGTATCTGGGTAATTGAAAACGCTTTAAATAAATAGCAACATACATCTCCACAAGATCAGTGATTACAGTAGTGCAATACCAAGGTAATTTGTGAAGGCGTCCATAATATGAGATAAAAACACCAAAGTAGCAAGCCTAGTTTGCTCACTGCTACATATAAAATGAGGTTAAGCTATACTTGTATAACAAGAATAAGGATTAATTAAGACAAAATAAGCCACAAATAATAAAGTATAAGATAAATATATAAATGAAATAATAAAAAAATAAAGGGAAAGAATAACTTAAATTAAAATAAAGTTAAATTTAAAAAAATTATTAAAGCGACTTTGCAACTGTCACAGTTTTTATATGAACTTTGCAGGGAATGTGAATGAGTGATAATAATAAAAAGTGTGCACTGCTTTCTGCAATGTCATGTCATTTTTAAATGTTAAAAAAAATAATAATAAATAAATAAATAAAATAATAATAAAAAAAAAAATAATAATAAAAAAATAAATAAAAATACATAGATACATACAAGGGGGTATTAAAAAGTTTGGGCTTTCATTCCCACAGGTGGGAATGAAAGCCCAAATGGGAACCCAGAATCTGAGGCAGGACGCTACGGTTGACAAAGTGGAGTATTGAGCAGTGATCAAGTTCCTGCATTTGCAGGGCAAGAAAGCTCAGGAAACTGATGAAGAAATGAAAGCTGTGTATGGGCAGAACTATCCCTCCTATGACACTTTAAAAAAAATGGAAACAGGAGTTCCAGTGTGGTCATACAAGTGTCTTTGAAGAGCCATCAACAACCACAGACAGTGAGACAGCTGCAAAGGTTGAGCAGCTGGTGTTGAGTGACAGATATGTGGAAATTCATTTCATTGCAAATGCAGTGGGAATTAGTTATGGATCTGCCCACAGCATTTTACACGCCCATCTGCACATGTCTAAGGTCTTCACACAATGGGTTCCAAGATTGCTGATGCCTTTGCAGACGCCACTGCCACCACCAACTTTGTTGTCCAGTGCAGCTTCAAACTACTGCAGCACCCACCCTATTCTCCTGACCTAGCACCATCAGACTTCTTTTTTCAAGAAAGGAAGAAACCATTGTGTGGATGCTGCTTTGATTCATCTCAGGAAGTCACCAATGAAGTAAAATCGTGGTTTCGGGAAAAAGTGCAAACTTTTATGATCAAGGCATTAAACAACTGATCCATATATGAGAGAAATGTGTTACTATACATGGAGAGTACGTAGAAAAGGATTAAAGTTCCTGTGAAGTTTCACCTTTCTAGGGCTATTATCTAGGTAAGGGTACGAACCTTTTGATACCCCCTCGCATACTCTGAGGTGGCTTTGCATTAGCAAAACCAACCTTGTATGGGAATGGACTCATATGGGATGCTAGTGAAAGCTAAAAGTCAGGAACAGCTGTTGTAAGATTGTAATTCACTCCTGTGGCAGTCAGTTTTTGAGTTTCTGCACTTCAAACTTGGAATGATTGTGAAGCAAGATGTGCATGACGCCAGTATCTTGACAACAGCCAACATGGTTAAGTGTTCCTGTTCTGTGGTATCATTATCAATTTTGCATGACTGGCTCAATAGTGGTTAAACAACTAGCAAAAGGTCACACATGAGACAGCTACAAGTTCTCAATGCCCATGGTGAGTGTCATGAGTCTCATCTCATAACACAACAGTGACATAGCAAAGCAGCTCAGCTAACCACTCATACAACATAAGAATAGCAAGACCAACATCCACATGGACCACGTCAGACATTAGCTTGTATAGACTATGGCAGTCAATGGCCATCAGAGGTATCCATGCTCACTCTGAAACACAAGAAACCGTGTCATGCATGGACACATCAGCACCTACACTAGACCACCAACATGTATAAATCTGTTGCCTGGTCTGATGAATTCCATTTCCAACTATCATTCTGATGGGCATAACTGCATTTGGAGAAAGAAACAAGAGGCCATGGAACCTGGATGCACTGTTGGTGTTCAGCAGGTTGGAGGTGGTGGTGTTATAACACCACCACCTCCAGCATGTTACCAACCAAGTATACAGTGTATGCACACTAGTGTCTATCAACAAGACAACACACCATGCCACAAGATTCAGCAAGTTGCTAATTAGTTTCAGGAACATAACAAAGAATTCTTCATCCTCCCATGGCCACTCAACTCAGCTGATTTCAATCCAATTAAGAATGTTTTGGAAAAGGACATTCGATACTAAGAAGATCCACCCAACAATGTACAGGCATTACTGCACACATTGTGTAATACGTGGGTGGCACTACCACAAGACACCCTACAACACCTTGTACAGCCCATGCCAAGATGAGTACAGGCTGCATTATGGACAAACGGTGGCCACAAGAGGAATTAGCTAAAATTGCTAATGCAAATCAAACTCAGTATATATATAAATTTAAAAAAAAAAAGGGCATTTAGGATGTAATCAAAATTTATATGCTATACTGAATTCAATCAGGGGATCTTTCTGCTCTCACAGAAGACTGGTAGTGAGTAATTTTAGAGACAAATACCATGTATCAGCAGTCCTACTTCATAAATCATCGAAGAAGATGAAAATTACAATCCAACTTAAATCCAACACATTTGAAGTATGAGATGCCACTACCTGTGATGTTTTAATGAACTTTACTGAAATGATTTTCTCAGTATAAATCCAACAGAAAGTAATGCACCCTAAGTAAGCCAAATAGCAAACTGGGCTTAATTTATTTTGGATGGAATTAAGATTGAGGGAAGAAAGTTCATCAGCAGTTATCAAACTTAGATGCTACCTCTTGTCAGCTATTTTAAATTATTAGATCCAGTAAGTGACATTAACATTACTTATATACTGTATATCAAGGGTGACCAACTGAATTTGTGATAGGATCTACTTTTTTTCTCCAAAATGTGCCGCAATCTACCATCTCAAGAATTTCATTGCAGTGGTTAAAAAAGTTAATCAACACATATTGAAAAATGTTGTTTATAAATTTTAAAAATAAATACAATTCAGAATTCTTATTTTAAATTTATATGTATTTAGATTTTTAATTTATGCGAAGTTTGTGCCTTCATGTCATTTGCCAAGCTTTCAAAATCGGGGATATACTGTGATAAGACCAAAAGTAAAGAATCTTCTGTATGCAAGTGCATAAGAGTAGAGCGAGTCTTTGTCTTTGTTTGTTTAAAATACGAAAAGGCCAATTCAATAGATACATGGAACCAAAACAGGAATTTAAAAGTTCACTGCATTTTTTTACATCTGGATACTTTTCTCGGCAAACATATTTCCAAAAGTCTTCTTCTGATGATCTGGCTTTTAGGAAGATATCGTTTCGCAATGTAATAATTTCATTTTCAAGTGATATTTTCTCCATTTGAAAAATCTCTGATTTTTTCTGCAGTTTGTTTCGTATCTAAGTCGACATTAAATGGATAAGAAATATATTGAACAATGTAGCTGCTGATAATGATCTTGCATATTTACAAAATGATCGAATTCTTTTTCTTTGAGATCCTTAGCCATTGCCAAAAATTGATATTTATATGCAGAAATACTAATCATGTCATTAAATTTTTATATTTTCCTTGTAATTCCAAATTCAGATCTCTTAATTTACTTGTAAAAACTGCCAAAACAGCCAAGATCACTTAACCACTCTGCACCCTGTAGCTGCTGATAATCATCTCCCCTTTGATCAACAATTTTTTAATTTCATTCAGCAAATTTCAAAATCTCTGTAGAAACTTAATCTGATTCAGCCACCTCACATCTGTGTGTAATATCAGATCTGGTTCATTTATATCGAGTTGCATTTTGAAGAGATTGTCCTCTGATGGAATTCATGATTTTGAAAGCTATGTCCATAGCACTTTTAGTATTTAATCTTTTGCTGGCTAACACTTATTGGTGGATGATATAGTGGTAAGTAAAAATTTTTTGGGAATTCATCATCCTTCTAGCACAATGCGATGAATCTGTTAAGATGCCCTGTCATTGCTTTAGTTCCATCTTTTGTATTGATTTTTTTTTTTTTTTGTATTGATATGAGCATAAATAGTGGTAATTTAATTTTTTCAATAAAATTATTAAATGCGTTAAATATATCAAGACCTCTAGTTCTTTCTTTTAACGAAACCATACCCAGCAGTACTTTTCTAGTGGCAGAATCATCGAGCAATTGAGCTGTATCACTGATGCCTGTAGATTCATTCAGTTGTAAAGAAGAAAAGTTGAGCACAAAATTATTCGCTCATCACATTTTTTTGATGCGTTGCATCACAGTATTTCGACATAATTGCAGATCTTAAAGAGCACTTTTAATTTCATTTTTGTTCTTAACATTTTCGAAAAGAGAATCTGTTATTCCTAAAAATGAGTCTTTGATGAATTGACCATCAGAAAATGGTTTGCATTTTTTTTCAAGAAGATGACTAATTTTAAATGATGTTACATTTACTGATTTAGATTGTAAATTAGGTGTCATGATGAAAATTTGTTTGAATAATCTGGATTTAAGTTCTTTTAATTTATTTTTTCTAAGGTCATTATTAGGCAGAAAATCCGATTGGTATTTACCATGGAGTGTTGAAGTACCTTTCTAAATTTCCTATTTTGGGTATAGTCACAGAAGCATTGCAAATGAAACAATAACATTTTTCTTTTATCATCACAAAAAAGTATTCTAGCTCCCACTCTTGGATGAAAATGATATGCTTTACTCTTTTTCGTAGTATTCATTTTACATCAAAGGGCATTAAATTAACGTATAAGTACTGCCCAGTTATTAATATTAAGTTAGCTAAATAAGAATTCAACATCACTATGCTCGCCACAATGTAACTGCACAAATTTTCACAAGAGAAGCCTAGCAGCTGTGCAGCAACAAGAGTAGTCACGTGGTTCAATGGATTTGTAATAAGCATATGCAGTGGGGCGGATAATAATAATAAATTTAGATTTTGGCTAATCTAATTTTTATATATATTTAAAATTCGTTGTGATCAACCGAAATTAAAGCCATGATTGACTGGTTGGCCACCCCTGCTGTATATTATTGCAATTACTTCAAAATTTAACTTACTACATAGGATGCCCAAAGAACAAGGAATACAGTCATCAGCAATACAACAACACATAGATTCTTACTTTCTTTGTACACCTAAGAAAAGCATAAGAAAATTATTATGTTAAAAATTTTCATATAAATTTTGCTTATAATTATATGCTGCAGGTATTTGGGTTTATATGGGTTTTTTTTCACTGCACACACTTACATATTATATTTAATGTGTGTGTAAATTTTCACATTATATTTACATACATTAAAACAAATTTTTATTATGTTCAATGTTATTTGTGCAGTATATTGCATAATTAATTATATTGTATTATCTAGCAGAAATAATCTGGTATTTTCCTGTTTCCAGACTAGAAGCATTTTTCCAAATCATATTCAATTTTTGCAGTTTGGGAAATAGTAATATGCTTGTTCTCTTCGTTTTTATAAAACAATCCAAAAGTTTGGCTACTTGAAATGCTTAACTAATAGAAGTTTCAGTTCTACACCTTCATCTCCATCCTGCTTACCCATTTGATCCTTCACTTCATCATCTGTTAAAATTTGCATTGTGATTATGTCATCAGCCATAAGCATCTAAATCAGGCCCAGGCAAATTATGGCCCACGTGCCGCATGCGGCCCGCGAGGTTTAATTGTATTTTCAAAAAAAGTTTACTTATTTTATGCCTTTTGCGATGCCTTTTTGAAAAATAAATTTGATTATGTAATACATTATAGAATTTGTCGACTTGTAAATTGTTTTATCATCTCTGTATTGTTCAAATTGAGATAGAATTTGAAATTGTGCGCGAACTGGAGCGAGTCAACAGGCGATTTTATAAGGTATAATTTGCGATTATAAACTAACCGCGCGAAACTACAGTAACAGACAACCAGTGATGGCGACAACGGCTTTGCTGCGGTGGCGGAGTAATAGGATAGTACTGCTGACTGGCCGCAGTTCCAATTGGTTTTCTCTGACAGTCATCGTTAGTTTGTTATGTTTGTTATTTGGTTTTTAGGAGCATTAGCAACTAAGGCCATATTGCTCCCGGAATATGCGGTGGTCATTCCCTGACCTTTCCGCATACTCCGTATTTGGTGGTGACGGGCTCGAACCCCGGTCTAATCAAGAAGCGTGTGTTACGCACTGCTGCTCCTTCCCACCTGGCTACGGAGGCGCCTGACAGTCATCCCGCAGTTAGTTATCTTTGGTTATCATCTTGGTGCCAGTAGCGATAAAAATAATATTTACGCCCTTTATTTTTTTGCTAACATAAATAACGAGACTATCTGTCTCATCTGCCGGGAGAGTGTCTCAGTGTTGAAAGAGTACAATATTAAAAGACATTTCACTACTAAACATTCCGAATATGGCCAATTTAACTCTGGAAGCGAGAAATAAAACTGCTGATGGATTGATTCAAAATTTATCTACACAACAAAATGTGTTTTTAACTAAGGAAAAAGAAGCTATTGTAGAGGCAAGTTTTGTTATTTCTCATATAATTGCAAAAAAGCAACGAGACTTTTTGTGATGGAGACTATATTAAAGAATGTATGACTGAAGCTTGTGGAATTATATGTCCTGACATTAAACACAAATTTGAGAATATAAGTTTATCTAGGCGAACCGTAGTAAGAATTGAATATATCGATACAAATTTGAATGAGCAATTATTATCAGTATTAGAATCCATAACATGGTGCTCGATAGCTCTCGACGAAAGTAATGACCAAAAGAATACTGTGCAGTTATTAATTTTCATACGTGGATGTACCTCTAATTTTGAAATTACTGAAGGGCTTCTTTCAATGGAATCCCTTAAAGACCAAACAACGGGAGCTGATATATTTGAAAAAGTTGAAATATGCTTAACAAGATATAATTTACAATGGAACAAAATGGTAAGCGTAACAACTGACGGAGCACCAAGTTTGATAGGTAAAAATGTTGGAGCGTTAAAGAAAATTCAGGATAAAATTTGTGAAAATTATCCTGATTATAATTTAATTACAATTCATTTGTATTATACCTCAACAAGTATTATGTAAAAATGTGTTAAAAGTTGAACATGTCACATCTTGTATTATTAAACTAGTAAATTTAATATGATCGAGGTGGCCTGAAACACAGACAATTCGTTAATTTTCTTCAAGATATTGAATCCGAGTACACAGATATTCCTTATATAGCCAAATTCGATGGCCTAGCTTAGGAAAAGTTCTTCGGCAAGTATGGGAACTTAAAGATGACATCGTTCTATTTTTAAAATTGAAAAATATTATGGACTTTCCCGAATTAACTGGATTTGTGATTTTGCGTTTACCCTGGACATTGTGACACACTTAAATACTTTCAACACCGTGTTATGAGGGGAAAATTTATACGCCCACAATATGGTAAAAAGTTTGAATGGATTTCAATTAAAACTCCAGTTGTTCCTTCGACATTTATTGATTAACAAGGTAACTACTTTCCAACCATGAAGTTGCTGAAGATTCCAGAAAATAAATTTGAAAAATATTGTGAAATTATAAACGCACTGAATGACAACTTTTCACAAAGATTTGGTGACTTCCGAAAAATTGAGACAAGTTTGACAATAGTGCACGACCCATTTCCAATAGAAATTGATAGCGCACCGAGCGAACTACAACTTCAGGTTATAAATCTGCAGTGTGATAACGATTTAAGGGAACTGCACCGTCGTGAGGAAATCTGTAAATTTTACAATACTCTTAATTTGGACAAATTCGACGAACTTAAAGATTTTGCCCGAAAAATGTTGGTTATTTTTGGATCAACCTACATATGTGAACAAACATTTTCCATCATGAATCTAAATAAAAAATTCTTTACGATCAAGCATCACCAATGAACATTTACAAGCACTTTTAAGAATCTCAACTACAAAATTAACACCCAAAATTAAAAAATGTTAAAAGATGTAAAACAGTTCCATTCATCTCATTAAATTCTTGGTTGTTAGAGAATAATTTTTTTATGTTATATTTCTTCTTCATGATAACAAATAACATATATCTAAAAATAGTATTTTACGTGCAGCCCACCTTATTTTTGAATTCATATTGTGGCCCTTCTGCCCAAAAGTTTGCCCAGGCCTGATCTAAATCATACTGATTTAAATTAGTATGATTTAGATACAATATGGATGTGATTTGTTTTGCAAATTCCTGCATGATGAAAGCATTGCAGGTAGTCTACACGGATAGCTTATTCCATCCCTTTTGTACATTTTCCAGTGCATTCAGTAACATTACTGTGCAGCTTTTCTCTCTTTCAAGACAACCAATCATTTTAAGCAAAATTAATTTCCAAAAATCAGATTTTAAACTTTATATAACACTTTGACCCATGGATTGCTAGACACTTGTTGTCTAGCAACCCTTGTCTGCTGAAATAAATACAAAATTTCAAGTTTCTATTCTTTTGTGTGGCACACAATTAGTAGTAATGACAAATGATGCAAGAAAGTAAGCTCGTATAGCATCAGCCAACGAGGAAAAAAAAAAAAAAACCTACACAGTTCACCCAGCTAACCCTCCAAGAATTTGTCTAGTTACTCCTTAAATTTATTCAACCCATCTACTTCCACAGCATAAGCTGTTCCAAAAATCAAACATGCTGGCTGAAAGCAAACTTCTGCACATTCCAAATAATTTGGCAAATTGTTTGGCTTTAATTATTAAGAGTGGAGCATTCACTGGGATATTTTCATCACCTTTGCTGTTTAAACCACTTTAAAAGAATTTTAACATTTGCTGCAACCAGTCAACATCCATTTATTGTCTGATTTCACACTCACAGAACCAACTTTTCTTCTTCCTCATTTATCCTTTCAATTATTTTTTTTTTGGAACAACCTTCCTTTCATATGTAATTCTTGAAAATTACAATCTACAGAAATTCAAACAGTATCATCTGTGCTCTCAAAACAAAAGATACTTTCACAGCAATAAGTACTCAACCTACACATGGTACTAAGTACTAAAGTTTCTAATAACCTTTCTGTGTTTGAGGTTTTCATTAAAAAAAGACCCTCATTGATATCAGAATGTTCTAGTTTACGTGTGTTTCATTTTGCTACAGTTTCTTTCAAATGGTTCAATAATGTTTTGTTTTGAGTTCCAAATTGTGTGCACTGTTGATTTAGATAGACAAGTTAAATTCAAGACCAATAACACATTTCTTCTTCCAATTTTATATTTCTCTAATAGCTTCCATTTATCCTCCACACTTAAAACATTTCACTTGTCTTCCATTTTAAAACTACTGTACCGTACTGTGTAAAAACTACATCTTAATCTTTGCAAGCAGAATAACAAAAACTGACTGGAATTCAAATCAAAAAGAATGTTTTAGCAGAGGGCAACTACCCAACATGCAGATGATACTAAATGCTCAGGAGTTTATTTTTACAGTTCTCAAAAGGTAAACCCTAAGATTGTCAGTTTCTTTAAGGTAAACACTTCCATAATGAGGCACTGTTTAGAAGGAAACAATTAGAAAACAATTTGCAGTACAGTACTAAACAGAACACAGTTAAAGGCTCATTACACAATCAAAGGCCTTCCATGCACACATATAGCATCAATAAGAGTGACAACACATCACTTATGCCTGCAGGTTTTGTTGTCATTACCTTTCACATAAGGAAGCTCATATGCTCCCACTTTCTTCAGAGTTCATTGTGCAGTGTAATAAAATACAATAATACAAACCTTTAACAGAGACAGCAAAAATAATTGAATTAAAAATTAGACAGTGAACCAATGCATATTTTACTGTAATACCCCATTATGCAAAAGATGGCTATAAAAAGAGGGTCAACTTATATGTCAAAAAAAAATATATGTACACATTGCTAGTGAGTTCACAGGAAAGTTTGACACTTATAGCCAAGGTATGCAATTTAAAATGATGTTGTAACCAAAGTAAAATGGCATAATTCATATGGAGATTTATCTTAACTGATAATTGTGATGTAATAGCCAGGTTATCATTATTTCCAACGTCACTTTAACCAAGTTTGACTGTATTGTACTTAAATTATTTATAACAACTGTCTGTAACTAGGCTCTGAATAGAATTCTAAGTTCTGGAAGCATATATGATATTCCAAAAATAAATCTAACCATGAAACAATACTGACTAATCGTAAATATCCTACCATGAAGGAATTATAGATATATATATTCTTTAAAAAGTGTGCAATTAAAACTGTTTTAATCACAAAATTACTGTTATATATCATGAGGTGTTTGTTACCCAAAAAGTTTCTGAATTCCCACTGTTATAATAATATGGATGATGGTATGGAGTTCTGCTGCAAGATAATGTTAACACACCTTTCTAAGAAGTTTGTTATTAATTTGCTCATCTTTGCTGTGGTGTTACAATGATGCTCAAAAAAATTGCATGACTTCATTTTAAGGTTGTCTTTATACTGGTGGCTAATATTTCAGAAATAGCTGAAATAACATAAATAAGTAATAACAATACACATATGAAATTATTAATTGCAGAAAAATTTACTTTTACGCTGCATGGCTAAATATACAATGAAATAAGTACTTTTATTCAAAATAACAGCATGTTACTTATGGTTCTTATAATAATAAAAATTCTAAAAAAGTGGTGATTTTTTTTCATTACTTTGCTCATACTAGGATGACAGGCAACTATATAATCAAACACACAACAAAATGCACATTAATATTTCATTGGACCATCCCTTGCTTTGATGACTGCTGCACATTGTTGTGGCATTGACTAGATAGGGTTCTGAATGCATTCCTGGGAAATCTCATGGTACCAAACACAGGCTAATGTCTCCTGCAGCTCTCTAATTGTTTTTGGTTTCTTTTGCATTACTGAAACACCCATTTTGTTCCAACAATTTTCAACTGGATTGAGGTCTGGATTGTTCTCAGGCAATGTTATTGTGCAAATTGATTTCTCCTTCAATCACTTTTGCACCTGTGGACAGTAAAATAAATTACCTTTATTTAAGCAGGAGTGCAAAGTTTTAAATTTACAAATTTTGTAAATTTAAAACTTTTGCTAATTTTATGAAGCAGTACTTCAGTTTTGGCTTTATGGCATGGGGCAGAATCATCCTGAAAAATGTAATTGGCAACAACAGTGATCTCTAATTGTGAGGAGTAATTTTGTCTCAAGAATGACCTGGCATACTTCAGAATTCGTTGTACGTACCCTTCACAAATTGAAGATGACCAACACCTCTGTGAAATACATTCCCATATTTGAGATGCAGAATGTTTCACTGTGGGGATGATAGTCAGGATGAAATTATTCTCCTCTTCTTCGTCTAACAGTCTGCTGGCCATCCTAACCATGCAAATTGAATTTTAATTCAACAGATAAAATTATGTTTCCATTGATCCTCTGACCAACTAGTATGCTCTTTTGCCCACTTCAGATGCTGGTCTTTTATTTTTTGTGTCAAAAGGCTTTCCCCCCCCCCCTTCTTGCGTGACATGCTACTCATCCCAATAAGAGAAGGCAGTACTTACATTTACTCCTCTATCCTCCTTCCATGCTGTTTTGAGATCTTTCAATGAGGATCTTCTGTTATGGACACATAGATGGATCAGAAATCTGCCGTGCATTGCAGAAGATATTTGTGGACATTCTTCATTTTCTTTGTTTAGACTGCCAGTCTGATAATTTTTTTAATAAATGTGCCACTGTTGACTAATTACAGTGTATCCTTTTAGCTATTTCATGCACAGAATGTCCATCTGCATTCAACACAGCAGCAGCAACACGTTTCCTATGTGATGTTAATTGTGAAAACTTAACCATCACAATACCACAGAATATGGGCTTGTGACATATACACAAACATCATAGCACTGCATGATAACCAATCAATGTGTACAGCCACTCCCTGAGTTACATAATACTCGACTTACAGAAATTCTACTTCACGCAAGTTTTTGCCAGCTGGTGCAAACTTAAAAAAAAATCGTGGAAACGTATTTTGCATCCCGTAGGAATAAATGGAGGTATCGTGAAAATATCATAATGTGAACCCAATAACACATTGTTTTTATTTGGTAATCGTTCCAAGATCTCGGAAGTTGAAATTTTTGCGATATAACTATTTGTCTCCTTAAAAGGTCATTTTTATAACGGAAATTGCACTACACTTTCACTGTTATCATATGTCCCATTATAAGAATCAATTTTGAATGCCTTTGTGATATTTTTATAAAACACATTTCTGGAGGTCACTACCATAAAACAATAAAAACAATTTGTACTTTCCGGTTTATTGGACTTTTCTGTAAGCACAATCTATTATAAACAGGTAGTAAACTCGATCTTATTGCATTTGCGATAATACCAATAACTGGAATTCTGTGGTTTTTATGTTACGGTATTATGATGAAATGAGTTCCCCTTCACTGAAATCTTCAATCATATAAAAATATAAATAAAAATTTCAGGATCTTCTCTTAGTTCCTATTTACTTATTACAATGATGAAGGGAAAGTGAGCATCGAAAAGTGCAAGTGGTGGTAGTGCCAGGAAATGAAACAAAATTGATTTAGAAATGAAGATGAAAATGATTAAGAAGTACGAAGCAGGACAAAGTTTATCATCTATTGCAAGGGAATTAGGTCTCGCTGCTTCAATAGTGAATACTATTTTAAAGGACAGTGCACGTATAAAAGAACATTGTCAAAGGAGCAACACACTTAAGATCAACAGTGATCACAAAACAGCGTTCAGGTGCTATACTGAAGATGGAACAGCTGTTAATAATATGGATGGAAAATCAGATTCAGAAGCAAATGCCTCTGAGTCTAATGACCATTCAAGCAAAAGCAACAAGTATTTATAAAGATATTAAAGATAAGTACGGCAAACCCCAAGCCAAGTTCGTGGCAAGCAGTGGGCAGTTTAATAGGTTCAAGCATCGCACTGGTTTCCAAAACGTATGCGGTGAAGTCGCCAGTGCTGATTCTGCAGCTGCAGAGAAAGTTAGTGATGTGTTGGAAAAAACCCCTTCTAAATCTCCACAGCCCTCAACTTCCGCAGTGGCGTGCTTATCAGCTGGAGAGTTAATTCTGGCAACGATGCTCGAAAGGTAAAACTTGCTGACGTTATGCCTGTCTCCTCTCTCGTTATGATGTAATTTTATAATTTTTAAATTTTTGTAATTTTTCCTGTGCATGAGATAAAAAAAATTGATAAAATAATTCTATTTACATGTTTGTCAAACATTTCTTTTTTTTTGCTTCAATCAAATTTGCAAGTGCTGCATAAACATTTAGGAAAATTCCGACTTACGTAGAGTTATGCAGAACACAACCCTTACGCAAGTTGGGAAGTGGCTGCATTATGATCTTCCTTTAAAAGGTCAAAATAGGAGATGAGAAAAGGGCTTACAGATATGATCCAGAAACAAAGTACAGTAAACCCCTGCTATTTGCGGGGGTTACGTTCCTGAGAAATGCCGCGAATACTGAGTTATTGCTCCCATAGTAATAAAGGGGATTCCATTCCAAAGTATGAAATATATAAGAAAAACTAGTCTAAAATTTTGTCTATGTATGTATTATATGTACCTTCATAATATGACTATGTACATAGTGAATTGCAAGCATATGGCATCGAAATGAAAATAAGAAACAATTTAATATTAAATGTAATATTTATTAGAAATTTCAAACAAATCTTTCAAACCAGCGCCTTTGCTAGCTAAAAAACTTATCCTGCCAGTGCTATCACCAGTTTTGCTAAAGTGTTGATAAAGGAGTTTTGCCTTTTCACGAATGATGAGTGAACTTAACGGAATTTTATTTTGAGTTCAGTCTTCTATCCACAGATTTAAAGCTTTTTCCATTTTTTTAAATTTAACATCACGAGTTACAGAGCAAATTTTTGAAGCAATTAGTGCGTTTTCACGGACACTACGGCAGATTTTTCCTTCCAATTTTTTGATTGATCGTACCGTTGACTCATTGATTTTATAATGTTTTGCCACTGAGGAGACACTTTCACCATTAGAAATTTTGTCTAATAATTCAATTTTATTCGCTAATGTCATCACCTTCTTTGATATTTTCACATTTCCCTTGTTATTCGTAGCCATATTTTTGTACGGGTTAGAAAGAACTTGTCCACAATAAAGTCACTTTCTTCCGTTAACACACTCGAAAAAGTCTGTTTTACACTGAAAAAGTAGATTTATCGCTTTTGTAAGCAGATCAATTTATAAATTGATAAATTTATTCAATTTATAAGCATATAAATTAAAAGCAAAGGACAAAACCTTCCATGACAAGCGCATAACACACTGAACAAGGATTAGCGAGAAACATCCAAGCTCGCGATTTTGTCACCCCTCTCCCCCCACCCACTGAGCGCTGTTTTGACCGGAAAAGATGATTTTAGCCACGCCTATGTTTTTTTATGGCGGAAAATGTTCATGGCGCTTTAAAATTCACATTTTTTTAGGTTTCATTTTATATTAAATCAGTGACCGCGAATACAGATACCGCAAATAGCGGGGGTTTACTGTAGTGTTTTTCTCAAAGGAAAAGTCCATCTCCACACCTAAAAGAAAAAAAGTTTGTTGAAAGATCAAAAGCATGTTGACCATGTTTTTTTGATATACTATCAATATGGGATTGCGCATCATTAATTCATTCCACAGAGCCATAATTTTAATCAGAACTTTTATAAAGGGATCCTTGGTGTCTTCAGAAGGCTGTCAGATCAAATGATCAATAAAGTATGACAGTTTACCTAATTTTGAGATAAAGTTATGCATAACTTTTACTACTATTACTTTCCTTCTGGTCAAGTGGCAACTGATTGGAAAGAGAGAGAATTTTGATAAAATATTTAAAAAGAGTGAAGAAAATCTAATTCTGCTATAATACAAAAAGAAATAAACAGAATACTTACTGCATATAATGCTAATATTAAAAATAATGAAGAATACACAGCTGATATGCTAAAAAATATATAAGCATCTCCATCAAGTGGTCTTCCATCATTACTGAATATTGCTAAAAGAACCTATAAAAAATATATAAGAATAATATAGAATTATTAAAATACTGACAAAAGAACCATTTTATATTGCTGTTTTATAGCAAATAAAATGAGTCATTTTATTAATTAAACTGATATCTGGTTGAATATAACAAATAATAGGTCTACATTAACTAAATGGTTAATGCAAGGGTGGGAAAATACTAGGCACAAAGTTATCTAAAAAGTTTTGCCTAACACCTAGTGGAATAGTAGGTATCAGGTGAATTCGGATGCTTCACAGCTCATCTACAAAGTGGGAGATTGGCAACCACATGTCTACTTGCATGTATACTTGTACATACACTAATGATGGGGGGTATAGTATATAAATTTGATGGAATTGAAGTACTGGTTAATTCACAAAATGCAGAGATTGTAGGGATGTTGTAAAATGGTGTCACTCAGGCATAAATGGATGCAGAATTTGAATACAGTAAGTACAATTTATACAGCAAGGATAGACAGGCCAGAAAGGAAGGGTGATGCTCTTTGTTTAAAAGCACACAGAATCCAAGGCAATGCACTAGGCTGACATGAGTGGCCTGTGTAATGTTAAATCAGTTTCATCTGACATATGCACTGAGGTACAAAGACTAAAAGATTAACAACAGCTGTAGGGAGAGTGAAAGTGATTCTTGCACTGCTTCTATTGAAATATGCAGCAGCCTGGAAAGTAAGGTGTCAGTGATTTCAAGGCCTGCTGAGAATCCTCATGGAACATGCAAATACATGAGCTGTGCTAGGATAACTAAGAGTAAGAACAAGTGCATGTATATTTGCATGTCCACTAAAGTTAGGAGCATAGTAAATAAATTTGAAGTACTAGTTAAGTCATCAGATGTGGACATTGTACAGATATTAGACATGCTATCACTCAGATATAATGGATGAAGAATTTATTTGAATATGCAAGTACAATGTCTACAGGAAGAACAGACAGGACAGGAAGTGGGGTTATGCTCTTAGTTAATAACTGTATTAAATCTAAAGCAATTCATCTAGTTCATATGAGTGACAAGTGCAATGTAGGGTCAGTTTGGTGTAAAATAAGCACTGGGAAAATGAGAGTAGGAGTGTTATAAGCCTTATAACTCATATGAGTATAATGAACAACTATACAGAAATATAAAGTGGACAAGTACATGAGAATGTCTTATAATGAGGGATTTTAACTTTCCAGATATTGACTGAAACTTGTGGGTTGGTCACTCACACACTAGCAAGAATTTTGTGGATTTATTAGATGATTGTTTTCTACAGTAGCATGTTAGAAAGAGCAATACATTTTATCTGATTATCAACAGTGATTCTTCATGCATTAAAAATCTGCAGACAAAAGAATCACTACGTGGCAGTAACTGATGTGAGATTTACTTAAGTAAATTATTTAAGTTTTACACTTGTTAGAGAAGTAATGTAGGACCATCTAGGGAGGAGTGCAGTTACTCAACCACCATCACAAGTAAATGAAAGAGCTTTTGCTTTCAAACCAACTGATGATACCAAGAGCAAATTCTAAATGGGAAGCATTCAGGGAAATAATCACAAAAGATACTAGGCTGTTTATACCAACTAAGAAATACTGTTCAAGGCTTAGACCTAAATGGATGCCAGAAGAACTTATGAGACTCATGGAAAAGAAGAAAAATGCATGGAATACATATAAATTATCAGGTGATACAGAAGGCTACAATAGATATAAACTAGTCTGTAATGACGTCACAAAGGAGACCAGGCAAAATAAGGCAGATTACAAGATGTTCTGGCAAAGAATGCAAATAAAGGCAGCAGACTTCTTTTACTTCTGCGAACAATAAAAGGAAGGGGCTGAATCATATTGGCCCACTTGATATTAATGGCTTAAAGGTTGATGATCCTGCTCAGGTTGTTGACAAACTGAATAGGTAGTTTGCATCTACAATCATGTATGAGGAATCCTTTAGGGAATGGAATGTCAAAAGTTTTTCAAATTCTAACAGGGAAATAAATGATACTGTGATAACTGAGAAGAAAGTGGAAGAGAAATTGTTGAAGCGAAATATAAAAAAGACACGTGGGATGGATGGTATATATCCAGTTGTACTAACAGAGGCAGCAAAGGGGGTAAGAAAACCCTTGGTGATAATTATGACAGTGTCTTTGGATTCAGGAGTGATAACTATGGACTGGAAATGTGTGAATGTGTCAACAAATTCATAAAAGTATTAAAGAGTGACAGGAGTAATTACAGATGAATTAGCTTAACTTCTGTTCCAGGAAAAATAATGGAGTCAATTGTTAAAGAAGTAATGCAGGACCATCTAAAGAGGAGTGCAGTTATACTTCAGTTACAGCATGGGGTTGTCAAGGGGCGATCTTGTCTGACCAATTTGATTGGATACTATAATGCAGTAACAAAGGAACTGGATGCAAAAAAAAAAAAAGTTTAATATCATATACTTGGATTTAAGGAAAGGTTTTGATAATGCTGCACACAAAGGACTGCTGTACAAATGGAGCACTGTGGCATTAAGGGCAAATTGCTGTTATGGATAAATGGATGATTGAGTGGGAGAAGACAGTGATTATCAATGGATACTACCTCTTCGGCGATTAATGTTATTAGTGGAGTCCCCCAGGTTTTGGTGTTAGGCCCATTGTTGTTTTCTATATTTATCAATGAAACTGATGTCCAAGTTTGCAGATGATACAAAGGTTGGCAGGGTGGATAATGACAGGAATGATGACATGCTATTGCAACAGGATCTAGAAAAGCTGCAGTGTCCTGAGAAATGTATACTGAAGTTTAACATTGACAAATGCAAAATACTGCATACAGGTAGCAGTAACCCCAGAATAGTGGAAAACGAAAAAGACCTGAAGGTAAGTGTGCAGTCAGATATGAAGTTTTCTGAGGAATGCAGACAGGCTGCCAGGAGTGTTCATGTGGTTTTGTCAATTTTATACAGGAATTTTGGTAACAGGGATAAGGTGATTATCCCACTGTAAAAGGCAATGGTCAGGCCACATCTTGAATGCTGCACACAGGTGCAGCATTCAAGATGTTCCCATAATCCTCATTATGGGAACAAGGAGGTGCTCTTACCAAGAAAGACTTAAGTTCTGCAAATTGTAGCATCTGGAGACTACTGGAACAAATGGACAGGTGATTTTTTTTTTTTTTTTTTTTTTTGCTGATGCTGTATAAGCTTGCTTTCTTACATCATTTGCCAGTAATACTAATAATTGTAACATTTACTGTGAATGTTTCAAGAAGCTAATATGTGGCTAGCAGCCTCAAGCAAAATGCTACCCTTCAGTGTGACAATGCAAAACAGCTCCAGATAGGTACATATTTGCCATGTTTAAAGTCTTTATATATCATATTTATTCCCCATAAAAACTATTATTTATTTATTTTTGTTTTCACTCTTAAAATTTTACAACTGAAAATTCGTCTTTGTTTATCGGTTGCGTTCTGGGGTTAAGAAAAGATTACACAAATTATTAGAGAAAATGGAGAAATTGATGTGAGCAGGGTTTTTTTTTTTTTTTTTTTTTGTGGCTGATGCTGTATAAGTTTGCTTCCTTGCCTCAACTGCCACTAAACTAATTACAACAGATGTATCATTGTCTACTGTGAATGTGTCAATACCATGTCCATATTCAGTACTGGAATATAGTGGCGGACACTGCATTATTGCTGTGAATTTGTTATTAACTGATATTGATTGGCTTACTGATATTATTTAGAGCAAGGGTTCCCAACCTTTTTTTGCTTGTGGACCCCCTGAGTCCTAACTTTACGTATGTGAACCCCCATATACACATATGTAATATTCCTAAATGAAATATTTATTTGTAGGTTAGTAAAAGCTAATAATTAAACAATTCCAATATAATATAAAAAATGTAAATTACAAATTTTGAAAATTTTAATTGATAAAACAAACATATTTTTACTTGTAATGACAGAATTAGAAAAAAAAATTTTTTTTAAATACTATTTCAAACAACATAGAGGATCGCATTAAATAGGCCCTACTAATGAGATCCTTGTGGCTGATGTTTTGATATTAGCATTTTAATATCTGACTCCAATTTTGTGAGAGTCGAATGAAGATCACCTCTTTTTACTATATCAAATCGATTACAATTTTTTGTTAACAACTGTGTTACACGACTAAAGCCAGATTCCACAAGATAAGATGATGGGAAAACAATGACATACATTTTAGCTTTCTCCCATAAAAGTGGATATTTACATGCAATGTCACTATTCTTCCATACATCATGCTTTCCTTTTTTGAATAGACTTCGGACTGTCTCATCAGACCACAATTCAACAAGTTCCTCTTGTAAATAAATTTCAACATCAGCAACACTTACCTCAATGGAATCAGCACCCAATCTGGGATGTTCAGTTCTAGTAGGTCCTTGAACCAAACTTGCATGTCTTCATAAATTTTTTTTTAAATGATCAACATACACAACACAATCATCACTGCTAACTGAAGCAAGGTTTGGAAACTGGTCAAATGCACGGCGTGAGATATTAAGACTGTACAATTTGAGTTTTCCTAGGAATGCATTAATGGCTTCTTTGCTAGATATTAAGTCACAATTATGTCCTTGCTGCAGCTTATTAAGATAATTCAGTTTTTAAACACATCTGAGAGGTAAAATATGTCTGTTTTCAAGGCAATCAACTGTTTTCCAATCTCCTTTTAGTTTAGAAATGATACAATACTGTCCCAAAGAACGACGAAGCAACGAAGACAATTGCCTTTAGATAACCATCGCACCTCTGTATGCAGTACAAGACGGTCAAATCCTTCTTCATTTTCATCACAAAATTTGCGAAAGAGATGAAGCCTAAACAAGAGTTTAGGCTTCATGAAGACGTCCACTCAAATCTCTTCACCACCAGATGTTGGCAGTGAATCACGCAGTGTATGCAAAATACTTTTGGCAATGCATTTTTTAAATGAGTGTTAAACCCTCTGTACCTACTGACCATGGAAGGAGCGCCATCAGTAGCACAAGCCATTAAATTTTCGAGTGGAATATTTTTTTCTCTAAAATAAGACTGGACTGTTTTGAGGAGTATTTCCTCTCTGAGTTGATTATCATCCATACATCTTACATATGCCAATAAAAGTGCTTCATTGCCCATCAAAGTTGATTCATCGAGTTGCATTGCAAACTGTTTCACTTGTAATTGAGAAATAAGTTGATTTTCTACATCTTCAGACATTTCATCAATGTGTCTGGATATTGTGTTATTGTTCAAAGGAAGGTTATCGGTAATTTCACATGCATTTTTGTTTTACATTGTTGAAATTACAACTGATATCAAAGGCAAGATGACAGTTTCACCAATGCTATGTGGCTTTCCAGATTTTGCTATTATTTTGCTGATTTCATATGATGCTAATAAACCGCTACCTTTATTGCTTGCTTGTTTACTAAAAATCTGATCCAATTTGTTTCTTCCTTGAAAATTGTCTCGTAGTCTTCAGAAATACTCCACTGATTTATTTTTCTTTTCACTATGCCTTGTCTCCAAATCGTGACGAAGCTTACTTGGCTTCATGCTATCATTAGACAGCACAGTCATACATATAAGACACATTGGTTTTGTGATATTCTCTGGTGATTCAATAAAACCATACGACAGATATTCAGTCAAATAGTGTCTTGTTTTCTTCTTTGCATGAGCCATGGGTAATCTGAAAACAATAATAATATTATTAACCTCAAATATTTAATGTTGGAAATGCTTGTAGTGCCTAATGGAAATATAGTTCACTAGAACAATAACGTTCAATAACACACATAGATTTCACCACGATGATGCCGATTAGTTACTATAGAATGAAATGACTGCCTCTGACTGACTGACTCTTTCTAGATTAGTCGGTGCTTAAATAATGTTTTCTTCTTCGAGAATTTTCTATGGAAAGAAATTTTTTTTGCGTAAACTGAAGAAGGTTCCAGAAAATACGAGTAGCTTCTAACTGCGAATTTCTGGACTTTTCTATGACATTAGTTTATTTTATTATTTATTTTTATTTAACAAATTATTTTATTTATAATATTTTTTCATGAACCCCTTAGCTCATATTATGGACCCCTGAAATACCATTTTTTTCTTGTGGACCCCTCAAAGCTTCTATGGACCCCTGGGGGTCCTTGTGGACCCCGGTTGGGAAACGCTGATTTAGAGTATCCAATGATTCCAGTGATATTTATTTCCAGATAAAGTTAAAATTCCATACTACAGAAATCACATATTCCTCTGCAATCAATAATTCATACCCCATAACTAATTTTTAAGATTCAATTTTTTTTGTGTATCTAAAATTATGGCTATTAATACAGTATTTTCTTATTAACTTAGAGGAAATGAGAATGCTAGGTTAACATCACTATAATTTAAATAATAGTGTAGCTATTACTTAATACTTTCAATAATAATGATATTAGTACAGGTTTTAAAAATCACAACTACATTCTAAACCAATCCATAAAAGGTGTTTATAGGCAGGATAAGAACAGAATAATTATGCAGGAATCAATGTAGTTGTGTCGGGATGTTGGAAAACCATGACCAATTCATCAGTGAAAAGATTCACTTAGATCCTAGATTCACCTAGCTAGCACAAAATGGCAAAAAGTTTCCAGTGGCAAAATGCACACCCTGTGATAATTAATCACATTACCTGACAAAGAACAGCACAGCTTTACCTTTAAATCCTCATTCAAATCGTTACTATAGTGTGGAGCACGAATATGAGATTTAAGAGTATAGTGACTTCTCAGCTACTCAATATACTGAAGCAGCTTTCTTTTTTTTAGTCATATCTAATAAATTTCAAAAAATTAAAACAACTTACTGTTACTTGAAAATCCAACTTTAACAGAGCAAAATAATAACGACGTTGTCTATACATTTCTGAAACAGAAAAGAGACAGTTTCACCACTGGAAGATAACAAAAGAGATTATTATTATATGTTAAATTCAATATACAGTAGACTCTCGATTTTCCAGGATAGAGGGTAAAAAAATATTCCCGGATAATCCAAAAATATAGTAAGTCCCCGACATACACAAGAGATACACTCCAGTACTTCTTACGCAAGTCGAGTTTCACGTAACTCGGGAATGACTAATAAAATATTGCTACTATATCCGAGATCTGCCACATTTACAAAAACCACATAATATCTTCAGAAGAATGAAGAAAAATAGTTATATATTTTTAATTAGTTCAATTAAAAACTTTATCTGGGGACAGCGGTGGAGTAGCCAGAGGGGCACATAAGAAGAGAAAACATAAAAGGAAGAAAAAAACACGTTATTCAACTTTTCTGTGTTTCTCCTTTTGTGTTCACCACAGCCACTGACAAATCTGAATTCCGTGCGATACACGTTATTAATGTTTGACCATTTTCCTACTTTCTTATTATTTTAATTTTCTGATTCAACTCAATCACTTTTCTTTTCTTGGTTATTTAGTTAGTTAGTTATTTGGTTTTTAAGAGCATTAGCAACTAAGGCCATATTGCTCCAGGATATGCGGTGGTCATTCCCTGACCTTTCCACATCCTCCGTATTTGGTGGTCACGGGCTTGAACCCCAGTATAATCAAGAAGCGTGTGCTACGCACTGCTGCTCCTTCCCACCTGGCTACGGAGGCACCTCCTTTTCTTGGTAGATTTACTAGTAGCGCTTTCACTTATTCTCTTAGTCAGCACTGTGATAACAGTCAAAATAAAATTTTCTGTAAAGAACTTCACAGGGTTAAGGCAAAAACTCACTATTATCACTCCACGCGAGCTCACATTTTACTAAAGCACATTTCTGGAGGTCACTGCCATAAAACAAAAACAATTTGCACTTTCTGATTTATTGGGCTTTTCTATTAGTGCAATTAATTATAAACGGATAGTAAACTCGATCTTATTGCATTTGCAATAATACCGATAGCTGGAATTCTGCGGGTTTTTACATTATTATAATGAAATGTGTGTCCCCTTCACTGAAATCTTCAGTCATATAAAAAAATATATAAATAACATAATGTAAGTCCAAAGCTATATGAAGTCGGGGACTTACTGTATCGAAAAATGTTCAGCAACCTCGTAAAAAGCATGACAATAGGTAAAAAAAACGAAAAA
This sequence comes from Mastigoproctus giganteus, assembly GCF_048544385.1. Taxonomy (NCBI): domain Eukaryota; kingdom Metazoa; phylum Arthropoda; class Arachnida; order Uropygi; family Thelyphonidae; genus Mastigoproctus; species Mastigoproctus giganteus. The sequence continues at coordinate 242,895,544 of NC_143576.1, read as the reverse complement.
AACTTACCATGCACTACCCGCATGTCCAATAAGATGCTGCCCTTTATTTTTTAAAATGTCAATTTTAAATCTAATAGCTTCCCTTTATTTTTTATAATGTCGTGTATGGTTTGGTCACCAACATTATAATGGTTCCTTAGCAATTTAACAGATGCACCATTTTCAAACTTTTGAATCATTTCAAGAGTTTGTATAATTGAAAGCACAATTCTTGTGTTTGCCCATCATTTTCACAAATTCTAAAAGAAAAAGAAAAAAAAATTCCGACATCCCTGACATGCACACCCAGGGTCCTGAGTTGGATATCATCATTCTTCTTCTTGGTGATTCCCTTGCACTTCTGACTCTCTTTCTGTCTCTCTCTCAGGGTAATTCAGAAATTTTTTTGGCTGGTGCAGCATAAGCCTCAGGCTTCCTTGTACCATATAGCTAACAATAATAATAATAATAAAGAAACAAAACTTGTCCTTTTTCAGTGTGATGGAACACAACAATTAACGCGATGCACTAAAACAAACTAAACATTTGGTCTCTTTTTTTTTTGAGCGGCGGATGTGAAGACAGCAGGAGTTGCAAGATAATAGGTACACTAATCTCCCAATGGGGATTTATAACGCCGCTTCTTGTCGTTTATTTACTTACGACTTGCATTTTATGATTTTTTTTTTTTTTTTTTTAAATTTGGGATTGCGAAGTGTCCCGGTTAATCAACTTCCCAGTTAATCAGACCCAGGTAAATCAGAGTCTGCTGTAATTAGTGAAATTTTAAAGTATGTAAAGGGTAAGGAAAGAATGAAAGAGTTATGTCCCTGCTGGGCAGAGCTTTACCATAAAAAGAGAGGCTGAGTCTATTCCCTTCCACACATTTTTTTTTTGAATACTTCATCAGAACACCGATATAGCTATCTCTAGTCTATAATGAAGTACTGAATATTCCAATGAACACTGGATACTCAGTAATTTAACAACCAAGATTTACCAACCAAGTATAGCTTTCTTTAGATATGTCATTACTCAATAATACTGCCTGGAGGTATTCACAAATCAATTTGGTATGTGCATAAGATTGTGTCACCACCCTGCACATTTCATAGTTTTTTTGGATAGAAATAGTCATAATTTATGGATAGCATTAGCATTAGTAGAGGCATTTGATGCAAGAAAGTAAGCTTATGCAGCATCAGCCAAAAAAAAAAAAAAAAAACCCACTTCCACTTCACCCCGCTGTTCGTTCAAAATACCTGTCCAACTGAGCCTTAAACTTATTTAGGCTATCAACCTCCACCACAAGGGATGGAAGTCTGTTCCACCAACCAACCACCCGCTGGCTAAAGGCAAATTTCCGCACGTCTATCCTACATCTCTCTTTCCTCAATTTGAATTTATGCCCTCTCAGGTGATTTTTCTGAGCTAGAGGAAGAATCCCATCAGCATTGAGCATGCTTAAACCATTCAAGGCTTTATACACCTCTATCAGATCACCTCGCTGGTGCCTAGTCTCCAGACACTGTAATTTGCAAAACTTAAGCCTTTCTTCGTAAGAGCACCCCTTTGTTCCATTCACTAATCTTGTTGCCCTTCTCTGTACTTGTTCCAGCAGCTCTACATCCTTCTTGAAATGAGGCCTCCAGACCTGTATACAGTACTCTAGGTGTGGCCTGACCATCGCCTTATACAATGGAATAATCACCTCCTTATCCCTGCTGGAAAAATTCCTGTATATCATTGACTCCATGAGCTACTCTTGCAGCCCGTCTGCACTGCTCAGAGAACTTCATATCTGCCTGCACAACTACCCCCAAGTCCCTTTCATTCTCTACCACTGTCAGTGTAGTACCACAGAGTTGATACGTTGCTCTGGGGTTGCTGTTTCCCATGTGTAGTACTTTACATTTGTCAATGTTAAACTTCATTTGCCACCTCTCAGCCCATCTGCTCAACCTTTCCAGATCCTGTTGCAGCAGCATAGTGTCAGTAGTGTCCTTGACAACCCTGCCAACCTTTGTATCATCTGCAAACTTCGACATTAAGCCCGATATACCATCATCAATATCATTTATAAATACAGAAAACAATAATGGACCCAACACTGAGCCCTGAGGGACTCCACTAATAACATCAGTCCACGATGAGCAGTGTCCATTGATTACCACTCTCTGTCTTCTCCCCCTCAACCACCCCTTTATCCATAGCAGCAATTTGCTTCCAATGTCACACTGCTCCAATTTGTGTAGCAGTCTTCCATGTGCAACAGTATCAAAAGCCTTTCTAAGATCCAAGTATATAATATCAAAGTTATTCCCTGCATCCAGTTCTTTTGTGACTGCATCATAGTATCCAATCAAGTTGGTCAGGCAAGACTTCCCCTTAACAAAACCATGCTGTGTCTGAGCTATAACTGAAGTCTTGTCTAAATGATCCTGCAGTGCTTCTTTAACCAGTGCCTCCATTAATTTTCCTGGAACAGAAGTTAAGCTCACAGGTCTATAATTACTTGTGTCAGCCTTTGATCCTCCTTTGTGAATTGGGGTCACATTTGCACATTTCCAGTCTATGGGTACCTCCCCCGAGTCCAAGGAAGCTCTCATAATTATGGCTAAGGGTTTGCTTACTTCCTTTGCTGCCTCCTTTAATATAACTGGATAGATCCCATCCACCCCGGGTGCCTTTCTTGTGTTTATCTTCAACAGTTTCTCCTCCACTTTACTCCCAGTTATTTCAAGATTCTGTAGCTTACTGCTAGAGTTGAATACACCTCTGGCATTCCCCTCGCTGAATAACTCCTCATGTGTGAATGTCGATGCAAAATATTCATTTAGTTTGTTAGCTACCTGAGCAGGATCATCAACAGTTGAACCATCGATATCAAGTGGACCGATTTGATTCATCCCCTTCCTTCTAGAGTTTACATAAGTAAAGAACTCTTTGCTGTTTTTCTTTGCATCCCTTGCCAAGGATTTCTCGTAATCTGCCTTCGCCTGCCTAACCTCCTTTGTAACTTGGTTGCATATCAACTTGTATCTATCATAGGCTTCTGTGTCATGTGTTAATTTGTATGTATCCCATGCACTTTTCTTCTCTGCATTATGCCTCATTAGTTCATCTGACATATATCAATATACTTAAAAAAAAAACTTTTGGTAACAGTATATTTTTAACTGCTGTCACAATTAAAAAAAACATGATATAAAAAGACTGCATTTGGTTAGTTCTACCAGTTTTCATAAAATGCCATTTTATAACTTTTGCAGTTAATATGCAAGTATTCACACAAAAAAAAAAAAAAAAAAAAAAATGAAGCTATGCCAGAAAGCAGTCATCTTTTCAGAGAGCAGATAAGGACCAGGAGCCTTACATTTTCCATAATGCACATCCACCACATGGTGTTCGAAGACCAATATTTATAAAAACTTTAATCTTCACCTCTTGACTTCACACAGACAATGAACACATACTTAAAATATACGAAATACTGTTTTTTTATTTTTTGTTTATATCAACTGAAACACATTAATGCAATGATTTTCCCAAAAGTTAAAAAAAATGTATATATTTTGTAGCTATTATCATGAAACATTATACTTGTGATAAGCAGTTGGGGAATTTTATCTGAAAAAATAAATGAAAAAAAAAAAAAAAAAAAACTAAAAAGTTCCTATAATGAAGGTCAATTGTAGTCAATTAAACTACAATGAAGGTCAATTTAGTCTTGACTTGTAAATTGGATATGGTAGAACAGTTTCTTTAGGTTTTGTTTAATCTCATACCATAAATCTTCAGAAAGACCAAAACTGGTGAATTTCTTTCAGGCCAACTGTGATATGCTTTGTGCCACAAGCAATCTTAGCGTACCATCGCATCTTTGCAACACCTTTGTGGATTGGAAGGATGAAAGCATTTCTCCAGTCCAGGGAGACTATCCTGGGGTCTAATAATGGTCTCGTTAAGATTCCAATGCCGACCGGGCTAGCCAGGTGGATAAAGTGCCTGCCTGGCAAACCAAAGGTCGCGGGTTCGAATCCCGCCTCGGGCTTGGATCAAAGAGTACTGCAAAAACCTTGGGAGGTCCACTATGGCCAAAGAAGCCGATGCGCCAACAACTACCGAAAAAAAAAAAAAAAAGATTCCAATGGGATGATGTGTTCACATGCAGCCTTTTTATCATAGCAGGATGTACCCTCTCCCATCCTGGAGCCTCACCTTCATTAAACTATAGTAGTTTTTCCCGCAGACTTTTCCAAAATAACTATATCACTTAATCACAGCAATCTTAACTCCTCGTCACTGTTTCCTCATGGTTCAAATGGCCTTACAATGGTAAAGATCGTATCTAAGTATCTATTCAACTCATCTTCCATATTGTACTAGCAATCCATAATTTCCAATCTACAAAAGGCAGGGTAAAGTCTCCCTTGCACTGGCCTGCCCATTTGCATTGCCTAAAGAGATTTCTGTTATACTCCTCAGAATAATTTGGTCTGTAACACAGCCCAACTATCCTCTATTTGTTCCAGTTTTGGGTTATTTACTGAACAATACAAATTTTCTTTTTCTCTCTCGACTTTCACAACTTTTGTGTTTGTAAAATTAATTTTTCAAATTCCCTACCGCCTTTATGTAATCTTTATGTAATTTGTTTAGAGATTCTTGAAGGCCTTTCATGCTGATAGTGAACAGTTTGCTATCATCTGCACGCAATAATGATCCAATTTTCACATCTCCCACATTAAACTTTGTAACTTCATTCTTTCATTAAACAGCCAATGAAAATTATAGAATGAAATGAAAAAAGGTGCAGTCCTGCTTCATTCCAAGTTTAACCTTAAGTATTTTCTGGTGCTTCCTTCAAATCGTCACTGCAGATTTGCCAATTTTATATAAACTTTTATTCACCTTAAATATTATCCTTAATACTATATTTTTACAAAATTTTAAAGAGCAGATTTCTATGTACTTTAACATATACTTCTTCAAAATAAAGAAGTCCTAAATATAGGTTCTTGTTATGTTTCAATAACCTTTCTATAATTTATTTCAGTTTTGGCTGAGAAACTGACTGTTCTTCCCCATGGTTACCATCAATATAATACCCTTCTTTTCTAAGATACTTACACAGATTTCACCTGGTACACTAAGGAAAGAACTGCAAAAGTGAAAAGAGGTGTTTATGACTGTCTACATGCTACAGTGAGATTTTTGAAGAAAAAAAGAAACTAACTGCTCAATTTTCTATAAAAACATATTTCAAAAAAGTTAAAAACCCAGCTGTTTCTTCATTATCAGATGCCCTTCCATCTACCTCATCTACACCTAGTGTCACTTATGTGGAAAATATTGGAACTCTGATGAAGATATTGACAAGTAAAAGTTGAATAAATATGTATGTACAGTACATATATTATGTTAGTACTGTACTCATTTTCTTTATTTATATTTTGTAACTATGTTTTTAATTAAAATTAACAAGTACGATATCTTGTTTTTTTTTTTTTATTCTTTTCTTATTTTATTTTAAGTTACGTATCGTATACGATAAGCCATAACGCATACATACATTATAATAAAACATATTGTATAGACCATTTGATGTTTAGTACATGATTTTAATGATTTAAAATGACTGCTAATGCTATAGCATTCAAGGAATTAATCGTGGACGCTACTAAAAGTTTCATACCTATTAAAAAATATTGTTCAAGGTTTAGGCCTAAATGGTTATCAAATGAACTAACGAGACTCGTAACAGAGAAGAAAAATGCATGGGATGCATATAAATTATCAAGCGACTCAGAAGCCGATGGAAGATATAAGCTAGTTTGTAATCAGGTCACAAAGGAGGTTAGGCAGGCGAAGGCAGATTACGAGAAATCCTTGGCAAAAGATGCTAAGAAAAATAGCAAGGATTTCTTTACTTATATAAACTCTAAAAGGAAGGGGATGAATCTGATTGGTCCATTTGACATCAATGGTTCGACCGTTGATGATCCTGCTCAGATAGCAAACAAACTGAATCAGTATTTTGCATCTACATTCACACATGAGGAATTATTAAGGTTTAAAAATGGCAGAAGGTTATCAAATTGTAGCAGGATACTTAATGATTTTGTAATAACTGAGAGCAAAGTGGAGGAGAAATTGTTGAAGTTAAACATAAGAAAAGCACCTGGGGTGGATGGGATCTATCCAGTTATATTAAAGGAGGTGGCAAAGCAACTAAGCAAACCCTTAGCCATAATTATGACAGCATCCTTGGACTCAGGGGAGTTTCCCACGGACTGAAGATGTGCAAATGTATCCCCAATTCACAAAGGGGGATCGAAGGGTGACACGAGTGATTACAGACCAGTTAGTTTAACTTCTGTTCCGGGTAAAATAATGGAGTCACTGGTTAAAGATGCATTGCAAGATCATCTAGACAAGACTGCAGCAATAATTCATTGTTGTTATTTGGTTTTTAGGAGCATTAGCAACTAAGGCCATATTGCTCCGGGATATGTGGTGGTCATTTCCTGACCTTTCCACGTCCTCCGTATTTGGTGGTGACGGGCTCGAACCCCGGTCTAATCAAGAAGCATGTGCTACGCACTGCTGCTCCTTCCCACCTGGCTACTGAGGCACCCACAATAATTCAGACACAGCATGGGTTTGTTAAGGGAAAGTTGATAGGATATTATGATGTGGTTACAAAAGAACTAGATGCAAAAAATAATTTTGATATCATATACTTGGATTTCAGGAAAGCTTTTGACACTGTTGCGCATGGAAGACTATTGTACAAATTGGAACAGAATGGTATTAAGGGTAAGTTGCTACAATGGATAAAAGGATGGTTAAGTGGGAGAAGACAGAGGGTGGTAATCAATGGGTGCTGCTCTTCGTGGACTAATGTTATTAGTGGAGTCTCACAGGGTTTAGTGTTGGGTTCACTGTTGTTTTATATCAATGATATTGATGAAGGTATATCAGGCTTAATGTCGAAGTTTGCAGATGATACAAAGGTTGGCAGGGTTGTTAATGACAGCAATGGCAGTGTGCTACTGCAACAGGATCTAGATAATTTGGGCAGATGGGCTAAGAAGTGGCAACTGAAGTTTAACCTTGACAAATGCAAAGTACTGCATATGGGTAGAAGTAACCCCAGAGAAACGTACCAACTGTGTGGTACTACACTTAAGGTGGTAGAAAATGAAAAGAACTTGGGAGTAATTGTGCAGTCAGATGTGAAGTTTTCTGAGCAATGCAGACAGGCTGCCAGGGCAGGTCATGGGGTTTTGTCAATGATATATAGGAATTTTGCTAGCAGGGAAAAGGAGGTGACTGTCCCTCTGTATAAGGCAATGGTCAGGCCACGCCTTGAGTACTGCGTACAGGTCTGGAGGCCTCATTTTAGGAAGGATGTAGATTTGCTTGAGTGTGTACAGAGAAAGGCAACAAGATTGGTGAGGGGAATGAAGGGATCCTCTTACCAAGAGAGGCTTAAGTTCTGCAAATTGCGGTGGCTGGAGACTAGGCACCTGTGCAGTGATCTGATTGAGGTGTATAAAACCTTGAATTGGTTGAGCACGCTCAATTCTGATGGGAACCTTCCACTTGTTCAGATTACGAACCTAAGGGGGCATAAATTCAAATTAAGAATGGACAGATATAGAATAGATGTGCGGAAATTTGCCTTTAGCCAGCGGGTGGTTAATTGCTGGAACAAACTTCCATCTGTCGTTGTGGAAGTTGATAGGTTGAATAAATTTAAGGAGGAACTGGACAGCCATTTGGAGAGAATGGTGTGATTTTTTTTGGCTGATGCTGCATAAGCTCATACACTTGCTTTCTTGCATCACATGCCACTACTACTACTATACAATACATATCGTAAAAGCTCAGGAATGCAAGATACACATAACGAACAATGTCTTGGAACGGAACTCATTTGTAAACCGAGAGTTGCCTATACATAATATCTATGCAGAAAACATAGTACATGTAGTATATGTCGCTTTTATTTATTAATGCATGCAGAATAATCAACAGTCTGCCAGCTACCTTGCCCTCTAATGGCTGACCAAGCCTGGTGGAATGAAACTAGTGCCAATGAGCTAATTCCATTACACAGTACAGAAAATATTGGATTTCTATACTGATAGTTGTTCTCTATTAATTAGAAATATATGGTGTGTTAATCTAAAAATACAGAGGAAGACATTTAGGAAAGAACAGAAACGAAACTTGGAAAAATTAAAAACCTGTAAACTCGATATATTTAATACAAGTCTTATATATGAAATCTATGGGCTGGCCTTGATCCAGTTATTAGCATATATAGCCACAAGTAACAATAGCATTGCAGGTTCAAGCCTGTATTCTGCCACAAAAACTGCAAGGTCCATTATTAACTGTAGCACTGAAAGCCTAGTTGCTCTTAATAATTCAATATGTTGACAGTCACAAAGAATTTGTAGCATTAGCATTAGTAGAGGCATATGATGCAAGAAAGCAAGCTTATGCAGCATCAGCAAAAAAAAAAAAAAAAAAAAAAAACACTCTTCTGGCATCAGCCATCTAGAAAATAAAGGAAAATTCATTTATTATAAAATCTGTGTTTAATTAATACACATTACCAATGAGTGGATCAGAGACTCCTATAATCCAGAATTCATCCCAATCAGGAACAGTAGTAGCCTTAATTGCAGCAGCTGCACTTAGAATGCTTAAAAAAGTTGCTACACTTATAATAATCTGAAAGAACAAGAAATAATTTTATTCTTGAAAAATTAGAAATATCTGTAATATTAAATCAAATAGCATTAATAATGCAAATATTTACAGTTGCCTCTTTCATTTAAAATTTTGCCCAACCAACTCTACTAGTAATATCAGTAGAGTTATGTGGGTAAGATAGCTTTTTCAAATGTTTTGGCCGTATCTAAAATAAATTGATTAAGTTACTGCTCTGTGTTAAATCTACATTTTCTTATGTTTTATTAGATTTCTCAAGCTTATGATTCAGCACATGCTAAATTTTTGGACTGTTTAATACCAGTTACTCAATTATTATTTATTTTTAAATCAAATATTAGTTATCAGGTTAGGTATTCATAACACTATCAATAAAGGAAGAACAAGAACTACCAAGCAAAGGGCACTGTTTATTTCATTACATTTATGTATACAACATTCTTCCCTACTGCCATGACATTTGACACAAAAGATATTCCTTGGGTTATATTTCTATAAAAATGTATAATGAATAGAAACCAAATTTCTCATAGGGAAAAAAACAAAAAACAGATACAAACACAAATAGCATATGTAATCAGTTTCTTATCATTTCCAAATACATTCTGAGCAAAAATTTCAGGCATACAAGAGTTATAAAATATGGCTCTCTTATGCCTTTCTCCCATTGAACATGGGCTGGTAAAAGACTCAGTTTTTGTATTGTGGCAAAAGGGCAAACCAATTTTGCCACAAAATGCAATTTTACACTGAGAAAAGTCACCACAACTTGCTTCTTTAAATGCATACATATATGCACATGTGCATATATGTATGCATTTAAAATGCATGCCATTACTCATACAGCTATTTCAGAGCTTGTCAGCAGTTCATTACTAGTGAATGGGTACAGCCAGTACACCACACAATCCAGTGATAAAATTTCTACTACAGGAGGGTTGCTGAATTGTGCTAAAAGCTTAAAACTGAAGTAACTTTAGAACAAAGTCTTTAAGCATAGGAGAGTTATAAACTATTACTGTACACAAGTTGGCAATGGCATTAGTTATGTACACAGCATATTGCAAACCAGGTTCACCACAAATTGGGATATCAAGTCTTTCACTAACTGTGCCTAGTTTCCCAATAAACAGGAGTATACTTCTTATGGAGGAGTATTTTTTTTTATTTTAAATGCAAGTACAAATATTGAGGCAACTTGTGGTGACTTGCTTTACAATATGAGGTAAATGCATTTTGTAGCAAACGTAGTTCACTCTTTGCTACATGCCCAACTAAGGCTTTTTTCATCCTATGTGCTGCTACCAATAATATATAAAAATTTTCATATATATAAAATTTTATTTGTTTATTTTTGTCTGTACTGATACTATACTTGCATTGTTTGTCAAAACATATATTAAAAAAAAAAAAAAAAAATATGTCAGACTGCTATAAGTGGTGCATGTCAAGATGGCCATAAATGATAAATGGATAGCCACATTCTAGTCAGGTAAGTTGAGGACTGCCTATATTTAAAACCAATTTAATAATAAAATTATTATGAACTATATATATATATATATATTATTCTTTTGTATTATCATTCTATTGTGGTTTAATTCGTCTTTGTTCATCATTAATGTCATTGTTTTACGCCATGATGGCTAATTAAACATTATCCGTGCCGGTGTTTTTTACCTATAGGTATTATAGTTAATACATTACTAGTCTTTAAGCTAGCCTATTCTCGGTTATCTTAATTTCCCGTGGCCTATACATTTAGGATTTTGCAACTTGTTGCGTATTGCTAAAGAAATTGTCAAAACAATTATTGATGAAAAACTGTAGCAATAGGCAAATTATCAATACTATTTTATAACTATATAATATTATTTATACATTTTTATACATTTTTGTATTACATCACATGGACGTCAATCCCCTACTTCATCGGGGGCTTTGAGTGGATTGACGGCCCATTCGATGTAATGCATTTTTTACTTACCCGTTTCTGTTTGCATCTATCACAGATTTGCTATTTTATTTAATTCTAAATTCTAAGGTTCTTTTTGAAATTTTTTTTTTTTTTGGACTTATGTTTATCTTATTCTTCTTAATTGCTGTTAGTTAAATTAGTATTATTTATTATGAATTAAATTAATTCTTTATAATCTCTACAGCAACTGTGATAGAATACACAAAGCCCTACGGGTAAGTTTTTTATATTGCAATACTATTACTTACTTGATGTGTTCCAGTGTAGGTCGTAGAGTCGAAAAGGGAAAGTTTCCTGCCCTTAACTTGTTTTAAGAATGGCTATTTTTATGGCACAGTCGCATTAACGTTTCACTGTGTGCCGATGGTGTATTGGCCGAAGTCCCCGATTTTCAAGCCAATGTCTATTATGGTGGTTTTGTTGTTGGTTCGATGAATTTATTTATTTGTGTATTTACATTATTTTTACATTTGTTTTATGCCTTACCTTATATATATATATATATATAAGGTAAGGCATAAAACATATATATAACATACATACATAAAACATACATACATATATATATATATATGCCTTATATATATATATATATATATATATATATATATATATATATATATATATATATATATATATACACTGTTGAACTCCTCCATAATTAAGCACTTAAATTATCTACAGAGGGTGCCTGTAAAAATGATTATAAATTAGAAGCACTCTAAATAGAGTGTACCATTCACTGTTTCTCAAATGAAATTATTAAATCTCTCTTTTTTAATTGTGAATAATATCCAATAATATACTATTTTTAATTTCAAACATATCAGGACTGGAAATTGTAATTTAAAAAGCAAAATGGCAGATGGAACTTTCAATGTAAAGTATGCTATCTATGTGTAGGCACAACTAAAACACATAACACCAGCAAGAATGAAAAACATATGAAAGTGGGAAAGCTGGGTAGGCCTATAATAGAGCACACAGACAACAACACATTGCTGTAAATTTCATTTATCATTTCTTCACTTTTAATCCAGGTTAAAAAAAAAAATCCTGAAAGAATACTAAAATTGTATACAGACTTTTTTTTTTTTTTTTGCTTTGTTTCTGCTGTTCTAACTATTTCTATTTGGAGTTCTATTTTCTAACTCTGCTATTCTAACCATTTCTATTTTCATAATTTGGAGCTCTCCTAAACCTACTCTCTTAGAACATTCAATTTCATTTCTAATTTAAAACTCTTCACACAACTTTTAACCATTGTTCACTTGCAGCACAATGGATACTGAGAAGATTTTAAATTAAAATGGTACTGCATCTGTACATATGCTACTGTAATAAAACAATCACCACAACACAATACACATAAGCAACAAGCCACAATCTTGGCACAACAGCTGAGTGGTTATTTGTAAATACAGTAAATTCTCGCAGGTAACTTTGGCAGTCCCAAAGTATAAAGCTTAGTGGAGAAATGCTACCAGGTCAGTAGTTCACCCTGATGACTGTTGTTAAAAGGTCTTGATGACATTTCTACACTCAACTATAGTTGACAGTATTACATTAAGAAATCAATGGTGCACATGCAATCCATTTTGTACTGCAGCATATTTTTTTTATGATATTATTGTGCAGACACAGAATAATGATAAAACATGTTCACACCATACATACCAGATTGCGGAGATGGGAAAAAACCCTGGTGCCATTAGACCCTAAACACACCTATACATACCAGATTGTGGAGTTGAGGGAACCCCCCCCCCAGGAGCCACATTACAAATAACACTATACATACCAGAACACACAAAATATTAAAAAGTTTAAAAATATATCAACATATATCTATATATATATATATATATATATATATATATATATATATTTATTATTATTTTTTTTTTTTTTTCTTTCTCTCTCTCTCTCTCTCTCTCTCTCTCTGGGCAATACAACAGAAAACTGTTCCATTTTCAAACTGTTTCAATATTTGTTTAAGCAATGAAAAGTCTACTCCAGCAGATTTGCTAGGAATTGTAGTCCTGTCTGACAGTATGAATTGATTGAAACAATATTCTGATTGTTTTGGAAGGTGTTTCATTCTCACTTTCTTAACTCAAATCATTAGTATTATGCTTTTAAGAAAAAGTTTTAATTAACAGGGTAGAAAAAGTTTTTCATATGAGGTTAAGGAAAACTTGCTTTTCTTAAAAATATAAAAGATTTGCAAAGAAAAAAAGTGGTTTCAATACTATTGTATTTTAAAAAGGAAACTTCAATAACCAATATTAATGTAGTAATTAAGGTCATACTTGACAAGGCATGAATTTTCTGCCTGTGAATAAAATTACCTTAATTAAATTTTAAAAAAATTTAATCATCTTAGTGGTACCTCAGATGACAACTAGGTTTCTTTTCCAATGGACCTTCTGTCCTACAACCATTCTCAACCTTGTGTCATTTGGTATATGAGTGCAAAATGGGATGATATGCGTGATCAAATTAAATGCATACACTTTACTGTATTCAGTTTTATTTCTGGAGAGATCTTTGCTTCCACTGAAGACCAAGAGCTAAGAATTTAACTTTAAAGCTGAGTTTGTCAAACTTAGAGATAAATACCATTATCCACAGTTCTGAATAAGTTACTATTACCTTTTTAAAAATTGTATAGCATCACCAGAAAAGACACTATGTATTTAAAAATCTGAGACACTGCAGGGAAGCTGCTTCGAATCTAATGATTTCTCATCAAGTGGCCTCGATTACCCAATGTGCATGAACTGTGAATAATTTATATTGTCTAAGTGAACAGCCAAGCAGAGTACAGACATAAAACTTCTATTTTAATGTATAACTGTTACATATACCCTTAACACTGCAATCCTATAGTATGATATGCATAATTTCTATTCCACTTTTCCTTGGTCGGCCTACTGTTTTAGAATATACTGATTCTAACATTTTCTGAGATCACACCAGTGAAATTATTCTTGCAGAGATAATCCTTTATTCCTCATTCTGTCCAAAACTCTTATCATTTATTTAAACCATCAATTGCCAATATATGTACTAAAGCTATTAAAAATAAGAATACAGCATATCACAATTAGCACTTATCCAAATTTCCACCTTAATTTTCTAGCACACTGAAGCTGACAACAGCTGAAGCAAGTTATTAATCAATCCAAACTAGATTTTGAACAGGCTTATATCTGAAAGCTAGCTTAATGTCCAAATGGTAATCAAGGTTTCTGTTCTCTTGCTGGTTCTGTTGAATTCTCATCTAAAGATAAAGCTGACTTATTTGCATCATATTTTTCAAAACTCTCAAATATTCTTTAGCAGCATGGTGCACAGGTATATCAAGAACTGGAAACTGGTGAAATAATGAGCACTTAAATCTGTGTGGAGTGTAACCTGTCTTTAATTTCTTAAAGAATTGCAGATTATTCTTAGATGTTTTGTGGTTGCTGTTATTTGGTTTTTAGGAGCATTAGCAACTAAGGCCATATTGCTCAGGGGATATGCGGTGGTGACCTTTCCGCATCCTCCGTATTTGGTGGTCACGGGCTTGAACCCCGGTCTAATCAAGAATCTTGTGCTACGCACTGCTGCTCCTGCCCACCTGGCTATGGAGGCGCCATGTTTTGTCGTACTTACTGTACCACTTATTCAGTGACTGTAAAGACAGCAGAACTGGTATATTATGGTGATAAGATTTACATATAAAGTTGTTAATTTTGATTACACATTATTAACCATTAATTTGATTATACATTATGGCACATTAGCATTAGTTGAGGCATATGATTCAAAAAAGCAAGCTTATACAGCATCAGACAAAAAAAAAAAAAAAACCTTCCATTTCACCCATCCAATCACTCCAAATAATTGTCTAGTTCAGCCTTAAATTTATTTACACTATCAACTTTCACAACAACAGATGGAAGTCTGTTCCAGCAATCAACTACCCACTGGCTAAAGGCAAACTTCAGCACATCTATTCTACAACTGTCTTTCCTCAATTTGAATCTATGCCCCTTAGGTTCTTAATCTGAGCAAACGGAAGAATCCCATCAGCATTGAGCCTGCTCCAACCATTCAAGGCCTTATACACCTCAATCAGATCACCTCGCAGGTGCCTAGTCTCCAAACACTGCAATTTGCAGAACTTAAGCCTTTCTTCATAAGAGTACCCCTTTGTTCCTCTCACCAATCTTGTTGCCCTTCTCTGCACTCGTTCTAGCAACTCTACATTCTTCCTAAAATTAGGCCTCTAGACTTGTGTGCAGTACTCAAGTATGGCCTGACCACAGCCTTATACAAAGGGATAATCACCTCCTTATCCATGCTAGCAAAATTCCTATATATCATTGACAAGACTCCATGACCTCCTCTGGCAGCCTGTCTGCACAGCTCAAAGAACTTCATATCTGACTGCACAATTACCCCCAGGTCTTTTTCATTCTCCACTTCCCTGAGCTTAGTACCACACAGTTGCTATGTTTCTCTTGGGTTACTGCTACCCATATGCAGTACTTTACATTTGTCAATGTTAAACTTCAGTTGCCACTTCTCAGCCCATCTGCCTAACTTTTCTAGATCCTGTTGCAGTAGCATACTGTCTTTACTGTCATTAACCCTGCCAACGTTTGTATCACTTTGTATCACGTGTGTAATTTGGAAATTAGTGATTTCCAAATTACACACGACTGTTTTTCAGAAAAACTTTTGAACCTAAAGGCAAGTAAGGCTCCTGGAGGTGATTGCTATTACTAGGTACTATACCTAGTAATTTTGAGGGCTAAGAGTTGTAGTTAATGAGGACATCTTTGGACTCAGGAAATATTCCTCTGAATTGGAGAAGTGCCAATATATCGCCAATACATAAAGGTGGTTCTAAGAGTGAAGTCTGTAACTACTGACTGGTTAGGATGACTTCACTGGTAGGGAAAATTAAACAGGCAATGATTAAAAGGAACATTTAGATAGATATAGCAATCTGAATAACACAGAACATGGCAGTTTGAGAACACATTTTGTTAATGGAAAATAATGTTTAGCTAACTTAGTAGGCTACTCACAAATTGGATGTAGGGAACAATTTTGACATAGTTTATTTGGATTTTAGCAAGGTATTTGACTCAGTCCCTCTATAGGAGGTTACTGTATAAGCTGGAACATGTTGGGATTAATGTTGGGAAAAATTCTAAGATGGATTGCTGGGTAGCTGCAGGGCAAAAGACAGAGGGTTGTGATTAATGGATATTCTTCAGATTGGTATAAAGCCAGAAGTGGTGTCCTCCAAGGATCAATTCTTGGACCATTGTTGTTTCTGATTTTCATAAACAACATTGATGAGATAGAAGGCTTGATGTCAAAATTTGCAGATGATGCAAAGATTGGTAAGAGTAGTTAATGCTCAGTACCAAGCAGAACTCCTTCAGGATGACTTGAACAGGCTGCAAGAATGGTCAGAAAAGTGGCAATTATATTTGAATGCAGCAAAATGCAAGGTCTCACACTTGGGAACAGCAACCCCAAAATAAATTACACTTGCAGGGATTGAAATAAAAACAGTAGAGGAAGAAAGGGATCTGGGAGCTATAATACAGGCAGATATGAAGTTTTCTGAGCAGTGTGAAGAGGCAGCCAAGAAAGCCCATGGTGTCCTATCAGTGATTTATAAAACATTATCCTGTAGAGATATAGAGGTTATAGTGTCACTCTATAAGGCAGTGTGAAATCACATTTGGAATACCGTTTGCAATTATGGAGACCTCATCTGAAAAAAGAGAGGGTTTTTGTGAAAGGATCCAAAGACAGGCAACTCGCATGGTGAGATCAGCAAAAGGGCAACCATACAAGGGAAGGCTGTGATTATGTGAGCTACAGAGCTTGATAACCAGGCACCTCAGAGGGGACTTGAATGAGGTTTATAAGGCTGTGAGAGGGGTTAGTAAAATGAATGAAGGTGGAATTTTGAGGGTCGATAAATTTAAATTACAGGGAAAGAGGTTTATACAACTGTAGGAAGGTTTCTTTCAGCCAGTGAGTCACTAATTATTTGAACAAGTTGCCTCCACAGGTAGTTGCAGCTGACAGTGTGAAGAAATACAAAGGCCAACTGGATAGTTGGCCTTTGTACTTTTTGTGCATAATTTTTCATTTAAGGTTCATAATTTATTATTTTGCTTCTTTTTTTTTTTTTTGCCTGTGCATCAGAAGCCTGTAGCTTCATTGCACTATTTGGCTAATACTATTACTTCATTATTAAATACTATTAAATGCTAATTTACTTATTAATCTTATTAACACCATTAATAATTAATGTAAAATTATTTAAAACTTAATTCTTTATCTGATGTTTGCTAACAGCTATTTGTTAACTAATTCAAGTATAATCAAATTAATGGGTAATAATGTGTAATCAAAATTAACTTTATGTAAATCATGTTAATTTACCAGTACTGCTGTCTTTACAGTAACCAAAGACAGTGGTACAGGAAGTACCACTATAAGTCTGATAATAATAATCTGTAATTCTTTAAGAAATTAAAGGCATATTACACTCCATGCCTTCCTATGTATTTTCTTAAGCTAGCTAGAAAGCCATGGCAGGGAGCAATATTGTACAACAAAACTTCAAATTTAGCATTCTAAACTCCAGAATTATCAAAATTCTGGCACTTTTTCACTAGTTCTCAAAGGGTAGTAGGCCATACAAGGGCACAGGAAAAACTATCTAGACTTATGCATTGTGTTCCATTATGCATTATGAGATTTATGCACTGTGTTCCATTAATAATTTCCAAACACCAATTTCTTTGGTATATTTCCTAGACTGTATGTCATTGTTACTATGCATTTCCAACATATGAAATCCTTCATTTTAGAGACACATTCAATTCTAGTTCATAATATAGTATAGTATAGTACTTATTAGCACAGTACTATGTATTTAGTTTAAGCCAAGCTAGCTGCTGAAATCATATTACACTATTTATACCTCATTAAAAAAAATACTGGACAGTTGCAACAGTCCCATACTGGAGGTGCATTTGAACCTGCAACCTTTAATTCTTAAGCAAGTATGCCAGCCCGTAGTGGGTCAATCCAGCAGTATGAGTTAACATTTTGGCCTAATGCTGGAAATTATTGTTCTGTAAAGGTTACAAGGATCAGAGCTACTGTATTATCTAAAATAAAAAATAACAAATACTGCTGAATACTTAGCTATATATATTATAACTTCAAAATAATTGCAATTTTCAAAAATTTGTGATATGCCAGGTCCCAAGATACTGGATTTATGAGTCTATTGTATTAGTCATTAAAGGGGAAAAAATAAAAATATAAATATGTAAAAATGTATAAAATTACATTTAAATATAAGAGAAAAAAAAAACAAGCTGACACGTTGCCGGTTAGAATCTGACTGAGTGTATATGGCTCAGTCAGATGGTTAAAAGCAGCAAAACCTGTACAGTCCAATAGAATATGTTTCACAGATAAAACAGTGTCACACTGCTCGCACATAGGAGGGTCATCAGCCCTCAACAGAACGTGTCAGATGATTGTGTCCTTTGTAGAGTGGAGCAAGAATAACTTCCTCTTTCCAATCCCCATTTTTGGCAAAGTTGGTAATCTTACTACTGATTATCTGAAATGTAAGCTATGCTGTTATCAGATTACCTTGTAGCCTGATTTTTCTATTTTAAAAAACAAGTTTTTTTATGTAAAGTAGTAAAAATTGACTGATGTCCGACATAATTAATGTTACTTTATCTCCATTAGGGGGATTAAATTACTTCAACTCTTGGGATAAAACATACCACATACAATAAATACATAATACAAAAATAGTTATAT
This sequence comes from Mastigoproctus giganteus, assembly GCF_048544385.1. Lineage (NCBI taxonomy): Eukaryota > Metazoa > Arthropoda > Arachnida > Uropygi > Thelyphonidae > Mastigoproctus > Mastigoproctus giganteus. Next base: position 242,876,961 of record NC_143576.1, on the reverse strand, counting down.
CCCAAGCCTACAAATCTATTGTGTGTTAGTTTTATTCCTTGCCACATGCTGCAAACATCTGTACCTGCACATTTCATATATGATCAATGTACAATAGAACATGCTGCTCTTGCTGAATTATACTTAACATCTGCATTTGGCATCATATTTGAAAATACAGAAGCTAAATCTACACCCCCCCCCAAAAATTAGGGATTAAATGTGCTTCAATTTCTAGCTTAATATCAATTATAAAGGCATTCATATAGTTATAAAGAATATAAAACAAATCAACATATGAAAAGCAGAAGTAAACTGTATCATGGCTTACCACTTTGTATTTATAGCTACCAACAAAAGATGAATTATCTCCTATACATGTTAAACTGCAACAAATCACAGCCATTAAAACTGATATTACATGGAGGTAAATATCATACTTCTTTTCCCAGAAAACACCATAACATGTATGTATCATGGCCATAACTGAAAGAAAAAGTAAATATAATCAAATAAGCAAGAGCTTATATTTGTTTAGTTATTAATTTGTTAATTATTTTTATAATTAATGCTCCTGATTTCTCAACATACTCGCCACACTCATCATTTTTAAGATATTTTGTTTAGTTAAAAGCACAGAACTAAACTAACTTTTCTACCCAAGTGGGGGAAAACTTTCAAAATTCATGTTGCCTATTTCTCCAAGTTACAATTAAGTTCATGCTGATGTAATTTAGTATTTTAAATTTAGTTGAGTCAACCATGCATCAGTGTTTTTTTTCAAGGGCATATGCAAAATGGGTAAATGCATCTATGCAACAAATTGATATAAATGCAGAATAATCACCATACTTCATAACTTAATCTGAGATCACGTGCATCCCTAAAAAAAACCCTACACATTTCATTCATACACATGCTCCAAAAATTTGTCTAGTTCTTCCTTGAATTTACTCAACCCATTCACTTTTTTTTAATGAAAATCCCAAACATGAGAGGTATTAGAACCAATAGTATTTAGTACCATGCATGAGTTGAAGGTTGAGAAGATGAAAGGAGATATTTGTTGACATTAACTTGTTTGACTTAAACTTCTTAGATTGTAATTTTACAGAAATACATATGAAGGAAGGTTGTTATAGAGAACAAAAATTAAATGAATAAATGAGGAAGAAGAAAAGTTGATTCTGGGAGTTTGAAGTTGGCGAGTAAAAGGATGTTGACTGGTAGCAGCATGTTTGGACTGCTTTGGAAGAGAGAGTGGGGAATTATAGAAGCCAATTCAGAAGAATAGTGCCCATGGAAATATCTACAGAAAAGAAATACAGCAGAAACAGAAAGTCTATGAGACAGAGTGGAGAGACTCTATTAGAGATGAATCATTGATTAACCTAACTGCCTTCTTTTGAATGGAATGTAGAAGCCCGAAAGAGTTGTTGTTATTTGGTTTTTAGGAGCATTAGCAACTAAGGCCATATTGATCCAGGGGATATGCGGTGGTCATTTCCTGACCTTTCCGAATCCCCCTTATTTGGTGGTCACGGGCTCAAACCCCAGTCCAGAAAGAGATTTTGGAGGCACCGCCCAGATTTGGGAACATTCAATGATAGGGTAGATTTGCGGTTTGTACAGAGTAAACAGTCGTTTGGAAGAAAAGTAAAGCCGAGAGCAAAAGGGAAATCCCAGTTTTTTAGATGCTTCCACAACAACAGATGAAAGCCTGTTCCAACAATCAACCACCCATACACTAGCTGAAGGCAAACTTTTGCACATCTATCCTGCAGCCATCCTTCCTCAACTTGAATTTATAAACCCCTAATGTGTGTGGTCTCAGCAAGTGGAAGAATGCCATTAACATACTCAATCTATTTAAGGTTTTAAACACCTCAATAAGATCTCCACACAGGTGTATAGTCTCGAGATGCTGCAATTTGCAGAACTGAAGCCTTTCTAGGAAAGCACACCCTTTTGTTTCCTTCACCACTCTGGTTGTCCTTTGCACGAGCAGACCTACATCCTTCCTAAAATGAGGCTTCCAGACCTGTATGTAACACTCTACATGTGGCCTAACCATGGCCTTATACAAAGATATAATCACCTCCTTATTCCTGATCACAAAGTGTCTGTAAATCACTGACAAAACCCTGTGAGCAGGCCTGGCAGCATGTCTGCACTGCTCAGAGAATTTCATGTATGACTGCCCAATTACCACCAGGTCTTTTTCATTCTCCACTACTGTGAGTATAGTACCATAGAGCTGATAAGCTATGGGGTTACTGCTACCCATACCTTGCATTTGTCAATGTTAAACTTCAACTGCCATTTTTCAGCCCATCGACCAAATTTTCTTAGCTCTTGTTGCAGTAGCTCACCCTGATTACTGTTGTTAATCACACTGCCAACCTTTGTATCTGAAAAGTTAGAAATTAAGCCTGATATACCTTCATCAATATCATTGATAAATATTGAAAACAACAATGGGCCCAGCACTGAACCCTGAGGAACTGTACTAATAACATTAATCAACGAAGGGCAGTGCCCAGTGATAACCACTGTCTTCTTCCACTTAACCATCCCTTTATCCACAGCAGTAACCTGACCTTAATGCCATATTACCCCAGTTTGTACAGCAGTCTTTTATGTGCAACAGTATCAAAAGCCTTCCTGAAATCTAAGTATATGATATCAAAATTATTTTTTGCATACAGTTCCTTGGTCACTGCATCACAGTAATTTATCAGATTGGTTAGACAAACCCCCTTTACAAATCCATGATGTGATCACAGTATAATTGCATGCCTGTCCAAATGGTCCTGTATTACTTCTTCAATCATATATACATAAAGATTACTGTGTGGCAATATGAAAAAAACTGAGGGTGCCATGGAATCACAATTGGTCCTAAAAGTATTTCAGGGACCAAAAATACATTTTCTTACAGCTTTTATGTTGATTCAACTTCTCCTTCAAGTAACATACTGATCTGAAAACCTTCTGTTGTCAATCTAACTTTTCATTATAAAGTTCATCTCAAACATCTAAAACATACTTTCATTTACATAGAAATTTAAATTTTATAGAAAAAAAAATTACAAATTCCTGGTATGATTACAACAAGATGTGGGCCAGCTCAACAAAGCTTTCTAAAATATCCAAATACAAAATTTCATGAAAGCCATCCACTGAGAGTACAGTTATTCAATGCAGATGGATGGACTGGTGAGGACAACAGGTACTTTATGTAAATATATGAAAGTTCAGAAGCTAAATGCCCAACATTTCTTCTGTGTAATCAGTAATGTGAGAGAAAAAAAAAAAAAAAAGTAAAAAGAGAATTAATTATGAAAATGTCACTTTTTTTTTCTTCATTATAATAGAGCTACAGGGTTCTGATATGTATTAAAACACTGAGACGAGAGAGAGTGAGTGAGTGAGTGAGTGAGAGAGAGAGAGAGAGAGAGAGAGAGAGAGAGAGAGAGAGAGAGAGAGAGAGAGAGAGCGAGTGAGTGTGCACAAACCACTCACCGAATATAAGAGAGAAAGTATATAAGAGAGAAAGTAAAGACCCAAATATAAAAGTTCACGTAAATAAGAATAGTTATTACATATGGATGGACATGTTCCATCCACATGTATATTGGGGAATCCAAAATGTAAGTAACCCTAAAAAATATTTATCTATCTATTTGATGAAACGACTGCAGGTAAGTGTTACATGCAATAAACATATTTTAATCAGCCTTCATATTATTTAAGAAATTTTTAAAAAGCCTTATTATAAATACATTTCTTAAACTTATTTTGTAGTTCTGTTTTCCTAATACAACATCAATGCACTTTCACTTAATACACTTTCAAAAACTTAAAAATGTACACTTTTAAGCACTTTGTGGACCAGTGGGTTATCTAAAAAATAATAATAAAATAGTGCACGCACACACACTTTTATAATAGTAGAAGATAAAGAAAAGATCTTGTAGGTAAGTTGATTCCAAGTATCTTACTTTACAGTTAAGAGGAAAGCTGCTCAACAGTAACCTTTGTATTTTTAGGTCAGTGTTTTCAATGATTACTTTCCTTTCAATATGTCATTAACCACAGCTATATACAACTACGACTTACCAATTATTTATCTCAAGGTTACCAGAGTACAGCTGCACCAAAATGTAAGCTACCCTAAAAAATATTTACTTATCTGATGACATGTCTGGAGGTATGAGTTGGATCCAATAAACATGTTTCCCTTTGCTTCCATGTTATTTTCAAGGACATTTAACAACACATGCAAAAAAAAGTCTTATCATAAAACATATTTAAACAATTTGGAACTGGAAACAAACTAGCTGTTGTCTTATTTTTAATTACATGAATTATCAATTAAACAAGAATTAAAAGTTGGAAGGTTTGGAAAAGATAGAAATAGATAAAAGAGCAAACAAACCTAATTAAAAAACTACTAGGGATAAATAGCAGTGGTGAAATTCCATGGAAGAGTTTACAGAGACAGAAACCAGAAGGAAAGTGAAGTAAGGATGTTCCTTGTCACTACCACTGTTATTTAATATTTATACAATCACTTATAAAAGAAGTAAAGGAGGGAAGGAAAAATAGAATGTATGTAGGAGAGATGATTAAAGTAATAAAATTTTCAGGATGACCAAGTTTTACTGGCAAATAAAGAAAGCACACCTAAAGAGAGCATTAAACATCCTGATTTTAAATATATAATGAAAATCAAAACCAAAAATAAAAAATTCAATGTTTTTTACCAGGTGGTCAAGAAAAGGAATTAAAACTATGTCAAAAGGAATTACATCAAGCCCAGAGCCATATATCTGTGAAGCATGATGACAAAAAATGCAAAGAGCTTGGAGGAATGAATAACAAAGATTATCATAGGAAGAGAGACTTTTTGAATAACAGTTGATAAGAAGAAATTTCTTCAAGAAAGAAGTAAAAAAAAATCATAAAGGCAGTGATATGGAGTGTGATCCTGCATGGCACAGAAACATGGATGAAACAAAGAATGAGACCACTGAAGGCATCTGTAATGTGGATATGGAGGACAAAGAAAATAATATGGTTAAACAGATTAGTATTAGCAATGGCCACATGGTGCAAGGAAGCCTATGGCTTATGCTGCACCAGTCAAAAAAAATAAAATAAAATAACAATAAGAAGAAAGTTTTAAAAAGTAAATAATTAATGATAGAAAAGGAAATAGACAACCTATGCATTTTCCTCCTCCCATAGATTATCCAGCTAACTTTTGAATTTCCCCAAACTGTCAACTTCTACTACCCACATAGGTGACTTATTCCAGTAATTTATAACTTGCTGGCTAAAATAAAACTTCCTGCAATCAAGTCTAAACATGTTCCCCGTAACTTGAAATTATGGCCCCTAGTTCTAGAATCATTTATAACAGTGAAAATTTTGTTCTCATTCATTTTACTTATACTTCTCAGAGCATTAAACACCTCAACCAAGTCTCTTCTAAGGTACCTAGCTTAGAAGAGACTAAGATTGTATCCAATAAAAGATTGTGTAATCGAACTCCAGTCTAAACTCGACCAACATCCCGATAAGTGGCGACTTATACACCAGTCTAACAGGATAATAAATTCTAAACTCACATCTCTCCCTAACATAAAAAAACAACAACTCTCGGATTTACAAAGACTAGGCAAAACCCCAGATATCATCATCCAAAAAGCTGACAAAGGAGAGACAATCGTTATCCTGGACAAGGACACCTACACAGAAAAAATGGAATTAATTTTAGCCGACCAAGATACATATACAAATGACAGCAACCACAACATTACAAAACTTAAAAATAAACTTGACACAATTCTCAGAAAACTCAGACAGAACAAAGAAATCAACCTCTTTACTTTACAACAGATAGGTATTCACAACAACATTCTGCCCCACATGTTTGGAATAACCAAGCTACACAAACCTGGACACCCACTAAGACCTATTGTTTCTTTTAGTAGATCAGCTTTTGCTAATTTATCCACCTTCCTTGTTAAAATTATATCCCCACTCACTCGATTCTCTACATTCAAAATTAATAATACAAACCAAGCGTTCCAAAAAATCAGCAACACCACCATATCCGACGAAGACATATTAGCTTCTTTTGACGTCATATCCCTATACACTAACGTGCATATTCCTTTCACCCTACAAGCATTACGGTACTTCTAACAGCTGATGACACTTTAACGAAACGTATCTCTCTTTCAGTTGACCACATCCTTGAACTTACTACTCTTTTATTAGACGCTAGATATTTTAGATTTAATAATAAAATTTATCGACAAACATTCGGTTTACCAATGGGTTTAGGCATTTCTGCTCCCCTTTCTGAAATTTATCTCGCCACTATTGAAAACCAAATTTTACAACCTTTCCCTTCTGAAATTAAATTATACATCCGCTACGCCGATGATGTCTTAATAATAGGCAACAGAACAACCATAGACAATCTTTTTTTAAAATTCAATACAATACATGACAGGCTAACCAAATTAATTTTCTTAATCTCACTATTTATACAACAGACACAAATTTAAATACCAAGATTTTCAGAAAAAGCATGCATACTGGTAAATATCTACATTTCAATTCACATCATCCCCTTAGTACCAAAAAAGCCATCCTATACAACCAAATCTACAATGCTATCAAATTCAGCTCTTCACAAAACGATCTAACTTCAATACCTTACTGATAAATTCATAGCCAGGAGCTATCCCCCTCAACTCATCCAACACACAATATCCACCGTTAAAAACAACATTAATAACCCCATCAGACACAGTAACAAGACAAATACTCGCATAGTTCTCCCTTACCATAGTGAACTCGCAGCACAATTCCGACGTACATTCAAAGATACCGACATCTCCCTCACTTTCTCTACTTATAATAAACTAGGTTCTCTATTTAATTCTTATAAAGAAACATACAAGTATCCCATCAATGATTTCAATAATATAATATATCTTATAAAATGCCACCCAAACTGCGACACCTGTTACATCGGCAGCACTACCACCAAATTCGGTTCCTCCACAACTTCCAACACCCGCGCATACTACCACTTCAACAGTTTCAGGACAAGTCAATCCTGCACTGAGTTAACAACCCATGCTCAAAACCACAACCACACCCGCCTTATTGACTCTGCCATCACTATTATTAAACTTAGATCGAGCTACAGAATTCTTCAATATGAAGCCCTCACCATCGAATGGTACCGACACCATTCCGATCTCAATATTATTAGCGCAAAACTTCCCTTCAACCTCTCACCGGCTTGGAACCTCTCGCAGCTAAAGTTCCCACGTGTCAAAAAGAGCATCACGAGAGTATAGACCAACTTTAAATACAACACGCGCTCACTTCTCTTCCATTTGCCAACTGATGACGGTTCATTTAACGAAAGTCTCTCGCAACGACTATTGGCACCACCGGTCTTCTCTTTTATTTCATTCTTTCATTCGCATCCTTCAATCTTTTTATGACAACCAAGGATTGGAGATCTGCACTTCTACTTCCTTGCACTCATTTTAAAATTTGTTTAAAAATATTTTTACCCCATTCTCTGCCTTAGTTCTTTTTAATGCTTCTTCCAAACTAAATTCAGCCGCCATTTACCAATAAATTTATTGCAGATTTATACAAGGTGAGTATCGTTTTTCAGGCATTTGCCATTCAATTTTTTTAGTCAGTTTGTCACGGTATTATAAGACTACTATAATTTCACTATAATAAACATATATAATAAACATATGATAAAATATATAATAAACATATAATAAAATAACACGTATATAAATGTAGAGGATATTACTGTAAAGAAAAAAAAATATATAAGTAATGACAATTTTTTTTAACAAATTTTAAATATTATTTTGATTTTTCACTTTAAAAAATTTAATTATTTTAAAATAAATTTTGATTTTATTTTTGACAGTAATCCCATGTTTGGCTATAGAATCAAACAGAAAAAAAAATTAATATTGAAAAGTATTTATGTATACAATTTTTCAATTTTTACAATAATTATTACAATTTAAACAATAATTTACAATATTAGCATTAACAATTAAAAATAAACTTCCAAATTCCTCAATATAAATTCATTCCAGTTGGCAGCATACTTACCCACTTGATAAAGTGGCTAAATATGTATTACAAAGAAATAAATTAATAGAATAATTTCTTATCAAATAAGTAACCATAAAGTATAAAATCATGGTGTGGGGGAGGGACTAGGAAGAACAAGGAAGGCAGAATGGGAGTGGAACAGGTAGAACAATGGCCTTGATTGCCTAAAATTGTTACATCCTACTATAATATCAACTGCTTAACCTTACTGTTAATCAGTATATCTACATTTTCATTCACATTAAAAACTATACAATTGAATATTAGCATTAACAATTAAAATTCGAAATCACACCTACTCCATGCTTTTCTTGTTCATATTATACAACACAAAGCCTGTCAGTCCCAATAATATTCACTGGTCAGCATTAGCCATGCAGTACAAGAGAGCCAGAGGCTTTTCCTGCACCTGCAAAAAAACAACACACACCTCACTTTTTTCCCCTCGTTTTTCTTTAGTGCCTATCCAGCAGGCTTTTAAATTTTTTCTTTAGAAGGCAACTAATAATTCAGTGGCTAAAAGAAAATTTTCTACAATCCAATCTATGATTCTTTTCTCTTAGTTTCAATTTATGCCTCCTGATTCTAGGGTTGCTTAAACTGTGAAAATTTTACCTCCATTCATTTTGCTACATCCACCAGAGCCATACAAACTTCAATCAGATTCCCTCTAAAGGATCTTGAAGGTTCTGATTGCAGCTGCCAAGTTCTGCAGTTTGCATATCCAAAGTCTAACCACACATGGGAGCCTTTTTGCATCAGGTAAGTTCTCTCTCTTCGAGCCATTTGAGAAGCCCAATGTTTTTATAATTCAACATGGTTTCCATACCTGGACACAGCATTCCAAATGAATTCTTACAATTGCCTTATACTTTGGATTATAATTTCCCTATAAAAGCAACTGTTCAATATAATATGGAACACAGGGGCTGGATTTCAATTTTAATGCTGCAAAAGCAACTAAGGTTATGGTGTGCCTTGAACACAGGACACTCCTTGACAAATGCCCATAATGTAACCTCAAAATTCCTTTCTTCTTCTACCATTTATAATCAAACTCCTTCAAGTGTACAAGTTAATTTGGGATTGTTATTTCCTAAGTATAAAACTTTATATTCTGCAGCATTAAAATGTCTTCACACCACTTACAAATTGACATCATGCCCTCCATCTCCTTTTCCACAAAGAAAATCAAAAACAGAAATGGTCTAAGCATTGATCCCTGAGAAACACTACATCTAACTGTAGCCAATTCTAAAAATAAACTATTTCATTGCCCATCTGAGTATCTTAACCATAATCCAACTGTTCTAATACTGCATACAGGTCAGGAGGCCTCATTTTAGAAAGGATGTTGAGATGCTGGAATGAGTACAGAGAACAGCAACAAGGTTAGTAAGTCGAACAAAGGAATTCTCTTAACAAGAAAGGCTTCAGTTCTGCAAATTGCAGCATCTGGAGACTAGGCACCTGTGAGGTGTTTAAGGTTTGAATGGATTGAGCAGGCTCGATGCTGATGGGATTTTTTCTCTTGCTCATACTATGCACATTAGGGGGCACAAATTCAAATTGAGGAAGGGCAGTTGCAGAATAGCTGTGCATTAGTTTACCTTTAGCCAGTGGGTGATTGATTGCTGGAAAAAACTTCCATCTGTTGATGTGGAAGTTGACAACTTAAATTCAAGGAAGAACTAGACAAACTAGGGTTTCCCAAATTTTTGCAAGCATTAACTGGTGTTTACAGATTTTTTTTTCCCCCGGCCCACCTATAATAAAACTATAATATAATGTGTTTTCAATAATTACACTTGGTTCAGGAAATAATGACACTACCATTAGGACATTTAACATACCAGTTATAATGCAATTAGATATTCATTAACATAAATAAACGATAGGTAATTCATTTCTTTGTTTATTATCAAAAGTTTACATAAAACTGACATATTTTAGGAAAGGAGGAAATAAGGAAAATTTCTTATAGTTTTATGTAGGTATATTTCAAATAAGTGTTTGCAGACCGGTATTTTCTTTTTTGCGGACCGATATTGGGCCATGGATCACACTTTGGGAAATCGTGAGACACTATTGGAGGGAATGAATGAATGAATGAAGTGGTTTTTTTTTGGTTTTTTTTTGGCTGATTCTGTATAAGCTTGCTTTTTTGTATCATTTGTCACTACTAATGCTAATATCTCTCTCTCGAAACTGTAGCAGAGTTAGTATCACTAAGTTTGTCTTGCAGGAAGCACTTACCAACTTTTGGATCATGATCAGGATACAAGAAATTGACTTTGTTCAAACTGTATGACACAAAGATCTGGAGACACTTCATAAATTGATCTGTCAGTCCTCCATAAATCCATCACACAGCTGTTATGTTGTTGTTATGTGGTTTTTAGGAGCATTAGCAACTAAGGCCATATTGCTCTGGGATATGCGGTGGTCATTCCCTGACCTTTCCACATGGTCCGTATTTGGTGGTGACAGGCTCGAACCCTGGTCTAATCAAGAAGCGTGTGCTATGCAATGTTGCTCCTTCGCAACTGGCTACGGAGATGCCCCGTCATCACACAGCATCGACTTGAATATGCTAAATGAGAGATCAATGAAAGCAGCTGCAAGCCTCAACCCTAGACACTCCAGTTTTAGCCCAATGGGCCAGATTTGGTAGTACCTCAAGCACTTAAAAAAGATACTTCTTGGTATGTAATTTCTTCCCAGAACTGGGGAATACTTCTAGCATTTTAAATAATGAAAGCAGCTGCAATAGCTTTTAATAAAAAATACTTTACCTTGCATGTGTACAGGCAGTAATTAAGAAATAATAAAAAGTAAAAAGTAAGCTGTGATATATGGCCATTTAAGACAAAAGACAATAATTCTCAATGAAGAGGAATAATATATGAAATTTTGTTAGGTATTAATAACTCTTTCAGCCAGACAGAATACTCCTTGTTCCAAGGAGTAAGGTCCAAGAGGTAAAGAGAAAGCTTGCAAGCAGGAGCAATGAAGTTTTAAAATAGACTTCTGAATTATAATGAATGACTGCAATATTAAAGGGGCAACTAAAAATACACATAACATACAATCATGGTGCTAATAACAATGCAAGAAACTGGTTTAACTTACCAGAGAGAAATATTACAGCCAGTTCAAAGGAAAAGAGAGGATTCTGTAAAAGTGGTTGTGCTGCTTCTAATGCTGTAATTTCTGCTGGTGGTATCACTGTTACCAAGGTTATATTTGTTCCAGATGGTGGTGGAAGTGGCAGTAATGGTAGTGGTGTGAATAAAAATAATGCTGCCAAAACTATTAGAATTATAATATTTGGAACTGAAATTGCAAGAAATATCCATTCCCAGATGTTGTGACCTTTAATTAAGAATGCCTGAAAAAGATAATTGTCTTAGAGTTATATTAAAAATAAAATAAATGAAAATTTATTTAATTTTATAGTTTTTACACATTTTGATTTCATTATCAGTGGCGATTCATCTTCAAGTAAAGGAACCACTAAGCATGTAGTAGTAATCATAGTTTATATCTAATAAAGCCTATATAGTGTACATATAGGATTTATTAAAAGAAATAAATGAAGGTAAAGAAAAGGGATTTTGCTCTTGCAGGGGTAATTACAATGGTCTTTGAATTTATTTTGAATTCTTTTCAGTTGATTGAGGCAAATGATGCTTTACAAAAATACAGATGGGTAGTGTTTCAGGAAGGCAATCTAAGAATCTACTAAGCTTTTTACATCAAAAAAGATATACTGACTAAGATGCATTAAGGGCTTATGCCTCAGGCTGCAAGAGAATTAACTACATACAAGTTTACACAAATACAGATGGGTAGTGTACTAACTTGTACGTAGTCTAATCTCTCAGCCTGAGGCATAAGTCCTTAATGCAGCTTAGTCTTAATTCATCTTATACACCATCAGGCATCTCTCATATTGTGGAGTTATACTTCATAACTGTTTTGCCATCATTACATCACTAGGGTAGCTACCCACCCACCAAAGAAGGGCCAAATAGCCCTGAAATGGTGCCGTCTGTGTGGTGGTATCTGCTGAGAATAAGTAACAACAGTCTTCTCCTTTGGTGAAGTGTTACTTATTTGAAGTAGTGTAATATCGTGGCAACTCGTTTTGAAGATATTCACAATATGAGATATAACTTAAATGAAGCCACTTTGCAAAAATTTGCTAATTCAGAGTTTAGCTGTGTACTAATATGATGCATTTGCACTAACTTGTACAAAGATATATGTTGAAGGTTTAGATCAAAATGGATTTCAGATGAAATGATGAGCTCAATGGCAGAGAAATAAAATACACAAGTTCATTATAAATTGTGCAGGGATGCAGACTCCTAAAGGAAGTAGGAATTTATCTTTAATTAAATTACTCAGAGGGTTAAGCATGCTTAGTTAAACAATGGGAAGCCCTTGTCTAAGAGTACATGGAAAACTAGCAAATAGGGTTCTTGCATCACTTTCTTGAATAGACCAGTACCACTACAATAAGAAGTCATAAAACACAGAATTCACAAAAACTGGTATTTAAATATAACTGTATATTTAAAATAAAAATTACATAAAAGTGAAAAAACAAATAGGTTAAAATACAATAAAACAATCTAAAAATATAACAGAAATTCAAAAGCCAAGGCTTTCCTCATTATGCATTCTGGTTGTAACATGTATTATCTGCCTAAGTACATAATACAGCTGCTGCACTGGCAACACGTGACTTGTCATAATCCTGCCATGGCACTGAAAGTGTCTCTTCTTTTGAACAGCCACCAGCCTAAGAACTACAAATTCAATGGCAGTATGCATACACCATCTCTGATCACAGTTCATAACCATCATTGCTATATGAAGGTGCTTGACCCCTTCTGGTCATAAAATCAATGTGCAATGTCAGCAATTACCATATCCTCCGGTGGCCTGTGGATGCAGTAATTTTGCATATAGGCTAAACAATACATCCTTTTCTTTCGTTTATATTATTTTGTCAGAACTGTTCAGTAAAAATGCATTATACTAGTAAATGGTGCAGAATAAAACAAACAGACTGCCATTATTGTCGCTATTTGGCTTGTACACAGATAGCATATATCTTGAGAAATTTGATTAATGGCCTGTAAACTGCAAAACAAACAAAATATAAATAAATAAAAAATCAGTCATAAAATAAAATTATAATATTTGTAAAAGAATAAGAGAAGTTTACCTCAATATGATACGTAGAACACTTCCATATGATACTCTCCAGAAATTAAAATGAATATTGTTGATATTTGTTTTAATTTTTGAAGAGTATCATATGGAAGTGTTCTACATATCATATTGAGGTATAGTAAAAAAATATAAGCACTGCAGCCTGTGTAGCTGGCTACAGAGCATTCTCAGATGTTTCGTGCTACTTTCTCTACCACTTCTTCAATGACTGAACTGCTGTTCTTATTACAATATCCGATTCACAAACATTAGTGGATGAAGCTCGAAGATAACCAAACTGATGTCAAAAACAAGGACCTGTGTTTAGATTTTGTTCCCCACAGAACTTCTTAGCATTAACAGTGGTAAATGATGAAAGAAAGCAAGCTTATACAGCATTAATCAAATAAATAAAAAAAAATGGCACTTCCCATTTCACAATTCATTCCCTCCAATAGTTTGTCTAGTTATTCCATGAATTTATTTAAGCTATCAACTTCCATAACAGATGCAATTTTGTTCCAGCAATCAACCACCCGCTGACTAAAGGCAAACCTTTGCACATTATTCTGTAACTGTCCTACAACTTCATTTGTGCCCTCTCATGTGTGTAGTCTGAGAAAGAGGAAGAATCCCATCAGCAATGAGCTTCCTCAATCCATTCAAAGCTTTAAACACCTCAATCAGATAGCTTCACAGATGCCTAGTCTTCAGACACTGCAATCTGCAGAACTAAAGCCCTTCACGGTAAGAAGATCCCTTTGGTCCCCTCACCAATCTCATTGTCATAAAATCAGGTATGCAGTACTCAAGATGTGACCTTACCACTGATTTATATAACAGGAAGACTGCTGCACAAATTGGAGCAGTGAGGCATTGGAGGCAAATTGCTGCTATGGATAAAGGGATGGTTGAGGGGGAGAAGACAGAGAGTGGTAATCAATGGACACTGCTCATCGTGGACTAACGTTATTAGTGCAATCTTTCAGGGTTCGGTGTTGGGTACATTGTTGTTTTCTGTATTTATAAATGATATTGATGATGATATATAAAGCTTAATGTCCAAGTTTGCAGATGATACAAAGGTTAGCAGGTTTGTTAAGGACACTACTGACAGCATGCTGCTGCAAAAGGATCTGGAAAGGTTGAGCAGATGGGCTAAGAGGTAGCAAATGAAGTTTAACATTTTGACAAATGTAAAGTACTACATATGGGAAACAGTAACCCCAGAACAATGTATCGACTCTGTGGTACTACACTGACAATAGTAGAGAATAAAAAGGAGCTGGGGGTAATTGTGCAGGCAGATATGAGGTTTTCTGAGCAGTGCAGACGGGCTGCAAGAGTAGCTCATGGTGTCTTGTCAATGATATACAGAAATTTTTCTAGCAGAGATAGGGAGCTGATTATTCCCTTGTATAAGGCAATGGTCAGGCCACACCTTGAGTACTGTATACAGGTCTGGAGGCCTCATTTCAAGAAGGATGTAGAGCTGCTGGAACGAGTAAAGAGAATGGCAACAAGATTAGTGAATGGAACAAAGGGTTGCTCTTACGAAGAAAGGCTTAAGTTTTCCAAATTACAGTGTCTGGAGACTAAGCACCAGTGAGGTGATCTGATAGAGGTGTATAAAGCCTTGAATGGTTTGCTCAATACTGATGTGATTCTTCCTCTTGCCCAGAATAATAACCTGAGAGGACATAAATTCAAATTTAGGAAAGACCGATGTAGGATAGATGTGTGGAAATTGATAGCCTAAATAAATTTAAGGCTCAGCTGGACAGGTATTTCGAATGAACAGAGGGGTGAAATGGGAATGGTTTTTATTTTTTTTTATTTATTATTTTTTTTTTTTGGCTGATGCTGCATAAGCTTGCTTTCTTGCATCATATGCCTCTACCAATGCTAATGGATACTCACTTCCTTATCCCTGATAGCAAAATTCTTGTACATCATTGACAAAATCCCATGAGCTCTCCTGGCAGCTTTGTCTACATTGCTCAGAGAACTTCATATCTGACTGCACAATACCCTCAAGACTTATTCATTTAACACTACCCTGAGTATAGTACCACTCAGTCGTTACTACACTCTGAGGTTACTGCTACCACCATGCAGTACTTTGTATTTATCACATTTAAACTTCAACTAACATTTCTCAGCCCATCTGCCTAACTTTTCTAGATCTTGTTGCAGTAGCAAAATGTCATTAACCACAGTGCCAATTTTTGTATCATAATATTAGATGTAGTAGAGGCATTTGATGCAAGAAAGCAAGCTTATGCAGCATCAGCCAAAAAAAATAATAATAATAAAATAATAATAAATAAATAAATAAAAAATAACCACTTCACCCCTCTGTTCGTTCGAAATACCTGTCCAGCTGAGCCAAACTTATTTAGGCTATCAACTTCCACGACAAGGGATGGAAGTCTATTCCACCAACCAACCACCCGCTGGCTAAAGGCAAATTTCCTCACGTCTATCCTACATCTGTCTTCTCAATTTGAATTTATGCCCTCTCAGGTGATTATTCTGAGCAAGAGGAAGAATCCCATCAGCATTGAGCATGCTCAAACCATTCAAGACTTTATACACCTCTATCAGATCACCTAGCTGGTGCCTAGTCCCCAGACACTGTAATTTGCAAAACTTAAGCCTTTCTTTGTAAGACCACCCCTTTGTTCCATTCACTAATCTTGTTGCCCTTCTCTGTACTCGTTCCAGCAGCTCTACATCCCTCTTGAAATGAGGCCTCCAGACCTGTATACAGCACTCTAGGTGTGGCCTGACCATTGCCTAATACAAGGGAATAATCACCTGCTTATCCCTGCTAGAAAAATTCCTATATATCATCGACAATACACCATGCGCTACTCTTGCAGCCCGTCTGCACTGCTCAGAAAACTTCATATCTGCCTGCACCCCCAGGTCCCTTTCACTTTCTACCACTGTCAGTGTAGCACCACAGAGTTGATAGGTTGCTCTGGGGTTGCTGTTTCCCATATGCAGTACTTTACATTTGTCAATGTTAAACTTCATTTGCCATCTCTCAGCCCATCTGCTCAACCTTTCCAGATCCTGTTGCAGTAGCATAGTGTCAGTAGTGTCCTTGACAACCCTGTCAACCTTCGTATCGTCTGCAAACTTGGACATTAAGCTTGATATACCATCATCAATATCATTTATAAATACGGAAAACAATAATGGACCCAATACTGAACCCTGAGGGACTCCACTAATAACATTAATCCACGATGGGCAGTGTCCATTGATTACCACTCTCTGTCTTCTCCCCCTCAACCACACCTTTATGCATAGCAGCAATTTGCCTCCAATGCCACACTGCTCCAATTTGTGCAGCAGTCTTCCATGTGCAACAGTATCAAAAGCCTTTCTAAGATCCAAGTATATAAAATCAAAGTTATTCCCTGCATCCAGTTCTTTTGTGACTGCATCATAGTATCCAATCAAATTGGTCAGGCAAGACTTCCCCTTAACAAAACCATGCTGTGTCTGAGCTATAACTGAAGTCTTGTCTAGATGATCCTGCAGTGTTTCTTTAACCAGTGCCTCCATTAATTTTCCAGAACAGAAGTTAAACTAACAGGTCTATAATTACTTGTGTCACCCTTTGATCCTCATTTGTGAATTGGGGTCACATTTGAACAACTCCAGTCCATGGGTACCTCCCCTGAGTCCAAGGAAGCTCTCATAATTATGGCTAAGGGTTTGCTTACTTCCTTTGCTGCCTCCTTTAATATAACTGGATAGATCCCATCCACCCCAGGTGCCTTTCTTGTATTTATCTTCAACAATTTCTCCTCCACTTTACTCCCAGTTATTACAAGATTCTCTAGCTTACTGCCAGAGTTGAATACACCTCTGGCATTCCCCTCGCTGAATAACTCCTCATGTGTGAATGTTGATGCAAAATATTCATTCAGTTTGTTAGCTACCTGAGCAGGATCATCAACAGTTCACCCATCGATATCAAGTGGACCAATCTGATTCATCCCCTTCCTTCTAGAGTTTACATAAGTAAAGAACTCTTTGCTGTTTTTCTTTGCATCCCTTGCCAAAGATTTCTCGTAATCTGCCTTCGCCTGCCTAACCTCCTTTGTAACCAAGTTACAGATCAACTTGTATCTATCATAGGCTTCTGTGTCACGTGTTAATTTTTATGTATCCCATGCATTTTTCTTCTCTGCCATATGCCTCATTAGTTCATCTGACATCCATTTTGGCCTAAACCTTGAACAATATTTCTTAGTTGGTATGTAAAGCCTAGTAGCTTCCAAGATAAGTTCTTTGAATGCTTCCCATTTTGAATTTGCTGTTGGTAACATCATCAGTTGGTCCCACTGTATAGAATTTAAATACTGTCTCAGTCCATCGTAGTCGTCTTTACGAAAGCAATAACCCTTCCCTTTACCCCTAATGGTAGTTACCTCTGAGTAAATCCCACTTCAGCACACTGTGATCACTGCCACCTAGTGGTTCATTTACCTGCAGATTCTTAATGCATGAAGAATCACTACTGATAATCAAATCAAGAGTATTACTCCCTGTAGTTGCCTCCCGAACATGCTGATGTAGAAAACAATCATCCAATAAATCCACAAAAGCCTTGCTAGTGTGTGAGTGACCAGCCCCAAATTCCAGTCAATATCTGGGAAATTAAAATCCCCCATTATAAGACTCTCTGATTTACTGGCCCACTCTATTTCCCTGTACAGTTTCTTATTATACTCATCAGAGTCATTAGGCCTATAGCACACTCCTTCTCTCAATTTTGATCTCCCAAAGCTTATGTCACACCAAACTGACTTGACACTGCACTGTCCAGCAATGTCGACTGGCTTCACTTACTTGGATTTTATGTATTTCTTAACTAATAGCATAACCCCTCCTCCCTTCCTATCCTGTCTATCCTTTCTGTAAACATTGTACTCTCCAAATTCCAGTTCTGCATTCCTGATATCTGTGTGACACCACGTCTCTGAAATTCCCACAATATCTGCCTTTGATATTTTGAGCAATACCTCAAATTCATCATTTATTTACTAAACTCCTAGCATTGGTGTACACGCAAGTATACATGCACCTGTTCTTTTCCTTAGCTACCCTAACACAACCTATGTGTTTATTTGTACCCCAATGATTCCCAGCAGTCTCTGAAATATCCTGCATCTTATTTTCCAGGCTGCGGCTCATTCCAATAGAAGCAGTGCAAGAATCACTTTCACCTCTGCCAGTGGCTACTGTTAATCTATTAGTCCTTGTATCCCCCAATCTAGCAGTTTTCCGGCCCACCTAACACTGCCTCGATAGCATCAGCAAACGTTCTTGCACCCTTTCTATTTAAGTGTATCCCATCCCTGTAGAAGCAGTCTCTCCTGTTAACAAGTACAGACCAGGCTGAAAAAAATTCTACCCCTTCAGCCTTGCACAATCTTTCCAGGGCTGAATTGATCAACAGGGCTCTCATCATATACTCCCTCCTATCGTGTCTGGGCAGAATCATCTGCAAACTTGGACATGAAGCCTGATATGCCTTCATCAATATCACTGATAAATATTCAAAACAACAATGGGCCAAAAACCAAAATGGGAACTCAGCTAATAACATCAGTCCATGAAGAGCAATGTCAACAGATCACCACTATTTTTCTTCTCCCACTCAACCATCCCTTTATCCATAGCAGCAACTTGCCCTTAATGCCACACTGCTCCAATTTGTACAGCAGTTTTTTTAAATAAATAAATAAATTCTTTATTGCTAATAAGTACAGGACATGTACTAGAGACAATAATACTCAACACGGCGACATGGCCAGGAGTTTTACATTATAAATGAAATTATAAATGAAATTAATTGGCAAAAAGGAAAAAAAAATGTGCAACAGTATCAAAAGCTTTTCTGAAATCCAAGTATATGATATCAAAATTTTTCTGCAACCCATTCCTATGCGACCACATCACACTATTCTATCAAACTGGTCAAACAACAAACCCATCATCATCATCAGCCATTTTCAATCCACTACAGGATGAAGGCCTCTCCAGCAACTTTCCAGTTCCTTCTGTTTTGAGCACTAGCCATCCATTTACTACCCACAAACTCATAAATTTCATCTATCCATCTCCACCTTTGTCTTCCAGGATTTCTTCTAGCTCCTCTAGGGTACTATTCTGTTATTTTCTTAGTCCATCTGTCATCATGTCTTCGAGCTATGTGTCCTGTCCAAGTCCATTTTAGTTTTTTAGCTTTGATAAGAATGTCCTTTACTTGAGTTTGCTGCCTAATCCGTGTGTTTCTCTTCTTATCTAACAGTCTGATTCCCAAAATAATTCATTCCATTCTTCGCTGTGTAGTTCTCAGCTTCTCTTCCATTCTTTTGGTGAGTGCCCAAGTTTCACTTCCATAAGTCATGGTGGGGAGTATACATTGGTTCATTATTTTACGTTTCAGACAAACTGGGATATTGCTCTTTAGTATGTGACTATATTTCCTGAATGCTATCCATCAAAAATTTATTCTTCTCTTGACTTCCAGCCATTTATCATTATTACAGTTAATAACTTGTCCCAGATAAGTATATGACTCCACCTTTTCAATTACTGCTCCTTCAATCATTATTTCCCTTTCTGTGGCATACTTGTTCATCATTACTTTTGCTTTAGCCATATTCATCTGTAGTCCAAAATCCTTACTAACTGTGCATAACTGATTAAGATTTTCCTCTAATTCTTTGGGATCGTGGCTTATGACCACAATGTCATCTGCGAATCGTAAATGGTTTAGGTACTCTCCGTTCACATTGACTCCTTTCTGCGACCAGTCTAATCTTCTGAAAGCTTCCTCAAGGGCAGCAGTAAACAGCTTCGGAGATATTGTATCTCCTTGTCGAACTCCTTTCTCGATTTTAAATTTCCTACTGTCTTTGTCTAGTCTAATAAAGGAGGTAGCATTCTCATATAATTTCTTCAAAATCATAATATGTGGGGTATCTATGCCTTGTCTTTCCAGTGCCCGAAACATTGCCTTATGCTGTATGGAGTCATATGCCTTTTCATAATCCACAAATGCCAGGCATAATGGTGTTTTATATTCATTTGCTTTCTCAATTAGCTGTGATATTACGTGAAGGTGATCCATAGTTGAGAATCCTGTCCTAAAGCCAGCTTGCTCTTTCGGTTGATTCTCATCAAGTATTCTTTCTAATCTGTTAGTAATGACCCTTGTGAACAACTTGTAGATATGGGATAACAAGCTAATTGGTCTATAATTTCCAATTTCTGATTTATCTCCTTTCTTATGCAGCAAAACTATGATTGCATTATTCCACTGCTTAGGCATCACACCTTTTCTAATGCACTTTGTGAAAAGCCTTGCCAGTTTTTGTGTTATGTCTCTTCCTCCCAATTTTAACAACTCTACAGTAACTTCATCTTCCCCCGGGGCTTTCTGATTCTTCATTTTCTTCAATGCATGTTCTACCTCATCAGGAAGAATATCGGGTATGTCGTATGTGTTGCTAATTTGCAATCCATCTTCCCCACTGCTGGCATCATTCCCTCGCTCCTTGTATAATTCTCTATAGTAGTCTTCTGCTATTTGAATTATGCCTTCTCTGCTGTTTATAAGTACACCATCACTATTCTTCAGTTTCAGTATCATTTGTCTTTTGGTATTACTGCTCATGGCTACTGATTTAAATCCTTTGTTTTCCCTTAATGCTTGTTCTACTTTTCTTGTGTTAAATCTTCTTATGTCCTCTCTGAGTCTCTTTCTAATGGCTCTGCATAACTCAGTACACTCAATTTTTTCCTTGTCAGTGTTTATCTTGCTCTTCATTTTTCGCCTTTGGTTCATCATAAGTGTTTCTTGACTAATTTTTTCTTCTTTGGATTTTTTTTCCCCTTTAGGTTTCTTGGGCTTTATCACTTTCAGAAAGTTGTAATATTCCTCGTCGATATCTTGGTCCTGAGCAGTCTGCAGAAGCTCAAACTTGTTCTTAAGTTCCAGTACATACTGCTTTTTCTCCTCTTCTGTTATCTCAAAGACCTTTGTATTATTTACTCAAGTCAGTTTTTTCCTTTACTACATCTATATCAAGTGTACATCTTACCATTCTGTGATCACTTCCAACATTTATCTTATTCAGGACGGTAACATCATTCACAATATATCTTCTGCTAGTGAGGATGAAGTCGTTTTCATTAGTTGTTAATGCATTTGGACTCTTCCGTGTCCACTTTCTGTTCACCCTTTTCTTGAACAAAGTGTTCATTACTGACAATCCTTGAGATTCTGCAAATTCCACAAGTCTTTCGACTCTTTCATTTCTTTCACCACTTCCAAAATTTCCTATAGTTCCCCTTTCTGTGCTGTTTTGTCTTTTTCCAACCTTAGCATTGTAGTCCCCCATAATAATAGTGTAGTGGGTTTTCTACTCATCTAGAAGACTCAATTTTGGTGTACATTTCTTCAACCTCTTCATCATCATGGCTCGATATTGGTGCATAAATCATTATAACCTTTAGCTTGTACCTCTTAGAAATCTTGAGTATTAGTCTTGACATCCTTGGTGATTACTTTTGAATTCCAAAATGTTGTTTTTTAAATCTTTATGGCCCAGAAAGCCAACTCCACCTTCACTGCTTTCACTGTTTCCATTGGTGTACAGCAGATTTCCACTTGATAAACTTATAAGTGATTCATTTCTTCTTCTTGTTTCAGCCAAACTGATGATATTCCAATTCACATTTTCTAATTCCTTTTCCAGCTCTAATATCCTGTCTTCACCGATGAATGATCTTACGTTGTAACAGGCCAAGTTCAGTTTCCCTGCATGGCAGACTGGTTGTACCCAGAGATTCTTAGCACCCTCTGCTTCCACTCTGATCCCCTTGCTGCCGTAAGAGGGGGAGTGAAAGCCGCTGGGGACTGAGGGCCATTTGTTTTGTCGTGCTGTCATATGCTGGAGGGTTTGGTCTTTTCCTCTTCACGCTGACCAGGTGTCTTGAAGAGAACCACTCTACACGTTCGTTGCCACCTAGGTGACATAACAGGGCTTACCATTGAGAAGGTGTGCACGAGTGGATTTTAGGGAAGCAGGCCAACCAGACTTCTCCTAAATCTTCTGTAATAGAAAGATATTGGATCCATCAGTGTTTTAGACTGAGTGTCTGATAACACACAACAAACCCATGACACTTAAACCCTTTAACAAACCCATGCTCGGTCTTAAGTATAATTGCAGCCTTGTCTAGATGATCCTGCATTATTTCTTTTACCAGTAACTCCATTATTTTCCCTGGAATAAAAGTTAAACTAACAGGTTTGTAATTACTCGTCACCCTTTGTTACCTCTTTGTAAGTTGGGAATACATTCGCATATCTCCAGTAGGTGGGGGCCTCCCCTAAATCCAAGGATGCTCTCATGATTAAAGCTAAGGGTTTTCTTCCTTCGCTGCCTCTTAATATAACTGAATAGATCCCAGGTGTCTTTCTTACATTTAACTTAAACAATTTCTCTTCCACTTTCCTCTCAGTTATTACAAAATCATTTAGCTCACTGTCAGAGTTTGATAAACCTCCCACTTCCCTAAAGAATTCCTCATGTGTGAACGTAGATGCAAAATACTCATTCAGTTTGTCAACAACTGAAATAAAGGAAGCGATGGTCTTTCAATTCAGGATTGATTCGACGTTAATCGGTGACAGCCTGTATTGATAAAACTCCAATTATATATTTGAACAATCACTTATTTCAGTATGTTTTATTTTTGACTCCGATGAGAAAAAAAAAAAAAAAAAGAAAACTGGGACAGATGTCAAATCACATACACACCGTATAGTTTTTACATTTACAACAATATCTAAAAATAAAAATAACACACAACACATAGCATAAAATAACTATTTACCGAGGAATAATTATTACTGCTGCGGAAAACCCAAGTGTGGCTTTCTGCTTGATTTCTAGACTGCATTTTCAGTGACTTTTCAACTACGACAACATTTAGAAGACTACAGTAGCACCGGAATGGAACAACAAACAGAACATGAACAGGCACTCTAAATAATCACAATACGATATATGAAAGGATACAAACATCGAACTCTGATACACTTAAGCCATCAAAATATGACCTAGTTTTTGTTGAATCACGTGTTGATGGCGCTCCTGCGTGTTCTTTACAACTTAAATTAAAATAAAAAAATATAACAGAATTTACTCGAAAAGGGAAAAAAAATTTCTGCGTACACTTGGATCTAGAGGTCTAAGAGAGAACCCTTGGATTCAGGGGAGGTCCCTATGGATTGGACACAGAGTAGTATCTTACTTCTCTGTGGGACTGTAGAAGCACAAATGTACCCCCAATTCACAAAGCGAATCAAAGGTTGAGACAAATAATTACAGAAATGTTAGTTTAACTTCTGTTCCGGGGAAAGTAATGGAGTCGCTGTTTAAGAAGCAATGCAGGATCATCTAGACAAGACTGCAGTTATAGCTAAGACACAGAATGGGTTTGTTAAGGAGAAATTTTGCCTGACCAGTTTGACTGGATACTACGATTTGGTTACAAAGGAATTGGATGCAAATTATTATTTTGTTATCATATACTTAGCGATTTCAGGAAAGTTTTTGATAACATTGCACAAAAGAGACTCATGTACAAACGGAGCAGTGTGGCATTAAGGGCAAGTTTTTGCTATGATAAAAGGATGGTTGAGTGCTGAAGAATGGGAGACGACAGAGAGTGGTAATCAATGGACACTGATCTTCGTGAACAAGTTCTATTAATGGAGTCCCTAGGGTTCGCTGTTGGGCTCATTGTTGTTTTCTTTATTTATCAATGATATTGATGAAAGTATATCACGCAAATGAAGTTTAACATTTATAAATGCAGAGTACTGAATATGGGTTGCAATAACCCCGGAGTGATGTACTAAACTCTGGGGTTACTGCTACCCCAGAATTTGGTACTACACTCAGGGTAGTTCAGAATTTAAAATTCCTGGGGTAATTGTAGAGTCAGATAGGAAGTTGTCTGAGCAGTGCAGAAAGACTGCCAGATAAGGTCATGAGGTCTTGTCAATGATGTACAGGAATATTGCTAGCAGGCTAAGGAAGTGATTGTCCCTTTGGGTAAGGCGATGGTCAGGCCACACTTTGAGTACTACATACAGGTCTAGAAGCATCATTTTAGGAAGGATGTAGATCTGTTGTAACGAGTACAGACAAGGGCAATGAGATTGGTGAGAGGAACAAGGGGGGGGGGGCTCTTACAAAGAAAGCCTTAATTTCTCAAATTGCATCTGGATTCTAAGCACCCGCGAGGTGATCTGATTAAGGTTTTTAAGACCTGAATGGTTTAGGTAAGCTCAATGCTGATGGAATTCCTCCTCTTGCTCAGATTATGCACGTGAGGGGGCCTAAATTCAAACTGAGGAAAGACAGTTGCAGAATAGATGTGCGGAAATTTTGCTTTAGCCAGCGAGTGGTCCATTGCGGGACAAACTTCCATCTGTTGTAAAGGAAGTTGATATCAGACCATTGCAGAGCCAGAACATAATCGCCGAACAGCAGAAAGGATGCAAGCGGCTGAGCAAACGATGCAAGAAGCAATTAACCATAGATAACGCGGTTATGGAGCAAGCCTACAAGAAGCGCCGCAACATGTACACAGCCTACATCGATTACCGCAAGGCCTTCGACTCCGTGCCTCACAGCTGGTAATAGACGTGCTGAACATCAACAAAGTCAATCTGATAGTGCCAAACTTCCAAGGAGAAACGATGGCGAAATGGAGTACCACCATTCACGTCGAAAACATCACAACCAGGCCAATCTCATCAGGAGAGGAACCTTTCAGGGAGATGCCCTGAGCACATTGTGGTTCTGTCTAACAGTTAACCTGCTATCTACCATGCTCAACAGTACAGGTTCTTCCTTCCCCAAAGAGGGAAGGAAGAACCTGTACACCCTCAACCACCTGATAAACACGGACGACATCAAATTCAAAGCAGGAACTGAGAAGAACCTACAGCAACTACCCCAGATCACCGAAGAATTCAGCAATGATATTAGGATGGAATTTGTCTAGAGAAATGCAAGACCCACGCATTCCGTCACGGAAAACTAGTTAACCGAAACAACCAGTTGCAGAGTGTTAAAAAGAGATCGAAGCCATGGCAGAGGGAGAGTCCTACAAATGTTAGGTGGGTCGAAAACCTGCTATTTTGGGGGGGATACAAAGATTAATAGATTAACAGTAGCCACTGGCAGACGTGAAAGTGATTCTTGCACTGCTTCTATTGGAATGAGCAGAAGCCTGAAAAACAAGATGCAGGATATTTCAGAGACTGCTGCGAGTCATTGCGGTACAAGTAAACACATGGGTTGTGTTACGGTAGCTAAGAATAGAAACAGGTGCATCTATACTTGCGTGTACACCAATGCTAGAAGTTTGGTAAATAAATTTGATAAATTTGAGGTATTGCTCAAAGCATCAAAGGCGGATATTGTTCGGATATCAGAGACGTGGCGTCACACAGATATAAGGAATGCAGAACTGGTATTTGGGGAGTACAATGTCTACAGAAAGGACAGACAGGATAGGAAGGGAGGAGGGGTTATGCTATTAGTTAAGAAACACATAAAATCCAAGTAAGTGAAGCCAGTCGACATCGCTGGACAGTGCAGTGTCAAGTCAGTTTGGTGTGACATAAGCATTGGGAGATCAAAATTGAGAGTAGGAGTGTGCTATAGGCCTAATGATTCTGATGAGTGTAATAAGAAACTGTACAGAGAAATAGAGTGGGCCAGTAAATCAGAGAGTCTTATAATGGGGGTTTTAATTTCCCAGATTTTGACTGGAATTTGGGGGCTGGTCACTCACACACTAGCAAGGCTTTTGTGGATTTATTGGATGATTGTTTTCTACATCAGCATGTTCGGGAGGCAAATAGAGGTAGTAATACTCTTGATTTGATTATCAGTAGTGATTCTTCATGCATTAAGAATATGAAGGTAGAGGAACCACTAGGTGGTAGTGATCACAGTGTGCTGAAGTGGGATTTACTCAAAGAGGTAACTACCATCAGGGGTAAAGGGAAGGGTTATTGCTTTCGTAAAGGCGACTACGATGGTCTGAGACAGTATTTAAATTCTATATAGTGGGACCAACTGATGATGTTACTAACGGCAAATTCAAAATGGGAGGCACTCAAAGAACTTATCTTGGAAGGTACTGGGCTTTACATACCAACTAAGAAATATTGTTCAAGGTTTAGGCCTAAATGGATGTCAGATGAACTAATGAGATTTATGGCAGAGAAGAAAAATGCATGGGATACATATAAATTAACAGGTGACACAGAAGACTAAAATAGATATAAGTTTAAGTTGATCTGTAACCAAGTTACAAAGGGGTTAGGCAGGCGAAGGCAGATTACGAAAAATCTTTGGCAAAGGATGCAAAGAAAAACAGCAAAGAGTTCTTTACTTATGTAAACTCTAGAGGGAAGGGGATGAATCAGATTGGTCGACTTGATGTCGATGTTTCAACTGCTGATGATCCTGCTCAGGTAGCTAACAAAATAAATGAATATTTTGCATCTACATTCACATCAGGAGTTATTCAGCGAGGGGAATGCCAGAGGTGTATTCATCTCTGGCAGTAAGCTAGATAATCTTGTGATAACTGGGAGGAAAGTGGAGGAGAAATTGTTGAAGATAAACAAAAGAAAGGCACCTGGGGTAAATGGGATCTATCCAGTTATATTAAAGGAGGCAGCAAAGGAAGTAAGCAAACCCTTAGCCATAATTATGAGAGCTTCCTTGGACTCAAGGGAGGTACCTATGGACTGGAGATGTGCAAATGTGAACCCAATTCACAAAGACGGATCAAAGGGCGACACTAGTAATTGTAGACCTGTGAGTTTAACTTCACTTCCAGGAAAATTAATGGAGGCACTGAAGGATCATCTAGACAAGATTTCAGTTATAGCTCTGACACAGCATGGTTTTGTTAAGGGGTGGTCTTGCCTGGCCAATTTGATTGGATACAATGATGCAGTCACAAAAGAACTGGATGCAGGGAATAACTTTGATATTATATACTTGGGTCTTAGAAAGGCTTTTGATACTGTTGCACATGGAAGACTGCTGCACAAATTGGAGCAGTGTGGCATTGGAGGAAAATTGCTGCTATGGATAAAGGGGCGGATGAGGGGGAGAAGACAGAGAGTGGTAATCAGTGAACAATGCTCATTGTGGAGTAATGTTATTAGTGGAGTCCTGAGGGTTCAGTGTTTGGTCCATTATTGTTTTCTGTATTTATAAATGATATTTATGATGGTATATCAAGTTTAATGTTCATATTTGCAGCCGACACAAAGGTTGGCACGGTTGTGAAGGACACTACTGACACTATGCTGCTGCAACAGGATCTGGAAAGGTTGAGCAAATGGGCTGAGTGGTGGCAAATGAAGTTTAACATTGACAAATGTAAAGTACTGCATATGGGAAACAGCAACCCCAGAGCAACGTATCAACTCTGTTGTACTACACTGACAATGATAGAGAATGAAAAGGACCTGGGGGTAATTGTGCAGGCAGATATGAAGTTCTCTTAGCAGTGCAGACGGGCAGCAAGAGTAGCTTATGGTGTCTTGTCAATGATATACAGAAGAGGCTAAAGTTTTGCAAATTACAGTGTCTAGATGCTAGGCACCAGCGAGGTGATCTGATAGAGGTGTATAAAGCCTTGAATGGTTTGAGTATACTGAATGCTGATGGCATCCTTCCTCTTCCTCAGAATAATGGCCTGAGAGCGCATAAATTCAAATTGAGGAATGACAGATGTAGGATAGAGGTGCGGAAATTTGCCTTTAGCCAGCGGGTAGTTGGTTGGTGGAACAGACTTCCATTCCTTGTCATGGAAGTTGAAATTCTAAATAAATTGAAGGCTTAGCTGGACAGCTATTTCGAACGAAATGAGGGATGAAGTGGAAGTGGGTGTTTTATTTTTTTTTTCTGATGCTGCATAAGCTTGCTTTCTTGCATCATATGCCTATACTAATGCTAATGCTAATACTTGGGGATGATGCAGATTCAGTAGTTAGAGCACAAGTAATTTAAGGCCTGCCTGACCGAAAAATGCCGCCAGGGACTCAGAAGCCTGCTGAAATCAAACCTGAACGGTGGGAACACTGTTAAAACCATAAACACCTATGCAGTCCCAGTCTAACATACTCTTTTGGGGTCATAGATTGGACTAACATCGAGCTGGAGAATATCATAAGAAAGACATGGACAATGATGACCAAGGGTCGCCAACACCACCCGATATCTGCCGTGTAAAGACTGACAATTGCCCGGGAAGAAGGACGAAGGGGCCTGATAGACCTCATTGAGCAACAGAAGACAGCGATAGTTAACCTGAAGGATTACTTCCAGAAACACACAGCAGCACTTCACCAGGCCATAAGGAAGATAGACAAGGGGTATACTCAACCTAAGCGAGGAATCCCACGCCAACCAGGAGGTACAAACGAAGCTAGAGAGATGGGTAGAGAAGACACACCATGGCAGACACTACAATGATCTCCATCAAGATCACATAGATAAAATTGCTTCCAATGCATGGCTCACGAGCGGGACGCTGTTCCACGAGACTGAAGGATTCATGGTGGTCATCCAAGACCAGGTAATCAACACCAGAAACTATAGGAAATACATCGCAAAGGGGCCTGGTATGTCAGATGACACGTCGACGATGCCATCCGGCCTCAGAAACGATCATCACGGCGGGGTGCAAGGTGATCACCCAGACCGAGTACACTCATAGACACGATCAGGTAGCCAGGATAATACATCAGAAGCCAGCAAGGAAATACCAGTTGACCAAATAAAGTGTACCATACTACAAGTAAGAACCCCAGGCAGTACTAGCGAACCCAACCCACAAGCTGTACTGGAACCGCGCCATAATAGCGGATAAGATCCTAATCCACGTTTCTCTTATTATTCACAGTCTGATTCCTACAATTCGTTCCATTCTTCGTTGTGTAGTTTTCAGCTTCTCTTCCGTTCTTTTGGTGAGTGCCCTCACTTCCATAAGTCATAGTGGGGAGTATATATTTATTCATTATTTACGTTTCAGATAAATTGCGATTTTGCCGCAGAGTATGACTATATTTCCTGAATGCTATCCATGCGAAATGTATTGTTTTCTCGACTTCCAGCTATTTATAATTTTTACACCTGACTTGTCCCAGGTAAGTATATGGATCAACCTTTTCAATTACTTCTCCTTAAATGAATATATCCCTTTCTGTGGCATACCTGCTTATCATTACTTTTGTTTTAGCCTATTCATCATAAGTCCGAAATCCTTACTAAGCTGCATAACTAAATTAAGTTTTCCTCTAACTCTTCAGGATCGTGGCTTATGATCACGTCATCTGCAAATTGTAAATGGTTTAAGTACTCTCCATTCACATTGACTGCTTTCTGCGACCAGTCGAATCTTCTGAAGCTTCGTCAAGGACGGAAGTAAACACCTTCGGAGATATTGTGTCTCCTGGTCGAACTCCTTTCTCAATTTTAAAATTTGCTACTGTCTTTGTCTAGTCTAATAAAGGCGGTAGCGTTCTTATATATTTTCTTCATAATCATATTTCAAAAGCCTTTTCATAATCCACAAATGACAGGCATAATGGTGTTTTTTATATTCACTTGTTTTCTCCGTGAGCTGCGATATTACGAAGTGATCCATAGTTGAGAATCCTGCCCTAAATCTAGCTTGCTCTTTTGGTTGATTCTCATCAAGTATCCTTTCTAATCTGTTAGTAATGATCCTTGTGAACAACTTGTAGATGTTTGGGGTTTAATGGCGCAAGAGCAGCTTCGGCTATATTGCGCCTGTAGCTTCATTTCTGCACTAGACGTTCGACAGTAATGTGTTTATATTTGTTACAGGTGAAAAAATGGTTGGAAGAACGGTCCATGAGGTGGTAGATGACTTTCATCAACCGGTGAAATACCACCACTTTGCTTATTGGAGGCGTGAAGTGGTGAAACCCATGTTTAGTCTCTAGAGCAAAGTTTCCGGCATTCCCCTCCTCCCATACTTCTCCTTCAACCCATGCACGGTACTAAGTACTATAGGCTGGCGCCTCCGTAGCCAGGTGGGAAGGAGCAGCAGTGCGTAGCACACGCTTCTTGATTAGACCGGGGTTCAAGCCCGTCACCACCAAATACGGAGGATGCGGAAAAGTCAGGGAATGACCACCGCATATCTCGGAGCAATATGGCCTTAGTTGCTAATGCTCCTAAAAACTAAATAACAAACAACAAGTACTATAGGTTTTGATACCTTTCGTGTTTGGGGTTTTCATAGAAAAAAAAAAAAAAAAAAAAAAAATTACAACTCTTAGTCGGCCAGAAAACAGTCGGACCTGAATCCTATAGAGAGCTGTTGGCATCGTGTGGAATCTGCAGTTGCGAGAAAGAAACCAAAGACCCTTTGTAAATTTCAGGAAGCCATAATTCGTGTTTGGAACCACGAACTATCAGTTGATTATCTTCAGAATTGATCTTGTCAAAGCCTCGACGGTGTTCTGCTGTCATTAGGGCCAGAGGCGATTCAACTAAGTATTAGTTTGCACCTGGTGAACTTTTCATTTTGTTTTCCATTTAAAATGATAAACTGTAACAAATCGAGGGCTTCTAATAATATTTCAGCCATAATTGTCGTATTTACCACACCTGTTGTATAAAGGTTGCAAATGCTCATTTTGGAATATTTTGAGAGCACCTGTCAAATATTACTTAGCTTTGCCTTAACTATTAATAAATATCTTTTGTTTATATTTCTATTTGTGATACTAGTCATTAATGTAACATACCATCCCGAAAAGGGTTAGAAATGTGAAATTCCTAGGTGATGCACTTTCTTTGAACACAAGCGTATAATTGCCGTAGGCTTCTGTGTCGCCTGTAATTTATATGCATCCTATATATATTTTTATTCTCTGACACGAGCCCCATTAATTCATCTGACATTTAGGCCTAAACCTTGAACAGTATTTCTTAGTTGGAATGAAAAGCCTAGTAGTCTTCAAGATTAAGGCCATGAAGGCTTCCCATTTACAATTCAACGTTGGTAACATCATCAGTTGATCCCACTGTGTAGAATTTAAAAACTGTCTGAGACCCCTTTAGTCATCTTTACGAAAGCAACAGCCCTTTCCTTTACCCTTGATGGTAGTTACGTCTTCAAGTAAATCCCATATCGTATTTTGTGATCACTATTACGCAGTGGTTCCTTTATCTGCAACTTCTGAAAGCATGAATAATCACCGCTGATTATCAAATGAAGAGCATTACACCCTCTGGTTACCTTTCGAACGTTTTGCTGTAGAAAACAGTCATCCAATAAATCCACAAGAGTCTTGCTACTGTGTGAGTGACCAATCCATAAGTTCCAGTCAATATCTAGAAACTTAAAATCTCCTATTATAAAAACATTCTGATTTCCTGGCACACTATTTCTCTGCCCAATTACTCATTATACTCATCAGATTCATTAGGCCTATAACACACACCTATTCTTATTTTTCCTTTCCCAGTGCTTTATGTCACACCAAACAGACGCAACATTGCATTGTCTACCAACATCAATTGGATTCACTTCCTTAGATTTTATATTTCTTAACTAACAGCATAACCCCTCCTCCCTTCCTGTCCTGATTATCATTTCTGTTTATAAGTACATCATCACTATTCTTCAGTTTCAATATTATTTCTTTCTGTCTTGCTGCTGATTTCTTGTTCTCAAGTTCCAGTACATACTCCTTTTTCTCATCGTTATCTCAAAGAGCATTATTTTCTCGAGTCAGTTTTTTCTTTATTTTCTTACATCTGTATTAAGTGTACATCTTGCCATTTTGTGTTCAGTTCCAACCTTTACCTTGTTCAGGACGGCAACATCGTTCAAGTTAATATCTTCCGTTGTGAGGATGAAGTCGATTTCATCAGTTGTTAATCCATTTGTACTCTTCCATGTCCGTCATTTCATTGAAAAAACATTCCTCAAGATTCTGCAAATTCCAAATTCCAAATTGGCAAAGTCTTTCGCCAGTTCCAAAATTTACTAGTTTTACTTTCTGCACTGTTGTGTCTCTTTCCAACCTTAGCACTGAAATTCCCCATAATGTGGCGAGATTTCTGTTAATCTAGAATAGTAGTTCTCGACCTTTTCTTGCTCGTGGCCCACTTGAGTTTCATTCATCTCTGTGGCCCCACCCCTGTACAACGTTA
Organism: Mastigoproctus giganteus; assembly: GCF_048544385.1. Taxonomy (NCBI): domain Eukaryota; kingdom Metazoa; phylum Arthropoda; class Arachnida; order Uropygi; family Thelyphonidae; genus Mastigoproctus; species Mastigoproctus giganteus. The sequence goes on along the minus strand of NC_143576.1, from coordinate 242,844,229 downwards.
TCCGGAGTTACATCACCGACAGAACGATCATCGTCAACAACCCCTACAAGACAATACAGAGACAAATCCACAGAATCTGCCCACAAGGCTCAGAGCTGGGACCAACTATGTGGAACTTGCTGATCGACCATTTGCTGAACAAGGACCTGGAGGAAGTTCGTTAGCAGGCTTTCGCGGACGAACTTGTCTTGATAATTGCAGCCAAATCCAAAGTACAGCTGGAGACCCAGGCAAACTGCGTCATACAAACCCTCCAAAACTGGGTTAGACTTCACTTGCTCCAAATCTCACCCACTAAAACTAACTAACTTTGGTCCTTGAAGTTGTCACAGACATTCTCTCAGATATGCCAGACAAGATGTACTTGCTACCTCGGAATCTAAAACGCTGATGGAACTGATATTCGGGTGACACTCAAGTCAAGTGGACACAATTTAGGGGAAGTCCGGACGGTCTGTGACAGCCAAATCTTCTGCTTGCACCTTCACGATGGTGCGACTGTTAGTAATCCTGGGTATAACCTCCATGCACAAGTACATGGTGGATGACCATCCAGGTGTGAACCAACGTAAGCAGTGGTCGAGTTGTGGCGTCCACAGCACATGGAGCAACGCCGACCCCCTATGTTACCAGGCAGTACTAGGTGGTAGATGACTCTCATCAACCGGTGAAATACCACCACTTTGCTTATTGGAGGCTTGAAGTGGTGGAACCCATGTTTAGTCTCTAGAGCTAAGTTCCGGTAAACCCTTCCCTATCTCTTCCATCATGCAGTATGATTGATGACTTTTGAGGTTATGATGAACGTCGTGACGAGATCCAATATTCCTTACATTTCGAGGGTACAGCTCTAAAACGGTGTTCGCAGGCCGGCCCTAGTTAGTACACCGGACCGAACCTATTGGTAACTCTCTAGGAGGCTTCCGGATCAGCTAATGTATATTCTTGCTACCTCTACTCTGCCACATAGTGACTGGAGGGAGTCCGAGTAGTGTGTATGCGGGGAGCATTGTCGAGGCCACGTTATGTCAACGATCTGGACATGTTCTTACCACGAGTATGCCATATCCGAAAATTTCATTACTTCATACAGCATGTCCCATCCACTTTTTCTTACTATTGAATACACCATGAATTGTCAAACTAATAGAGCAAGCGTATCTGCAAAAAGATCTAAACCTCCCAAGAACTTCCTAATTTATTTCACAAATACACGTGGTCTCAATTCCAATCTGAACGATGTCCATTTCCACTTGCAGTCTGCCAAACCCCATTTACTTTTTCTGACAGAATCTCAGTTATCGGTTGATTAAACTACTGCTCATCTCAGATGCCCAAATTATTCGCAGTGTGATTCCTTTCGCCTCAAAGGTACTTGTACATATGTCCGTTCTGATATTCCCTGTCAGAGATTTGGCAATTTGGAATCTCCTCTCTTTGATCTTCTGGCTTAAAATCTCTCTACCTCATTGAGTCAAATTCATCTGTTGTCTCTACTGTTCTCCCAACTCCACTAATCACTTGGATTTCTTTGACTCCCTCTCTTTGCAACTCGACTTTCTCCAGTCCAACTTTCCTAACAGTGAGGTAATTCTCCTTGGTGATTTTAATGTTCACAACTCCAGCTGGCTTCCGTTTTCTAGTTACACCGACCCAGCAGATCGAGATGCTGTGACCTTTGCAATTACTAATCACCTATCACAGATTGTTCATATACCTACAAGAATACCGGACAATCCTAATCATACAACCAATATGCTTATCTTTTTCTCACAAACAACCCTTCCAAGTACACAGTCGAAGTGAGAGGTCCTTTAGGCACTTCAGATTGTCTTGGTGATTGTGTCTTCTCCAATGGAACCTTTATCTCATGGCTATTCCCAACCTCGTGTTGTTTGGCATTACAAGAATGCAAAATGGGATGATATACGAGACTATTCTTTTCCTTGGTCGGATTACTGTTTCGTAACTGCTGATGTCCACGTTTTCTCAGATCGTTTCAGTGAAATTATTCTTGCAGGAATGGAATCCTTTGTCCCACAACCCACTTTAAAATCTCGTCCTTTATCTAAACCTTGGTTTTCCAATAAATGTGCTAAGGCTGTTCAAGAGAAGAATGTTTCATATCGTAATTGGCTTGTTTCTAATTCTTCAGTTTCATTTTCTGCCAACACCAAAGCTCGCAACAATTGTAAAACAGTTATTAGTCTGTCCAAACTAGAGTTTGAACAGGCTAAGAGTAGAAAACTTGCTTCTTGCCCAAATGGTAGCCAAGCATTCTGGTCTCTTGCCAAAGCTATTGGCCGCAACTTTTGCCCATCTCTGCTCCCACCTCTGTCCAAACCAGATGGTTCTGTTGTCACTTCAGCCAAGGATAAAGCTGCCCTGCTAGCATCCCATTTTTCTTCCAACTCGTGTATTAATGATCTTGGTAAAACACCTCCCACCATTCCCAACACGCTCCATACAATGCCTCCTGTGGTCTTCCGTCAAAAGGATTTTGATGAATCTTGATGCTAAGAAAGCTCCAGTTCTGATGGTATTTCTCCAAACCTGTGCTCCTGAACTTACTCCTATTGTTTGCCGGCTTTTTTCACTTTCTTATTCCAAAGGTGTTTTTCCTTATGCTCGGAAATTTGCTCATATCCATCCAGTTCCTAAAAAGGGTGACAAATCCCTCCCATCCAATTATCATCCTATTTCAATCACTTCTACTCTAAAGTAATGGAGAAATCAATTAACCGCCAACTCTTAAACTACCTAGAAACCTTCGGTCTGATCAACCATCACCAGTATGGATTTTGTCAGTGTCGATCCACTGGTGATAATCTGGCTTGTTACCCATTTACGGACTAATTCAATGGAAAGGTTCGGTGAAACACAATAGTGCTCTTGACATCTCAAAGGTTTTTGATCGTGTTTGGCATAAAGGTCTTCTAAACAAGTTTCCATTTTATGGTTTGCCAACTGTTTATAGTAATTGGTTATCCAGTTTTCTCTCTGATCGCTCACTGAGGGTGATGGTAGATGGCTGTCTTCTAACTTCTCCACTAATGCCGGTGTCCCCCAAGGTTCAGTTCTTTCCCTCTTGTTTATTAATGACCTTCTATTGACTAGAAATCCTATCCATAGTTTTGTCAATGATAGCACATTGCATTCCACTTTCCATTTTGAGAAACCTTGTCCTGCTGAATCAGCTTCAACTTCTCGAAAATCTGCTACCAATTCCTTAAATGCCAATCTTGAGGTAATTCTCCAGTGGGGCAAAGACAACTTAGTTGACTTCAACCCTTCTAAAACTCAGTCTTGTCTTATATCTCGCAAAAAGGATTCTTCTGCTCCTATGCTTATGTTTAGTGACACTCCGATTTCTAGGCAAGATTATATATCTCTTTTGGGGATTACCCTGACTTCTAATCTCTCTTGTCATAAGCACATTAAATATTGCTTCCTCTGCATCTAAAAAACTTGGTTTTCTCTTTTGCTCTCGGCGTTACTTTTCTTCCAAACAGCTGCTCACTCTGTATAAATCTCAAATCCGCCCTGCCATGGAATATTGTTCCCACATCTGGGGTGGTGCCACCAAAACCTCTCAGGCTTCTTGATTCCATTCAGAAGAGGGCAGTTAGGTTAATTAATGATTCATCTCTAACAGCCTCTCCACTCACTTTCTCATAGATGTACTGTTTCTGCTGCATGCCTCTTCTTCCCGCTCTTTCAAAACAGTCCGAACACGTGCCAACTTCAAAGCCACAGAACCAACTTTTCATCTCCCTCACTTATTCGTTCAACTGCCGTTTTCTGGAACAACCTTACTTCATACGTATTTCCTGAAAATTACAACCTACAGAAGTACAAGTCTAATGTCAACAAATATCTTCTTTCGTCTTCGCAACCTCCAACCCAAGCACAGTACTAAGTACTATAGGTTCTAATACCTCTCATGTTTGGGGTTCACATAAAAAAAAAAAAAAAAAAAACATGAAAAATCCTCTGAGGAAAGGGGAGGAACTCAAACATCTGGAAAGCCCTAGGACTATATGAAACATGTAGAAGGCTACCTGAATTCTGTAATGGTCTCCCTTGTGAGGATGGCAGTGCCATGCCACAGGATAAATTTTCCATTTCTGGCCTCTCTTGCAATTCATATCTTTAGCTTCTTCAATAGTTTTAGATGGCAAGCAAAGCTGATTTTCACTATTTCATGATATCCAAAAATATACTTCCTCCTCTGTTGTTCCAAAATACAGAACATGTTTACAGATGGCAAGTCTTGAACTACTTTACAGAATTGTTTAGCCGCTGTTCCATAGACTGCTGTTTTGACAGCAGTACAGGTCATGAAGGTGTGCAGAGGTCTTATATTTAGTGAAAATGCTATAAAGAAAATTGTTGCCAATAATCTTGTGCAGTTTGAGAAGACTGACATAAGTTTGCACTCTGTGCTGCTGCTTATGATCTGATGCTAGCATTCATGGAACTCACCCCAGGAATAGAATTTCTTGCATTCTGGATTGTTCAGAATTGGTTTTCAGTGCATTAAAGCCCACTTTCACTCTCACGTTTCCCAGGTCTTAATGCATTGGTGCTCATGAATTAGTTTACCCAGTCTCTCATTTTGCACTGTGAGGATGGCATCATCTTGTTATGCCCTTTAAAACACCAACCTGTGATATGCCTAACTATGCTTACAATTGACTGCGACCATCCCAAAAATTTCTTGAAATGTCAGTGAACTTAAATGGTCATAATATTCCTATTTCAGGAACTTGATAATATACTGTTACTTCCTATGCACTGCACAATGTCATTCTCCCCCTTTTAGACTACCAGCTGTGCCCCCTGGCATGCAGGAATTTCCAAAATATTGGTTGTAACATTTAAATTTTAATCTGGCAAACAATATACAGTGTGGCTCCAACATTCAATGGTAATTTGTTCCATAAAACCAATTGTATGTTGAAACCAATAAAACATTGATTTCCTGTATTTCATTCCCCTACAAAACATAAAATAGATATTTCTTACATGTTAAAAATTAGTGATAAAAATAGTCATAAAACATCTTAAAAAAAAAAAAAAAAAAAAAAAAAAAAAAAAAAAACAAATTAGCATTTACCTTCAACTTGAAACACAGAGCTGATGAAATCAATGGTGGCATAGCAGTGGTGGGACTCTATATCAAGCATCAGGTGTCTTTTCAGTCTTTTGTTGTTACTGGCAAAGAAACTGTCCAAAGTGGACTGTTCTTTTAAGGCTTTTTTTGTAGCTTTCTGAAGTAAGAAATGACCTCATCCTCCATTTTGCACATCATGAGTTTAGTGTTTTCAATGTCGGAGTGTTTTTATCACTTCTCTTAAACGCTCACAACAAATGACACTTTTTGGGTATCTTTTTCTTCCTCTCCAGTGTCACTCTCCGTAATTTTTTCCAACTCTTGTAGCTTGTATGTTATTTCACACCCATGAGCATTAATAAGGTCCACATCCTCTTAGCCAACTTCCAGACCCACTGATTTTTCAAGAGTGACAATATCATTTGTCAAAGCACCATCGTTTTCCAATCCGTCAACGTTATGGATAATTAAAGGCCAGATGTTTTTTTAAGGCTGAATTTAAGCACCTGGTGGAAACATCATTGCAAGAACTTACAATCAGCATAACACGATCCAGCATGTTGAACTTCGACCTCCAAAAATCTTTGAGGGTGACAGCATTTTTACCAGAGGTCGCTGCAAAGCAACCTGCGAACATTTTCGTGCAGGTTTTCTTCAAGTTTGCAATCACTTGCTGGTCCATTGGTTGAAGAAGAAGTGTGAGGTCGGATGGCAAAAATCTGACTTGAACAAAGTAAAATTGTGCTTCGAGAGATTTAACAAGGTTGGGATCATAGCCTGGCACATTATCCAGCAGCAGTGCCTTAACAGGAAGCTTATTTTTCTCAAGATAACTCTTCACTGAAGGACAGAAAACTTCAAGCTCCCATTCATTGAAGACATATCCCATAACCCAAACCTTCTTGTTACTGTGCCAAAATGCAACCCTTTGCTGTTTAAATACTCTGGGGCTATTAGAGTGATACACAAGCAAAGGCTTCAGCACCCATCAGGAGAGTCAGCCTATCTTTCATAGGCTTATTCCCAAGTAAACTAGCCTCCTCCTCAGTGATGTATGTCCTCCTGAACATTTACTTCCAGAAGAGGCCGGTTTGTCAATGTTAAAAAACTGGTGGGTAAGATAATCCTCCTGACCAACAAACTCTTGAAATTCAATTTTAAGGTCTCAGCTGCTAATCGGTTGAGAGCAATCATATGAGTCATGTTCCGTGTGGCACGCATCTGAAAATTTCCACCATGTATCGTTCCAGCCATCAGTACCTGCAAATATAACCTGTCCTTAAAACAATCGTATGGAAGGTATGTCGGTTCCTGAGAATATTGGATGTCAATGTCATTGTAAGTCGGGGCCCCACTGTAATTTGTATGCAACGTAAAAAAAAAAAAAAAAAAAAAGCAGAGTTTTAGAGCCCCTCTCATATTTCTGCAGCTCAATGTATTTCATTTTTGATCTTTAATCAAGCAAAGGTACATAGTCGAATTTAAAAGCTTATCATTACTCTGACTTAGATTTGATGTCTAAAGCAGTTACGTGTGCTAAGCTGACTGATGACCTAGCCAAGGCTGAACTCTATGAACAGATTTTTTTATATCAGTTGTTTAATTATTTGAGGTATTAATGTTATTAATCTGTTTTGTGTTTTGGTCACAAATGAATGAAAAAAAAATGAATGATTTAATGGAATAAATTTATTTCAAGAAAGCAATGAAATACAGGTGAAATAATGTATGAAATACATCTAGGTATATCACGTTGTGGAAATAATATAATGGCATTCAGGTGATTATTTTAAACATATGGAATATTTAGTAATAAGATATGAAGAGAAAAACAGCACACCAAGTTACACATTTTATAGATCACACATGCACCCACAAGCCTAAACAAGGGATGAAAAAGAACACTCAAATTTACTTTTTAACCGTTTATATTTCATTTCATGCATCAAATGCTTAGGACAGCTATTTTTGTTTACCAGGAGTGTAGCTACAGAAGAGTACAAGTCTGGAAATGTAATTCTGAAAACAGCACAATACATACACACATACATCTATATACACACATACACAGAGGTAAAAATACAGGCTAACAGGAAATATCAAACATTCTAATGAGATGTTGATAATATGCACAGATAAAATATGCTGACTGTACTTCCAAAAAAAAGTTTGCAATTCTGATTTTTCTGCCAAGTGGTGCTTTCACAGCCAATGCTTTTTGTAAAATAAAATATCAAAGTTAAAGGAACCACATGGCTCTGTAAAGGGAAGAATAGATAGTTTTTAAATATCTAAGCTACACAGTGCCCAGGAGATGTACGCAGTATATAGACCAATCTTAATGGCACAAAATGTTCACTAATGTAATGGGTGATACAAATTAAGAAACAGATGACTACTCTTGACTACTTGTATATAATTCAATAATAAAGAAACCAAATCATTCCCACCTAGTCCTACAAAAGAAATGCAGCTCATTAATTTTTTTAAAGACAAACTATTTTCCTCCTGAGCCACCTCTACGTTCTGTGCCATCTTCTCCACCTTTTGCTCTGCTGTCCTTCTTCAGGGAAGGCTTTTTACCTAAAATCATAAAACTGATGAGAATAAAATACCATTGAATTTTTATTCTACTTTAATTTACAATTACATGATGGCATAATATTTATACATAGCCTGCAGCCCTCATGAGAATACTAATTGTGTGAACAGTGAAAAATAAGCTACATCTGATAATGAATTATTCATCTGCAAGCCCCAAAAAATGATATATACACTTAAAATAATTTCTGGAATTTACTTAACTCAGCAGTGCTCATGCTGCACTTGTCAGGTGCAGCACAAATTTTTGGTTCAAGGTTAATTATGCTAGCTTTCTAAATAATGACATTTTATTAGAATAGATTTTGAAGAGGTTTACAGTTTTTGCAGTACACTTGTTGTGTACTGCAAAAAAAAAATAAAAAATAAAAAAAATAAATATATATACCTCCCCTAAACGTTTGCACCAATATTTTTGAGGTAGGTAACATCTAAAGGAATGTGAATCACATAGGAACCCATAACTGGAAACGTCACAGGAAAGTAGTAGCAGAGGCACAAGAAGCAGAAATGAGACAAGACAGTAATTAGTGGCAAACATTTATTTGACATAATATTAACAACGGAGGACAAGATGGATGCATTTCATGATGTTACAACAGATGCTCGAAGGTTCCACCATGAGAAGCAATGCAGGCACGACACGGCCGAACACACCTGGAGTTTCTTTGACAGTAGCAGCAGTGCAGACGAGTCTCGCCACGAGATCCATTTCCGTCTCCACAGGCGATTCATACACAACAGATTTGAGGGCTGCCCACAGAAAGAAATCAAGGCTTGATAAATCAGGTAAGTGCAGGGGCCAGGCAACGGGTCCACCACGGCTAATCCATCGACGTCCAAAGCGCCTGTTCAAATGGTCATGAACACACCTTCCATAATGGGCAGGCGCCCAGTCATGTTGAAACCAAATGTTGTGTCTCACATTTGCTGGAACATCGTCAAGTAACCCTCGTAGAACTTGTTCAAGAAATATTCGATATTTAGTGGAGTTCATGTGCGATTGGTAATAGGTATGGGCCAACTAAGCAGTCACCGACCATACCTGCCCACACATTTATTACGAAGCGATGTTGTGCCGCATGGGGGCGCACACCGTGTGGGTTGTCGTGAGACCACACATGAGCATTGTGCTGATTGAATAAGACTTCCCGAGTGAAATAAGCCTCATCCGTGACCAAAACATAGGTTGGAAAATTCAAGCCTTGAACACTTTCTTGGAGAAACCACTGCACAAAAGCCACATGTGCAGGATGATCTTGGGGGAGCAGTAACTGAACCCTTTGGAGATGAAAGGAGTGTAAGGAATCACCACGACAGACATGCTGTACACTGCAATGAGACACTCCTAAGGCAGAGGCAATGGCACGTGTGCTGGTAGTAGGATTATTCTGGACGGCATTCAACACACTTTTTTCCATGGGAGTTCGTGTTGAACGCTGTCTGCCCGCACTACTCCTGTTACCTCTAAATGACACAATCGCACAAATGATGCACACGCGCAAACAAATGGTGGTCCGGTACATGTCTGTCTGGGAAGCATTCTCCATAAATTTGTTGAGCAGCTCGTCCATTGCCCTCTGCTAATCCATACACTAGGTGCGTGTCTGCTAGCTCGCAGTTCGTATATTGATGCATGCTCTTCGTGCGGTGACTACTGCTTGAATGAGTAAACCAGAAATTTTTCCTCTTGCCAACTGATGAACAGCGTCGTGTACCGACTTATTATTTGATTTTTAGGAGCATTAGCAACTAAGGCCACATTGCTCCGGGAATATGCAGTGGTCATTCCCTGACCTTTCCGCATCTTCCGTATTTAGTGGTGACAGGCTCAAACCCTGGTATAATCAAGAAGCGTGTGTTACGTGCTGCTGCACCTTCCCACCTGGCTACGGAGGTGCCCTTGTACCAACTTATGGTAACGTTTCCGGTTATGGGTTCCTATGTGATTCACATTGCTTTAGATGTTACCTACCTCCTCTAAACGTTTGTACCAATATTTTTGAGACACCCTGTATATATAGTCCAATTTGGTTAAAGTAATGTTGAAAATTAACAGCCGCTCAGCTATAATACCACAACTGTCAGCTAAGAAATGTTGACAAATCAGTTATACCATTTGAAAATTGCATGTCAAAGTTGAGCAGCAACCCCCCCCCCCCACAACACACACAGTAGAAAAATATGGTGTTGGGTACCTGATGGATGCCATTTTCTTTTTAATTTTATGAAAAGATTTTTTTTTTTTTAAATTCTGTCTGGAAAATTCCAATATTTCATTTTTCTTAATGGATCAACGCTTATTGTATATAAATTTAAGTTTTACAAATATATTAAAAATTTTTAAACAAGTTCTGTGTTTTAGCATTAGTAGAGGCATATGATGCAAGAAAGCAAGCTTATACAGCATTAGCAAAAGAAACTCCTTTCCAATTTCATCCATCCATTTACTCCAAAACTTTGTCCAGTTCTTCCTTGAATTTATTTCAGTTATCAATACCACAACAACAGATGGAAGTTTGTTCCAGCAATCAACTGTCTGCTGGCTAAAGGCAAACTTCGATCATCTATTCTGCAATCACTCATCCTCAATTTGAATTTACGCCCCCTCAGGTTCGTAATCTGAGCAAGAGGAAGAATCCCATCAGTACTGAGCCTGCTCAAACCATTCAAGGCCTTATACACCTCAATCAGACAACTTCACAGGTGCCTAGTCTCCAGATGCTGTAATTTGCAGAACTTAAGCCTTTCTTGGTAAAAGGACCCAGTTCCCCCTCACCAATCTTGTTGCCCTTGTTTTATCTACATCCTTCCTAAAATGAGGCTTGACCATTGCCTTATACAAGGGGATAATTACCTCCTTATCCCTGCTACCAAAATTCCTGTATATCATTGACAAGACCCCATGACCTGCTCTACAAGCCTGTCTACACTGCTCAGAAAACTTCATATCTGACTGCACAATTACCCCCGGGTTTTTTTTTTATTCTCCACTACCCTGAGTGTAGTACCACATAGCTGGTACATTTCTCTGGGGTTACTGCTACTCATATGCAGTTCTTTGCATTTGTCAATGTTAAACTTCAGTTGCCATTTTTCAGCCCAACTTCTCTAGATCCTGTTGCAGTAGCATACTGTCATTACTATCATTAACAACCATGCCAACCTTTGTACCATCTTCAAACTTGAACATTAAGCGTGATATACCTTCACCAATATCATCAATAAATATACAAAACAACAATGGACCCAACACCAAACCTTGGGAGACTCCACTAATAACATTAGTCCTTTTATTTTCAAAAATAAATAAATAAAATAAAGAATTCTGCTGAAAAGGACAAAAGAAAATTACGTAAATAAAAACAAATAAACATAAAATAGAAGCATCATTCAAATTTGGCACCCATCACAGGGTGCAAACTACTCAAAAAAAAAAAAAAAAAAACAATTCTTTCAATAACAACGAAGGTAAGATGATAGAGGTTTAATGAACTAAGAGAGGGAATGCATCGGTGCTTGTCCGGTACAGGCACATTATGGTCTTGCTGCCCTTGTGCTATAAAGATAGTAAACAAACAACATTGTAGAGTACAATTCCACTGTTTAAGCAAAAACAGTGTTAGGGCATCTGATAGGTGTTCATGTGCAATTCCTTTACAAAGACCATAAGAAAATCACTTCAGAAATTATTACAGTAAATACAGGATGGTAGAAAAAAATTTTAGGTTTTTAATCATTGATTTACAGTTAATGAAGACATGTTATTTTCAAGGGCACATGTCGAGTGCACCACCAACTACTGCTGGGTAAGAACCACTGTCTACTTTTAATCAATTATTTAAATTTGAAGTGTGACATTTAAATACACTGCACACTCAACAGTGAAGGAAGCAGTAAGCATAATCAGCTCCATTAAATAGGTCACAAAACCTATGGAGGTGATGATGTGACATGCTCTTATGTAAGCTATGTGTATATATAAGAGGCTTTGCATAACTCACTCAGCAATGTAAGCCAAGCTTGCAGCAGTCAGTTCTGTGATTCTTAAGAATGTCATGTGTTCCTTTGGAAGTCTTCAGAAAGTGCATCCCAGAAGGACATCCATAGTTTATTGACATTTTTGGGTGCACAAAACATAAAAATGATCACAAATAATTCTCAAAGCTGCTTCTGAATAAAAACAATATTTAATAATCTTGCACTTCTGTATTATATTAATTGCGTTGTTATTTATGCACAATGTGAGTAGGTGTTAGTCAACAAACATTTCATACCTCCTTGGAGGTTACATATACAAAGGCTGGGAATTAAATGTTACAAACTACACTTTGGGATGGGTTATATTTGAAAATAAGGTCATTTGCATGAATGGCAAGTCCTTGGTTCCCCAAAAATGTAAATTTTATAAAAATCGGTTTGGTAGGTCAGCAGATCATAAAAGTGCAATAAAAGTTGTATTGAAGGCTCTGGTGAGCCGAGTAATTTGGAAATCATATTGCCATTACAATGGTTTGCAACATCTAATGATCATTATTGTATATACTGTCCGTAAAAGTGTGCATATCATAAAAGTAGATCATAAAAGTACAATAAAAGTTGTATTGAAGGCTCTGGTGAGCCGAGTAATTTGGAAATCATATTGCCATTACAATGGTTTGCAACATCTGATGATCATTATTGTATATACTGTCCGTAAAAGTGTGCATTCATCCTCAGGACGATTCACATGTAGTATAGCCTTAAACTGAGAATAACTCATTGCAGAGGGAAAAGAACATCACCCACAATTGGCTAACTACAGACAAATGAAGTCTATAATGGATGAGTGTAGCAAGAATTTTAACATTTTATAAACCTGGATCTACTGAAGTTTCATTTTTAATAATTATATGATGACATAGTGATGCTTTACTCATGCATGGTGTGAAATGCACCATTGGCCCCTTTTCTACTTAAGTTTCAGAGTTCACGTAAGTAGCCATAGAAAACTATCAAATTGAAAGTTTTCAGTTTCATACAAGGTCTTATGTTAAGTTCCTATATTTTAAAATATTTTTATAGAAAAAGGGGATACAGGTGTCTCCCACTTAGCATTCTTAATTGGATCCATAAAAACAGGGCACTAAGTGAATCCATTAAGTGGGGGAGATTTATCCATGATATAATGTAAATAACCTTTGGCTGGTTGACATGACCAGTGCTTCTGACTGATTTTAATGTTGCAGAAACATTTAGAACTTTAAATATATACTTTAAATACAAAAATTATGCAAAACACAAATACAGTATATAATCAAGAAACGGCAAGGACACATACCTTAAAATTACAAAGTTTACATGTATACTGTATTCACATTATTTACAATAAAAGCTTGCTATACTGTTAATTTTCAGATTGCTCAAAATCTACTAAACACAGTGTACATCTGCCACTCTCCTCAACCCAATCTTTTTAGAACGTTGAATTCAATTACCGATGACAAATTTCCCAATAGCTTTGCATCTTCTTTGCATTGTTAGCACTAGTTGTCTCACTTGATCACTTTGAGGCCATTAAAAAAAAAAAAAAAACGTGATTAATTTTAGTTTACCTACACAGTACACTAAAATCAATCATTTAGATACAAAGCGTACAAATAATACATAAACCAGAACTGACTGGGAAACCAAAGTAAATTGAAACAGCATTGCTGCACTAATTTTGATTTGTGCAGCTAAAAGTAACTCCCTATTAGGAAACAACAGGTCCTAATGACCTTCTGTACATAATATAATTATCATCATTTTTTGTATCTTATTCTATAAATTGTATTTTACAAAAGCACAACATATTTTAATAAGTGGCTTCCAAAATGACTTTATATCGAATGGGTCATGAATTTGCATTATGTTCACACAAGAGTTTGCTAAACTACTGCTTCACATGAATATTTCATATAATCGGCAGTCAATTAAATATGCTATTCTTATTTATAAAAGTTACACATCAGAACCCCTGGCCAAATATGTAACCCTCGTTATATCACTGTTTCCATGGGAAAATTGATTTTATGTCATTGACTTACACCTTTTCCAGGGATATAATCTACTGTAAAGTTCCAATGCCTGTAGATATACAGTAGGCCCTCGTTATAACATGGTTTACTTTATGCCGATTCGCTATAACGCTGTTCTTATATTATAACTTGTATATCACTATAACGTTCGTTTACAAGTGTAGAGATTGAATTTTTGAATTAAATTCTTTTACAGATTGAATTTTTGGTATGTTTAATGAAACGTTTCATCTGATATAGTCTATAGCATGAGATTGAATAGCAAAACATCATTAAAAAGTTTCCCGCACTCAGTAAAATTTTCTCCCATGCTGAATTAATTGCATCCCAGTGACTGACTTGTTACGTAGTTCTGAGATCAACATTTAAAAAATGATCGAGTTAAGGAATATGCAGTATTGCTTGTAATATTTGTGTTATATGCATTTATCCAAAGTCTAGTCATCACTCAATACAGTTTTGACATCATCCATAATGGACAGTCTACTAGAACATTGTATCATAATTAATGCAATGAAGTTACATTTTTGAAGAGTTAACAGTGACGGATAAGAATGAAAAAACAACAACGTCTAGTCGTGGTAAGAAAGAGATTGAGTTTGAAAATTAAATTAGAAGTTTTGAAGCAAATCAATCCTGATCAACAACAAGTGGATGTGTGTAATAATTTAGGACTGGCAGGTTCAACTGTAAGAACAATTATAAAAAATAAAGAATTTCAGCAGCAGAAAAGACAGTTGCTCCATTACAGGCAACTAAATTGACTAGGGTCAGGCTAGTTATTATGACTGAAATTGAGAGACCTCTAAATAATTTTATTGAAGATAATATCCAACGCAGAATTCTGTTAAGTTAAATTATTACCTATTGAAGAAAAAGCGATTAGCCTATATGAAGATTTGAAAAAAGCTCACCTTGAAAAAAAATGTGGAACCATTTAACACTAGTAAAGGCTGGTTCGATAGATTTAAAAAAGACTATAACGCACACAACATAGCAATTCAGGGAGAAGCAGCCACTGAAGATCAAGAAGGAGCCAAAACTTTCAAAAAAGAACTTGTTAAAATTATTGAAGAACAGTGTTATATTGCTCAACAAGTTTTTAACACAGATGAACAGGACTTTTTGGAAACGAATGCCTAAAAGAAGTTTCATATCGGAAGAAGAAAAAAAAACATGTCAGGCTTCAAAGCAGAAAAGGATCAGTTGACTTTATTGCTGGGTGGTAATGCTGCAGGGGATTTTAAATTAAAATCCCTTTTAGTTTACCATTCGAAAAACCCAAGGGCTCTTAAAGGTTTCACTCAAACTTACATGTAATTTGGGAGGCTAATAAAAAGGTTTGGGTAACCAGGCTTCTTTTCATTGATTGGTACTCTGAATTCTTCTGTCCTGCAGTGGAAAGATATTGTGTGAAAAATAACCTTGACTGCAAAGCAATTCTGATCATGGACAGGTATTTTGAACGAACAGAGGGGTGAAGTGGTTTTTTTTTTTTTTTGGCTGATGCTGCATAAGCTTGCTTTCTGGCATCAAATGCCTCTACTAATGCTAATGCTAACATGTCGCGACATCCAAGTAAAGCAAGCCTAGAAGACTTGAACAATCATAAAAATTTTTTTTACATGCCTCCAAACACCACATTTCTGATCCAACCAATGAACCAAGGTGTTATCGCCACATAGCTTACTACATAAGGAACACCTTTTCCCAAGCTATTAAAGCCAACAACAATGATGAAAATGTACTGAGCCTAAAGGAGTTTTGGAAATCCTACAACATTAAAACTGCCATCTACAACACTTCAAGTGCCTGAGATGAAGTGACTCAGAAAACTATGAATGGAGTGTGAAGGAAAGTTTGGAAGAATTGCATAAATTATTCCCAAGAACCAGATGATTCGGTTGAGAAAGTTAATGCGCAAATTGTTGAGCTCTAAAAAGAAGCAGGATTGGATGAAATTGACGATGATGACATACAAGAGATGACTGACAATGACAGGGATGGCATCTCTAATGAAGAACTCAAGGAAATGATAAAAAGAACAAGAGCTTGCAATTGAGGGAGAAGATGATCAAGATCCAACAGATGAAGAACCAATAAAGTCACCGACTGCAAAAGGACTTAGTAAAGCTTTCAAATACTTTGAAAAAATGTGTGATTATTTCTGGGAGAACGATCTTGCCATGGAACGAAGTTCCAAGGTAATAAGAAATTTAAGGAAAGAAATAAATCCCTATATGATTTTGTCCGAGAGGAAGAGGGACAAAGTACAACCCAAAACTGACATTTTCCAGTCCAAAGATAAGAAAATTCGACAGCCCAGGGCTATCAGATTAATAAATCCATGATTTTAATTGGCATTTTAAGTTTAATTTTGATACACAATGTAGTTACTTACCATATAATTATATACATATGTAGTATAGAATATAATGTATGTAATATAGAATATTTTATATATACAAATTTTTGTATATTAAATATTTTGACAGACATTTGTGCATCTTTTCACTACAGTTTATTACTGATTAGGATATATCCTATGGCATAGACCAGTGGCATGCAAACTTATTTCGCTCATAACCCCCTTTATTAATTATAAAACGACTCCTCAATATAAACCCCGAAGTAGGATGATCAGATTTTTAAAGAAAAAAAATAAGCATTTTATAAATTATGTAGCAGAAAATCTTATTCTAGTACTGAGAAAGGAATAAAAAAAAACTGCTTCCTTTTTAATTCACACATTAAAATATTTAATATTTTAATCGAATACAGTAAAAACAATAAATCAAATTCTTATTCTTCAATTAAAATTACAAAACAATAAAAAATGAACAATTACAAACCAAAACAATAAAACAAAACAGTTAATGAGAAGGATGAGTCTGGATAACCGATAGTATTTAGTCCATATTTGACTCAATATTTGAAATTGCTAATCTCATCATCTTCTGGATCAAGTCTGGAATGCCATTTTGTTTTTATAGCTGCTCATTTTGAGAAACCAACCCCACATATATATGTAGACCCGAAAGGTAGCAATCTTTGTATCTCCATTTTCGATAATTGTGGATACACCTCTTGCTGAATGGTAATTTAGGGGCATGAAGAAATATCAAAAGCAAAGGGATTACGAATCCAATACAACTTTTTTTCTGGAGAAACATTAAATTGTAAAATGTCTATATTATTGCTTTTAACAAAATCAGAAAAACATGGGAACATTCCAGTGTTATTACGCTCAAATTCAGTTTCCAAAGATTAAGCTTCATTTTGAAAGATTCTATTTTATCACTGAGTATTAATATATTTGTTTCCTGTCCTTGAAGACTTCAACTAAGTTTTAAAAGCCGTTTTTATTTGTAAACAATTGAGCAAGGTTCTGATTTGTATCTGATAAAAACAATAAAACTTCATGTTTGAAGTCAAAAAGATGTCAAAACACCTAACCTCACTTTTGTATATAAAAGAAGCATTTCATAAGCATATCTCATTTCATTACAAAGTATAGTGAAAAGTCTACTATTTAAACTTCTACTTTTAATAAAGTTGGTCACACTTACTGCATCTTTCAAAACTTGATGCAAATCAGTCTGCATTTCATTTGCTACTAATGCTTCCCTATGTATATAATGAAATGATTAAAAACTACATTTGGGACAATTTCCTTTACTTTGACTTTTAAACCTTTATTTTCTCCTATTAATGCAGCCACACCATCAGTATAAATCGCAACACAGTTGTTCCATGTTAGATTATTTGTTTGAAAGAAAATATTTATAACATCAAAAATCTTCTTGCCCATCATTCTTCCGTTCAAAGCTTTGCAGAATAGAAAAGCCTCCAAAATATCTCCCTCGTAGCAGTATCTGACATATACAATAAGTTGAACGAGGTTTGAAAAATTGAACGTTCTCTCAATCGATTTAATAAATTGAATTTTATGCTGTCCGCAATAATTGTAATATGCTGCGAGACTGTGTCTCTGGATAGAGGAATGGTTTTTAAATCATTGCTGTACTTTTCTCTATGCATAATTGAAATAATTTTTATTGCAGCAGGCAGAACAAGAGATTCAGCAATAGTACAAATTTTTTCTATTAAATACGAAACTTCCAATGATGCTCTTAAAGCTTTACAAGGAACTGCCATATATTTCTTCACGAAAGATTTCTGACCTTGTATGGAGTCGGCGTGGCTTTTGAAAAAGGATTCAATTTTTTTTATTAGCCCTGGATGTTTCGTATGTAAGTGTCTTTTTAATTTAACAGGTTTCAGACAGTCTTTTGTAACATATTACACACATAGGATGTTGCTCATCAACAACACTGTAGGTGAAGCTGTATTTCATAAATTCCTCTTGATATTTTCTATTCCCTTTGATTTGGAATATGACTGCTCTCTAACAGTAATCGATGGTTGCACTACACTTGAAATAACGTTAGTGTCCAAATTTTCACATATATTTTTTACCTTATTTGCTTCTGAAGTACCTGTAGCAATGTTACTGTTGCCACTCCTCGGCCGTTTTGTTCTGATTACAAAACAGTGTCTAAGGTAAAATGTATTGTATTTTTTTTTTCTTCTTAAAAACAATGATGATAATAAAATGTGCAATATAAAAAATAGCAGAATGAAAAACACATCAGAGTTGATAATGAAAGCACTGAATTACGAAGCAGGAAAAAAAGCGTGCGCGCAATACACTTGCAATACATATTTACTACTACCGCATATTCGCACCTCTGGCTTTTAGACAATTTGAGAATTTGTGCTGTAGAATAGGAAGCATGAATTAAGAGCTAAAGGGATTAATTGTGCAGTACTTCTCAGTACCACTCAGTTGCTGAGTAGTAGGGTCTCTACACCTACAGTATTGAAAACAAAAGGTTTTTAGCTTTTATGCGCAAAAATAAATAAATCTATTTAAAATTTCCATGACCCCTTTAATTTATCCGGCAACCCCTCTGGGGGTCGCACGCCACGGGCATAGACTGCAGCTCACAAATATATATGTGACTTTATGTGTCTGCTGACGAGGCAGTAGGGGCCAGACGTGTTCAAAGCCGCAAAGTGGATTTTTCTTAATTATTGATTTGAAATTATTGTTTTTCTAAAACTTTTGATTTAAATTTAGTAGTATAGCATTATTTTGTGATTTTCTGATTAATTTGGTGTATTTATTCTTTACTCGGCCTTGCAATTGCATAAAAGTATCGGTAAGGGTATCCACGTGTTACAAGTCGCAACTCCACTGAACAAGAAGTTTTTTAGCCATATTTAGCCGCTTATTGAATATTTTTACATCAAATAATTTTTTGTAAGTAGCTTATAGACCTAGTAAGGATCGTTAGTTTATTCTGAATTGAGACAGCGAGATTTGAAAGTTAATTAATACTTAAGTGTCCGTAGATTTACCGTTCGTAACTTCCGCCTTTGTCTCTGTCATACGATCGTTATATATCGAACCTAGATAGCGTTAGTATAGTATAGGTTATAATATTTTCAGTGATCAGTAAAATCTATTAAACTTGTTGAACTTTGTTGGCATTTAAATTGTACTTTTAACTAAATACATATACCGACTTAGATATATGTATTATACTTGACTCTCTTTAGAAAATACAGCTGCGAGTTACAGGCTCCGAAAAAAAACGATAAGTTTTTGCTTATTATTTACATAATTGTTATTTTATATTGTACTTAATACGTTGTCTTATAATTCTAATTACGCTGGTTATTTTTATTTGTATAAACAGTTTTTGTAGATATACGTAATACTTTATAAAACCGTTATTTCATTCGAATATTGCAGGCATTGTTTTGTATATAGTGATTGGGAATTCAAATTTTTAATTGAGGTAGTTAGGTAGCTCTAACGTATAATTATAGAAACAGTAATACGCTTCACTGTTTCTATTAGATAGCGTAGCATTGACATTTAATTTAATTTATTGATCTTATTAATTTAAAATATCATGCCCCAAACTAGAGCAGCAAAGCAACGGGCACAAAGTGGCAGGAGTGCTGTGACTCGGGGGAGAACTGAGGGGGGCGATTCTCCAACGCATCACAGCCTTAAAAAATGTGCGACTTGTGAAATGTTTGCCGAACTATCTGGAACGGAACATGATATTGCCATGGGGGATGTCTTTGTGTGTGCGCGATGTAAGGAGTGTAAGGAAATCAGGCGACAACTCAGCGTTGTTATGGGCCTATATGAGAGTTTGAAGGACAGGGTGGATGCCCTCGAAAGATCTAAATTGAGGGGGCCCATCAGGCTCTCAGCTGTGCACATCAACGCCAGAGCTTGCACTTGGTCATCACGCAACACAGCGGCAACCCCCAAGGCAGATTGCGCTGGTCCCAAAGGAACTAGTAGTTGTTGGTGACTCTATTGTCAGGGAAACGGAAAACATCCTTTGTAGAAAGGTTAGATGGAACAGGACCAGGGTATGTCTGCCAGGGGCAAAGGTTGATGACGTTGTAGAGCAGATATCTTTTAAGGGCACAAAAGGTGATATAGTTGTACACGTTGGCACTAATGATATTAAGAGTAGGAGACCGGCAGAATTACTTAACAAGTACAGGTCACTGATGAAAAAAACCCTGTGAATTAGGGTTGAATTTGAAAGTGTCTGCAATTCTGCCCAGACACGATAGGAGGGAGTATATGATGAGAGCCTTGTCGATCAATTCGGCCCTGGAAAGATTGTGCAAGGCTCAAGGGGTAGAATTTTTTTCAGCCTGGACTGTACTTGTTAACAGGAGAGATTGCTTCTACAGGGATGGGATACACTTAAATAGGAAGGGTGCAAGAATATTTGCTGATGCTATCGAGGCAGTGTTAGGTGGGTCGGAAAACTGCTAGCTTGGGGAGAGACAAAGACGAATATATTAACAGTAGTCACTGGCAGAGGTGAAAGAGATTCTTGCACTGCTTCTATTGGAATGAGCAGAAGCCTGAAAAACAAGATGTAGGATATTTCAGAGACTGCCGGGAGTCATTGCGGTACAAGTAAACACATGGGTAGCTAAGAATAGAAATAGGTGCATGTATACTTGCGTGTACACCAATGCTAGGAGTTTAGTAAATAAATTTGATGAATTTGAGGTATTGCTCAAAACATCAAAGGCAGATATTGTTGGGATATCAGAGACGTGGTGTCACACAGATATAAGGAATGCAGAACTGGAATTTGGGGAGTACAACGTCTACAGAAAGGATAGACTGGATAGGAAGGGAGGAGGGGTTATGCTATTAATTAAGAAATACATAAAATCCAAGTAAGTGAAGCCAGTGGACATCGCTGGACAGTGCAGTGTCGAGTCAGTTTGGTGTGACGTGAGCATTGGGAGATCAAAATTGAGAGTAGGAGTGTGCTATAGGCCCAATGACTCTGATGAGTATAATAAGAAACTGTACAGGGAAATAGAGTGGGCCAGTAAATCAGAGAGTCTTATAATGGGAGATTTTAATTTCCCAGATATTGACTGGAATTTGGGGGCTGGTCACTCACACACTTAGCAAGGCTTTTGTGGATTTATTGGACGATTGTTTTCTACATCAGCAGTCATTCTTCATGCATTAAGAATCTGCAGATAAATGAACCACTAGGTGGCAGTGATCAGTGTGCTGAAGTGGGATTTACTCAAAGAGGTAACTACCATTAAGGGTAAAGGGAAGAGTTATTGCTTTCGTAAAGGCGACTAAGATGGACTGAGACAGTATTTAAATTCTATATAGTAGGACCAACTGATGATGTTACCAACAGCAAATGCAAAATGGGAAGCATTCAAAGAACTTATCTTGGAAGCTACTAGGCTTTACATACCAACTAAGAAATATTGTTCAAGGTTTAGGCCTAAATGGATGTCAGATGAACTGATGAGGCATATGGCAGAGAAGAAACATGCATGGGATACATACAAATTAACACATGACACAGAAGCCTATGTTAGATACAAGTTGATCTGCAACCAAGTAACAAAGGAGGTTAGGCAGGCAAAGGCAGATTACGAGAAATCTTTGGCAAGGGATGTAAAGAAAAACAGCAAAGAGTTCTTTACTTGTGTAAACTCTAGAAGGAAGGGGATGAATCAGATTGGCCCACTTGATATCGATGGTTCAACTGTTGATGATCCTGCTCAGGTAGCTAACAAACTAAATGAATATTTTGCATCGACATTCACACATGAGGAGTTATTTAGCGAGCGGAAAGCCAGAGGTGTATTCAACTCTAGCAGTAAGCTAGAGAATCTTGTAATAACTGATAGTAAAGTGGAGGAGAAATTGTTGAAGATAACCACAAGAAAGGCACCCTGGGTGGATGGGATCTATCCAGTTATATTAAAGGAGGCAGCAAAGGAAGTAAGCAAACCCTTAGCCATAATTATGAGAGCTTCCTTGGACTCAGGGGGAGGTACCCACAGACTGGAGATGTGCAAATGTGACCCCAATTCACAAAGGAGGATCAAAGGCTGACACAAGTAATTATAGACCTGTGAGTTTAACTTCTGTTCCAGGAAAATTAATGGAGGCACTAGTTAAAGAAGCACTGCAGGATCATTTAGACAAGACTTCAGTTATAGCTCGGACACAGCATGGTTTTGTTAAGGGGAAGTCTTGCCTGACTAATTTGATTGGATACTATGATGCAGTCACAAAGGAACTGGATGCAGGGAATAACTTTGATATTATATACTTGGATTTTAGAAAGGCTTTTGATACTGTTGCACATGGAAGACTGCTGCACAAATTGGAGCAGTGTGACATTGGAGGCAAATTGCTGCTGTGGATAAAGGGGTGGCTGAGGGGGAGAAGACAGAGAGTGGTAATCAATGGACACTGCTCGTCGTGGACTAATGTTATTAGTGGAGTCCCTCAGGGCTCAGTGTTGGTCCATTATTGTTTTCTGTATTCATAAATGATATTGATGATGGTATATCAAGCTTAATGTTGAAGATTGCAGTTGATAAAAAGGTAGGCAGGGTTGTCAAGGGCACTACTGACGATATGCTGCTGCAACAGGATCTGGAAAGGTTGACCAGATGGGCGGAGAGGTGGCAAATTAAGTTTAACATTGACAAATGTAAAGTACTACACATGGGAAACAGCAACCCAAGAGCAACATATCAACTGTGTGGTACTACACTGACAGTGGTAGAGAATGAAAGGGACCTGGGGATGGTTGTGCAGGCAGATATGAAGTTCTCTGAGCAGTGCAGACGGGCTGCAAGAGTAGCTCATGGTGTATTGTCAATGATATATAGGAATTTTTCTAGCAGGGATAAGGAGGTGATTATTCCCTTGTATAAGGCAATGGTCAGGCCACACCTAGAGTACTGTATACAGGTCTGGAGGTCTCATTTCAAGAAGGATGTAGAGCTGCTGGAACGAGTACAGAGAAGGGCAACAAGATTAGTGAATGGAACAAAGGGGTGCTCTTACGAAGAAAGGCTTAAGTTTTGCAAATTACAGTGTCTGGAGACTAGGCACCAGCGAGGTGATCTGATAGAGGTGTATAAAGTCTTGAATGGTTTGAGCATGCTCAATGCTGATGGGATTCTTCCTCTCGCTCAGAATAATCACCTGAGAGGGCATAAATTCAAATTGAGGAAAGAGAGATGTAGGATAGACGTGCGGAAATTTGCCTTTAGCCAGCGGGTGGTTGGTTGGTGGAACAGACTTCCATCCCCTGTGGTGGAGGTTGATAGCCTAAATAAGTTTAAGGCTCAGCTGGACAGGTATTTTGAACGAACAGAGGGGTGAAGTGGAAGTGGTTCTTTTTTTTTTTTTTTTTTTTGGCTGATGCTGCATAAGCTTGCTTTCTTGCATCAAATGCCTCTACTAATGCTAATGCTAATACAGTGCTCACTTAATGCTGATTCACTTAGCACTGTTTTTCAGGAACGAATTATCAGCATTAAGCAGGGATCTCTGTACAGGCATTGGAACTTTACAATATTCTCATAGTTTTAATTGTGACAATGTAGAGTGACATGTTAGTGTACTTTTTACACCAACAGCAAGGTTTGATTTTAAGTGTGGTCTACTAGTGGGAATTACAAAAAAAAAAAAAAAAAAAAAAAAAAAAAAATCTATCACATTTCCTGTGTGAAAATTTGAATTCTCTGTAACCTTTTTTAAAAACAAATTTAAAACAAGTTTAGTATGGCATATTTAAAATCATGCAGTTCAAGTATTTACATTATAGTCTGGGAAAGAAAATTGGCAACCATCATGCAAAAACATTTAAATATAAAAATGCATATATTGATGGTTAATAATTATAATTAAATACTAAAAATTTAAGAAATATTTAGTATACATGCAAAACATACCTTTAGTTTGGAATGATGTCTTTCCAGAATTTCTTGATCTATTAGATGTGGAATATCCTTCAAAAGATCCAAATCGCATCAGAGGTGGTCTCATAATGGATAATGCAAAGGATGACGGTTGCCCAAGTATTCCAGGTCGGGTTGTATTCATAAAAGATGATGCAGATGTAGATACCACCGGTCTCTCTGCTATTAAGTATGGTCTATCACCACCACCACTTCCACCACTTCCTCCTCCTCCTCCTCTTGATGACATAAATGACATTCGTGAAAGATAGAGGGAATCTTGTGAATAGCTTTCAGATCCTGTTCTTGCCCTTTTATATGGTGGTGGCCCATCACCAAGCAAGCCAGGTTGTTCAAGATCTTCAATTGAAGAACCAAGTAATCTTGAAAGTGGAGGTTTTTCAATCAATGGCCCTTTCTTCATTGAAGGTTCTGGACAGTCACCTAAAAGGGGTGGTGGTCTTGTTTCATCATATATTGGTGGGGTTGGACATGACCATATTGAATCTCTGGGATCAACATCCAATGGGCAATCTCCAAGTAAACCAGGTTTTTCAAAATCATCCATTTTCTTAGATAATGATGGAGCATCACCTAAGAGTCCAAATTGTCTGGAGGAGCTGTCATCATACATTGGATCTTCTGAAAAGGGAGGAAAATCACCTAACAACCCACTCTGCTTAGAACACTTCTCCCTTTCTCTATCATCAGGATCTCCCAGAAGCCCACGTGACCCTCTGTTATGTGACGTAAAATCATCTGTTTGTGATTCTAAAGGATGATGTCCCAAAAGACCACCCTTTTGAGGTTCATCTGAAGTTTTTGAATGATTTGCCAATAAACCAGATTGTTCAGCTGACTGTAAAAATGTTTCAATGAGTGGCTTAAAAGGCAATGTTTGAATCAATCTTTTGAGACTGTCACCATCAGTTGGAAATTTTTCTCTCAATTCTGGATTCTTGAGTATAGTCTCATACATATTTTTGTATAAAATATCACTTATGACTTCTTTAGTTGCTGATTCTGACACACGATTACCTGACTGCTTAAAAGATTCTCTGAAGGAATCTTCTAGAGTACTATTAAAAGTTTCATCTGCAGCACTTCGGGGTTCTATGTTACCATGCACTGGCCGATCACCTAACAATCCCATATGCTTTGGCCCAAAATCTGTTGCCTGTTGTAGTGCTCTTATCATTTGCTTGGGAACAAAGTTTGATGACTCACCTACATTTTTGTTTATATCTGATGGCATGTCTAAATTACGCGATGATCGCTCATTTGTTTGAGCCCTGCCTTTATTAACTTTGCTGCCAGGTTTAGAGGGTTCCCTATCATCGTATGTTTGCATAAGACTCATCAATGTTCCCAAAAAATTATTGACATCTGATTTTGCATTTGACCCTTGCTGCTTTCCTAAAGGTGACAACTGCCTATCATATGCATCACTAGTTTCATGGGGATAATTAGTTTTCATACTTAAATTAAACGATTTTCTTTGGGTTGAATATCTGTCTTGCAAAGGACTTTCAGTTAGCGTATCTTCTCGTGAATGTGATAATGAATTCCTAGATGTCTGTCCAAAGTGCCTATCCAAATTCCTGTCTATAGATAGCTGACTTGAATATTCATCTGGATACAGCATTGATCTCTTTTCAGAATGTAAGGAGGAATAGTCATCATATGTACTTAATTCTCTACTCCAGGGATGTATGTCATTATCATCCCAGTTTCTGTTAGGCTGTCTGGAAGACAGGGAAGGCAACTGCCACCCTCTTGAATCAGTAAACACTTCTGGAGATCTGCTTAAAAATGGTCTTGGTGTATATCTACTTCTCCGTGTGTCATTCATATTGCCTGTATGAAAATGAAAAGATATTCAGATATTTTACATATGAATCTAATAAAATATATACTGAACACTGAAAGATACATCTTTATATTAAAATGTACAAGAAAACATACAATATTCAAATAACGCTCAGTATATAATGATTTAAGAAAGATCAATAATACTCTGGTTTAACATAAGTTGATACTGCATTAATATGCCCTGCTCCCATCCACAGTGTTTTGTTTTTCCCTTTCCAATATAACTCTTTAAATATATCAATATATATTTTAAAAAAAAATAATTTCAGATTATTACATGTCATTTACGATCTATGCCAAAATGAAGGGAGGAAAAAAAAAAAAAACTTCAACAAGCAATGGTTTTGTACACACTACTAAAACAATGGCTTTTGGCATTACCTTCAACTATGATAATAAAACCTGCTGATTAATTCAATACTTTTAATTTAGTTGCCTTTTTTGAATTGTTAATTATTGACTTCCTATTTTTTTTTTAAATTTAATTTTATATATTTTGATGAATACTTAAAATATTTTGTGAAGGCTAGAAAAAATAACATTTGTACATTATCAAATATCATCAATTCCACTTAGATTTTCAAAACTGGTATCATAATCAGAAGAGTCTTGCAAACACATTTTTCATTATCCATTACACCATTCTTCGGCAGTTATGTAATTGATGCATTTCATCCAATGTAGTTTACACAACTGTATCAATCTTAAATGTTTTTTGGGTCAAGAATTGTGTCGGAAGCCTCTCAAGTTTGAGAGAATGATAGGCAGCATTATTCAGTGTTATCATACTATTGTGTTTAATATTTTGTATTAAGCATAAACCATTTCCTTGAGTAATTTATACAATTATTTTTTATTTGAAAAATTTCAGGGGCATCTGTGACATAATCATCTCAACTGCCTGAATGCATTATTATCAATCTTCTCCTTTTACCACTCAGTGCTTTAATCCTACTGATGATCCAGAGAGAAATACTTCTCATTCTTGCCTATACTACTTGATTGCTCTTGAATATTTTCTTTGCCGTAATGTTGATTTTTTTCAGTCACTGCCAAATTTCTGCTCCTACACACAAAAACAAAGCCCATATCATGCATAAGGTGCACTAATTTTTTCAAAACAAATTTCGGTATTCTCTTTAGTTTGTGCTAAAATTTTGTTCACAGTGGGCAATTCCTTTCTATTCGCAGAAAAGTTCACAATTTCTTCAAAGTGAAGTTATCATACCCCAACAACTTTTGCTGTTTATTGATGGAGCCTGGTCATTCTTTCCACAGCATATGAAGAGCATGGCCAGTCTTAATTTCAGTTTTAATCTGGAAAAGTTTTATTAGTAATGGAACTGATGCTCTCCTTGGACATTTCTTCCCAAAAGTTTTGAATGTAGTTTATAATACTCTGTCCAACACTACTACTCATCAATAGTTCTCTTCATATTTATTTCTGAGAAACAGACTTTTCGGAATGCAATGTCGATGGTGAACCCAACAAGTTGGCGTCCATATTTAAAAGCATTGCATTCTGTTCCAAAGTCAAAGAAAAAGACATCAATCACGAGAGTGATACTACTTTTACATAAAGACAAAATAAAATAAAATTAAGGGAAGAAGAGAGAGAGAGAGAGAGAGAGAGAGAGAGAGAGAGAGAAAAAAAGCCTAAAATTTATTCAACGATAAATGCCATTAATATCACTGAACTATTTTGTTGTGTGTTGGGAGTATTACATAAAACAAGTGTAAACTGGATAATATAGGCTTTTCTTTGCCATTAACTTAGGAGGGAAAAACAGAGTATAGCACCATGTGAACGTTAAAAAACCACCTGATGCAGGAGAACTAACTGAAAGTTGTACTTAAAAGTGCAATTTTGAGGGGCATCATGAGGAGAATGAAACAACTCACTGCATAGAGGTGAAACATCTAATGGATTCCTTGCACAATTTAACTGAAATATTAAAAATATATTTAGCTATACGTTAATTACTCCTATCTTGCAGACTTTCATCAGAACAAGAAAACAGAAAACTACTGACAGTTACATTTTAATGTTTAATATAAATAACATGTTGATATAAAATACACACACCAGTCACAAAACTGGAGTTGCACCCTTACATCAATGCAATTAGAAGGAAAGCAACTCTTCCCGAAGGACTCCACTTGCTACACCGGTCCTTCCTTCTATCTTATACCTAGTTCTGATCGAACAAAAGGTTTTACCAGTACTCACAATTTGCACAAGTTTGTTACCCTTTCATTTGGAATTGTATCAAAAGCTTTACTAAACTCAAGGTAATAGTGTCTTAGTTGTTTTGTGCATCCAAGTGTTTTATGACTCCATCATAGTAAAGTGATGTCTTACTTGACCAGACTGGTCAGGTATCACCTTCACAAACTCATATGGTTAAGGAAACAACACAGTACCACCCTTAATAACAATGGATCATAGTAATTTCATCCTTAGCAAAGTTATTAGTAAATTACCAATAGTTTTATACACTCAACACCGTGCATTTCTCTTTCCCCCCATTTTTTAAATATACTGATGTATGTATACTGTCCACTCCGAGGGCCTTATTATATCTTTTCTATGCTATTCTATTCCGTCTTTAGGCTTTACTGATAGAAGCTTTTCAGAGATGGTTTTATTCCTTATTATTAAATCCTCCTAGTTTAAACATGCTTTCAGTGATAACTTCCGTCGAAACGTACCCAATGAATTCAGCTGCACCGACTGAAAAAAAAAAAACAAAAAAAAAAAAAAAAAAAAAAACACTCAACCAAGTAGAATAGAAAACACAAATTACATGCTTCCCAATTCACACAGGTAATATCCAGTTAACCTTTGAACTTATTCAAACTGCCAACCGCGACTACCTGCAAGGGCAACTTGTTCTGGATACCACCAACATGCTGGCTAAAAGAAAACTTTCCATAATCTAATCTAAACCTCAAGCCCTGTAATTTGAATTTAAAATAAATAGATAGATAGATTCCTGACCCTTAGTCCTGGAATTCTTTATAACATAGTGTTAATTGTAAAGCGGCTCCAGGGGTTTCCCCAACTCCGCAATTCTTTAGAACATTGAGAATTCCACCTTCATTCATTTTACTGATCCCTCTCAGAGCTTTATAAACCGCAATCAGGCCATCTCGGAAGTGCCTGGTATGAAGCTCTGTAGCCCATGTAATCAGAGTATTTTCTCATACAGTTGTCCTAATCTCACCATTTGAGTTGCGCATCTCTGGACCCTTTCAAGAAGCTCAATGTCTTTTTTTCAGATGAGGTCTCCATATCTGAACACAGTATTCCAAATATGGTCTTATTATTGCCTTATACAGTGGGATTATAACCTGTCTCCCTCTCTACAGGATAACATTTGATAAATTATTGACAGGACACGATGGGCTTTCCCGACTGCCTGTTTACACTGTTCAGAAAACTTCATATCTGCCCATACTGTAACTCCCAGATCACAGGATTATGAATTAGAGATGTGTTTTTCTGAAAACCTTTCTGGCACAGTGACTCGCAAGAGTTAGCAGAGGAAGAAAGTGCAACTGTGACATCCATTTCAAATGGCCTGTCAACTAATGCTTTAAACACATCCAAAATACCTAGCAGTACCTTAAGCAAGAGACAAGGTTTTTGAATCACATCACTTTTTTCTTCCTTTGAGATCACAACTCTCTCCTCCAACAACACATGCCAAAGTCACAATCCTCTAGAGTTCTCTACCAATGAAACAAGTGTTTCGGGTGTTTACTGCATAAGGCAACAGGTCCCTCCAGCACCCATTCCAAGTGTTAATAGTTTGATTTCATCTAGAAATCCCTTTATATTTGTTATACAGCCATTGATGTACTTTTTTCCAAAAATTGCTGATTGACACAGAAGAATCACTATTTGCATGTGTAATAGCTTATTTGTTGGGGACCTTCATCCATCAGTAAAATCATGGGCCACATCTACTCTGCGCAGACAGTTAAATTTATATGCTAGAATATAAAATAGGCTTGCAGAAAAACTATTCTCAAATGATGAAACTATGAATGTTAAATAGGTATACAATACAGACATAACCCAAGAATAACCAAACCTGCAAATATCGAAGGTTTACTGTGATTATTATATTATTATATAATTATGTAGTATCGGTGTAAATACACCATAAATTTGAGCTACGTATGTAGCATAGAGGGCATTGTTTTAATTGTATCTCATATCGTGGTTGCCCTCACAACGAGATAGCTGCTATTGCATTACTTCAAATAAATAACGCTTCTCTAGTAGAGAAGACTACTGTTATTTATTTTCAGCGGTACCACCACCCAGACGATTGTTTTGAAGCTATTGGGCTTCATCGTCAGTGGGTGGGCAGGTACCCAGGTAATACAACAAGCCATTACAGTTGCGAAGTTATATCCACAATATGAGAGATGCCAAAAGGGTGTGGTAGTAATGTATTTTGATAATTAACTATATAGTATCGGTGTAAATACACTATAGTTAACCCATAAACTTGAGCTACGTATGTAGCGTAGAGGGCATCGTTTTAATTGTCTCATATTGTGGTTTTTTTTCTTCCTTTGAGATCACAACTCTCTCCTCCAACAACACATGCCAAAGTCACAATCCTCAAGTCACAATAGCTCAAGTTTATGGGTTAACTATGGTGTATTTACACCAATACTATATAGTTAATTATCAAAACCCACAAGGATTATGCCTTGTGCATTTTTTTTTCAAAATACATTACTACCACACCCTTTTGGCATCTCTCATATTGTGGATAACTTCACAACTGTGATGGCTTGTTGTATTACCTGGGTACCTGCCCGCCCACTAATGATGAAGCCCAATAGCCTCGAAACGATTGTCTGGGTGGTGGTAGTGCTGAAAATAAATAACAGTAGTCTTCTCTACTAGAGAAGCGTTATTTATTTGAAGTAATGCAATAGCAGCTATATCATTGTGAAGGCAACCACAATATGAGATACAATTAAAACAATGCCCCCTACACTACATACGTAGCTCAAGTTTATGGGTTAACTATGGTGTATTTACACCGATACTATACAGTTAATTATCAAAACCCATAAGGATTATGCCTTGTGCATTTTGTTTTCAAAATTATTATATAATATAAATAAGAACCTTCAAAAACCAAAAATTATGAAGCTAGAAATTCATTTGTCACAGGAAAGTCAATTTTCAACTTCATTACTATCAATTTAAAAATTAATAAACAACTAATTTTAGGGCTAGATCTGGAATCTAGATGCCTGTGAGGAGAACTGATTGAGGTGTTTAAGGCATTGAATGAGCTCCTTACTCTTGTTGATGGCTCCCTACTCTTGTTCAGGCAACAACACATAAGAGAGTTATAAATTTAAATTGAGGAAGGATGATTGCAGGATAAATGTGCAGAAATTTTCTTTCAGCCAGTGGGTAGTTGATTTTTGAAACAAACTTCCATCTGGTGTTATCAAAATTGATAGTTTGAATAAATTTAAGGAAGAATTAGGCAAATTATTAGGCAAGGACAAGTAGTAATGTGTTTTCTTTCTTTTTTTTTTTGCTGATGCTGTATAAGCTCTTACTTGCTTCATTTGCCACTGATAATACTAAATACTAATAGCCTGTCTAGATAATTCAACAGACATACTGCAACTTGTTACAATTTCAGGGTAGAGTCAATCCAGAACTTTTTCATCACTCCTTGTATACTGTATGTATTGTGGTGACAAAGATTTCTGCCATTCTTTCTTGTTTTTTTATAACAATATTGACATGTTAACTTGCCTTTACTGTTGAAGTACAGCCCTAAAATTAGTTGTTTATTAATTTTTAAATTGATAGTAATGAAGTTGAAAATTGACTTTCCTGTGACAAATGAATTTCTAGCTTCATAATTTTTGGTTTTTGAAGGTTCTTATTTATATTATATAATAATTTTGAAAACGAAATGCCCAAGGCATAATCCTTATGGGTTTTGATAATTAACTGTATAGTATCGGTATAAATACACCATAGTTAACCCATAAACTTAAGCTATGTATGTATATTTTTTGTAATAAAGATAGGTGGAGCAGAACCAGGGTATGTCTGCCGGGAGCAACTATTGATGATGTCACCAACAGACTGTCAGATTTTAAAGGGGGTAAAGAAAATATTATTATTCATGTGGGGACAAACGATATTAAACGTACACGATCTGACGATTTGTTGGAAAAATACAGGACCATGCTGAGGAAATGTCGCGAGCTAGGCCATAATGTCTATGTGTCTGCAATTCTGCCCAGACACGATAGGAGGGATTATATGTTAAGAGCCTTGTGGATTAACTCAAGACTTGAAGGAATCTGCAAGGCTTTAGGGGGTAAATTTCTATCAGCATGGCCCACACTTGTAGGTAGAAGGAATTTGTTTTGTAGAGACGGGATACACTTAAACAAAGGTGGTGCAAACGTTTTTGCCAGTATTATTGAGGATACCTTAAAGGCTCAGGGAAACTGCTAGTTAGGGGGGATGTGGGTAATACTGACACGCGTTTATCTGATAATATTGGTCAATGTAACTCTTGCACATACCTTAAGAGTTCTTATCTGTTACCCCAACTGGACGTATTATCTAGATGTTCTGGGGGCAAAGACGTTTCACGTGAGCAGGTAGCTAATATCAGGGAAGAGAGCCTAAAAAACTTCAAGGGTTGTGTTAGGGTTGTTAAATATACAAGAACAGTAAATCTTAATTGTTTATACAGTAACGTTAGAAGTGTCGTCAATAAAATGAGCGAATTCGAACTGCTGGTTAAAACAAGTAACGCGGACGTAATAGGGCTTACGGAGACGTGGTGCCACCCGGAAATTGGGGATGATGAGTTTCAGTACGGCTTGTATAATGTATTTAGGAAGGATAGAGTAGATAGAAGGGGTGGTGGGGTAATGCTTCTTATCAGAAGCAGCCTGAGTGCGACGATAGCTTTCCCAGATTCAGACATTTCACATGCTAGTATAGAGTCTGTATGGTGTGAGATAGTTGGAAACAAAGGTACAATGCGAATAGGCGTACTCTACAGACCAGGTGATTGTGAAGACTATGACAAAAGCCTCTACATGCAAATGGAATGGGCAAGTAAGCGTCAATGCCTTATTATGGGTGATTTCAATTTGCCTCTAATTGATTGGAGTAAATGGGAAGGAAACTCGACATGGGGAACAAAATTTTTAAATCAACTAGATGACTGTTATTTGTATCAACATGTCAGGGAAAGTACTAGAGAAAAGAATATCCTAGACCTCATCATCACACATGAATCAGATGACATAACAGGGCTGACAGTAGAGGAACCAGTAGCAGGAAGTGATCACGGAGTTCTACGGTGGATGATGACGAGAGAGGTAGCAGAAGTAAAAGGCAAAGGAATGGGTTTTAATTTCAGAAAAGGAAATTACGATGCCTTAAGGTACTAAATGGCCTCTATTAACTGGGTAGATATCGCGCAGAGAATGAATACAATTGAACTGTGGTACGCTTTTAAAACATTAATCACAGATGCCTTGAATGCGTATATACCATTAAAAAAATACTCCACGAGAAGGGTTCCAAGTTGGATGAATAATGAAGTTGCCACATTACTTGAGCAGAAAAAGGTGGCATGGAAACGTTACAGAGCAATAAAAAGTACTGAAGCCTATAACAGCTACAAGGTGATGTGTAACAGAGCCACAGAAAAGGTTCGACAGGCAAAGGCAGTTTATGAGAAATCACTAGCAAACAGAGCAAAGAGGGGGGATAAAGAATTCTTCACATATATAAATGCCAAGAAGAGCAGGACAAACCAGATCGGACCTTTACGTAAGGGAAAGGGGATAGTAATAAATACACCAGTTGCCGTTGCAGATGAACTCAACAGTTATTTTGCATCGATATTTACAAATGAAAAGCCTTTTGTGGCAATGGGAAATTGTGGGAGCGAAGTTAAAAAATATGTAATTAATGATATTGAAATTTCGCAAGATTATTTAATGAAAAAACTTTCAAGCCTACAGACTAGTAAGGCTCCTGGAGTTGATGGAATATACCCTATAATCTTGAGAGAGGCGGCAAGCGAGTGCATTGAACCACTGAGGCTGGTTATGCGAGCATCACTAGACTCTGGGGAGATTCCCTTGGATTGGAAAAGTGCAAATGTATCTCCCATACATAAGGGTGGCTCTAAAAGTGAAGTGGGAAATTATCGACCTGTCAGTCTGACTTCAGTAGTAGGGAAAATCATGGAGGCATTGATCAAGGGTGGAATTCAGGATCATTTGGATAGAAGTGAAATTCTCAAGGATACTCAGCATGGTTTTGTAAAGGGAAAATCATGTTTAACAAATCTGGTTCGCTATTTCGAAAGGGTCACTCACGAGCTGGATTTAGGGAATAATTTCGACATTGTTTATTTAGATTTCAGCAAAGCTTTTGACTCAGTCCCACATGAGCGGTTGCTTTATAAGCTGGAACAGGTTGGAATCACTGGGAAAATCCTTAGATGGATAGAAGGATGGCTTCAGGGCAGGAGGCAGAGGGTTGTGATAAATGGCTATTCCTCAGATTGGGTTGATGTAAGAAGTGGGGTTCCCCAAGGATCAGTATTAGGACCACTGTTGTTTTTAATTTTCACAAACGACATTGATGAAGGGATAGAGGGCGTGATGTCTAAATTTGCAGATGATGTTAAAATTGGTAGAGTAGTTAATGATCACTGTCAAGCTGAGCTTCTTCAGAGAGACCTAGATAGACTTCAAGAATGGTCAGAAAAATGGCAGCTGTGCTTTAATCCAACAAAGTGTAAGGTATTACACCTGGGAAACAGTAATCCCAAAATAACTTATTCACTTGGTGGAGTTCAACTAAACCCAGTACTGGAGGAAAGGGACTTGGGTGTTACGATACGGTCAGACATGAAATTCTCTGAGCATTGTAAACAGGTTGCAAGGAAGGCCCATGGTGTCCTATCGATGATCTATCGAACTTTTGCAAGTAGAGATAGGGACGTGATAATCCCATTATATAAGGCCTATGTTAGACCACACTTGGAATACTGTGTTCAAGTATGGAGACCGCACCTAAAGAAAGACATCGAGCTTCTTGAAAGGGTGCAAAGAAGGGTAACTCGCCTGGTGAGATCGGCAAAAGGGCGTCCTTATGAAGAAAGACTTCGAATATGTGGGTTGCAGAGTTTGGAAACTAGACACCTTAGAGGAGATTTGATTGAGGTGTTTAAGGCTCTGAGAGGCATCAGTAAAATGAATGAGGACAAAATTTTCAAGATTATAAATGATGCTAGAACTAGGGGACATAAATTCAAGTTACGCGGGGAAATGTTTAGATTGTACTGCAGGAAGTTTTATTTTAGCCAGCGAGTTATAAATTACTGGAATAAGTTGCCTTCATGGGTGGTAGAGGCCGACAGTTTGGGGAAATTCAAAGGTCATCTGGATAGTACTTTCGGGTAAGGGAAGCGCATAGGATGATAGGATTAATTTCCTTTTTATTTAATTTTTAATTTCATTTTATTATTTTTATTTATTTATTAATTATTATTATTTATTTATTTAATTTTTGTTTTTATCATTGTTTTGTTCGGATTTTTTTTTTTTGGCTGGTACAGCATAAGCCATAGGCTTTCTTGCACCATACGGCCGTTACTAATACTAAATACTAATACTAGTGTAGAGGGCACTGTTTTAATTATATCTCATATTGTGGTTGCCTTCACAACAATATAGCTGCTATTGCATTACTTCAAAAAAATAACGCTTCTCTAGTAGCATTAGCATTAGCATTAGTAGAGGCATATGATGCAAGAAAGTAAGCTTATTCAGCATCAGCCAAAAAAAAAAAAAAAACACCACTCCCATTTCACCCCTCCGTTCGTTCGAAATACCTGTCCAGTTGAGCTTTAAATTTGTTTAGGCTATCAACTTCAACAACAAGTGATGGAAGTCGGTTCCACCAACCAACCACCCGGTGGCCAAAGGCAAATTTCCGCACATCTATCCGACATCTGTCCTTCCTCAATTTGAATTTATGCCCTCTGAGGTGATTATTCTGAGCAAGATGAAGAATCCCATTGGCATTGAGCATGCTCAAACCATTCAAAGCCTTATACACCTCTATCAGATCACCTCGCCGGTGCCTAGTTTCCAGACTCTGTAATTTGCAAAACTTAAGCCTTTCTTCGTAAGAGCAACCCTTTGTTCCATTCACTAATCTTGTTGCCCTTCTCTGTACCCGTTCCAGCAGCTCTACATCCTTCTTGAAATGAGGCCTCCAGACCTGTATACAGTACTCAAGATGTGGCCTAACCATTGCCTTATACAAGGGAATAATCATCTCCTTATCCCTGCTAGAAAAATTCCTGTATATCATTGACAAGACACCATGAGCTACTCTTGCAGCCCGTCTGCACTGCTCAGAGAACTTCATATCTGCCTGCACAATTACCCCCAGGTCCTTTTCATTCTCCACCACTGTCAGTGTAGTACCGCAGAGTTGATACGTTGCTCTGGGGTTACTGTTTCCCATATGTAGTACTTTACATTTGTCAATGTTAAACTTCATTTGCCACCTCTCAGCCCATCTGTTCAACCTTTCCAGATCCTGTTGAAGCAGCATAGCGTCAGTAGTGTCCTTAACAACCCTGCCAACCTTTGTATCATCTGCAAACTTGGACATTAAACTTGATATCCCATCATCAATATCATTCATAAACACCGAAAACAACAACGGACCCAACACTGAACCCTGAGGAACTCCACTAATAACATTAGTCCACGTTGAGCAGTGTCCATTGATTACCACTCTCTGTCTTCTGCCACTCAACCATCCCCTTATCCATAGCAGCAATTTGCCTCCAATGCCACACTGCTCCAATTTGTGCAGCAGTCTTCCATGTGCAACAGTATCAAAAGCCCTTCTAAGATCCAAATATATAATATCAAAGTTATTCCCTGCATCCAGTTCTTTTGTGACTACATAATAGTATCCAATCAAATTGGTCAGGCAAGACCTGCCCTTAACAAAACCATGCTGTGTCTGAGCTATAACTGAATTCTTGTCTAGATGATCCTGCAGTGCTTCTTTAACCAGTGCCTCCATTAATTTACCTGGAACAGAAGTTAAACTAACAGGTCTATAATTACTTGTGTCAGCCTTTGATCCTCCTTTGTGAATTGGGGTTACATTTGCACATCTCCAGTATATGGGTACCTCCCCTGAGTCCAAAGAAGCTCTCATAATTATGGCTAGGGGTTTGCTTACTTCCTTTGCTGCCTCCTTTAATATAACTGGATAGATCCCATCCACCCCAGGTGCCTTTTTTATGTTTATCCTCAACAATCTCTCCTCCACTTTCTTCTCAGTTATTACAAAATCATCCAGCTCACTGCCAATGTTTACTTTACCTACATCATTCTCCTTCCTGAATAACTCCTCATGCGTGAATGTAGATGCAAAATACTCGTTTAGATTGTTAGCCACCTGAGCAGGATCCTCAACTGTTGAACCATCAATATCCAGTGGACCAATCTGATTCATCCCTTTCCTTCTTGAGTTTAAATATGTAAAGAACTCTTTTCTGTTTTTCTTTGCATCCTTTGCCAAGGATTTTTCATAGTCTGCCTTTGCCTGCCTAATCTCCTTTGTGACTTGGTTACAGACCAACTTATATCTATCATAGGCTTCCATGTCACCCATTAATTTGTATGTATCCCATGCATTTTTCTTCTCTGCCACCTGTCTCATTAGTTCATCTGACAACCATTTAGGCCTAAACCTTGAACAATATTTCTATAGTTGGTATGTAAAGCCTGGTAGCCTCCAAGATTAGTTCCTTGAATGCTTCCCATTTTGAGTTTGCTGTTGGTAACATCATCAGTTGGTCCCACTGTATAGAATTTAAATACTGTCTCAGACCATCATAGTCGCCTTTACGAAAACAAAAACCCTTCCCTTTACCTCTGATGGTAGTTACCTCCTTGAGTAAATCCCACTTCAACACACTGTGATCACTGCCACCTAGTGGTTCATTTATCTGCAGATTCTTAATGCATGAAGAATCGCTACTGATAATCAGATCAAGAATATTGCTCCCTCTTGTTGCCTCACGAACATGCTGATGTAGAAAACAATCATCCAATAAATCCACAAAAGCCTTGCTAGTGTGCGAGTGACCAACCCACAAATTCCAGTCAATATCTGGGAAATTAAAATCCCCCATTATAAGACTCTCTGATTTACTGGCCCACTCTATTTCCCTATACAATATCTTATTATACTCATCAGAGTCATTAGGCCTATAGCACACTCCTACTCTCAATTTTGATTTCCCTATGCTTATGTCACACCAAACTGACTCGACACTGCCCTGTCCATCAATGTCGACTGGCTTCACTTCCTTGGACTTTATGTGTTTCTTAACTAATAGCATAACCCCTCCTCCCCTCCCGTCCTGTCTATCCTTTCTATACACATTGTATTCCCCAAATTCCAGTTCCGCATTACTTATATCTGTGTGACACCACGTCTCCGATATCCCAACAATATCTGCCCTTGATGTTTTGAGCAATACCTCAAATTCATCAAATTTATTTACCAAACTCCTAGCATTGGTGTACACGCAGGTATACATGCACCTGTTTCTATTCTTAGCTACCCTAACACAACCCATGTGTTTACTTGTACCGCAATGACTCCCAGCAGTCTCTGAAATATCCTGAATCTTGTTTTTCAGGCTTCTGCTCATTTCAATAGAGGCAGTGCAAGAATCACTTCCATCTCTGCCAGTGGCTACTGTTAATGTATTAGTCCTTGTATCCCCCCCCAACTAGCAGTTTTCCGACCCACCTAACACTGCCTCGACAGCATCAGCAAAAATTCTTGCACCCTTTCTATTTAAGTGTATCCCATCCCTGTAGAAGCAATCTCTCCTGTTAACAAGTACAGTCCAGGCTGAAAAAAATTCTACCCCTTGAGCCTTGCACAATCCCTCCAGGGCCGAATTGATCGACAAGGCTCTTATCATATACTCCCTCCTATCGTGTCTGGGCAGAATTGCAGACACTTTCAAATTCAACCCTAATTCACGGCTTTTTTTTCAACAGTGACCTGTACTTGCTAAGTAATTCCGCCAGTAGAGAAGTATATGGGAAGAAGTACATTTCCATGACATACATAGTATGTCATGGAAATGGGAAATATATTGTGGAAATAGGATAGGTGGAATAGAACCAGCATATGTCTGCCAGGGGCAAAAGCTGATGAGGTTGTAGGGCAGATATCTTTTAAGGGCACAAAAGATAATAATGTACATTCTGGCATTAATGACATTATGAGCAGGAGATCTGCAGACTTACTTAACAAGTACAGGTCAATGTTGAAAAAAGTCACTAGTTAGAGAGTTAAATTTGAAAGTATCTGTAATTCTGACAATACATGATAGCAAGGGAGTATATGATGAGAGAAGAGAGCCTTGTCAATCAGTTCAGCCCTGAAGAGATTGTGCAATGCTCAAGAAAGCAAGTTTATACAGCACCAGAAAAAAAAAAAAAAAACCCTTCCATTTCACTCACCCATTCATTCAAAAAGTTTGCCTAGTTCTGCCTTAAATTTACTTAAGCTATCAACTTCTACGACAGATGGAAGTTTGTTCCAGCAAATTCAACCACCTGCACATCTATTATACAATAGTCTTAACTCAATTTATATTTATGGCCCCTTAGGTGAGTAATCTGAACAAGAGAAAGAATCCCATCAGCACTGAACATGCTGAAACCACTCAAGGTCTTATTACACCTCAATGAGATCACCTTGCAGGTGCTTAAGTCTCCAGATGCTGCAATTTGCAGAACTTAACCCTATCTTGGTAAGAGCAACCCTTTGTTCCCCTCACCAATCTCGTTGCCCTTCTCTGTACTCATTCCAACAGCTCTACATTCTTCCTAAAATGAGGCCTCCAAGACCTGTATGCAATACTCAAGGTGTGGCCTGACCATTGCCTTAAAGGAAGGGATAATCACCTCCTTATCTCTGCTAGCAAAATTCCTATATATAATTTAAAAAACCCCATGAGCTGCTCTGGCAGCCTATCTGCACTGCTCAGAAAACTTCATATCTGATTGCACAAACACCCTCAGCTCTTTTTCTTCTACACTCAGTGAGTACTACATAGTGGATACGTTAATCTGGGATTACATACCAACTGTGCAGTACTACACTCAGGGTAGTGGAGAAAGGGTGCAAGAAAATTTGCTGTGCTATCAAGGCAGTGGTGACAGTGCAATGTTCAGTCAATTTGACGAGACAAGCACTGGGAAAGCAAAATCGAGAGGAGTGGGTTATAGGCCTAACGACTATGATGAGTTCAACAAACAACTGTATAGAGAAACAGATTGTGCCAGTAAAACAGAATGTCTTATAATGGGGGAGTTTAACTCCCTAGATATTTTTATTATTATTATTAGCCATATGGTGCAAGGAAGCCTATATGAGGCTTATGCTGCACCAGCCAAAAAAAAAAAAAAAAAAAAACACACCATGTTACCATGACAGAGTCAGAAATAGAAGGGAATCACCAAGAAAGCAAAGAATGATGATATTGATCTCAGGGCCCTGGGTCTGCCAATCCCATACTCACCAAATATGAACCCCTCAGTGAATATTGACTGGAACTTGTGGATTTAGTGGATCACTGTTTTCTACAGCAGCATGTTCAAGAGACAACCAAAGGAAGTAAAACCCCTGTGTTCTAATTATCAGCAGTGACTACTCATGCATTAAGAATAGACAGATAAAGGCGCTACTTGGTGACAGTGATCACAGTGTACTGATGTGGGATTTACTTAAAGATAGTGACCAGATATTTTATGTTAAAGCAGGACAAGCGAAACTTAAAAAAATAGCCGTTTATACTGTTGCATACAATCATAACAATTATTAAAATAATAAAATTAAACAACACCAATAATTATCATATTTTCAGTTGTAGTGTTCACTGATGTGAATTTTCTTCAACAAATATGCAATTACTGCAATTTGCAGAACTGAAGTCTTTCTTAGTAAGAGTGCCCTTTGGTGTAACTTACTAATCTTGTTACTTTTCTCTGCATCCTTTCAAAGAGATCCATATCCTTCTTAAATTGAGTCCACCAGACATGTACGCAGTAAACAAAATGTCGCCTAATCATTGCTTGACACAACAGATAGGATTTTTTTTTTTTTAATGAAAACCCCAAACGAGAGGTATTAGAACCTATAGTACTTAGTACCGTACTTGGGTTGGAGGTTGAGAAGACGAAAGAAGATATTTGGTGACATTGGACTTGAACTTCTGTAGACTGTAATTTTCAGGAAATATGTATGAAGGAAGGTTGTTCCAGAAAACGGCAGTTGAATGAATAAACGAGGAAGATGAAAAGCTGGTTCTGTGAGTTTGAAGTTGGACAGTAAATGGATGTTGGCTGGTGGCGGCATGTGTTTGGACTGTTTTGAAAGAGATCGGGAATTATAAAAGCCAATTCAGAAGAACAATGCCCATGGAAGTATCTGTAGAAAAGGCATGCAGCAGAAAGAGTATGTCCATGAGACAACAAGTGAAGAGATGCCGCTAGAGAGGAGTCATTAATTAACCTAACTGCCCTCTTCTGAATGGAATATAGAAACTTAACAAAGGTTTTTGGGGGCACAATATTCCATGGTAGGGCGGATTTGATTTGTACAGTGTGAACAGCTGTTTGGAAAAAAGTAACGCCAAGAGTGAAGGAGAAAGCTAGTTTTTAGATGCAGAGGAAGGAAGCAATATTTGTAATTTACTTATTGCCAAGAGAGCTTAAAAGTCAGGGTAACCCCAAATAGACATATGTGATCTTGTCTAGAAATCTGAGTGTCATCGATGATAAGCTTAGGAGAGAAGAATCCTTTTTGTGAGATATATGGCAAGACTGAGTTTTAAAAGGATTGAAGTCAACTAAGATATCTTTGTCCCACTGGATAATTACCCAGATATCAGCATTTAAGGAATTGGTAGCGGATATTCGAGAAGTTGTATGAGCAGGGCAAGTTTTCTCAAACTGGAAGGTGGAATGCAATGTGCTATCATCAGCAAAAATCTGGATAGGATTTCCGGTCAATGGAAGGTCATTAATATACAAGAGGAAAAGAGTGGCAGAAAGAACTGAACCTTGAGGAACACAAGCATTAGTGGAGAAGTCAGAAGACAGAGAGTCATCTATCAACATCCTCAGTGAGCGGTCAGAGAGAAAACTGGATAACCAATTATAAAACCATAAGATGGAAGCTTGTTTAGAAAACCTTTATGTCAAACACAATCGAAAGCCTTTGAGATGTGAAGGGCAGCTGATTGTGTTTCACTGAACTTTTCCATTGAATTTGCCCATAAATGGGTAACATAATCCAGAATATCACCAATGGATTGACACTGACAGAATCCTTACTGGCGATCGTTGACCAGACAGAAGGTTTCTAGATAGTTTAAGAGTTGGTGGTTAATTGATTTCTACGTTACTTTAGAAAGAGTAAAAGTAACTGCAATGGGACGATAACTGGATGGGAGGGATTTGTCACCCTTTTTAAGAACTGGCTGGATATTAGCAAATTCCAAGCAGAAGGAAAAACACCTTTGAAATAAGAAAGTTAAAAGAGACGGCAAAAAACACAAGTAAGTTCAGGAGCACAGGTTTTGAGAACAAGTGGAGAAATACCAGCAGCACCTGGAACTTTTTTAGCATCAAGATTCGTCAAAATCCTTCTGACATCCTTCTCACAGAAGACCACAGGAGGCATTGAAAGCAGCGTGTTGGGAATGGTGGGAGGTGTTTTACCAAGATCATTAATACATGAGTTGGAAAAAAATATGGGATGCTAGCAGGTTAGCTTTATCCTTGGCTGAAGTGACAATAGAACCATCTGGTTTTGACAGAGGTGGGAGCAGAGATGGGCAAAATTTGTGGCCTTCTGTAGATTGTAATTTTCAGGAAATACGTATGAAGGAAGGTTGTTCCACAAAACGGCAGTTGAATGAATAAATGAGGAAGATGAAAAGTTGGTTCTGTGGGTTTGAAGTTGGACAGTAAATGGATGTTGGCTGGTGGCAGCACGTGTTCGGATTGTTTTGAAAGAGAGAGCGGGAATTATAGAAGCAAATTCAGAAGAACAGCGCCCATGGAAGTATCTGTAGAAGAGGCATGCAGCAGAAACAGTGCGTCTATGGGAAAGCGAGTGGAGAGACTCAGTTAGAGATGAATCATTAATTAACCTAACTGCCCTCTTCTGAATGGAATCAAGAAGCTTGAGAGAGGTTTTGGGGGCACCACCCCAGATGTGGGAACAATATTCCATGGCAGGGCGGATTTGCGATTTATACAGAGTGAGCAGCTGTTTGGAAGAAAAGTAACGCCGAGAGCGAAAGAGAAAACCAAGTTTTAGATGCAGAGGAAGCAATATTTGTAATGTGCTTGTGCCAAGAGAGATTAGAAGCAAGGGTAATCCCCAAAAGAGATATATCATTTTGCCTAGAAATCGGAGTGTCACTAAAGATAAGCATAGGAGCAGAAGAATCCTTTTTGCGAGATATAAGACAAGACTGAGTTTTAGAAGGGTTGAAATCAACTAAGTTGTTATTGTTATTTGTTGTTATTTTGGTTTTTAGGAGCATTAGCAACTAAGGCCATACTGCTCCGGGATATGCGGTGGTCATTCCTTGACCATTCCACATCCTCCGTATTTGGTGGTGACAGGGTTCGAACCCCGGTTTAATCAAGAAGTGTGTGCTACGCACTGCTGCTCCTTCCCACCTGGCTACGGAGGTGCCCAACTAAGTTGTCTTTGCCCCACTGGAGAATTACCCGAAGATCGGCATTTAAGGAATTGGTAGCAGATTTTCGAGAAGTT
Organism: Mastigoproctus giganteus; assembly: GCF_048544385.1. Classification (NCBI taxonomy): domain Eukaryota; kingdom Metazoa; phylum Arthropoda; class Arachnida; order Uropygi; family Thelyphonidae; genus Mastigoproctus; species Mastigoproctus giganteus. The sequence goes on along the minus strand of NC_143576.1, from coordinate 242,800,266 downwards.
GAAGCTGATTGAGCAGGACAAGGTTTCTCAAAATGGAAAGTTGAATGTAATGTGCTATCATCGGCAAAACTATGGATAGGATTTCCAGTCAATGGAAGATCATTGATATACAAGAGGAAAAGAGTGGGGGAAAGAACTGAACCTTGGGGGACACCGGCATTAGTGGAGAAGTTAAAAGACAGAGAGCCATCTACCATCACCCTCAGTGAGCGATCAGAGAAAAAACTGGATAACCAATTACTAAAAACAGTTGGCAAACAATAAGATGGAAGTTTGTTTAGAAGATCTTTATGCCAAACACGATCAAAAGCCTTTGAGATGTCAAGAGCAACTACTTGTGTGTGTGTGGTATGGGTGTTTATTGGCGCATTAACTGCTATGGCTATAGTGCGCCTATTTGTAGGAATAATATAAAATAATCCAGTTTAAATTAGTTTCAGTTCTGAAGCCTATTTATAAAAGAAGATACACTCCAATTTGTTTTAAAAAAGCAGAAAAGCTCGTTAACATTTGCGTCCTCTCCAATGATATGATGTAATTTCAATGGTTCTCGACGATTAGCCAGATTTTGAAGTATTGCAGCTCGATGTTTTTGATACCGTGGACAGTCAATCAGAATGTGTTTGACTGTTAGATATTCTAAGCAGTGTGGACACTGAGGAGGATCATCGCCCATTAGTAGATGGAGGTGAGTCAGATGGGCGTGTCCTATTCTCATTCATGTGAGTACCACTTCTTCCCGCCACGCTGTCTGATTGCTGGAGTGCCAGAACTTTGGGTATTGTTTCAGCTGGAAAAGTTTGTTATTCGTTTGGTTATGCCATAATTCTGTCCACTGTGCATGGCATGCTGCTTGAATTATGATATTATAATCGGGCCCTGGAATAGGGACAGAAGTTAGGTCTGAACTTGGACTTTTGGCAGATATATCAGCCACTTCATTCCCTTTTATGCCTGAATGTGCTGGAATCCAGCAAAACTTCACTAGTTGTTGACGATGATAAATCTGCAATAACAAACTCCTGATTTTCATTACAATATGGTGATTCTTTTGAGATGGATGTAGAGTCAGATTTTCTAGAGCTAACTGTATTGCATACAGTTCTGCTGAAAAGTTGCTATACTCAGGTGGAAGAGAAGCTGATATGATAGCAGAGGGAAACACTGCTGCTGCTCCAACAGTTGACAGAGATTTGGAACCATCCATATATATCGGCAAGAAGTCAGCATAGATTTGAATATGGCTAGCATGGAGTTGTTGCACAGTCACTGCCGGTAGGCAATTCTTTCCCCATTGAAGAAAATAGGTATCAGAGGTCAGTTGAGGAAAGGTGGTCCATGGTGGATGAGAGTAATTCTTTATCTGTTGCCTATTGTGGAGAGGAACATTCCACTTCTGTGATATTTCAAGGAGCCGTAGGCCAGCTGGTTGAATTTTACTTGGTTTATTTCTATAGAGATCAACTAGTGGTTGATTAAAAAGGTATGGCTGAATAGGATTCGAAAGGCAAGTCTGTATTTTGGCTGCATATTTAAGTAATAACATTTTTCCACGAAGATGCAAAGGGGGCTCATTAGCTTCAATATAGACTGAGTTGGAGATGTCCTGTATGCACCAATTGCAATCCGCAGTGCATTATGTTGAATAGGATCCAGGCAGCGTAGCACACTCCTTCGGGCAGAATCATAAACTGGAGCACCATAATCTAAACGGGATCTAATCAGTGCTCTATATAAGAGCAGCAAAGTTGTACGATCTGCTCCCCAAGAGAGGGCAGATAAAGCTCTTAGCATGTTGATCTTTTTAAGACAGGCAGTACGTATTAATTTAACATGCTCAAAGAAGTTGAGCTTACTGTCCAAGATTAGTCCCAAGAATTTCACATTGCTGGCAATCGGAATGGTGGAATTTGAAATCCGAAGTTCAGGATCTGCATGCAATTTGCGTTGACAGCAAAAGTGGATCGCAACTGTTTTCTTTTGGTAAAGACGATATCCATTGAGCTCAGCCCACTTTTGAACTTTATTGAGGGACATCTGCAATTGCCTTTCGATAGATCTCATGTTCTGAGAATGGCAAGAAATAGCAAGATCGTCGCGTAAAGGTAAGCCTCTACAGTATTTGGGAGTACTTTTGTAATGGAATCAATTTTAAGGGCAAACAAGGTTGCACTCAAAACTGATCCTTGCGGTACTCCTTCTTCCTGCGAGAATGTAGCAGAAAGGGAATTTTGATATCTCACCTGGAAAGATCGGCTCTTGAGGAAATTCCTAATAAATATGGGTAGGTTGCCTCGTAGACCAAGATTATATAGGTCACTGAGAATGCCATACTGCCAGGTAGTATCAAATGCCTTCTCTATATGAATGGAGACCATGACAAGGTGTTCGTTTTTCACAAAGGCATTGCGAATTTCATATTACGGCTTGATCATCAGATCTAGGGATGACCTGTTTTTGCGAAAGCCACGTTGACAATTACTCAGTAGATGTTGAGTTTCAACGATCCAAGTGAGTCGACTATGGATCATTTTTTAAAGAATTTTACCAAGGCAACTTGAGAGAGATATTGGTCTGTAACTATTAGAACTGGAGGGATCTTTTCCAGGTTTCAAAAACGCCAAAACTGTAGCGTGATGCCAAGAGGTTGGATAAATATTTTCCAGGAAGATCCGGTTAAAAAAGATTAGAAGCAGTTGTAAGTTTTTCTCATTGAGATGCTGCAGCATGACATAATATATGCCATCTGGCCCAGAGGCACTGTTTCGTGTTGTTCTGATGGCCTGTAAAAGTTCACAATATTGCAGAGGCTGATTATATGGAAGTGACAGTAAGGTTCGAAAGTTGATAGGTCTCTGTTCGTTGGCGGTCTTAATTTTCTGGAATTTTGGAGTGTAGTTTGATGCAGCCGATATTTGAGCAAAGGTTTTGCCCAAGGCATTGGCTATATCTAGAGGAGCAGAGAGTTCTTGCCCATTGCAGGTGAGAATTGGGAAAGGAACAGCTGGAAACTTCCCAGAAGGTTGCCTAATTTTTTTCCATATTAGTCTGGAGTCAGTGTTTCTATTGATAGTTGATACGAACCTAGTCCAAGAATCTTTCTTGGTCTGCTTCTGAATGTAACGCGCCTTTGCCCTTAGTTTCTTGTAGCTAATTAGATTAGATGTGGTTGGAGATCGACGGAATATATTAAATGCTTTATTTTTTCCTTCTTTGCTTTTGTGCACTCTTCGTTCCACCAGTAGTTGAAACGCCATCGGGACTGGGGATTTGATAATGGAGTTGAGTACTTAGTTGCAACTAAAAGGCGGGATGTAATATAATCAGTAACTTCATCTATGGGCTGTAGTTGAATAGTTTTTTTGTCAGGAGTGATTGCCGACTGAAATTTGGCCCAATTGGTTTTAGAGAATTTCCATTTCCTGCAAGGCTGTTGTAATTGTGGTTGTGCAGTCTGTTGTAATTGTGGTTGTGCAGTCAACAGATTACAAACAATTGGAAAATGATCACTGCCCATGGGATCATTCAGAGTGGACCATTGCATAGCTGAAAACAGTATCGGGGAGCAAATCGATAGGTCAATGGCAGAAGTCTGTCCATTGGGTAACTGTATATGGGTGTGGGAGCCACTGTTAAGAAGAGTGAGGTTTTCTTTTTCCAGTAAAGTTTCAATCAGTCGGCCGCATATGTCTAATTTAGATGAACCTCATAAAGGGTGGTGGCCATTGAAATCCCCTAGCAGGCAGATAGGGGAGGGTAGCTGTAATAAAAGTTCTTTAAGATCATTATAAGAGTAAGTATGATTCGGTGGGAGATAAACTGAGACTAGAGTTAATGCAGTCTGAGTAATCAGACACACAGTGACAGCTTTAATTTGGGTTTGGAGAGTGATTTGCCTAGCTGGAATCCTTGTACTAATTAAAATAGCTACACCACCACGAGCAGAATTGGATGTATTCCGATCTCATCTATAGATAGAGTAGTTTTTTATGGAAATGGAAATTTGAGCAGTTAAATAGGTTTCTTGCAGGCAGAAACCAACTGGAGAGTAGTGATTAATTAAGTAACGGATGTCGTCAATGTTTCCACGAAAGCCTCTGCAATTCCATTGCAAGATGTTAGGCATTACTTGAATTTAGAAGAAGAAGCTGTACCTGACGTGGCTGTCTTATGGCGTTCTGGCTTTGGTTTGTCTCTTTTTGGAAAGAAAGGGCGACCAGTGTCCATCTCTTCTTCTGCAAATATTTCCAGAATTGGAGCTTCCTGTTTGGATGGGTACTCTGCCTCAATCGATGTGTGCCGAATAATATTTTTTGAAGTAGAACTATCATTATTTGTAGTAGTGGCATTCACTGGCGGAGATTGAGATTTTGCTGGTATTGTGAGAGGCGTATTATTTGCTTGGTCTGAGTGCTTAACAGCACTGGACTATTGTTGAGAGAGGACAGCCCGAGCCCAGTCAGAGATGGAAGTGTTTGAAGGAACGGTAACATCGGTTTGTGTGGCAGTGGTTTGATATTTTTTTGCAATATTGGCATAGGTACGGTTAAGTATACTGGGTGCAATTAATTTTCTTGCCTCTTGATAACTAACTCTGGCAACTACTTGTGTTTCACCGAACCTTTCCATTGAATTAGTCCATAAATGGGTAACATAAGCCAGAATATCACCAGTGGATCGACACTGACGGAATCCATACTGGCGATCGTTGATCAGACAGGTCTCTAGGTAGTTTAAGAGTTGGCGGTTAATTGATTTCTCCATTACTTTAGAAAGAGTAGAAGTAATTGCAATGGGACGATAATTGGATGGGAGGGATTTGTCCCAGGATTAACTCCAGGGGCTCACATCTGGTGAGTATGGGCTTGGCACACCCAGGGTCCTGAGCTGGATATCATCATTCTTCTCTTTCTTGGTGATTCCCTTCTATTTCTGACTCTCTCTCTCACTCAGAGGGTAACTCGGGAATTTTTTTTTTTTTTTGGCTGGTGCAGCATAAGTTTCAGTCTTCCTTGCACCATATGGCTATTAATAATAATAATAATAATAATAATAATAATGAGCAAATTTCCAAGCAGAAGGAAAAACACCTTTGGAATAAGAAAGTGAGAAAAGGCGGCAAAGAATAGAAGTAAGTTCAGGAGCACAGGTTTTGAGAACAAGTGGGGAAATACCATCAGGACTTGGAGCTTTCTTAGCATCAAGATTCATCAAAATCCTTCTGATATCCTTTTGACGGAAGACAACGGGAGGCATTGAATGGAGCGTGTTGGGAATGGTGGGAGGTGTTTTACCAAGATCATTAATACAAGAGCTGGAAGAAAAATGGGATGCTAGCAGGTCAGCTTTATCCTTGGCTGAAGTGACAACAGAACCACCTGGTTTGGACAGAGGTGGGAGCAGAGATGGGCAAAAGTTGCGGCCAATAGCTTTGGCAAGAGACCAGAATGCTCGGCTACCATTAGGGCAAGAAGCAAGTTTGCTACTCTTAGCCTGTTCAAACTCTAGTTTGGACTGATTAATAACTGCTTTACAATTGTTGCGAGCTTTGGTGTAGGCAGAAAATGAAACTGAAGAATTAGAAACAAGCCAATTATGATATGCAACATTCTTCTCTTGGACAGCCTTAGCACATTTATTGGAAAACCAAGGCTTAGATAAAGGACGAGATTTTAAAGTGGAGTGTGGGATAAAGGATTCCATTCCTGCAAGAATAATTTCACTGATACGATCTGAGCAAACTTTGACATCAGAAGTTTTGAAACAGTAATCCGACTAAGGAAAAGAAGAAAAGTCTCGCAGGTCATCCCATTTTGCATTCTTGTAATGCCAAACAACACGAGATTGGGAATAGCCATGAGATAAATGTTCCATTGGAGAAGACACAATCACGAAGTTGTGATCTGAAGTGCCTAAAGGACCTCTCACTTCGACCGTGTACTTAGAAGGGTTGTTTGTGAGAAAAAGATCAGGCGTATTGGCTGTATGATTAGGATTGTCCAGTATTCTTGTAGGTAAATGAACAATCTGTGCTAGGTCATTAGTAATTGCAGAAGCCTCAGCATCTCGACCTGCTGGGTCGGTGTGACTAGAAAACGGAAGCCAGCTGGAGTTGTGAACATTAAAATCACCAAGGAAAATTACCTCACTGTTAGGAAAGTTGGACTGGAGAGAGTCAAGTTGCAAGAGAGAAAGTCAAAGAGCTCCAAGTGATTAGTGGAGTTGGGAGATTGGTAGAGACAACAGATGAATTTAACACAATGAGGTAGAGAGATTTTAAGCCAGAGAAGATCAAAGAGAGGAGATTCCAAATTGCCAAGTCTCTCACAGGGAATATCAGAACAGACATATGCACAAGTACCACCTTTGAGGGGAAAGGAATCATACAGCGAATAATTTGGGCATCTGAGATGAGCAGTAGTTGAATCAACCGATAACTGAGATTCTGTCAGAAAAAGTACATGGGGTTTGGCAGACTGCAAGTGGAAATGGACATCGTTGAGATTAGAATTGAGACCACATATATTTGTGAAATGAATTAGGAAGTCCTTGGGAGGTTTAGATCTTTTCGCAGATAAGCTTGCTCTATTAGTTTGACAATTCATGGTATATTCAATAGTAAGAAAAAGTGGGTGGGACATGCTGTATGAAGTAATGAAATTTTTGGATATGGCGTACATGTGGTAAGAATATACCGAGATCCTTGACATAACGTGGCCTCGACAATGCTCCCCGCATACACACTACTTGGACTCCCTCCAGTCATTATCTGGCAGAGTAGAGGTAACAAGATTATACACTAGCTGACCCGGAAGCCTCCTAGAGAGTTACCAATAGGTTCGGTCCGGTGCACTAACTAGCGGCTGGCCTGCGAACACCGTTTTAGAGCTGTACCCTCGAAATGTAAGGAATATTGGATCTCGCCACTACATTCATCATAATCTCAAAAGTCATCAATCATACTGCATGATGGAAGAGATAGGGAAGGGTTGACCAGAACATAGCTCTAGAGACTAAACATGGGTTCCACCACTTCAAGCCTCCAATAAGCAAAGTGGTGGTATTTCACCGGTTGATGAGAGTCATCTACCACCTAGTACTGCCTGGTAATATAGAGGGGCGACATTTCTCCATGTGGTGTGGGTGCCACACTTCGACCCCTGCTTACGTTGGTTCACACCTGGGTGGTCACCCACCATGTACTTGTGCATGGAGGTTATACCCAGGATTACTAACAGTCGCACCATCATGAAGGGGCAAGCAGAGGATTTGGCTGTCACAGACCGTCCGGACTTCGCCGAAATTGTGTCCACTTGACTTGAGTGTCACCCGAACATCAGTTCCATCAGCGTTTTAGACTCCCAGGTAACAAGTACAGCTTGTCTGGCATATCTGAGAGAATGTCTGAGAAGGACCAGAGCTGTAGGTTGCTGCTTCTTTCAATATAATTTGAAAAAGCTCCATTAGCCCCAGGCAACTTATTTTTGATTTAAACAATTTCTCTTCCACTATCTTCTCAGTTATGACAAAATCATTTAGCTTCCAGTGATAACTTGTAGTATAACAATATACTCTGGAATCTATCTGTTAAAATTTCTTCATGCATCAACATAGATGCAAAATATTGCCACAAGAATGAACTCATCAGATGCAATCAATTTTAGGAGTAAAGGAGTGCTGTGATTAGGGTACTTTATTTTTAAATAACATATAGAATCAATTCTGCTTTCTTGCATCATATGTCTCTACTAATGCTAATATTTATTCTTTTTGTCAGCAACCTGAACATGGTCATCAATAGCTAAGCCATTTAACCTTTGGGCCAATGTGATTCATTCCTTTCCTTCTAGTTAATATAAGCAAGGAATTCTTTACTACTTTTCTTTGTATACTTAGCCATAGACTTCTCACAATTTGTTTTAGCTTAAAAAACCCTTATTCATTTGGCTAGTCACATTGCCACAAGAATGAACTCATCAGATGCAATCAATTTTAGGAGTAAAGGAGTGCTGTGATTAGGGTACTTTATTTTTAAATAATGTATAGAATAAATTCTGCTGTCATTTCGATCTTGGTCTATAATTTAAATATAATATCTATATTCATCCTCACTTCACTGATCTCCCTATTTCTTAAACACTGTGTATGCCAGTGACCTTGAATTAATTCTTGTGCAGTACAACTACAGTTTACACCTACTATAGGTTTGTGTACCCTGACAATTTATCATCGTCCTATGATGATAAATTGTCTATGACTACTTCTATGAATATTCCTATTGTCAATTTGGTTCCAATGAAAAGAATTTAAAAACTGTTTAAGACCATGGTAGTCATTTTTAAGAAAGCAAAATCACTTTCACTTATCTTTCAGAGTAGCAATATCTTTAACTAAATCCACCTCAACAGATTATGATCACATTCACGCAGGGCTCCTTTATTCGGAGACTTTGCTTTCTCTTGTTTCCTCTCTGGCATGCAGGTGCAGAAAACAGTCGAGAAAACTCTATAACTTCTCTGAACTCTTCCCATTGTCAACATCACCTTTTGGTCCAACGAAAAGAATTTAAAAACTAAGACCATTGTACTAACTTTAAGAAAACAAAATCACTTCCTCTTACCTTTGAGAGTAGTGATATCTTTAAGTAAACCCTACGTCACTAGATAATGATCACATCCACCTAGGGCTCCTTTATTTGGAGATTTAATCATTGCTTTTTCTTGTTGCTTCTAACATACTTCTACTTTCCAATTCATTTCACAAATATACATGGTCTCAATTCTAATCTCAACGATGTCCATTTCCACTTGCAGTCTGCCAAACCCCATGTACTTTTTCTGACAGAATCTCAGATATCGGTTGATTCAACTACTGCTCATCTGAGATGCCCAAATTATTCGCTGTATGATTCCTTTCGCCTCAAAGGTGGTACTTGTGCATATGTCCTTTCTGATATTCCCTGTCAGAGACTTGGCAATTTGGAATCTCCTCTCTTTGATCTTCTCTGGCTTAAAATCTCTCTACCTCATTGTGTCAAATTCATCTGTTGTCTCTACCGTTCTCCCAACTCCACTAATCACTTGGAGCTCTGACTTCCTCTCTTTGCAACTTGACTTTCTTGACTTTCATCCAACTTTCCTAACAGTGAGGTAATTTTCCTTGGTGATTTTAATGTTCACAACTCCAGCTGGCTTCCGTTTTCTAGTCACATCGACCCAGCAGGTCGTGATACTGAGGCTTTTGCAATTACTAATGACCTAGCACAGATTGTTCATTTACCTACAAGAATACCGGACAATCCTAATCAAACAGCCAATACGCTTTATCTTTTTCTCACAAACAACCCTTCTAAGTACACGGTCGAAGTGAGAGGTCCTTTAGGCACTTCAGATCACAACTTGGTGATTGTCTCTTTTTCAATGGAACCTTTATCTCATGGCTATTCCCAACCTCGTGTTGTTTGGCATTACAAGAATGCAAAATGGGATGACCTGCAAGACTTCTTTTCTTCTTTTCCTTGGTCGGATTACTGTCTCAAAACTTTTGATGTCAACGTTTGCTCAGATCGTGTCAGTGAAATTATTCTTGCAGGAATGGAATCCTTTATCCCACACTCCACTTTAAAATCTTGTCCTTTATCTAAGCCTTGGTTTTCCAATAAATGTGCTAAGGCTGTCCAAGAGAAGAATGTTGCATATCATAATTGGCTTGTTTCTAATTCTTCAGTTTCATTTTCTGCCTACACCAAAGCTCGCAACAAATGTAAAGCAGTTATTAATCAGTCCAAACTAGAGTTTGAACAGACTAAGAGTAGAAAACTTGCTTCTTGCCCTAATGGTAGCCGAACATTCTGGTCTCTTGCCAAAGCTATTGTCATTTCCTGCCCATTTGGATTTGTATTTCAGGTATAGATTTTCTAAAATGTCTTATGCCTTTAAGTTATTGACTTATCGGTATTTGTTTACTTTAATTCTTTTGTATTAAATTTACTGTAACTTTGGTACTAAATTTTACCCTAACTTTCATTATAAGTGCTGCATAGGGACTACCTTGTAGGAGTTCTTTTGTTTTTCTTTTTCAATTATTATTTTTACTTTATTTTCAAATTTCTACTCTTACACAGTTTTGGACAAGTATGGAAATGCAGTCCTTTGATACACGGTCAGGTGTAGTCCCCTGATGAAAAACCTGATCATGTATCAACTTTTATTTTCGCTGACATCAGATTTATATTTTTCTTCTATTTCTCCTTTTTTTGAACTATGGCTAAATGTATCCACCATTATCTGATGCCAGCTACTATTATTTTATAGTATTTTACAGGTCAATTTAATTAATTTATTTATTTTACAGGTCACTTCCTTTAAAATATTTCTTTTATGTTTCGGCTATTATTACTTTTTGGCTTTTCGGATTTTGGAATATCAAGATGTGATTTTCACATCTTTATATTAATATATATACATATATATAAAGTGTAAAGTGTGTTTAGAGTCAAGCGGCACCAGGGGGTTCCCCCATCTCCGCATAGTTTACATTGTCAGGTGATACAGTATGCTGTAAAGACCAGAGATTTAAAAGCGTGTGGATCTTGGGGTGTGTAATGTCATGTACCATTGTTCTTCTGGCCATTTAGGCCCCAGACCTCTACTGAGGCCCGATGTTGTCCACACTTCGCCCCATGGAGGCAGACCAGGTATCCAGTAGTTAGTTTACTCTGGCAGGTCCCGCCACTTAGTTTCTTGAGATTTCAGTGGCAAGGACCTAAAAAGAAAAAAAAAAAAAAAATTTTTTTTTCGTTCGACTGCAAAGGGAGAGTGCTTGAAGTATGAAAGACCGAAAAAGTGAGCAAGAGTGATTTAGATAAAGTTAGATTTTGATGTGTGGGTACACACTATATACACATATATAGTAGAAATATTAAACTGTTAAGAAGCAAAATAACAAAAGTTATCATATGTCTAATGCTCCAAAATGCATCAGGCAGCAGTAAAGGAAGCAAAAGAATATAAATAATGTGTGGTTTGTAACGTAAATAAAGTGTCTGTGAAAATGGAAATGAAAAATACACAGTGCCTGAACTAAGCATTACACTTTTGTAAAAATTGTATTAAATTTAAAAATTACATTATTAACTGAATTTTTACCCTGTGTAGGGACTACCTTGTCTGTTAGTATTTGCTCCCTCCCTTTTTCTAATACTATAGACAAGTTTGGAAATACAGTGCCTGATACATGGTCAAGAGCAGTGCCCTGATCTTTTCATTTACTGATTTTGCATATTTGCCATCCTTTGATTTGACCTCTTGCTAAAATTGCCCTCCCATATCTGAATACTGTGTTATTTATTTATTTGTAAAAAAGTATTTTTGTATATTGTCTGCTTCCTCAGTCCCAGTTCATTTTTGTACTAGGTTTTTCAAATTCACTGGTAACTACTTACAATTTCTACTATCCCTTAAACTTCTCTTAGTTCAGGCATTTTGTGTATTTTTCATTTCCATTTTCACAGACACTTTATTTAAATCACACACACACACACACACACACACACACACACACACACACACACACACACACACACACACACACACACACACACACACACGTTCCTACTTGTTCGAACTTTTTTTGGTTTAGTTGTAGATTGTTACCTATTATTGGTGTTTGTCATATACGTATTAGTGTTCATACAATTCTGGTCATCAAGCTAGCCCAATTTAGGTTATCTTGATTCCACATGGCCTATACATTTTAAGTTAAGAGGTATAATGCTAAATGATAATGAATTTTTTCATAACAATTTACTGATGAAATTTTTTCTTTATCTGTAGCATACCTAAATTGGGCTAGCTTGATGACCAGAATTGTATGAACACTAATACTTATATGAAAAACACTAATAATAGGTAACATTCTACAACTAAACCAAAAAAAGTTTGAACAAGTAGAAACGAATACATAACTAGCACGTATAATGTCTAATTGGCCTAATGGCATAAAATACAGTGGCATTAATGCTGCACAAAAGAATACATAAATCTAAAAGAATACATACATCTAAACAGATTAATAATATAAATGCTAATAATATATATATATATAATTATACAAATATTTAAATAACGTTGAAATAGTTGGAAACGGAATATATCATAAAATCAAAAGGAGGGTACAGCATACATCAGAGGCAGCAAAAAGCATATTCCTCTACATGATGCTTGAAATATAACTATATAAATTAGAATAAGGATTAAAATAAAAATAAAATAATGCCAGCAGTACGGCAAGACCAGAGCGAAAAAGGTGAAATTAATTCAAATCAAGCAGGGAGGGAAGAGAGGGGTAACAAGGGATAACAAGATATATATATATATATATATAACAGGAAAGCTTCCAAAACCACAAAACCAAATGTTTAAAGATTATCTATAAGAATAATTAATTTTTGGCTGTATTTCTGAAATGAAAACAATGTTCTATCAATTATGATTTTCTAAGCTCAATTACAAAATATCAAACAAAAATATACAAGAAACCAATAATAATGTGTTACTACATTTCTTAGAATTTTGTCACCCATCCCTAAACTGAAACACACATGCTCACGTGGCATTTGCTAGATGGCATGTGAACACCTTTCTTTTTTTTAGTTGTTCATGTTTCAATGAAGTCAGTGAAACTGATGTGCTATAATGAGTTCAGACAACTCTTGCTTGCATCTCATAGATGCTATTCACTTCCCTGATGCACGTTAAATTCCCCACAAAAAATAAACAGAAAAATGTTTACAAAAAGTGGCATCTGTCAGATGCCACATTAGCAGCAGCTTAAATACAGATGCTGGTACTACATTAAGCTAAACTTAAAATTTTATTCCTTACACATTGTACTGAACAAGAAATGCAGTGTTTCTGAGCAAGTTCTAGCATTACCATACAGAAGTTGTGAGTGAGTGTGACTTAACTCAGAACTTATGTATGCTTTGGTCTGCACCTAGCATACATAAAATTAGGTTTAATCAAGCAATGGAGTTGCATGAGATTTGTTTTGATTACCACTATTCTTTTTTTAACTTTTGCACTCTAAAGAATTCTGTTGCCAGTGGTCGTGGATAATACATTTCAAAGGGTTTTCCCAGTTACAGTATTAAAAATTTAAGGTAACCTTACTGAATGTGAATCAAAATAACTACAATATGCCTGAGTTTCTGTCTTCCAAAAAGCTATGTTAAGCATGGTGTGTTAACTGTTTCATTCAATCAAAGTTCAATTGGTTTCAGTGAAATGCAAAATACTTTTCAATATTAGTTTAAAGTGATCCCCAAACCACACTGAAAGACTTAATTTATATTTGCATGCCTTTTTTAATAATACGGTAATTGTCATTATGATAAATGAATATTAGGTACAGTAAAAATAGATGAAATACATGTATAATGAACATCATCTTTTCCAAATCACATAACTTCTCATGCATTTATCATACTACTATGCTGATTGGCTGACTCCCGCAAAAGAAATTACGAGTTGTACAATAAAGAATAATCATAATTCCCCCCCCCCCCCCCCCCATACACACAATGTACCTTTATTAATCATCCATACTTTGATAGTCCTTTTCATTTGGTGAAATGCACTCACTCCAATACTTCTGCCATTCTTCAAAAACATGGAAGCCATTTTTTTGACAAACAATTGAAAATCACCTCCAATGTCTTTAGAACTTCTGAGTTTCTTCTTTAACTTCGGAAATAATAATAATAATAAAAAAAAAAAAAAAAAACAGCAGAGTGTACAGTCAGGGCTGTAGGACAGATGAGGAACACATCTGACATTAATGCTGACTAGGTACTTGATGACAATGAGCAATGTGGGATCTCACGTCCACCTACATGCAGTTGTGGTTGTTTGCAATGAATGTGGTCCCACAAATTGAACAGTACAGTTGAGTAGTAAGGTCCTGTAGCAGTCATATGATGTAGCATAACATGCTGGTAACCATTTCTTGAATGTCAAAATAAGATGACCATAACCTTTCCTGCAGAAGCCACTTTTGCTTTTTTTTTTTCGGTATTGGTGATGACACAGACTTCCAAGCAGTTTTGTTGCTTATTCCCTGGGTTTAAATGAAGCCACATCTCATCTGCCTTTATCACCTCATTCAAAACCTCATCTTCAGCAATCCATTCATCACAGCTCCTGAAAAATCTCCATGTCAACTTGCTGTTGCTCTGGTGTGAGTAACCTTGGAGTTCAACATGCACAAACATATCATATGCAAATGGTCATGGAGAATACCACACACATTCCTACATCTCTGCCAGTTGCCTTATTGTTACACAATGATCTCTCACAATTACTGAAGCAGCATTTATGGTTTCTGTGGTGACAGCAGTAGATGGAACTCTACGACCACTGATTTTTGTGATTGAATCACATCCATCTTTAAAAATTCTAGACCTGTTTTGGGTAGAGGAGATCCTGAGTGTTATTTTTCACTGTATTGTGTTTTCAGGATTTAGAATAAGTGCTGAGGCAACTTTGGCCATAAAACAACATAATCACAGAGATAATCAACTAGCAAACTGAGTATTATGAACCTCATTCAATGTGTATATACTGTACAATATTTCAATTCAATTTTTTCAATTTTAAATTTTTATAAGTTTCCTTAATTTAAAAATGCAGAATTAAAAAAAAAAACGAATATTAAATGCTTTTGTTGCATTACTGATGCCATAAAACTTATAATAATATAATTTAACAAATGTATTATAATTTTATAATATAATTTAACAAATGTATTATAAAATAAACGACTATCAGAGACAGCAGTGTAACTCTTACTGTTTCCCTGTTATGCAGTCTCCACAAAGAGTATCACTGCATTTGACAAACCTAGCGAGTAAATAAAATGGTAATGACAAACAGTTTAACCACTGTCGTGGTCACTGAAATGAATTTTATAGAAAAAAAAGTTGGGAAGGAGATACACAGTAGGAGTTGTAAGCTTATACCACAGATAAATGCAAAAACATTTTCCCTGAGTTTGACAGACCAAAAAGCAACTTTTAAGTATACAACAAAATTTATTTGATTTTCTGTATATACATTATACATTAATTTTGTGATTGAATCACATCCATCTTTAAACACACTAGACCCGTTTTGGGATGAGGATATCCTGAATGTTATTTTACACTGTATCGTGTTTGCGGGATTTAGAATGGGTTAGTTAGAATAAGTGCTGAGGTAACTTTGGCCACAAAACACGCTCTACTGTATATAAATTAATGTATATACAGTATGTCTTTGGCATCAACCTCCAACTGAAGTAGCTCTGCAACCTTTACAATCTTATCTGTAACCTCTTTATATGATTCGTCTTTTTCAAACCCTTCGAAGCTTTTTACGTGCCATGGGCATATTTTCTTCCATGTGCCATTTAAACAACTTTTAGTAATTTCTGCCCAGGCCTTATTAATTTTTAAGATGGCGTGGTAAATATTGTAAGATTTCCAAGTCTCTTAACGTAAAATTTTTCTCATCGTCTACCACAGACAATGCCTGAGCAAATCTTGTGAGTAAATAGTCTGCTTTTAAATTCGAAATAATACCCTGATCCATAGGTTGGATGAATGATGTTGTGTTTGGCGGTAGAAATACGAATCTCACGTTCGAATTGAAATCATCTAGATGCGAGGGATGTCCAGGAGCATTATCTAATAGAAGCAAAATCTTGAAAGGAACGTCGTTGTCTTTACAATATTTTTCAACCTTGGGAATGAAGCAGCATTTAAATCAATCCTCAACGAGCGATATTGTTATTCATGCTCTCTGGTTTGAACAGAAAATGCCCTTAAATGCACGAGGATTTCCAGAATGGTACACAAGCATTATGAATGCAGTGTACACAGAATGGTGCGCTGCATTAGCCCCAAGAAAGAGCGTGGCCCTATCTTTTGACGTAATGAAACCTGTCAATGTATTTTCCTCTTTGGCAATGTATTTTTGATCCTGCATTTTTTTCCAATATAGAGCAGCTCGTAAATGTTAAAAATTTGCTGCGTTGAATAGCCGCCTTCATCAATAATTTTTTCAAACATCACAAAATTTCTCTGCAGCTGCAGAATCGGCACTGGCAACTTCACTGCATACTTTAATGTTGGGGAAACCAGCACAATGCTTGAACCTATTAAACCACCTGCTGCTTGCCATGAACTTGGGTTGGGGTTCGCCTTACTTATCCTTAATATCTTCATAAATACCCCTTGCTTTTGCTTGAATGATCACTCAGGGGCACTCGCTTCTGAATCTGATTTTCCATCCACATTATTAACAGCTGTTTCATCTTCGATATAGCAACTGACCACTGTTGATCTTAAGTGCATTGATATTTTTATATGTTCTTTTATACGTGCACTGTCCTTTAAAATAGTATTCAATGTTGAAGCAGCGAGAACTAATTCCCTTGCAATAGATGACAAACTTTGTCCTGCTTCATGCTTCTAATTAATCAATTTTGTTTCGTTTCCTGGGCACTACCACCACTTGCACTTTCCATTGGTCACTTTCCCTTCATCATTGTAATACGTAAATAGGAATGAAGAAAAGTTTCTGCAAATATGTTTTTTATATGATTGAAGATTTCAGTGAAGGCACATTTCACCATAATAGTGCAAAAACCCACACAATTGCAGTTATCAGTAGTATCACAAATGCAATAAGATCAGAGCTTACTACCCATTTATAATAGATTGCGCTAACAGAAAAGCCCAATAAACAGGAAAGTGCAAATTGTTTTTATTGTTTTATGGTAGTGACCTCCAGAAACATGCTTTAGAAAAATATCACAAAGGCATTCAAAGTTGATTCTTATAATGGATAGCGAAATTTTCAACTTCCACGGACTTGGAACGAATTACAAAAAAAAAAAAAAAAAAAAAAACCCCACAAAAAAACAAAGTGTTATTGGGGGTTTACATTACGATATTTTCATGATACCTACATTTATTCCTACGGGCATGCAAAATACGTTTCTGCGATTTTTTTTTTAAAATTTGCACTGGCCGGAAAAAACTTATATGAAGTCAAATTTCCGTAAGTTGAGTATTACGTATGTTGGGGAGTTCCTGTACTGTCATTATTTTAGCATTAAAAAATAAATATTTCCTTTTTTTTCCTATTTAGTTTTCTTATATTGTCTTATTACAGTGAAAGATATTATGGATAGTGAAGGAGGAGCTAGCAGGAAAAAGACTATATTAAAACCTGAAAATGCCACTTTAGAAAGTGCACTTTATTTGTGGTTTCTTCAGAAAATTATCCAACATGGTTTACCTTTTCTTTTGTTAGAATTAATAATTTCCATATTAAATGGAATAAACTCATACGGAGGCACCCCTTCTCTTGTAAACATTATTACAAGAGTATAGAATGTCATGTGCTCAGCTATGGTGGTCATGCAAGGTGAAAACAGCACAGGCAACAATTAGCTGTTGGAAGTAGAGGCTTATCATAATTATAAAATAGGATATTTTTTCCGGTTACCTAACTAAACAACACTTATCTGTTATTCAACACTTTGTAATCTTATATTTCTGTTCACTGACATTTTTTTTGGGAGGGGGGGGGGTTTGTAAAATCTAAAACAGTAAAAAAAAGATAAGCGTTAATCAATAACAAAACACAGCACACAGAAATTGCAACTAATATGATATGTGCAAGTGAGATATGGAGTAAAAAGATTCTAAACAGAGTTTTTACAGAATTTTATTTTACCGTACTGCAGTTTTCTTTGTCTTTTAAAAGGAAACAGAAATTTTTACCAACTGAATCAAAGATTGAGATTTTAAATAGACTTTCCTTTCAAAGGGAGAAAGCAGGTCTTCGTTAGCAAAATATTACTAGGTTAGGAAGTCAACCATAACGGACATTAAAAACAAGGAAAAAATTTTAAAGTTTGCATCGAAACTTGATTCAGATGGCGCAAAAAAAAAAAAAAAAAAAAAACTATGAGAACAGCTAATGACTTGAAGATGTTGTTTATTTGTAGTTCACACAGAGACTAAGTTTAGGAGAAGCCATATCTGAATCTTTGTTGTGTGAAAAGGCGATGGACAAACAAAAATTAGGCTAAGACTTTAAAGCCAGTGTTTTTATTTCTAAACTTACTAAACTTTTTTTTTAGTCTCCAGAATAGTATTTTTGATTCAAAAATCCAAACAAATTGAAGTAAGAACTACCCTCGGTCCCAATTAGTTCGGATTATCAATGCTCTACTGTATTTTAAATATAATTATTATTATTATCTGATGTTTTATTAATTTTACAAGATTTTACGGGATACAGACCATGAAGAAAACTGGAGACCCTTGACCCATCGTATCTATAAATTGCATATATTCAATAGCCCATTTTGCCACGCATGATGAAAAACTTAAGGATCAACACAGGATAATAATAATAAAATAAACAACTTATACTGATTAACTTAATCACAGCACTAAAGCCCTGCTAGCTAAGAAGCCATTGTTCACGATTATTGTAAGGAAGTACAAGTAAAATGAACTTAACTGAAGCAGAACTACAGACAGAAAATCTCCTCTCTCTCCCCTCCTCCATCTTGACCTAGCATCCAGCAATTCCCACCTCTTAAAAAAAATGAAAAAATACATGTAGTGATAAATGCTTTGCCCACAATCACACTAAAGGAAGCCATTACCGTAGACATGAACAGCTCAACACCAATTTTTCTAATGCAAAGTTAAACTGGTGGCATGTAGGGATTTTATCCTGCTGTTGCATTCACTAGACTATTACTGAACAGAAAGTGTTTTTATAATATATACTTTACTGCAAATAAACAATTGCCCCTCTTTAAAATAAAGCTGTTAACTTATTTCAAATTCTCTTGAATGATTGCAGTATGGCAACTGCTGAATAAAATCTGGACATAAAGGATATCTATAAAGATATCCTTTATGTCCAGATAGCATGTAATCCCAATTCAAACATGTCATGTGTTGTGTTGCTATTCAGAGCAAATATTATGTAGACAAGCACATTTCCCTCATCAAAGTAGTTTTTAGTAAGCTGCAGCATGCACTGAAGATGAATGAGAGAACAGCAAGACTTTTGTTTTGTCCTACAGTTGCATTCACAGTGGGCTATTACTGAATGGAAAGTGTGCTTGTCAACATGGCATCTATTAATTAAGATTATTAAATGTGCCTCAAAAAGCATTTATTCATGTAGAGCCAGTAATCAAAAATCAATTCTAATAACATTTCTGGGAAAGAGAGACATCCAAATGGCACCTCCTGGGCAACTGCTGTTGCCCAGAAGGTGCCATTTGGGTATCCCTTAGGTGGGTCAACAAACAACAGATGACACTAGGGGGTGGACAAACTGTTGTTTGTCCACCCCTAGAGAAGACTATTGTTGCTTATTTTGGTATCTGCAGAGAATAAGTAACAATGGTCTTCGCCATAGGTGAAGTGTTACATATTCAAGGAAGTGCAATACCATAGCAACTCGTTGTGAAGGTATTCACAATATGAGATATAATTAAAATGATGCATTAAAACTACCTTGGTAGTAAAAATGTGTGCATGTATTAATCCATGCATAAGTAAACTCCTCCATACTCTGAGGCTTTAGCCAACAAATATCTCTTAGATATGTTTTTATTTTTTTAGATGTGTTTTTAACCACCATAATGGTCTACACCAGGGCTTCTTAAACTTTTTTCATTCACGACCCCATTTATGATTGCGAGTTTCTTGGCGACCCCATATAAATATAAAAGAAAGATAAATTAATATTTTTTGATGATTTATTTATTAGGTAACAATATACATATACATATGAAAATATATAGTTTTAGAATTCGTTTTGAAACATACAAAAATCTAAAATTAAAAATTGCACAAAAAATTGTAAAATTATATTTATTATAGTTACAAAAATTATATGCCCTATTTTTCATCAAAATTGCATTTTTTGCAATAACATAAATAAAAGGGGATTCTGACCGTCTTAGTTCGCTCGAATATATTCGAACGCAGTCGTTGAGTGGTAAGTATTAAATTAAAATTAAAGTAAAAAATTTAATGAGATGGATGTGCCTGTTTTTTATTGCATAACAAATTAAATCTTGGTGGAATGTTTGACACTGCTGGACGTAAGACCTCTTCAACATTTTTTAGCGCTGAACGATACTGGGATTTAATATGTGTTAAAGCTGAGAAAGTAACTTCACATAAATATGTGGTGTTGAATGGCAGAAGTACATTTAACGCCATATCAGCGATTGTGGGAAATTCAGTTCTAGTTCCGATCCAGAATTCAGTCAAGGACTTTTTTTTGAAATTGTAGTTTTAAGTTTGAGTCACTCGAAAGCTCAGCAAATTCCTCTTGAGCTTTAAGTGGCAGGTGATCAATCTCACTTAAGCCAATCCAAAACGGCTTTTGAATTCAAACTATTTTTTGGAAATCAATATTTAATATAAAATATGTACGGAACTGTGTTTCTAGCGCTTTTAAGTGATTTACAATAAGTTTTGCAATAAAAGTTTTACATTTTCTTTTTTCTCGATTATAAAATTGTCGACACTGGAACGAATTTTTTTCTACCCTACTTTTCCAAATGTTGATCTTTTTGATAAAACTTTCAATTTTATCATTCGAAGTAAATATATCGCAATTTTTTCCTTGGAGAGACAAGTTGAGATCGTTTAATTTCGCAAAGTTCACATTTTCGTTCGGTTAAAAATATTTCGATCTCGTCCTTTAATAGCAATAATCTTCTTAAACTTTGACCTCTTGACAACCATCTTACTTCAGCATGTAATAATAAAGTTGGGTAGTTGGAATCCGTATCCTTACAGAGATTTGAAAATAAGCGGCTGTTAAGGGCATGGCTCTTAATAAAATTTATAATCTTAACAGCATCCTGAAGCACATCGTTCAATTCTGGTGCTAATTTTTTTGCTGCAAGGGCCTCTCGGTGAATAAGGCAGTGAGTAAAAGTTATATGATCATAATGAGCAGCTTGAAAAAATGATTTAAAACCAAAATTTTTGCCGGTCATCGCTCTTGCACCATCTGTGCATATTCCACAGCAATTTTTCCATTCTAAACCTTCAGTTTTTAAAAATTCGTCAACTTTACAATATATGTCTTTCCCTATAGTATGGTCTTCCATAGGACGACAAAATAACAATTCTTCCTCCACGCTTTCTTTATAAACGTACCTGACATATACTAACAACTGAGCCAATTTAGTAATATCAGTTGTTTCGTCCAACTGAATTGAAAATTTTGGGCTTTCTTTAATTCTTGTAATAAGTTGCACTAATTGGTCCTTGTTAATATCAGAAATTCTATTCGAGACAGTGTCATTCGACAAAGGAATTTTTCGAATATCATCGCCATATTTACTTCCATGTAGTATTTCTACCATTTTAATAGCAGCAGGTAATACAAGATCTTCTCCAATGGTGAACGGCTTTTTATTTTTAGCAATACAGTATGAAACTTCATATGACGCTAGTAAACATTTTTCACTAACGGTTATAAATTTTTCAAAGGATTTTTTTTCTTTATTTAAAGATTTATACAGTCTTTCAAAATATTCTTTTGGTTTATTGACATACGAAACATGCTTTGATTCAAGATGTCTTTTTAATTTTGATGGTTTCATACTCTCCGGAGCCAATATTCATTGCAGATCAAACAAAGAGGTTGTTCATTACCCTTACAATTTTGAAATGTAAAGCCAAATTGAAGAAAAGACTCATCATATTTTCTTTTTCGCACATAAGATGCCTGTTTTTCAATATTTTGTCCTGCCTGAGAAGAGTTTGTAGCATTATTATCTGCGTCATTGCTATTCTTATTTAAGTTCAGCCATTTATCCATGGCCAAAATTTATTTTGATCCTAAAATACAATAAATATATAAAAATAACATATTGCATATAATAATTGATTTATTAATTACCGAATAAATAAAAAAAACTAAAATCTCGTTACGGCGGAACACTGACAATTGACTACACTAGTTCACATTACAGTCAGTGTTATTGAATCATAGTCTCGCTGCACGTGTGCGTGCGCATTCCTCCCTTTGTTTGTGTGCAGGTGTGTGAGTGTGACTCTGCACAAATACACATCTAGATGTTATAAAATCGTGTATTTAAATATTTGACATTAAAATCTATCGCGACCCCAGAATTTTGCTACGCAACCCCAAATGGGGTCGCGACCCATAGTTTAAGAAGGCCTGGTCTACACCAATTGCTTTCCCATGAGGTAGAAAATTTGCTGGTAAATTCAGGTTAAATGTATAAACATTTCTTGAAGTACTAGCATTTATACACTGTAAAACAACAAAACTTTAAATAATATACATGAATGAACAATATATATTTTACTCAAATACCAATGGAAAAAAAGTTGTTGTAAATACAACCATCTAAAAGAAGTTTAATGTTTGGTGAATATGTTAATTAACCTAATTTACCAATTGCAGAACTAAAATTTATCAATGAGCCAATCCATTCAAGAATGACAGCAGATAATCAATGACCTAACAAATTTCATGTGGTTTGTGTATGGTAAAAACTTTTATGACACTTAGGGTAAAATCTCTACCTAGCATTGAATCCACTGCATCGGTGAATGGCTAACTTAAGAATTAAATCTGCAATATACAGGCAACCTCCGTATAACATGGTTTTACTCTAACGTGATTGAAAAATTGCGCCAATTCTTGCACAACATGGTATTTTTGAGCTTTTATGTAGGGGAAACCCTGCTATTATGTTGGATGTAATTTTTCAACATTCCCATTCTTTTTTGTGAATCTCCACTGTTGACTCACTAGTTGTTATGCAAAAAGAATCATTGGTAAATCCCCATATTTTATTTTGTTGGGAAATCCCCATGTTCGGTTTTGTGCTATTGAACTTGTGCTTGTTTGAGACGATAAAAAAATGTGACTTCAAAGCATGCAGTTCGTGACTTTTAAGGTTAGTTTGGTTTTTATTTGATCATTTATAAATTTTTCTGGGTATGTATTACAAAACTTTGTTCTTAAAAACCATATTGGAATGATTTATTTGTTGTGAATTAAATTCCAGCCCTAAATTATGCCTAAGGAACTTTGGCATAATTTGGGTAACTGCTGATTTATTTCAAGAATGGTTTCCAAATTGTTTTGTGCCAGCCAGTTGTGGAAAACTATTTCAAGCAGAAAAATATAAATTTCAAAGTTTTATTACTATTGGATAATGTGCCAGGCCATCTAAAAGATTTAAGTCATCCAAAATGTTGTTCCTACCACCTAATACAACTTCTTTAACTCAGCCATTAGATCAAGGCATATCTACCTTTAATACTTGTTACATCAAAAAATCATTACAATGGATTTTGGAAATATTTCTCAATTGTGGAGTATCGAAATCGTAGCTTAATCGCTCAAAGAAGTAACACCGCCAACATTAAATGTGTGTTGGCAAAATGTATGACCAGAATCAGTTCATTCAGGAAATATATAGTTGAACCGGCAGAGAACAGAATCGGTGCAATAGTAGAACTTGCTAAGTCGGGTAGGAGGGGAAGGTATTGATGATACAACTACTGAAGATGTTCAAGAATTACTGGTAGAAAAAGAGGCTGGTGAAGTGGATTTGGTGGAAATGGCATTGGAGGTAAACCAAATCGATTCAGGGGATGATAGCACAGATGAAAATTCTGAAGTTCCAAATTTTACACTAAAAAGCATACAGGAAGGCATCAACTTAGCCGAGCAATTAGAATCTTATTTTTTTAATGCAGACCCTTCGACTGAAAGGAGCACAAAGTTCAAAAGGGAGCTTCAAATATGCTTAGCTCCATACCATGAGATTTCCAATGATTTTTCGAACAAAAGATATGCTGCAACAGAGAAAATGTTCTCGTTTTATTGTGCTTAGCAGCAATGAAGAGAAAGAAAATTAAATTAATGTACATCATCTGACATATATGTATCACAGTTTGTAAGACGTTTGTTCAGTTATTACTATTTTTAATAAAAATTAAGTTTCCGATAGTTACAAGAAAAAAATACTGGTGTAATTTTGTTAGCTTTTGGAATGTAGCCCCCCCCCCCCTTTTTGTACTGGTCCCTTGTCCCGTATAATGCAGTTTTACACATTAGATTTTATATGAACCAAACTACCGTTGTTATACAAGTGTTACCTGTTCACGATAAAAACCTTCTTGGAAAGACTTGTGCATCATCAACTGAATATTACAAAAATATAAACAAAGCTTTTTGAAAAACTGGGATCTCCCTTCTTCAGTGCACATCTGACTGCATGAAGGACTGCATCTTTTATGTTTCACTTGAATTAAGTAAGACTAAACTCAGACCTAATAGTAGGCCTCAAATAGCCGTGCTGGACTACAAAAACTCACCAACAACCTTTTGTGGTCCAAATTTATGGCATCCAGTTTCTGCTGTATTTAGCAAATGATAATTTTAAATATGAGAATAATGGCCATACTTTCTCTATTTTAAGTAAAGTGACTTTCTTGTTAAATACCAAGTTTTCTTTTACCAACTATGCCAATCAGTACAACTGCAATAAGGAAATATACAAGATCAGACACAAACAGTTACAATTTTCTCCATGACAACATAATCAATTGAACACTATATGGCACATTAGTCACAATCAATAGTCCGGGTATGGCATCTACCCATTGCACCTATTTTAATCTCTAGTCCAAGCAGCAAATGTAATATCATCGCTATATAAAACAAAAATGCTAATACATCAAGGATAATGCACCACTATCCACTATCTATAAAATCCAGCATCAGAATGGAATGGCATATACACAGATGAAATTTTGAGGAAAAGGAAACGCCATATGAAGGAGTCCTTCATATTTTATTTTATATTATTATTTTAGGTCAAAAAAAAAAGGGGGGGGGCCACTGGAAAACTCTCTGATGCCTATGTTAAAACTTCAGTTAAAACTATTGTATCTGTGGATGTTCTAACTGTTTTGCTTCCTTGCGCAAAATCCTAGATTTCAGAAAAGGCACAAGGCACCTTGGATTTTATATAAGTGCAATACCATTTCAGAAAACTCAAACTATATCAGGACATGCTGTTGTTGCTATTTGGCTTTTAGGAGCATTAGCAACTAAGGCCATATTGCTCAGGGGATATGTGGTGGTCATTCCCTGACCTTTCCGCATCATCCGTATTTGGTGGTCACGGGCTCGAACCCTGGTCTAATCAAGAAGCGTGTGCTATGCACTGCTGATCCTGCTCACCTGGCTACGGAGGCGCCCTTCAGGACATGCAAACAATGACAGAAATCACATTCACATTAACAGGAGAACCTGGTTTCCCAAAAGCTTTATGATTACATTTTAACAGTATTTGGTTGGAGCCATATTCAGTAGGTTGTGTTCCAAAGTTCATTTATAAGTCAGCCTGAATATGGTTAAAACATGGCCATTATTTGGGTTTATCAACTACAAAGGGAAGGGCAAACACCTTATGAGGATGATGATTATATCAAGGAAATTCACTTACAT
This sequence comes from Mastigoproctus giganteus, assembly GCF_048544385.1. Classification (NCBI taxonomy): domain Eukaryota; kingdom Metazoa; phylum Arthropoda; class Arachnida; order Uropygi; family Thelyphonidae; genus Mastigoproctus; species Mastigoproctus giganteus. Next base: position 242,774,662 of record NC_143576.1, on the reverse strand, counting down.
TTATTCCAATAAAATTCTGGAATAAATTTCACCATAATGTCAATCTAAATTACTTTGTGGGTAATTTAGATTGACATTATGGTAAAATTTAAGGAGAAGTTGTAACAGCATCTTCTGGCAGTGGGAAGGTGCATGTGCATTTATTGGAATAAATGTGCATGTTCACTTATCATTAGTTATAATTTCTGCCACCCACTAAGAGTAGTCCTGAAAGTCCCAAACTTACAAAGAGGTTGTGTTCCAAAAATTTGTTCATTATGATGGTTCAAAACCGGGAATGATTTTTCCCAGTGAAACCACAAGCATTATTGGCGAAGGTAAAGAAAGCCAACACGAGAACCGTGGGAAACTTCGGTAAACTTATACTGGGCAAACTCGTTTCCCACCACCGTAGTTTCTCCCTGCATTCTCGGTAAACAGATAGTGCATGTTATTGGTAGTGGCAGTAGAAATCGATAACGATGTACTGATTAGTTTTTTTCTCATTATTAAAAGCAGATTATTGGAGTTCATGAGGTAATGCCTTCAAGGCTGAAATTTACTTATGGGTACACCCTCCATACTGCCTCAGTCTATGGGTGTTTATCTCCCCTTCCCACCGTTCTAAAATAGGAAAACGACTTCTACAGATGGTGCATGTTATCGGTAGTGGCAGTAGAAGCCATTTTCCTATCTGGTTGAAACAGCGGGAAGGGGGGGGATAAACACCCTAAGACTGAGGCAGTCTGGAGGGTGCACCTATAAGTAAATTTCAGCGCACTCATGAACTCCAATAATCTGCTTTTAATAATGAGAAAAAGCTAATCAGTACATTGTTACTGACTTCTACTGCCATTACCGATAACACACACCATCTGCTTACCGAGAATGCAGGGAGAAACTGTGGTAGCAGGAACCAAGTTTGCCCGGTATAAGTTTTCTCCTAGCTTTTTTTTTTTTTTTTTATGAAAACCCCAAACACGAAAAGTATCAAAACCTATAGTACTTAGTACCGTGCATGGGTTGAAGGAGAAGTATTGGGGGAGGGGGATGCCGGAGACTTTGCTCTAGAGACTAAACATGGGTTTCACCACTTCAAGCCTCCAATAAGCAAAGTGGTGATATTTCACCGGTTGACGAAAGTCATCTACCACTGTGAAACTGCATTATTAATAAAAATATTTTGTAACTGAACAATTATTCATATGAAGAAATCAGTGATAATGCATCACCCTAGTGAGTCTCACCTGTGTCTTTGTTTTCCCAAATTGTATGGACCAATGAGGTGATGAAGGAATAAGTCAGAGCATTTCAGAACCTTTTTTTCTGTTTTCAATTTCATATATCACTACCTTTGCCTCAGTAATGAAGTATATTACTATTTATTTCATAATGCATACCATTCATAAGACTGGACTGCAGTTTTGCTGCTAGGTGACACTGCTGGGAAAGTAGGCACCATAACTGAACTTGGCAACTCAGTGACGAGAAATGTCAACATCTCATATGTAAGGTGTGACAACAAAGCTCCCAGACCAGTGCAATCAAAAGAACACAACCTGAAGTGAAATAGCTCACAAATGGGTTTATTTTTATTCAAAGTAATCACTGCCTGATTGAATAAACGTATTACACTGTTCTAAAATTTTCTGAAAGGAGTCAGCAAAGGCTTCCAAAGAGATGATGTTCAGTTCAGCACTTAAGTTTTTCTGTCCTCAACATCCTGAAATCTCTTTCCTTTGGGAAATTTTCACCTTGAGAAAGAGAAAGAAGTCTGCTGGTGCTAGATTGACAGAGTAGGGTAGATGATTGTTCTGCCAGAAATGGCTTTACAACAAGTGCAGAATAAGCGGGGACATTGTTGTGCAACAACAACCAGCCACCTTTATATCAAAATTGTCGCTTCACCCAGGAAATGCACTTCAACAGTCTTTGAAACACCTGTATATAAAATGAAGCATTAGTCTCCCTTTCAGGTACAAATTCCTCGTGAATCACAGTTTGTTGAAAAAGTGATCAGCATTGTCCTGATCCTGGATTTCTGTAAATGAAACCTTTTAGACCATGGTGATGATTTTGAAGTCTACTGCATGCTCTGATGCTTCGTCTCTAGATTATTGACAATGACAATACATTTGAGAAAATTAGAAATGTCTCGACAAGTCTGGATGAATTCTTCGCATGACACTCTTTATTGCTTTTGCTCACCTATGAGGCTGTGTTAGTGCAAATTTTGCACAGTCCTTCCTTTACTCTAAATCTTCATGCAGAATTTGATGAATCATCTCATTATTCATATCCAACTTATCAGCTTTCACTCTGAGAGTTAAATGATGATCTCTTGCCACAACTGCCCACTTTTGCAACTGTCTTCATTTGGAGAGGGTGATGGAAGCCCACTTCTTGGGTCATCATGATCATCCTTACATCAGTCTTTGACCCATTTATACAATTGAAACACACCAGCTGTAGGTGGTAGATGACCTTCATCAACCGGTGAAATACCACCACTTTGCTTATTGGAGGCTTGAAGTGGTGAAACCCACGTTTAGTTTCTAGAGCAAAGTTTCCGGCATCCCCCTCTCCCCATACTTCTCCTTCAATCCATGCACGGCACTAAGTACTATAGGTTTTGATACCTTTCGTGTTTGGGGTTTTCATAAAAAAAAAAAAAAAAAGTACAAATTAACATTTCATCACCATAAATGGTTGTTAACATTCATTCTTGTTCCATTCATTACAAAATAGTGTTATGGAATGTTAACACTACTAACAAAACTGATTGTTACTTGCAACCTATTTGCCTACTGGACAATCTCTGTACCACCATTTCTTGGAGGAAGTTTGAACATACCACTTCTGTTTATTTTTAAATTTATCAAACATGACCACGACAGCACCAGTCCAGGAAGTTTATTGGCACACCTAGTATTGTGGATATTCCTTGTCACTGATTCAGTAGGTCACTCAATTATGGTGCCTATATACCCAATAACAAGACACCACCTAATTATAACCACAGTAGGAATGGCATAGATTTTAAATAGCAATATACTTCTCCACCATAGCAGCATACTTTTTAAAGTGTGTAGTGTAATACCAAGGAACTCATGTTGAAGCACCTGCATAATATGAGACTTGTGTACTCAATAGAAAACTTAATGTGCTCAATGCTACATACAAACTTAAGGTTAGCCCTACTTTTACAATTAACAAATCACTTCAACTTTACAAACACCACATAGCATGACATTTTGTGCTTCTTTGCTGTTTAAACCTACGTTTTAATACCGTTGGAAAACAATACTTTGTACGTTTTCAGATAAATATAGTATATATAATTTTGTGTGAAGCTTGGAAAAAGTGATCAGAGACATTAAGAATGTTATGGAACTATGGTCCAGAAGCAATGAACAGGGCAACAGTATTCAGGTGATAGAAACATCTTAAAGGTGGGAGGCCAAGCACTGTGTCACTATTGAGAAAACTGATTTCTAAACAAGGATGAAAGACTGTCATGCAATTTGTCTGCCAATTTTAATTTGAAAGGGTTCATCACACCAAGAGAGTGGAGTTAAATGAGCTAAGTGTGAACAAGATTGGCTCCTGAAGATCTCAGTGATGACCAAAAATAAACATACATAGAAGACTGACAGGCAGATGTAATCTTGTTCAACAAAATACTGATTTTTTTATTATCCAAAATCACCTATGATAAGTCTTAGATTACACACACTGACTCAGAATCACTGGCAGTCAAGTGTTTAAAAACTTTTGCATTGCATCTTTGCCTGGAAAAGTGATATCGATACTGTTTTTGATTCTAGAGGCATGATGATCCTGTGTTAACTGTTAATTAATTAATGATTAGCTTATTCACTATCCAGAAATCCAAGAAGCAGGCAATCTACAAGTTCATGGAGAAAAGGATAGCCTGTGGACAGTGAGTCTAGTTGACCAATCAAATTTGGTCACCATAATCATTGGACCTGGTCAAATGGAGCGACCACATAACTCAATTCTTCAAGAGACAGTGAAGTGGCAGACTTCTGCTGGAACAGTACCTATTATGACTTAGCTAATCTCACTAAAGTGTCGCTATGCAAAGAGGAGGGCCATCAACACCTTGGTCGATAAGAAAATAATGGGAAGTGACTCTATTCCCACCTTTTGTATAAAAATCGCCTCCTACTTCATCAGTGAGCTGCTGCCAGAGCTGTACAACAGAATTCTACAACAGGGAGTTGTCCCAGTCACTTGGCTGAATTACAGAGTCTTCCCAGTTCCAAAAGTGCAAAACTCCAACTCAAATACTGACCAATTTCTATTTCCTCACCTCTTCTCAAATGCCTAGAAATGCATTTTCAAAGCGGTCACCAATCAGATCCTCTCCCAGCAACCTCAGCATGCACACTCACAAAGATCACCAATAACATGTCTACAGGCTCTAAACTTGAAAACCCTTCAGGCTGGGAACAAAGCTCTGTTCTTCATGTTGTCTTCCTGGATCTGAAAGCTGCCTTTGACTCAGTAAAGATTAATCCTCTCATGTGCCTCCTGGAAAACTACTTCAGTTTCACAGGTAATCTCACTAAGCTCATCAGAAGTATACTCACCAAGAGATTTCTCACCTTTCAGCAAGGGAATTGCTGCATCACCACAAGCAGGTGGAAGTCTGCATACCCCAAGGTGGATGTCTGTCTGCAGTGCTATTTTCAGCGACATTTCTACTGCTAATGAATGAGATACCGGTAGTTATGGCATATGCCAACAATGTCGTATGAGGTCTCCGTAGCCGAGTGGGCAGGAGCGGGAGTGCAGTAGCACACGCTCTTTGAGTAGACCGGGGTTCAAGCCCCTGACTGCTGAATGCGGTCGATCTGCCAACCCGCACTGGACCAGCGTGGCAGATTATGGTCCATTTCCCTCAACATGAATTGTTGAGGAGGCTTCCATCCTGCAGTGGGTTGATAATGGCTGCACTTTACTTTTTTTTTATCTATCAAGCCCTGCTAACACCTCACCAGACCTGGCAAAGAATCTATTATGTAAATCAATTCTAATTTTTAGTTCTGCTTTTATGCTTTTAAAATACTAGAGCCATTAATAAAACTTGTATTAGTCACAGATTAAATATATAACAACCACTGCTTACCTGAGACACCAGAATTTTAATTACATAAGGCACAACTACATTATAGTTTGCAAGTGTGTGTGTGTGTGTGTGTGTGTGTGCGTGCGTGAGTGAGTGCGCAAGTTGGCATATATACGCATGCAGAGGTTATTTATTTACTTGGACGAAACACCATCTGACTTTAAGAACAAGTTTCTTTCAATTTGACAGAAGAAAAACCGGATATTTTTGCCGAGCAACCTCTACCAGCAGCTGACTAATTCAGCCAGTGAGAATAAATCCCAAAAATATCCATGCCCCACCCAACCCAAACCGACTCAATTCTGTGATTTTTTTAATTCGGTTCATTAAAGTCGAGTCAAGCTGGCAAGGAAAGTGTTAATTTCTGGGCATTTGTTCACTCAAAAGCTACCATAGCTGATGGTGGCTTTTGATTTCAAGCACGAGAGTATAATTTTCAGTATGTGCTTTTGAGTTAACCATGTTTCTAGCCTACATAACCGTCAAATACAGTGATGTTCTTGTATTATCTAGCTTGTGAACTCCTCTGACCCTATGGGGCATCCAAGAATATTAACAGAAAATTTATTTACTTTGAAAAGGTAATCATTTTCAAGCTTCAGGATGCCTCAGATGTGGAATACAGTGAGTAGTCTTAATACTTGAAAGCACATCTCATAAATTCTATTAAGTTGTTTAGATTGAATAACTTCATATTCACTGAACAATCTAAGCAATTTTTAGACTGGTATTTGTAAAATAGATACAGCGACTTCATCCATTTGTATTTGGCCATGAAAAATAAATAAACAAAACAAATATGTAAATAAATTCAAACATTGTTCATTTGCACACACTGTTTAAAGGTTTTACTATAATAAAATAATTTCTAAGTTTTAATCATACATACAGATGTCCATAAGTTGAGGACTTAACTGTACAAAAATTTTCCTGAGATTTCCAACAGAACTGTAATCGGATTAGCTTTAAAATTACCAAGGCACTGCTTCTAAAATTAATCTTACTAGTATCAGTATTAAAATGACAGATGTTATATAAGCTATGCAAGGTGCATAGCTTATATAGCATCTCCCATAACTTTTGTATTTTTTTAAAATTACATATGTAGTTGATAACTGTACTACACCACTATCAAAGCCAAGCAAGAGCCAATCAAAAGGCAAAAATATGCTAGCTTGATTCTAAGTGATTTAAATTATGAATTAACTATGTTCAGCTGTCTACATCACAATGAGTCAGGTGGTCAGTGCTGATAGTCCAACAAATGTGCAGATTCCCTTTCCACTCTATATTCCTAACTTTCATTATAGTTTTTTCAAGAAAAATTCATTTGTACACATATACACTCACACAAACTTTTATCCACATGTTCCAAGATATTTTCTAAAGGATACAATGATTAAATGCTTCTTATGTCAAAACAGATTACTAACTTACCTTTTATTCATAAGATGTCGCAACATACTGGCAGAGATGTAACAACTTAAAATGAACATCTTCAGGCTCTGGGATTCTTCGCACAGTAGGGCTTGCATATGTCCATCCGGTTTTTGATGTGTAGAGATGAAATATTGACCATGTGCACGTGTAGATGTGTTTATTATGTTTAAGTGAAAAGTTTCAATAGCCAGTATTACCTCGGCAACATGAAGAACTGATAGAATTCAAGGTATGTTAACAGCTGTAAAATGTCTGAGTTTCTTTTACAGAGTAGTCACATCAAGGTGTACTTGAATATTCACACTGGTACTTGTATTATCGATATTTTCATTAAATATACAGTTTATGGAAAATGCAACCATATGAATAGTATATAGTGTAACAAAGTAATTCTTGCAACTTATTTAGAGTGAAAACTTGAAATTTCAAATTACAAAAAAAAAAAAAAAAAAAAATACTCTTTTGACATTTAGCTACAATAAAAGATTAGTATAAGTTAATATTTCCTTGTCAAACATTTTAAAGAGAAGACAAGCTATGCTTTGCAGCAAGATTAACTTGTTATAACAGGCTTGTAAATATTTAAAATAGCATAGCAATGAGAGACAAAAGGTATTCATTTAGAATTATCAATAATAAATGATACTTAAGATAATTATAGTTGACTACTCCCATATGGCCAAATCCTGTTAACTTTAAATCTAAACAATCTCCATTTTTTTTTTCCCAATGCACTCAGCATATTATGATGAATCTGAGTGTATCATCCTAATTCACAGATTCTACACATGGAGTAATGCAGGGCGGGAGACAGTAGTGCTCACTGAGAACGCATCATCGGAACATGCTTGACAAGAGAGCCGTCTCCATAGCCAGGTGGGCAGGAGCAGCAGTGCGCAGCACATGCTTCTTGATTAGACCGGGGTTCGAGTCAGTGACCACCAAACACAGAGGATGTGAAAAGGTCAGGGAATGACCACTGCATATCCCCGGAGCAACATGGCCTTAGTTGCTAATGCTCCTAAAAACCAAATAACAAACAAAGCTTGACAAGAGAGAGAGAAAAAAAACACACCACTTTGTTCATTTAACTCAAAAAGAAACAGCATAAGTAATTTTTCAACCAAATATGGACTTATTAGTTCCATTTTCAGTCTTTTTAAAAAAAAAGTGAGGGGCACGTGAAAATTTTATGTGCCCCCCCACACTTTTTTGTTAAGTTTGAAAATTATAATAGAAATTTGAAGGCTTATGGTTTTACAGAAAGCATTATATTATATAAGGGGAGTGAATATAGGGCTTAACGGTACATCTCAACGATAGGTACCCATTATGACATTAGAACTTTTGCATCTTATGCAAGAAAATTTTATTAAGTTACACTGTTTTCCTCAAAGAACACTGTGTTTTGAACAACACGACAAGCAATTTTCAGGATTTTCATTTTTCCCCCTTCATACTATGAACATCAATACATTTTTGTTGTAATTTATTTCATTTCTACAATACATTTTCCCCCATGGATCTGACAGACTCAACCTATACAGTGATGGGAGTTTTTCTCACCTCGTAACTGAAGGGTTAAATGGGTCTAAGTTACCAAATATTTTCACAATTTGCCTAATTTTATATGTGCAAAGACAGTTATAACTAAAGTCATACTGCCAAAAGCACAAAGTAGCTGCCATACATAATCTATTGAAGAAGAAGCAGGATTAGTGACCTAGGAAAAAGAGGGTGAATAAAGATATATTTATATTGTTGACTATGCTCAAAATGAGATCAGAATTGATCTTATGCATTATTTCATTATCATTTTGAAATTTTTTCATTAAATCCTTTTATTTAATTTTCTTATTTTTAATTGTATTAAATTGATTTTTAATTGTGTTAAATTGAGTTTTAATTATTTTTAAACTATTTGTTACTCTAATGTAATTTTTTCGATTTTTTCGTTTTAATTTCTGGAGAGTATCATACGGAAGTGTTCTACGTACTATATTATTCTTATTATTATTTCATTATACATTTGTGATTTCTTTTGTTTAAAATTAATCTAAACAAAACTGTCCTAATCCCGCCTCCTCACTTGAGGACTAACCTGCTAGTGTAGCATTTTGCAAATTTATATAGCTGGGTAGTGGTTTATTTTAGTACCCCTTTTTTGCAGCCCAAAAGTCATTTACTACATATTATCTCTATATTTTAAATAACTATGAAAAGAACTAATGTGCATAATGCATCATTTAGCATCACACAGCAACTTTATATCAGGAACAAAAGAAAACAATTTTATCCTTAAATCTGGTTCATATCAACCACTATTTCTATATTTAGTTTTGAAGAAACCCAAAGGCAACAAACTAGTTTCACACTTATGTCATGACTTGCCACATTCACAAATGTATGATAGTAATAGGATCATATGTATATTTTATAAGGTCCCCATCCCAAAGGCTATTTAGTATACAGGGCTGCAGACCACATGTTGGGAAATGATACTCTAGTAGCATTAGTTGAGGCACACAATGCAAGAAAGCAAGCTTATGCAGCATCAGCCAAAAAAAAAAAAACCCACCCATTTCACTCCAAATATCTGTCTAGCTCAACCTTAAATTTATTTAAGCTATCAAACTTCAACAACAGAGGGAAGTTTGTTCCAGCAATCAACTACCTGCTGGCTAAAGACAAATTTCCACACATCTATTCTACATCCATCTTTCACCAGTTTGAATCTATGCCACTTTAGGTTCGTAATTTGGGCAAGAGGAAGAATCCATCAGCATTATGCTTGCTCAACCCGTTCAAGGCCTTATACACCTCAATCAGATCACCTCACAGGTTGCCTAGTCTCCAGGTGCTGCAATTTGCAGAACTTAAGCCTTTCTTGGTAAGAGCACCCCTTTGTTCCCCTCACCAATCTTGTTGCCCTTCTTTGTACTCTTTCTAGCAACTCTACATCCTTTCAAAAATGAGGTCTCCAGACCTGTACATAGTACTCAAGCTGTGGCCTGACCATTGCCTTGTAACCTTGTCCCTGCTAGCAAAATTCCTATACATCATTGAAAAGACTGCATTTCAATGCTCTGGCAGCTAGTCCACACTGCTCAGCAAACTTCATATCTGACTGCATAATTACCCCAGGTCTTTTACACCCCACTTCCCTGAGTGTAGTACCACACAGTTGCTACGTTTCTCTTGGGTTACTGCTACCCATATGCCAGTATTTTGCATTTGTCAATGTTAAACTTCAGTTGCCACTTCTCAGCTCAATTGCACAACTTATCGAGATCCTGTTGCAGTAGCATACTGTCTTTACTCTCATTAACAACCCTGCCAACTTTTGGACCATCATCTGCAAACTTGGACATAGTATAAACACAAAGTAGTCGTATGTGCAAGTAAAAAAATAATTTAAAAGGCACACTTTAAAATTATATTCTTTATTTTGACACTATCAATATGAGTGGCAGGGAAGGAACAACTACCTCGCTTCCAACGTATAATACATTTTATACACCACTGTTTCTTTACAGATACACTCCCAATTACACTCTATTACAACAATGCAGATCAGAATTTAAGAAAGTACTGGGTACAAGAAAATTTACACTGACATAATTCTAATTGATATCTTAACATTTAAATTTAAAAGGTGGTGGTGAAGTGGATGCAACATCATGCATTCTGTAGAGTTAAGGTATGTGCCCGATCAGTCTTTTGCAGACCTTAGGGTGGATAAAGACGCTTCCACCCATAAAATGTATCAACTTATAAGTGGCCATAGGAGATGCTAAGGGTCCATGCTAATATCTTCTGCTTGTGAATGTTACATGCACAACATCTTTAGCCACCATAAGTCTTATTATAACTGTGATTTCCTGATTGAATACTGCATCCAAAAGTTGGAATAACTTTACAGTTGAATATTATTATATTGTAAATCCAACTGAACAACAACACCACCACATATGTAATGTGACTGCTCAGAGGATTTGGTGTGCCTGGTAAATGCAGTTATTTGTTACATGGATCACATGAACTTAATTCAAAAACATTTTTAACCCTCTACCTGGAGTGCTTGATGTATTCTGTACACAAAACAAAAAAAAAAAAAAAAAAAAGGAAAATTATAAATTTAAATGTGTTACTTATATCAGTGCAAGTTTAAGCATTCCTTCAGTACGATATTCATTTTCAATATCCATCAATTTTTTTTTTTTTTTTTACAAATTGGAAAGTTAGCATTAGTACTGCCATATAATACAAGAAAGCCAACAAGCTTTTGCTGCACTGGCAAAAAAAAAAAAGTAATAAGAAAATACAAATTATACAGTTCCCTGCTCGTGCAGGTAACTATCCAGTTGACCATTGTGCTGGATTTGTTCAAACTGTCAGCCTCAACTACCTGCAGAGGCAACTTGTTCCAGTTACAAACTTGCTGGCTAAAAAAAAGAAAACTTCGTACAATCTAGTGTAAACCTCTTCCCCTGTAATTTAAATGTATGACACCTAGTTCTGAAATTTTATAACAGTGAAAATTCTGCCTTCATTCATTTTATTAACCCCCTCTTAGAGCCTTATAAACCTCAATCAGGTCTCCTCTAAGATGTCGGGTTGACTACATAAACGGAGTCTTTCCTTGTACGCTCACCCTTTTGCTAATCTCACCATGCAAGTTGCTCAACTTTGGACCCTTTCAAGAAGCACAATGTCTTTTCAATGAGTACTCCATACCTGGACACAGCATTACAAATGCTTCCTCACAATTGCCTTATACAGTGGGATTATGCCCTCCCTATCTCTACAGGACGTTTGATAAATAATCAATAGGGCACCATGGACTTTCCTTGCCACCTATTTACACTGCTCAGAAAACATATCTGCCCATACTGTAACTCATAGATTCCTTTCTTCCTGTTTTTAATCCAACCCTGCCAAGTGTAATTTATTTTGGGGTTGCTATTCCTCCAGTGCATTTGCTACATTAACACATACCTGCCACTTTCCTGACCATTCTTCAAGCCTGATCAAGTCATCTTGAAGGAATGCTGCCTTGCAAAGATCATTAGTGACGCTCCCAATCTTTAGATAGTTTGAAAATTTTGACATCATGCCCTTTACCCTTTGTCAATATTGTTTATGAAAATCAGAATAGTAGTCCAAGAATTGATCCTTGGGGGGGGGGGGGGCTCTACTTTTGACATTACACCAATCTTAAGAATATCCACCAATCACAACTCTCTGCCTTCTGCCAAGCAGTCACACTGCAATCAATCTTAGAATCACCGTAATCTCAACATGTTTCAGCTTATACAGTAACCTCTCATGAGGGACTGAGTCAAATGCTTTGCTAAAATCCAAATAAACTGTCGAAATTGTTCCATACATCCAACTCATGAGTAACTGTGTAAAAAAAGTATACATGTTTAGTTAAACATGATTTTCCCTTAACAAAACCATGCTGTGTCCCCTTCAGAATGCAATTTCTTTCTAAATGTCCCCAGATTGTACTCTTAATCATTGCCTCTAAGACTTTCCTCAGTTTTTTTTTATATGAAAACCCCAAACACGAAAGGTATTAGATCCTACAGTACTTAGTACCACGCATGGGTTGAAGGTTGAAAGGCAAAAGAAAAAAATAAAATAAAATAAATAGTGCTGTAAAAAGATTATTATAGCACCACGTATGTCAACATCACCCACTATTACAATATTTTTCCAGATTAATTTGCTTCCTTCTTTTTTTACCTACTCACTACCCCCAGGGAAATTATTTTTCATTTTGGATAAAAAGATTGTTGTTTCTAATGATGTTTTTCGATTTTATTATAAAATATAATGTCAGAATTAAAAATCGATTTTTTTTACATTTCTCTTTTTAAACTATTTCTTGCCTTTCCCCCCTCTCAAAAACTGACTGCTGACATAAAGGTGCCATTTACCTTGCTGTTGTTAGTTTAGCATTAGCAGAGGCACATGTTGCAAGAAAGCAAAGCTTACACAGTATCAGCCAAAAAAAAAAGAAAAAAAACTTTCCCATTTCACCAATCCATTTGTTCCAAAAGTTTGTCCAGTTCTTCCTTGAATTTATTTAAGCTATCAATACCCACAACGACCAATGGAAATTTGTTCCAGCAATCAACCATTCGCTGAAGGCAAATTTCCACACATCTATTCTACTAGTCTTTCCTCAACTTGAATTTATGGCCACCTCAGGTGTGCAATCTGAGCAAGAGGAAGAACCCCATCAGCATTGAGCTTGCTCAAGCCATTCAAAGCCTTATACACTTCAATCAGATCCCCTCACAGGTGCCTAGTCTCAAGATATTGCATTTTCTTTTAACTATAGGTTAAAAATTGCCAGGCGGTAAGTGATTCAACCATTACACCATTTTTTTTTGTGTCATTTATAGTGGATTGTATTAACAATGATGCCTTGCAAAATGAATTCATAACGCTAGACCCTTGTTTAAAATAAAAACCCAATGAACACAAATTCACTTGAATTTTGACCCCTGCACCTTTTTTTGGAATTGGCAATGACATTGTTTACCAGTGGGAGCTTTGAGGGCAATATCCATACACAAACTCATTACTGATTATAAGTTTTGTTAAAAATGCAAAACCCAACAAAACTCAGATGAAACAAGGACTCAATGCAGTCTTAGATCTTCAATAAGAATGGGCGAAAAAAACTTTTTGCTGACTTGCCTAGCAGCCAAATCATCACTCAAAATGCATGAACTAAATGAGACCTCTCCTTAGCAATTTCTTTAATGGCTAACTGTCAATCCAGTGATGTAAATCTCACTGACATTTTGATCATTACAGAACGTTGACGTTTCAAAACATTTCCCTCCCAAAATTTTTGAAACTTTTTTCCTTTCCATAAACTGTAACAAGCATTTCATGTGATTTCATGCCTGACTTTCCAAGTTTACAAAAAAAAATTATGTTAACCACTGTTCAAATTTCCTCATTTTCAGCACACATGAAAAATGAGAAAAACAAGAATTTGCTCAAAGCAGCTTTCTGCTAACTGGTACATAAGTTACAACTTGGCATGAGAATTCTAAAAAAAATGTCACTACAAAACTCAACACACAATCTTTTAACTATCACTATGCATTCAAGAATAACATTCGCTAAACATTTTGATCAAACTGTGTGTTTATATGCATTCAGTGATCACTGAATTACTGAATTATCACTGTGTTCCTCAAACCACTCGTACACAGTGCGTCTTGATGCATTATCTTCTTGGAAGAGCCCATTTCAGTCCAGGAAAAAATGCAACATGCCAGACCTCACCAGTTAAATGTTGGTCCATATGCACCAGGGAACCCAACCCTAGTTCTTGCCAGCAAAACATGCCCCATATTAAGCAACCATCACTACTTGCCTGGATAGTGGGCATCATGTACAATGGATTCATGGGCTTGTATTGCGTGTACCACACATGAAGGCATCCGTCGGCATGTTGCACCAGGTATTTGGACTCATCCGGCAAGCATGCTCGTTTCCAGTCCTCTAGTGTCTAACCAGTGTGATGTTGACACCATAGCACTCGCCATCAACAATGATCAGTGGTGAGGAGAGCGTGTCTCTTGAGTCATCTGTTGTGGAACCTATATGCCTGAGTGTGCAATGCATCGTCATTTGGCATACTGGTCTGCATTTCTCCAAACTGCATCATGATATCAATTGTGCACAGTGACCCGCCATTGAGCCGATATAATGCACTGCACCTTCTACTGACCACGAACATCCACCTTGTGCAATCCTTTATAATCATGTCAGTGGGAGGTGATTTTAACTGTTGAACACCATTTTACTTTGTACACCTTAACCACAATGGGCCATGAGCAACCGACAAAATGTGCATTTCCAATACATAAGCATCCAATGCATGAGCTCCCACAATCACATCCTTTTCAAACTTTGTGATATCTTTACTATGTCCATTAACTGCTACTTTATCACCCTGACTTGCATGACTAGATGCAAGTCAGAATGACACTAGCATATGAAGCTGTTTGGCTTTTAATACTGCAAACTATGCAGCATAGTCCATTATATATGGGTTGGTCACAATTCAGTGAACTGATCTTTAATTTATTTAAAAAAATTGAGTCATCTTACATAACTATTAATAAATGGTATACAGCAGGGGTGGGCAACAGCCAGCCCGCGGGCCAGATCCGGTCTGCGACGATGTTGAATCCGGCTCCCTCGGTAAATGCATAAATATATAAAATCCATACCTGACTACACTCGCCGTAAACGTTCGGCTTAATTCGGTTCAATCGGGAATCACGGCCAGTACAACAGTAACCAAGTGATTCTACGCAGCGTCAAAGAGTTATTTCCTAATTATTATTGTAGCATCGATCGAACGAAGTTCCTTTGGGTTTGACTTCTTATTGAAAAAAATAATATTGGTGCGAGATATTTTATGTTTTATGCCTTTTCTAATTATTACAATTTTTAATTTAATATAATTTATAGCCCATAAAATGAGCCAATTAAAAAAAAAGAAAAATTGATGCCGAATGCCGCATTTTCAATGATAACTGGACATTCAGATATTTTTTTTAAAAATACATTAATAATTTGATAATTCAAGTAATATAACATTTTTTAGGTTCTGATTTTTTTTATTAAATCATTCAATCTATTCCGGCCCGCATCATGATGCGAAATTTTCATTCGGCCTGCTGACGAAAAAAGTTGCCCACCCCTGGTATACAGGGTGATTCGAAATTCACACAACCCAAAATGAAAGGACTAATTTTTCTCATACTAATATACATGTCACACTCACCATTTGTTCATGATGAAGCCACCATGATAAAGCAGGTCAAAACAGTTTATAATCAAACAACACTTTGTTTAAAATTGAATATCAAAAACAAAATTTGAGAAAAACATTCCAATTCACCAGTATCAAATAAATCAACAATTTCAATTACTAAACTTAATATCATTTTAGTTATTATAATTACCCGACTGCATTTGATGGTATTTAATGGTAAAGAATTAATGAATTTTAATTATTGATATTTGAGATGAATTTTGAATTATCCTGTAGTACAGCCCATCAGCAACTACAAGTAAGAGGAGGAAAACATGAAGGTAGAAAAATATTATAAGAGTACTGAGAATACTAAAAGAATGGCGTTAAACTGGCAATTATTATTGACATTTCATTTTCACTGAAAAAATAAGTAGCAAGAATTACCAAATGTTCAGGAGTTGACCACACAGATTTAAATTTGTACCTTTCATTGATGTATATGTAGACAACCAGAAGTGTATAAGTGTGTGGCTGTCAAAATGTAAATCATGAGACCTATAAGAAACTTTTATTACATATGAATAAAGCATTTAGTCCCCTCAATGGGTGTACATTTATACGTTGAAAGTTCACTCAAATGGCATTCAGTTCTATAAAAACTGAAATTTGAAAATTACATTTTCACAATACAGAGATGAAGAAAACAGCCAAAGAAAATCAGGAGAAAACTTAGGATGCAAAATTATTGGCTTCACGGAGGCAGATGTGATATTTAACATATACAACCAACTACATCAATTGTCTCTGATATATATCTATACTTAATACCCTTTTTTATTTTAATTACCTTATTCAGAGTGTAATACAAGATGAAAAAGAAAATAAGTCTGTTATCCACAGACAAGAACAATCAAATTTGTGATACCTACATACTGATATATAATAGATACAATGTTCTAGTTACCCAGGGAGGCCCAAAAAATAAATACTGAAAGTAACAACTGTTATCTGATGCAGGAATAGAAAAAAATCCTAATTTTCATTGTGCTCCCAAATACTACATTTAGTGAGTAATTACACAAGAATAATTGACATTAAATTCTGTTAAGGTTAGTATTTTTTACTTACAAGTGTATCATAATTTTTTTTTGAACTTGACATAGCTTAATAGTGAATGCTGGATTTGGTGAGAATTTGATTATAAAAGAATGATAAACAGTATGGAAAATTTGGAGATTTCACAAAGCCTATAGAACCATTCAAAGAATAGTTTCAATAAATGCTTTGTGCATCCACTCCGCGAATCTATTTCTCCTTTTCAAATCTTATTAAACCATACTGTGGCAGCAAAACATGCCATTTGACACAGGGCTTCCAATCATAAAAGTGTCAACAAAAGATTATACAACTCAAACTATTACATAACAATGGAAAGTGCATTAATATTGGTTCTGATATGATCCAACTGATTTACCATGTTATTCAAAATACTGGTTGTGGCTTCTTCCCCAAATTTCAGTAGGTTCTCACGCCACTTTTCTTAACACATATATATTCAGCCAAGAGAGGTCACACTTAAAAAACAGAAAGTTGGAAAATGACAAGTTAACAGCTGTTTTAAAATGTGGCTCATAACAAACACAATTTGGAGAAATGTGAAAAAAAAAAAAAAAAAATGTATTGCAATTCAGGATTATGTGGAAGATAATTTACATAATCAATTCCAGAACTTCAATAACTTTTAGTAATTCGACATTCAGCAAGTGTGAAAATCACACATTCAAATATTTTTATACTTAATAAGTATATATGATGGCATAACATATATACTGAAAATTCTAAGTTATCTATAATATATTACAGATAATGTAAGAAACAGTGAAAATTTCCTAGATCATTAAAATGAAATAATACATATTAAAATATATAAATAAAACATTTTCATCCCAAGAATAAGCAACGTATTTTAGTATTCTCCTCACACCCAATATTAAAAATATTTAAACCCAAGTTGGCCATTTTCAGCGATACACTTTTTTCATTTATTAATCTTATAAATACACTATTTTTCAAATTAAATTAAATTACTTTTCCTGACCTATTTTGATAAAGATTTAACTATGGCTTAACCATAAAAGGAGACAATATCAGCTGAGATGTGCTGTAACTGATTATGCAAATTATACCTGAATGTGAAATATTTATCTTCAAGCAGTCATTTTCCCAACATCCCTGAACAATGTTACTCAATTATATCCTAAATATATCAGCATGTTTTGTTACGGAGTACCTGAAAATTTGCGTAATAAAATTAGCAAAAGTCCTAAACAGAAACAAGTCAGTCATCCGCTGTCAGTGCATTGTCTACACTTTCAGGCATTTCATGTGCATTGTTCATTAAAAAGTTTTGTGAGCGGAATATATATATATATTATATATGTATATATATATATATATATATATATATGAGGTCAACTTGTAATTAATCAAAATTTTAAAATCTAGCAAATTAGAATGAACATGAATGATTTCAAAATGACCAGGGCATTTATCTCCTTGTGTCTTCTGTATGTGTGAGTGTGTGTATGTATTTACCTCAAATGATGAACTGTTGAAACTACACTGATGTTACAGCAATTCCAGGTAATAATGCTTTAATTCTCAGAATAACACATGGCATATTTCCTAGCCATTTTGAAATATTTTGGTATTTCATATATATGTATTTAATTAAATTACTCTGGTACTTATAAACTGGTAGCAAAGACTTCTGATGTGGTGTAATAAAGCAATACAAAATGCCATAATGTTCTAAACAGAAGTTGACTTGAAAAGTGTAATTGTGCCTTGAACTGAATGCCACATCTAACTTGCATTTTAGACTATTTTTTTTTTTTTTTATTGCTGATGTACTCAGCACATAGCAACTCGTAATCACCATTCACTATCCAAAGATTTTCCAGTATTAACAAAATGTCTGGTCTGAACTGCAATGGGTAAAAGAGTGCTAAAGAATTAAAAACTAATCTTAAACTCTGGCCTTTTGATTTTTATTATAGTTGGAAAATTTGAATTAAGCAGTACAAAGATCCAACCACATAATGGTAGATTAGATTATATAGATCTCAATCCTGGAGACAGCAATACTCTGTTCTCCATGTCACTGTTAGCATGGTAAGTCTGTAGAGGATATATTATATTTTATCTGACCTCTATGCCACTTTACCTTTTCAATCAAATTTAATGGGATCTTTTTAAATAATTCCAACTAAATATCCAGAATATTACCTGTAAACAGAACTACATGTGGTCTAATCATCTTATGATTAATCATGTTAAATGTTTTATATGTATGCAGAGGTTGCTGCTAACTGCAACAAGTCACACATATGAGGTACTAATGCTGCCTACACCCATATATATATTAACTAGCAAAAGCTGACATTCACTTAGGAGAGCACAAAATCCTGCAAGAGCAATGCAGAACTGCAGCCTGGAAAAATGCAAGCAAACTATATTGAAAAAAAAAAAAAAAAAAAAAACCCAAAAGCAACACCCACTAAAGGATGGATAATAACAAAGAAAAAAAAATTGGGGGAACCAGAGTAACCCTCCTTTGGAAGGCATCAGCTACTATAAATTCCCAACCAGTAATATTTCAGCATATAGTATTAAAGTGTTAATTTGATTAATCATTATATGTTTGGTTTATGCAATTCATTAGGATATTAAGTTTTACGTTTTCAAAAGGAATATGCGTACTGTTGTCACTGACAACAAAAGAAACTTTCCAAGAACTGTTGATCAGTGTTTAATAATAAAACTGTGTTCATCGACTGTCAGTCAACTCAAATTGTCTGGATATCCAAAACAAAAAAAAAGTATTTATTATTGTCATTACTGTATTTACACAGTAATGACATACTGTATAAATTGACCATTGCCTTATACAATGCAATAATCACCTCTTATCCCTGCTAGCAAAACTCCTGCATATCATTGAAAAAACTCCATTAGTTGTCCTGGCAGCCTGTCTGCACTGCTCAGAGAACTTCACATCTGACTGCAGATATGAAGTTCTCTGAGCCCCACCAGGGTCTTTTTCATTTGTCACTACTACGAGTGTAGCACCACAGATGGTATGTTACTGCTATCCATATGCAGTATTCTTAGCCCATCTGCCTGACTTTTCTAAATCCTGTTGCAGTAGCATAGCATCATTATCCACCTTGCCAATCTTTGTATCATTTGCAAACTTGGACATTATGCCTGATATGCCTTCATGAATATTAATGATAAATATAGAAGACAATATTTGCCCAACACAACTCTGGAGGAATCCAATAATAACCTAAGTCCACAAAGAGCAATGTCCATTGATTACCACTGTCTTCTGCCACTCAACCATTCATTTATCCATAGTAGCAACTTGCTCTTAATGCCATACTAATTTGTAGCAGTCTTTTTTTATGTGCAACGGTATCAAAAGCTTTCCTGAAATCCAAGTACAGCTAGCCCTCATTTTGCACTGGTCCGATTTGCGCCAATCACTAATCACGCCATTTTTATTTTTACTTTTTTTTTGCAAATTTTTTATAAATTGAAAGATTGTCTGAAAATCATCAGACGAGATTTATCAGCATCATACTGTGCTACGTATCACGTACTGTTCACGTGATTTAGGACAATCCAAGCCAATCAGCAATTAGCACATCCGAATCAGACAAGAAAGATTTCTGCCTTCAAAGTAACTACTCGTGAATGCGGTTAGTAAAGGTCAATGCGGAGAGGAATTCAGTTGGTCGTTTACACTATTTACACATGTTGGAAATTTATTATGCTAACATTTTTTTATTAATTGTGCTACTAATAAATTAAATAATAATTGTGATATCCATGTGCAGTTTTTGCCAACTATTTTAATTTAATAGAATAAAGAGATGCCATGTCTGATAAAAGAAGTTCACTGAATCCAAGTGCAATATTCAGAGGATGGAATCTGGTGATAGCCACCCTGTGTGAAGGGCTATGAATATGCCTCCATCGACTATTACTATAACTATGAAGAATGCTAATAAAATAAAACAATCGATGCAAAGGAGTAGGTAAAATGTTATGTTTGGTGCCTGGAGCCTAACCCTGTGATTTCCGACTGACTCCATTATATAAAGGGTTCCATTTGCTCCTGTCTCCTCAGGAACCTAACCCCGACGTAAATCGAGGGCTACCTGTATATGATATCAAAATTATTTTTTGCGTTCAGTTCCTTTGTGACCACATCGTGGTATCCAATCAAATTGGTTAAATTTCCCCTTAACAAACCCATGCTGTGTTTGAACTATGACTGCAGCCTTGTCTAGCACTACTTCTTTAACCAGTGACTCCATTATTTTCCCTTGAACAGAAGTTAAACTAACAGGTCTGTAATTATTTGTGTCACCCTTTGTGAATTAAAGATACATTTGCGCATCTCCAGTCTGTGGAGATCACCTATGAATTCAAGGCTGGTCTCATAATTATGGCTAAGGGTTTGTTTATTTCCATCTCTACCTCCCTGAATATAATTTTATAGATTCCATCCACCACAGGTGTCTTTCTAATGTTAATTTCAGCAATTTCTCTTCCACTTTCTTCTGAGTTATTACAAAATCACTTAGCTCCCTGTTAAGAGTTTGATAAACTTCCGGCATTCCCTTTACTAAAGAATTCCTCATGTGTGAATGTAAATGCAAAATACTCATTCAGTTTGTCAACAACCTGAGCAGGAACAACAGTCAAACCATCGATATTAACTGGACTAATTCAATTCATCTACTTTGTTCTAGTGTTTACACAAGTAAGGAAGTCTTTGCTGTTTTTCTTTGCATCCTTCACCAAAGATTTCTCATAATCTGCCTTCACTTGCTTGACCTTTGTGACTTGATTACAGATTAGTTTGTATCTACATTAGCTTCTGTTTCGTCCAATAATTTATATGCATTCCACGCATTTTTCTTCTCTGCCACAAGTTTCATCGGTTCACCTGACATCCATTAGGCCTTTACCTTGAAGAGTGTGTTAATTTGTATAAAAAGCCTGGTACTTTCTATAATTCCTTGAACACTTCCAATTTAGAATTTGCTGTTGGTAACATCATGAGTTGGTCTCACTGTATAGAATTTAAAAACTGTCTGAAACCACTGTAGTTATCTTTACAAAAGCAAAACCCCTCACTTTAACCTTGATGGTTAGTTACATCTTTAAGTAAATCCCAAATCAATACACTGTGATCATTGATCAACGTATGAAAGCAGTGAACAGATAGGAAACAGGCTATCCAATTGTGAGACAGACTATGAGAAGGCTATTATGCCAAACAAAACTGTTTGACAACCCGAGCACCTCCACACTTTTCTATGGAATTTGTTCAGGTAACTAAAATAAGCCAAGGTACCACAGTAGACTGGTACTGAGAGATCTATATCGGCAATCGTTAATCAGATGGAAGGTTTTAAGATTACCGAGAGTAATTCGCTTTCCAGTCTTTTTAAAACTTGATGCATATGAGCAAATTTCAATGAAGGAAAGGAAAAACCAATTAAATAAAGTGTCAAGAGGAGCTAGAGTAGGGGTACCAGAAGAAACAATACAATTGGTCTAATTTTTTCTAACGGTGCCACTTTATTTATAAGCTACACTAATATTAGATTACAGTGCAGACATTTTTAAGTGGCACTTCCCCCCTCCCCAATTTTATTAAAAGTATTTAAAGAAAACAATTATAAAAAAAATAACCCTCTACCGATTCAGTTAGGTTCATTCTGTTTCAGACGCGAATTTAAAAAACACAATAGCCACATAAGTAAAAGTATAGTCATCTGCAAGAGATAACTATGCTTTGTTTTAGAAATGTTCTTATGCTGTACATTTCTAAAACAGCCTGTACAGCAGTCACATGTTTATGTTTTGCTTGTATGCTACATAATCTCACATGTTGTACTGACTGTTTCCGAGTGTGTCCAGTTCT
The DNA here is from genome assembly GCF_048544385.1 of Mastigoproctus giganteus. Classification (NCBI taxonomy): domain Eukaryota; kingdom Metazoa; phylum Arthropoda; class Arachnida; order Uropygi; family Thelyphonidae; genus Mastigoproctus; species Mastigoproctus giganteus. The sequence goes on along the minus strand of NC_143576.1, from coordinate 242,752,282 downwards.
TCATTTTTAAAATTTTGTCACCCTATGCTTAGAGTTAAACTAAGTTGGATTTATTAATAACTTCTTTGTTTATTTACAACTGTCATAATCTTTAGTAAAGGCAGTAAGATTAAATTGGATATTCTGAAAAAAATCCAATGTAATATGTTTTATTCTAATCCTTATGAGCCATTTGGGCTATTAACAAAACTTTGCAGGTCTTTATGTCTTTCAGCTGCCACCACAAGAATGTCTTGTTGTTTCTCTTTTGAAATAAAACTTGGCTGGTGGGCAAATATTTCTGCTAGCATAACACACATCATTTATTTTAGATACATCTTAACTCCAGCAGCATGAAATACTAATACACAGCTCACAAATATTCACTGACAACAAAATAAAAATACAGACATACTAAATGTGTGCTGTAAGCATCCCAGCCACTTAACAGTCCTACCAGCCTTGTCATATCAAAATGACTAAGAGGTTATATTATCCAGTGAGGGGTACAGCAGGTTATTGTTATTTGGTTTTTTTTAGGAGCATTAGCAACTAAGGCCATATTGCTCCGGGAATATGCGGTGGTCATTCCCTGACCTTTCCGCATCCTCCGTATTTGGTGGTGATGGGCTTGAACCCTGGTCTAATCAAGAAGCGTGTGCTACGCACCTGCTGCTCCTTCCCACCTGGCTATGGAAGCGCCAGGGGGGTACAGCAGGAAAGCAAGCAAGATGCCAATAGCTTTTGTAGTTACATAGTAAAGTTTAGACCAAACTTCTGTGGAACAACTAAGAATAATGCAGAATTTAAGCTAAATGATTCTGGAATTTTTCTAAAAAAGTAGGTACTGTGGAATTGCTCTTGTGTCTTTTCTCAGGTGTCTAAACTACAGCTCCATTCTAGTACCACTAAAGGTGGAGGGCAAATACATAAACCAAATGTTAATTTGCATTCCTGGCTCTGTTATTTGGGATGTTTATTTCTTGCAACACACTTTTAATTCTACTCCAGCTCCAATTAATAAAATAAACCTGTTCTGCAAAAACCTTGTAACAATTATCATTCAGGTTTTATAAACTGGAAACATAACATGATAGGTAAAAAAATGACATAATTTGGTGATGCACCTAACTTGAAAGGAGAAGTCACTTTTTTTTTTTTTTTTTTTTTTTTTAAATTTAGGCCTGACATAGTTGAATGGTTAGTGAAGTAGCACACATGGTTGAATACATGTGTGCTACTTCACTAAGTATGATTGTATTCTCAAAATTAGTTGTAAACCCCCTCTGATTTATATGGTTGTCCTGAGTATAAACGTAACATTTTTAACCCCTGGCCATGGGGGATGGTATTAGTTATCAGCAAAGGTCACCTATGAGGTTTAAAATCATTAGCCTGTTCTGAAGTAAGGAATCATTAAAATTGGCACTAAACTAATTTAGTTCAAGTTTGAAATAATATTCTGAATATTATTTGAAATAAACTACTATTTCAAGATACAGTTCACACGGTGAAAATTTACAATTAAAAAATCTGAGACAAAAAAAGTATGTGATATAAAGCCAGGATAGAACATAAAACAACAGCTGTATATTTATCATATTCAAACAAAAATATTGAAATATTTTTGTCATTTAACTGTGCAGATTAAAGTCACTTCTGCTCTGAACATTATAGCATTTTATCTTCTGAAAGAGAAACATGAAGCCATATTCTGTTTAAAGCCAAGGAAATAATGAAAATTGACTAAAATTGATTTAAAATTCAAATAAATTCTGAGGAAATGTGTAAAATGTAATCACTAGAAAACACATAGATCATAAATTAGTGATGGTTTGTGTGGGGGAGTATCATAATACTTGTGTTATTACACACATGAACTAAGAGTATAATAATGCAATTTCTGTTATTACCAAAATGGAAATACCAAAATTCTAACACCAAACTTCTGTTGTACATTATATATATAAATATATAGATAAATGCATAGATACATACATACACACATATATATATATATATATCTATGTAAGCAGCAATTACTATGAATATGTTTATCTGAAATGCCCTTGTGAAAGACAGCCATGTATACACATTGTTACTTCTGGAACTATTTGGGGTTTTCGTATGAAGCAGCTAGTTAAATGACAGTAAAAAAAAAAAAAAGCTCCTGACATTCTTTCTTTAAACAAAGTTCATAAAAAAGCATGTTAACCATTTATTCCCCAATGAAGCATATGTTAATATAACTGATATTCAGTAGTGATGTATTCAATGGGTTATATCAACTGTATTTGTATTAGGTTATAATATAGCAAATTAGGCGATGTCAAATGCAAATTCATAAATATAAAATACTGAAAAATGGCCATGATGAAAGGAATAAAATAGTATTGAACATTCAAGTAAAGTGCAATCCAAATCTCTGTTAGTACTGTTGCACCAAGTTAAATTTATAAACAACAGTATATTTTGATGCAGTCTGTGGAATTCTAAAATTTCAGTCAGTAGAGAAAAATACCAAGTGTGCTGTATAAGCAAATTCTCATTTTTAACAAGATCCCTAGTCACAAGTTAATCGTGATTTATTTAATATATCTATTTGCTATGTATTAGCAATACAAACCATAAAAACACCCAGGTGGTACATTTTATTCTATCCAATATACACCGGCCAGATGTGGACTCTGAAAGGACTGAAGTATGGCAAGAGTATAATGTCACACACATACTTGATTATTAAAAATAAGGCAGTTTATTAATGCGTGTTCTGTCATAAAATATTCCATTTTGATTCCTGAACAAGATGCAAGCAAAATCCATTGATTAGGAATCAGCCAAAGCTGAAATTTTCTATTATCAAGTTTGCTTACCATAAATACAGGGAAATTCCATAATTGCTGAATTAATTTGCACCTCTAGAAAAGTTATGCTTTTACAGAATGAGTTATTTATATCTAAGTGCAGATGACAACTAGTGGAGTTTAAATTCTCATTCTCCCTTTTTTTTGTAGTTCTATAAAATGGACTCTGCTTGTGGCTACAGTGACCTAGGTTGTACCTAGTTAATCTTAGCATGCATGGAAAAAAGTTCATATGGCATCCCACACAACTCAAAATTTATTCCATTTATTTCATATTTGTTACCCTAGCAGAAAATGTGCATGGTACATGTGTCCCAAACAGGCATGCCTTGACATAGTCCTGACTAATCTTGGCAGAGAGTAGTCTCCTAACAGGTTGCAGAAACACTGAACTAATGATAAATATGTATTAAAAAAAAAAAAAAAATAGGTGAAACTGAAGAGTACACTATTTGGTGCCTTAATAACAATATGGCATAAATCTTTTTAGCTTATGAAAAATTACATACACGCCTGGACAAATCTCATTCAGATCTAGCCACCACCTCTAAAACTTAAGCACTAGGATTTGAATAAAATATAATGATCATATGCTAATGAATAAAAATTCTGATCTGATGCAGACTATACAGACAGACAGACAGAGTGGACCCATAATATTTACCCCCCCCCCCAGTGCTGGTGTATGAATATTATTTCCACTTTGAACTAGTGAAAAAAATAGCCAAAGAAATATGCAGTTACTACCTTTTACAAAGGCTCATCTTCCATAAAACAGATAGTCCATCGGGCAAAACAGTAACCCTAATAATCCCATGGATCTGATTTATAAAATCAACAGAAACTGCAGAGGGATCTATGCTGGAGAATTGTAAAGGTTTCTGTATAAGAAATTGAACAAACATAAAAAGGATGTCCAATATGGGAGGCCAGACAAATCTGATACAGTTTTCTACATGCCTTCCAGTGCAGTGATCGATAGAAATTTTATAAAATAATATACCAATAATACAATAGGGGGAAATTCAAGGAGGCACTTTGCATAAATCTCTTTGAAACTAACTTCATAAACAGGAAGCAGGGAATGGAGTTTGACCAACAATATTTTTAAGTACAAAGTAAAAGTGCTTAAAAAGAATCCATACCAATACAATTTCTGCCTTCAACACAAATCTCAACCTACCAGAGAAACATATGCCAAATGGTCAAGGGGTTTTGGGAGCGAGGCTTTATCAACCAAAATAGTAATAGTAATATTTCCTTAGGCTTTAACTTTCACAGGCAGAATAGTCTTTGGGCTTGAGTGTTTAATACTTGACTATCGCCTGTTGCCCATCAGTTGACTGTTACCATTCAGCCTCAGGTACTGACAAATGTATAAAACCTTAACAGCACCTCACATTCAAATAGAGCAGTGTTAGACGAGTCAGGGTGAGGAGCTGTTAATAGGTATGTTGTTTTATGTATATTTAATATATAAATTTAGGTTTTCATTTATTTATGACTAAGATTGTATATTGTAATTTTATCAATTTTATATATAATTAATCTATAAAAACTTTTCCATTTGGGACTATTATTTCTGAAGTAAAACCTGCAGTATTGTAGAAATGTTAAGAATATATATTAAATTTGCTCTATGTTTCCCTTATTTTAGTCAGGTATGGTCTGATGATGGAATCTGGCAAAGATCCTGAAATGTCACCTTTGTAAGTTTAGGAATCAGATAAAATTAATCCAAAATTATTTCCATCGTTTTACTTTTACTTTGTTTACAGATTAAAATGAAACGCCGACCAGGCTAGCCGACTGGGTAAAGTATCTGCCCGGCAACCCAAAGGTCGCGGGTTCGATTCCCGCCTCGGGCTTGGATCAAAGTACTGCAAAAAAACCTTGGGAGGTGCAATATGGCCACAGAAGCCGATGCGCCAACAACTACCAAATCAAAAAAAAAAAAAAAAATGAAACAGTCTACTATAACATTAACAGAGCACATATGCAACAGCCAGCCAATAAAAACTGGCCATAAAAAAAAAAAAAAAAAAACAGAACAGAATGGATAGCAAGTGAGCCTGATTCTACAAAAATACACAGAGGACACTGCTTACTGTGATCACTTCAGGACACTGATAACAATAACCAATAAAACAACAATGCAGCTTCTCAGCACTGTGTATAAATGCAGAGTGGAAACATAAATAAAAAGTGGACAGAAATAAAACATTAAAATACTTGAACCTGACTGTCCACTAATTCTCCAAGGTCATTGATAAAAATAAACAAATCATTAAAAACAAATAAGAAAATATTAAAATCAAGAATTAGGAAAATTATTTTAAAATTGTCTATTATTTTTGTTTTGATAATGTCGTTAACCCAACAACATTGTATGGCATGCACCAAATAAAATACACATGTACTGTAATAATAATAATAATTAAACAGTTATCAGCGACACAAATATGAATTTTAATATTCCTTCAGTATATTTTTGACCTTTGTCTGCACTCCTAATCCAGTTGGAATACGAGAAGTATGTCTGTAAAAAAATTAGATCTAAGTTTTAGGCATTCTGCATATGCCTATGCACCAGTTCATATAAAAATATGACTTAGGCATTTGCTGAGAATGCAAAGGCCAACATTATTGATGGTCTTGGCATTCATTTTTATAGTAAAAAGGAACTGTGGAGTCATGTTTTGGGGGCACCGCCCCAGATGTGAGAACAATATTCCACGGTAGGGTGGATTTGCGATTTGTAGAGCGAACAGCTGTTTGGAAGAAATGTAATGCTCAGAGCGAAAGAGAAAACCAAGTTTTTTAGATGCAGAGAAACCAATATTTGTAATGTACTTGTGCCAAGATAAATTACTTCTAGAGGGATGCATATCCTTAATATTTTGATGGAAGACCATCTTTTGAATGGAGTGTGTTGGGAATGGTGGGAGGTGTTTTACCAAGATCATTAATACATGAGTTGGAAGAAAAATGGGATTCTAGCAGGTCGGCTTTATCCTTGGCTGAAGTGACAACAGGTACATCTGGTTTTGACAGAGGTGGGAGTAAAGATGGGCAAAAGTTGGGGCCAATAGCTTTAGCAAGAGACCAGAATGATTGGCTACCATTAGGGCAAGAAGCAAGTTTTCTACTCTTAGCCTGTTTAAAATCTAGTTTGGACTGATTAATAACTACTTTACAATTCTTGCAAGATTTGGTGTAGAAAATGAAACTGAAAAATTGGAAACAAGCCAATATGATATGCAATATTTTTCTCTTGAACAGCCTTAGCACATTTATTGGAAAACCAAGGTTTAGTTAAAGGACGAGATTTTAAAGTGGAGTGTGGAATAAAAGATTCCATTCCTACAAGAATAATTTTAATGACACGATCTGTGAAAATGTTGACATCAGAAGTTTTGAAACAGTAATCCGACCAAGGAAAGGAAGAAAAAAAAATCTTGCAGGTCATCCCATTTTGCATTCTTGTAATGCTAAACAACACAAGGTTGGGAATAGCCACAAAGATAAAGACTCCGTTGGAGAAGAGACGATCACAAAGGATTTGAGGTGCATAAAGACTACTCACTTTGACCGTGTATTAGAGGGATTGTTTGTGAGAAAAAGATCAAAGGTGTTGGCTGCATGGTTAGGATTGTCTGGTATTCTAGTAGGTAAAAATGAACAATCTGTGTGAGGTCATTAGTAATTGCAAAAGTCTCAGCATCTCGACCAGCTGAGTGTGTGACTAGAAAACCGAAGCCAGTTGGAGTTCTTTACATTAAAATCACCAAGGAAAATTACCTCACTGTTAGAAAAGTTGGAGTGGAGAAAGTCAAGTTGCAAAGAGAGGAAGTCAAAGAGCTCCAAGTGATTGGTGGATTTGGGAAAACGGTAGAGACAACAGATGAATTTGACACAATGAGGTAGGGAGATTTTAAGCCAGAGAAGATCGAAAAGAGGAGATTCCAAATTACCAATTCTCTGACAGGGAATATCAGAATGGATATATGCAAAAGTACCACCTTTGAGGCGAAAGGAATCATAGAGTGAATAATTTGGGCCACTGAGATGAACAGTGGTTGAGTCAACCAATAACTGAGATTCTGTCAGAAAAAGTACATAGGGTTTGGCAGACTAAGTGGAAAGGGACATCACTGAGGCCACATACCGTATTTCCCCATGTATAAGATGCACCCTTTTTCAAAAAATTTGGGGTCTAAAAACTGAGTGCGTCTTATACAGTGGTGGTAGATTTTTTTACTTGCACTTCCCGCTTTTTCGCGCTTGTTGGCTTTGCGCTCATTGTTTTGCACTTGTTATTGGTATATTAGGTTACATTTTGCCACGTTCTGCCCAGAAATGGCCCAGAAAAGATTTTTGTACAGTCTTGAATTCAAGTTAAAAGTGATCCAGTTTGCAAAAGTGAATAGAAATCGTGCTGCTGAACGTAAGTTTGGTCCTACTCCAACTGAGAAAACAATCCGAGACTGGCTACGGGAAGAAGAAACCCTACTGAAAACGCCACAGCAGAAGAAGGCCATGAGAGGCAAGTCAGCAAAATGGCCTGATTTAGAGTTGTTGTTATTGGGTTTGTAGGAGCATTAGCAACTAAGGCCATATTGCTCCGGGGATATGCGGTGGTCATTCCCCGACCTTTCCGCATCCTCCGTATTTGGTGGCTCACGGGCTCGAACCCCGGTCTAATCAAGAAGTGTGTGCTATGCACTGCTGCTCCTGGCCACCTGGCTACGGAGGCACCTGATTTAGAGAGGGAATCGAAGATATGGATTGAAGAGCAAAGGGCAATTGGAATTGCCGTCTCCACAAAGATGGTTCAGCATGAGGCAAGAAGAACTGCTGATGAAAAAGAAGTTAATGATTTCAAAGGAGGACACAATTGGTGCTTCAGATTCATGAAAGGGAATGGACTAGGCATGCGTACATGCACCAGACTTGTCCAAAAGATGTCTGAAAGCTATGAGCAGAAGGTCCTTGAATTTCATTGTTTTGTTATTCAATGTCAGAAGAAATCAGTTTGAGTTGGGACAGATTTCAAATATGGACAAAGTCCCCCTTCAATTTGATGTCCCAAGTAACAGAACTGTTGATAAGAAGGGGGTGAAAACTGTAACTGTGAAGACAAGTGGACATGAAAAGAGCCATTATACAGTTGTCCTAACTTGTTGTGCCGACGGAACCAAGCTGCCTCCTATGCTGATTTTCAAACGCAAAATAATGCCAAAAGAAGACATTCCTCTAGGAGTGATTATCCACATTCATGACAAGGGTTGGATGGATCAGGATGGGATGAAGATCTGGTTTGAGAAAGTTTGGAGCAGGAGACCACGTGGGTTCTTACATAAACCTGCTCTATTGGTGCTTGATCAGTTCAGGGCACACATAACAAAAAACACAAAGAAGATTGCTGCAGAGCAAAAAACAAAACTTGCCGTCATACCTAGAGGCTTGACATCCCAGCTCCAACCACTTGATGTCAGCATTAACAAACCCTTCAAAGCTGCCATGAGAGACGAATGGAACCAATGGATGAAGTCTTCTGGGGACAATTTGACACCAGCAGGAAGAAACCAACTATATGAGAAGTTTGAGAATATATGAAGACAGTGATTCATCGTCAGACATAGATGAAGACAAGCTAATGGATGGGAGTTTTGACAGCGATGAGGAGTTGTATGAATTTTATGATGAATAAAACTTGAGTTCAATAACTTTATATAATACATTTTTTTTCAAATTTCGGGCCCAAAATTAAGGTGCGTCTTATACATGGGGAAATACGGTATATTTGTGAAATGAACTAGGATGTGCTTGGGAGGTTTAGACCTTTTCGCAGAGAAGTCTACTCTATTAGTTTGACAATTCATGGTGTATTCAATAGTAAGAAAAAGTGGGGGTGGGGGGTACATGCTGTATGAAGTAATGAAATTTTTGGATATGGTGTACAAACGGTAATAATATACCTGGATTCTTGGCATAACATGGCCTTGACAACCCCACCCCCCCATATACACTACTCTGACTCCCTCGGGTCACTATCTGGCAGAGCAGAGGTAGCAAGATTATACACTAGCTAATCCGGTAAGTAAGTTAGTACACTGGACCGAACCAATAGGTTCGGGCTGGTGTACTAACTTATGGCCGGCCTGCAAACACCGTTTTAGAGATGTACCCTCAAAATGTAAAGATTAAATCTCGCCATGATGTCCGTCATAACCTCACAAGTCATCAGTCATACTGCATGAAGAAGAGATGGGGAAGGATTGACTGGAACTTAGCTCTGGGAACTATACATGGGTTCCACCACTTCAAGACTCCAATTAGCAAAGTGGTGGTATTGCACCGGTTGATGAGTCATCTGCCACCTAGTATTTCCTGGTAACAGAGGGTGGCATTTCTCCATGTGGTGTGGGCACCCCACCTCTAGCACTGGTTACATTGGTTCACACCTGGGTGGTCACCCACATTGTGCTTGCGCATGGGGGTTATACCAAGGATTACTAACAGTCCCACCATTGTGAAGGTGCAAGCACAATGATCTGGCTGTCACAGACCATAAGGACTTAGCTGAAATTGGGTCCACTTGACTTGAGCATCATGCGAATATCAGTTCCATCAGCATTTTTGACTCCCATGTAGCAAGCACAGCTTGTCTGGCATCTTAGAGAATGTCTGCAACAACCTCTATACTCGCATCCGCATACAATATTATTAATTCTAAGATCTTGAATATTAATAATATTAATGATATTCAAGATCCTGTTACTAATGCAATAGGATCTTGAAATTCTAAGATCTTGAATATTAATAATATTAATGATATTCAAGATCCTGTTACTAATGGAATAGGATCTTGAAAAGCTGAGCAGATGGGCTGAGAGGGGACAACTTAAGTACTGCATGTGGGTATCAGTAACCACAGAGTAACGTATCAACTGGGTGGTACTACACTCATGGTGGTAGAGAATGAAAAGGCCCTGGGGTAATTGTGCACTCAGATATGAATTTTTCTGAGCAGTGCAGACAGTCTGTAAGAGTAGCTCATGGTGTCGTGTTAATGATATACAGGAATTTTTCTAGCAGGGATAAGGTGATGATCATTCCCTTGTATAAGGCAATTGATTACTGTATACAGGTCTGGAGGCCTCATTTTAGGAAGGATATAGAGATGCTGGAATGAGTACAGAGTAGGGCAAAAAAGATTAGCAAATGGAACAAAGGGTTGCTCTTACCAAGAAAGGCTTAAGTTCTGCAAATTACAGTGTCTGGAGACTAAGCACCTACGAGGTGATCTGCTTCAGGCATATAAGGCGTTGAATGGTTTGAGAAAGCTCAATGCTGATGGGATTATTCCTCTTGCCCAGATTAATTGTTTGAGGGGATACAAATTTAAATTGAGGAAAGACAGTTGTAGAATAGATTTGTGGAAATTTGCCTTTGGCCAGCAGGTGGCTGATTGCTGGAACAAACTTCTATCTGTCGTTGTAGAAGTTGACAGCTTAAAAAATTCAAGGCAGAACTACACATACATCTGGGATGGATGGGTAAAATGGGATGGGGTTTTTTTTTTTTTTTTGGCTGATGCTGTATAAGCTTTCTTGCATCATATGTCTCTGCTAATGCTATTTCATTTTCAGATTTCATGCAATGGAATTCACATGCATTAGAGTGCAAAAATTCAAATGAAGCCTGGGAAAGCAGCAAAGCAAATCTAGCTCTTTAATTCTTAAAAAAATTTAAAACGAAGTGTACAGCAAAAAACTTATGACTTATTATTCCTAAAATTTTATCCATAAACTTTTACTTTAAAACGTTTAAATTTCTGCAATATATGCTTATGAAAATATCTACTAGCTGCTGTGATGATTTTTCTTCCTAGTTAATGTTAATTTATAAAAAAACTATAAATTAATAAATGATAAATTTTAAAAAATGTAAATTATATATTAATTAAAATTAAAAAAATCAAATTAATTAAAATAAAAATATATATAGATTAATTAAAATTATATATTTTTTATATCCATTATACTGTCAAGGTGGCATTAGCACACTCTACACACAATTCACAAAAACAAATACTTTTTCAAATATTGAAGTCTGGTGGTGTCTAGATCTGAAATACACGGGTACACAAACCATGCACATTCCCATTCCCTGGAAGGCACCATCTTCAATAATTGTCTTCTTTTGGGGCGATCTTCTTTAGGCTAGCATCCAAGCACTTTTTGAATATTGCTATACCATTGGTCCAGTTTTAGTTATGTGGAATATAAGAATAACTCTAGCAAGAAGTAAGCAACACCTTTAACATTTTGGCACATCCTGTAAAAGGAACTAGCCTACTACAGCCTTCAGCAAACATGTCTACTGTCATCTGCATACAATTTTGTTTTCTTCCTCCTCTCAAATTAGCTGTCATTATAGAGTATTTTCAACATTTGTGATATCTCTCTTCACAGTATTGACTTTCAACACAAAACAATTTTGTGTTTTAACAAGAAACATGTATTACTTACCTGAATTCATTGTTGTTCTGATCAGGATGTCACTAATATCATGACATAATGCCAGGATCAAAGTTCTGAATGGGTGAAAAGGGTCCACTTGATGCGAATATGTACTTTATGTAATTGGGATTACTAACAGACAAATGGATCACACTTAATAGTGATATAAAATATCAGTATACACATATATATTTATATACATTTGAATGTTATTTATATACCTCTAAGAGTTCGGAGAATGAAAGTGTTGTTTTTCATGAATCACTTACTTGTAAACACTAAAACCAGTTAGTGAGTTAGGTGTAATTGTAAGTTCTGAATGAGTGTTATTAACAATACCAGCTTCACATTGTTTCTACGGTAAACTAATATAGTGTAGGAGCTTAGTTGCATTTGAAAATAAAGAAATGATTGTCTCAAAGACAAAATACTTTATAACCTTGGCTTTCCAGCCTAATAGATCTTATTAGAAATTAAGTCCATTGTGTTTATTTCAGATCTCACATGGTGTAAAAATAAAATTTGTGCACTTGTCTGTTTATTCCACTTCAGCTGAACAGTTTACATTGCAATATTGGATAATTCGTTTGTACTTTGTTTATAAAATAAAAAAAAAGACCTAAAAATTTGGCATTTTGTGAATGATTATGAAATATACAAATTGTCATAGTTAAAGTATTGTGTATGATAGTATGCAATGGAATTTAAAAAAATGTTTAATGAGCATATTTTCACATTTAAGTCTACCAACATATTAAAGCAAAGTCACACAACACTGTAATTTTTTTTTTTTTTTCCATAAAACACAGAATTTTTGGAATGGTTCAATTAGAAGTTATGTATGGAAAGTAATTTTAACTAATTGTGAAAATGAAGTTCAGCAATCACAGGGTACTTTCAAGTAAGTGTTTATGATTTTAATTTGTAATGTATTGGAGTGACAAGTCTTTAGGAATCAGGTAATTAAAAGGGAGGAAATTTCTAATTAAAGCTACAATAAACTGTTACGTGTAATTGTGTATGTTTAGGTATACAATTATCACATTGTGTAGAGGTAAACTCTATTGGTGGGTGAAGGCAGTAGGTAACAGAGCATGATCGCAAGTACGGAAAGATTCATTTTTACCTGAGAATGAAAGAGTTGAAAATCACTTGATTTCTCTATCGGAATATGTTTAAATTGTAGGAGTTTACTTATGATCTTGAGAAATAAGATTTGTGAGGTCTTGAATCCTCCAGAACCAGAGTACCCTTCCTAATTCCACTCCACCAAACAAAAACCCTAATCTTCACGCTATAATCAAACAACTTTCTATCATGGCTCCCATACAACGGCTTGAAGCAAGAAATCTAGGATAGCCTCGAAAGAAGGTTCCACTAAAAAATGTAGAACCACAATCCAATAGAAGCCCAAATGAAAATTTAGTATAGAATAACGAATAATAATAAAAAATAGTAGAGAATAACGAATAATAATAAAAAATAGTAGAGAATAACGAATAATAAAAAATAGTACAGAATAACGAATAATAAAAAATAGTAGAGAATAACGAATAATAAAAAATAGTACAGAATAACGAATAATAAAAAATAGTACAGAATTAAATGAAATATTTTTAACACAAATAATTTTTTTTAAGAAAAGAACATAGCAAGTGATTGGAGAAAAAATATAACAATACTAATTTATAAAACTGGAAATAAATAGCCGAAAATTTCGGAGGCATTAATTTCTTAAACACGTCATTAAAACTACAGGTATATATTCGCTGACCAAAAAATTTTGAAACTTTTTAGGTTGGCGTCAACAGATAAACGTATGCAATGCAATTACCAGCATTTTTTTATGCTAGTAATTATCAATCAGACTATACATTAGCTGTTGTCAGCCTGCTGTCTGCGCGGTACCACAGTGGTATCGTCACCGTCCTCCACACACCAAATGGAAATAGGCCCGGGTTCGAATCCAGTCGATGACGCGAGGAACTTTAATGGGCCCTTTTCACTCCGTGGCTGAGTTAGTCGGTCTCAGGCTTAGATAGCTAGGTTTTTCCCCAGAAACTGGGGTTTTTTCGTCCAGCAAAACATGCAAATCGATCAGAGAAAATAGGTTATTATTATTATTATTATTAGCCATATGGTACAAAGAAGCCTGAGGCTTATGCTGCACCAGCCAAAAAAAATTCTCGAGTTACCTTAAGAGAGACAGAGAGAAGTAGAAAGGAATCATCAAGAAAGAGAAGAATGACGATATCCAGCTTAGGACATTGGGTTTTCCAAACATATATACGGGTATATATTAGAAATAATGGGTGGGCCTAATATATTAATTTAATTTGATTTGTTGTCAGCCTGCTGCTTGTTGAATGTCTCAATCCCTACTGTGTATTCTGAAAATACAGTACACAGGTAATTGGACAAACAAGGCTGACGACAGATGATATCATATTTTTGATCTTAGAAAGGCATTTTCACACTGTTGAACATGGAAGACTTCTGAACAAATTGGAGCAGTGTGGCATTGGAGGCAAATTGCTGAAATGGATAAAGGGATGGTTGAGTTGGAGAAGACAGAGAATGGTAATCAATGACACTGCTAATCGTGGACTAATCTTATTAGTGGAGTCATTCAGGGTTCAGTGTTGGGTCCATTGTTGTTTTCTGTATTTATAAATTATATTGATCAGGGTATATCAAGTTTAATGTTCAAGTTTGCAGACGATACGAAGGTTGGCAGGGTTATTAAGTACAATAGTGACAGTATGCTGCTGCAATAGGATCTAGAAAAATTGAGTAGATGGGCTGGGAGGTGGCAAATGAAGTTTAGCATTGACACATGTAAAGTACTACATATGGAAAGGAGTGACCCCAGAGTAACATATCAAATCTGTGATACTATACTGACAGTCGTAGAGAACGAAAAGAACCTGGGGGTAATGTGGCAGGCAGATATGAAGTTTTCTGAGCAGTGCAGATGGTCTGCAGGAGTAGCTCATAGTGTATTGTCAATGACTTACAGGAATTTTTCTAGCATTGATAAGGAGGTGATTATCCCCTTGTATAAAGCAATGGTCAGGCAACACCTTGATTACTGTATACAGGTCTGGAGGCCTCATTTTAAGAAGGATATAGAGTTGTTGCAGCGAGTACAGAGAAGGGCAACAAGATTAGCGAATGGAACAAAGGATTGCTCTTACGAAGAAAGACTTAAGTTTTGCAAATTACAGTGCTGGAGACTAGGCACCTGCGAGGTGATCTGATTGAGGTGTGTAAAGCCTGGAATGGTTTGAGCATGCTCAATGTTAGCATTAGCATTAGTAGAGGCATATGATGCAAGAAAGCAAGCTTATGCAGCATCAGCCAAACAAAAAAAAAAAAAAACCCTTCCACTTCACCCCTCCATTCGTTGGAAATACCTGTCCAGCTGAGCCTTAAACTTATTTAGGCTATCAACCTCCACCACAAGGGATGGCAGTCTGTTCCACCAACCAACCACCCGCTGGCTAAAAGCAAATTTCCGCACGTCTATCCTACATCTGTCTTTCCTCAATTTGAATTTATGCCCTCTTAGGTGATTATTCTGAGCAAGAGGCAGTATCCCATCAGCATTGAACATACTCAAACCATTCAAGGCTTTGTACACCTCTATCAGATCACCTCACCGCTGCCTAGTCTCCAGACACTGTAATTTGCAAAACTTAAGCTTTTCTTCGTAAGAACGCACCTTTGTTCCATTCACTAATCTTGTTTCCCTTCTCTGTACTCGTTCCAGCAGCTCTGCATCCTTCTTGAAATGAGGCCTCCAGACCTGTATACAGTACTCTAGGTGTGGCCTGACCATTGCCTTATATAAGAGAATAATCAACTCCCTATCCCTGCTAAAAAAATTTGTGTATATCATTGATAAGACACCATGAGCTACTCTTGTAGCCCGTCTGCACTTCTCAGACAACTTCATATCTGCCTGCACAATTACTCCCATGTCCTTTTCATTCTCTACCACTGTCAGTGAAGTACTACAGAGTTGCTACGTTGCTCTGGGGCTGCTGTTTCCCATATGTAGTACTTTATAATTGTCAATGTTAAACTTCATTTGCCACCTTTCAGCCCATCTGCTCAACCTTTCCAGATCCTGTTGCAGCAGCATAGCGTCAGTAGCGTCCTTAACAACCCTGCCAACCTTTGTATCGTCTGCAAACTTGGACACTAAGCTTGATATACCATCATCAATATTATTTATAAATACAGAAAACAAGAATGGACCCAACACTGAACCCTGAGGGACTCCACTAATAACATTAGTCCACGATGAGCAGTGTCCCTTAATTACCACTCTCTGTCTTTTACCACTCATCCATCCCTTTATCCATAGCAACAATTTGCCACCAATGCCACACTGCTCCAATTTGTGCAGCAGATTTCCATGTGCAACAGTATCAAAAGCCTTTCTAAGATCCAAATATATATATAATATCAAAGTTATTCCCTGCATCCAATTCTTTTGTGACTACACCATAGTATCCAATAAAATTGATCAGGCAAGACCTTCCTTTAACAAAACCATGCTGTGTCTGAGCTATAACTGAATTCTTGTCCAGATGATCCTGCAGTGCTTCTTTAAGCAGTGCTTCCATTAATTTTCCTGGAACAGAAGTTAAACTCACAGGTCTATAATTACTTGTGTCAGCCTTTGATCCTCCTTTGGGATTGGAGTAACATTGGCACATCTCCAGGGTGTGGGTACCTCCCCTGAGTCCAAGATAGCTCTCATAATTAGGGCTAACGGATTGCTTACTTCCTTTGCTGCCTCCTTTAATATAACTGGATAGATCCCATGCACGCCAGGTGCCTTTCTTGTATTTATTTTAAACAATTTCTCCTCCACTTTACTCTCAATTATTACAAGATCATCTAGCTCACTGCCAGTGTTTACTTCATCTATGGCATTCCCCTTCCTGAATAACTCCTCATGTGTGAATGTAGATGCAAAATATTGATTTAGTTTGTTAGCTACCTGAGCAGGATCATGAACAGTTGGACCATCAATATCAAGTCGACCAATCTGATTCATCCCCTTCCTTCTAGAGTTTACATAAGTAAAGAGTTCCTTGCTGTTTTTCTTTGCATCCCTTGCCAAATATTTCTCGTAATCTGCCTTCGCCTGCCTAACCTCCTTGGTAACTTGGTTGCAGATCAACTTATATCTATTATAGGCTTCTGTATCACATGTTCATTTATACGTATCCCATGCATTTTTCTTCTCTGCCATATGTCTCATTAGTTCATCTGACATCCATTTAGGCCTGAACCTTGAACAATATTTCTTAATTGGCATGTAAAACATAATGGCTTCCAAGATAACTTCTTTGAATGCTTCCCATTTTCAGTTTGGTATTGGTAACATCATCAATTGGTCCCACTGTATGGAATTTAAATACTGTCTCAGACCATCGTAGTCGCCTTTACGAAAGCAATAACCCTTCCGTTTACCCCTGATGGTAGTTACCTCCTTCAGTAAATCACACTTCAGAACACTGTGATCACTGCCACCTCGTGGTTTCTGCATCTGCAGATTCTTAATGCATGAAGAATCACTATTGATAATCAAATCAAGAGTATTGCTCCCTCTAGTTGCCACCCGAACACGCTGATTTAGAAAACAGTCATCCAATAAATCCACAAAAGCCTTGCTAGTGTGTGAGTGACCAACCCACAAATTCCAGTGACCAACCCACAAATTCCACAAATTATAAGATTCTCTGATTTACTGGCCCACCCTATTTCCCTGTACAGTTTCTTATTATAGTCATCAGAGTCATTAGGCCTATAGCACATTCCTACTCTCAATTTTGATCTCCCAAAGCTTATGTCACAACACACTGACTCGACACTGTACTGTCCAGTGATGCCGACTGGCTTCACTTCCTTGGATTTTATGTGTTTCTTAACTAATAGCATAACCCTTCCACCCTTCCTATCCTGTCTATCCTTTCTGTAGACGTTGTACTCCCCAAATTCCAGTTCTGCATTCCTGATATCTGTGTGACACCACGTCTCTGAAATCCCCACAATATCTGCCTTGGATGTTTTGAGCAATACCTCAAATTTATCAAATTTATTTACAAAACTCCTAGCAGTGGTGTACACGCAAGTATTCATGCACGTGTTCTTTTTCTTAGCTACCCTAACACAACCCATGTGTTTACTTGTACCCCAATGACTCTCAGCAGTCTGTGAAATATCCTCCATCTTATTTTCCAGGCTGCTGCTCATTGCAATAGAAGCTGTGCAAGAATCCCTGTCACTTCTGCCAGTGGCTACTGTTAATCTATTAGTCCTTGTATGCCCCCGAATCTAGCAGTTTTCCGACCCACCTAACACTGCCTCGATAGCATCAGTAAACATTCTTGCACCCTTTCTATTTAAGTGTATCCCATCCCTGTAGAAGCAGTCTCTCCTGTTAACAAGTACAAACCAGGTTGAAAAAAATTCTACCCCTTGAGTCTTGCACAATCTTTCCAAGGCCAAATTGATCGACAGGGCTCTCATCATATACTCCCTCCTATCGTGTCTGGGCAGAATTGCAGACACTTTCCAATTCAACCCTAATTCACGGCTGTTTTTCAACAGTGACCTGTTCTTTTTAAGTAATTCCGCCGGTCTCCTACTGTTAATATCATTAGTGCCAACGTGTACAACGATATCACCTTTTGTGCCCTTAAAAGATGATATCCGCTTTACAACCTCATCAACCTTTGCCCCTGGCAGACATATCCTGGTCCTGTTCCACCTATCCTTTTTACAAAGCATGTTTCCCGTTTCCCTGGCAATAGAGTCAACAACAACTACTAGTTCCTTTGGGACCAGCGCATTCTGCTTTAGGGGTTGCCGCTGTGTTGCGTGATACTCAAGTGCAAGCTCTGGCGTTGGTGTGGGCAGCTGAGAGCTTGATGGGCCCCTCAATTTTAATCCTTCGAGGACATCCACCCTGTCCTTCAAGCTCTCATATAGGCCCATAACAACGCTGAGTTGTCGCCTGATTTCCTTACACTCCTTGCATCGCGCACATACAAACACATCCCCCATGGCAGTATCATGTCCCATACCTGACTGTCCACAAACATCGAGCAAATAGCGCATTTTAAAAGGCTGTGATTAAGAGGGCAACTGCCCCCTCCTCAGTTTTCCCCTGAGCCACAACACTTCCATTAGCTTGAGCCTTTTGCTTTTCTGCTCTGGTATGAGTCTTCATTTCGATTTAATTTCGATAAAATTTCAATTTCAGTACAAAATGTTGATGGGTTTGTTCCTCGTGCTCAGAATAATCACTGAGAGGGCATAAATTCAAATTGAGGAAAGACAGATATAGGGCAAATGTGCGGAACTTTGCCTTTAGCCAGCGGGTAGTCGGTTGGTGGAACCGACTTCCATCCTTTGTTGTGGCAGTTGATAGCTTAAATGAATTTAAGGCTGAGCTGGACAGGTACTTGGAACGAACGGAGGGGTGAAATGGGAGCTTTTTTTTTTTTTTTGGCTGATGCTGCATATGTTTGCTTTCTTGCATCATGTGCCTCTACTAATGCTAGTATATAATCTGATGATGGGTACAAGCAAAATTTGCGAAACGTCACTTTAATATATAAGAATTTAGTTATTAACTGAAAAAAATTATCTTATTGTTCACTTTTCTGAGCAATGCAGACAAGCTGCCAGAGCAGGTTATGGGGAATTGTCAATGATATGCAGGAAATTTGCTAGTAGGGAAAAGGAGAAAAGGAGTTGATTATCCCTTTCTGTAAGGCAATGCCTTGACCGATATGCAGTACTCAAGGCACGGCCTGAGTACTGCATATCGGTCTGGTGGCCTCATTTTATGAATGATGTAGCATTGCTTTGGTGTGTGCAGCGAAGGGCAACAGGCCGTGCAGTACTCAGGCCGTGCCTTGAGTACTGCATATCGGTCTGGTGGCCTCATTTTATGAATGATGTAGCATTGCTTTGGTGTGTGCAGCGAAGGGCAACAAGACTGGTGAGGGGAATGAAGGGGTGCTCTTAACTAGAAAGGCTTATGCTCTGCAAATTGTAGCGGCTGGAGACTAGGCAATGGTTCAGATCTGATTGAGGTGTATAAGGCCGTGAATGGGTTGAGCACGTTGAATTCTGATGGAATTCTTCCACTTGCTCAGATTTTGAACCCGAGGGGCATAAATGCAAATTGAGGAAAGACAGTTGTAGAAGAGATGTGCGGAAATTTGCTTTTAGTCAGTGGGTAGTTAATTGCTAGAACAAACTTCCGTCTGTCGTTGTGGTAGTTGATAGCTTAACTAAATTCAAGGAGGAACTGAACAACCTTTTAGAGATGTGTGAAATTGTTTTTTTGCCTGTTACTACATAAACCCATATGCTTACTTTCTTGCATCACATGCCTCTACTACTACACTGGTGTGCAAAACGTAATGACCAACACTATTTCTGAAGGTGACAACCATAAAATCTTTACTGATGACAGTAGATTCAGTCTCAGCAGCGATTCCAAAGTCAGCTAAACTGGCAAGTGGTTGGCACACGGTATCACTCCACAAACATCACTGAGAGGGATCGATATGGCGGTCGAAGTGTTCTGGTCTGGGGAGGCGTTATCTTGGATGGACGTACACAACTCCAGATACTGGAAGGCGTACTGTAACTGGTGCTCCCTACTCTACTGAGGTAATCCTTCCCCATTTGCGTCTGTAACGAGGTGCCATTGGACCCTAGTACGTGTTTATGGATGATAACGCCACATCCCATCGCACTGCAGCGGTTGATATGCTTTTGCAAAGTGAGGATATTGTTGGCCTGGATTGGCCTGCCCGTTTTCTCTGACCGATCTAAATCCCATCCAACATATATGGGACGATCTGGGGAGACGCCTTGCGGCACGTCCACACCCACCAGAAAATTTCACCAGCTGAAGATGGCGCTGACAGAGGAATGGACGATGTTACCCCAAGAACTTTTCAAAAACATTGTTCTAAGTATGGACAGGCGGTGCAAAGCCTGCATCGACATTAGGAGTGGCCATATCTCTACTGAAGGCCACCTCTTCCCTTTGTTCCATCTTTGGCAGTGATGCATCTGTATCATAGCAGCCAGTGCTATGTTGCCATTTTTGAATCAAGTCCCTTTGAGTTTTGTTTCTGTTGTTTTGTCGGTGTTGTTTCCTTCATCGTTTCTGTACCTCACGAGGTTCCTTTCGCAGGCTTTTCCCATATTCAGGCCACTCCTATGAGAAGCTACAGGTGAAAACCTGACTGGTCGTTAAATTTTGCACACCAGTGTACTAATACTACTTGGTATAAAAGTGGTCATTATTAAATGCATAATTCTATGCAAAAGCACCACGTAATGCCCTTCCCGAACTAAAATAGATAAGAGTTTCGTTCCAACAATCGACTCTCTGCTTGCTGAAGGTAATCTTCCGCACATTTGTCTTGCAATGATCGTTCCTCAATTTGAATTGATATCCCATCATGCGCGTAATCTTTGCAAGAGGGAGAATCCCATCAGCATTGAACATGCTCAATCCAGGGCGGGATTTACACATAAGCCAAAAAAGCTACAGATTAGGGCCTCATATTACAAGGGGCCGCTCTCTTACTTAAAAATTATTTTTTAATATTGTCACAGTGAATCGGTGAATGGTCTCATACATGTTATCGCTTAGGGTTACAATAAGTTTAAATCCCGCTTTGGCTCAATCCATTCAATGCCTTAAACATCTCAGTCAGATCAACCCACAAGAGCATATCATCTAGGTTTTGCAATTTTCAGAACTCATTTTTTTCTTGGTAAGACCACCCTTTTGTTCCCTTCACTAATATCGTTGCACTTCTTTGCATCCATTGCAGCAGATCGATATTCTTCGTAAGCTGAGGAATCCAGACCTATACACAGCACTCAAGCTGGAAAAGTTCCTGTATATCATTGATAAAAAAAACCCTATTAACTGTCCTGGCAGCTGCATTGCTAGGCGAACTTTATATCTGATCGCACAATTTTCCTCAGGAATTTTTGATTAATTCGAGTATAGGGCCATATAGTTAATACGTTAACCTGGGATCACTGCTATCCATATGCAGTATGTTGCATTTGTCCGTATTGAACTTCAATGGCCATTTTTCAACCCATCTGCCTAATTTTTGTAGACTTATTGCAGTCGCTTGCTGTGATTATTGTCATTAAACACTATACTAACCAATTTATCACCTGCAAACTTAGACATTAAACCTGATGTACTTCATTAAAAACTTATTAATATAGAAAATATTAGAAAACCCTTTCGCTATTTCGAAAGGGTCACTCACGAGCTGGATTTAGGGAATAATTTCGACATTGTTTATTTAGATTTCAGCAAAGCTTTTGACTCAGTCCCACATGAGCGGTTGCTTTATAAGCTGGAACAGGTTGGAATCACTGGGAAAATCCTTAGATGGATAGAAGGATGGCTTCAGGGCAGGAGGCAGAGGGTTGTGATAAATGGCTATTCCTCAGATTGGGTTGATGTAAGAAGTGGGGTTCCCCAAGGATCAGTATTAGGACCACTGTTGTTTTTAATTTTCATAAACGACATTGATGAAGGGATAGAGGGCGTGATGTCTAAATTTGCAGATGATGTTAAAATTGGGAGAGTAGTTAATGATCACTGTCAAGCTGAGCTTCTTCAGAGAGACCTAGATAGACTTCAGGAATGGTCAGAAAAATGGCAGCTGTGCTTTAATCCAACAAAGTGTAAGGTATTACACCTGGGAAACAGTAATCCCAAAAAAACGTATTCACTTGGTGGAGTTCAACTAAAGCCAGTACTGGAGGAAAGGGACTTGGGTGTTACGATACGGTCAGACATGAAATTCTCTGAGCATTGTAAACAGGTTGCAAGGAAGGCCCATGGTGTCCTATCGATGATCTATCGAACTTTTGCAAGTAGAGATAGGGACGTGATAATCCCATTATATAAGGCTTATGTTAGACCACACTTGGAATACTGTGTTCAAGTATGGAGACCGCACCTGAAGAAAGACATCGAGCTTCTTGAAAGGGTGCAAAGAAGGGTAACTCGCCTGGTGAGATCGGCAAAAGGGCGTCCTTATGAAGAAAGACTTCGAATATGTGGGTTGCAGAGTTTGGAAACTAGACACCTTAGAGGAGATTTGATTGAGGTGTTTAAGGCTCTGAGAGGCATCAGTAAAATGAATGAGGACAAAATTTTCAAGATTATAAATGATGCTAGAACTAGGGGACATAAATTCAAGTTACGGGGGGAAATGTTTAGATTGGATTGCAGGAAGTTCTATTTTAGCCAGCGAGTTATAAATTACTGGAATAAGTTGCCTTCATGGGTGGTAGAGGCCGACAGTTTGGGGAAATTCAAAGGTCATCTGGATAGTACTTTCGGGTAAGGGAAGCACATAGGTTGATAGGTTTAATTTCCTTTTTATTTTATTTTTTTTATTTATTAATTATTATTATTTAGTTATTTATTTATTTATTTTTTTTTTTTTTTTGTTTTTATCATTGTTTTGTTCGGATTTTTTTTTTTTTTTTTTTTTTGGCTGGTGCAGCATAAGCCATAGGCTTTCTTGCACCATGCGGCCGTTACTAATACTAATACTAATACTAAAATACCGGCCCAGCACTGAACTCTGTGGCACTCCACTGATAACATTAGTTCAAGAAGAGCAGTGTCCATTAATAACCACTCTCTATCTTCCTCCATTCATTCTTTTATTCATATTATAATTTTCCATTAAGGGCACACTGTTCCAATTTGTACAGCAGCCTTTTATGTGCGACTGTACTAAAAGATTTTCCAAAATTCAAATATACAGGGTGTCTCAAAAATATTGGTACAAACGTTTAGGGGAAGTATGTAACATCTAAAGGAATGTGAATCGCATAGGAACCCATAACCGGAACCGTCACCTGAAAGTAGTAGCAGAGGCACAAGAAGGAAAAATGACACAAGACAGTAATTAGTGGCAAACATTTATTTGACATAATATTAACAATGGAGTACGAGATGGATGCATTTCATGATGTTACAACTGATGCGCGAAGGTTCCACCATGAGACGGGATGCATGCATGACACCGATGCAGCATGGATTGGCGGACACGGTCGAACACACCTGGAGTTTCTTTGACAGTAGCAGCAGTGCAGACGAGTCGCGCCACGAGATCCATTTCCGTCTTCACAGACGATTCATACACGATAGATTTGAGGGCCCCCCACAGAAAGAAATCGAGGCTCGATAAATCAGGCGAGCGTGGGAGCCAGGCAACGGGTCCACCACGGCCAATCCATCGACACCCAAAACGCCTGTTCAAATGGTCACGAACACACCTTCCATAATGGGCAGGCGCCCCGTCATGTTGAAACCAAATGTTGTGTCTCACATTTGCTGGAACATCGTCAAGTAACCCTGGTAGAACTTGTTCAAGAAAGATCCCATATTTAGCGGAGTTCATGCGGGATGGTAACAGATATGGGCCAACTAAGCAGTCACGGACCATAACTGCCCCCACATTGATTGCGAAGCGATGTTGTGCCGCATAGGGGCGCACACCGTGTGGGTTGTCGTGAGCCCACACATGAGCATTGTGCTGATTGAATAAGCCTTTCCGAGTGAAATAAGCCTCATCCGTTAACAAAACATAGGCTGGACCCGTTGTCTTGAACACTTTCTTGGAGAAACCACTACGCAAAAGTCACACCTGCAGGATGATCTTGGGGAAGCAGTAACTGAACCCTTTGGAGATGAAAGGGGTGTAAGGAATCGTTGTGCCAGACATGCTGTACGCTGCAACGAGACACTCCTAAGGCAGAGGCAACGGCACGTGTGCTGGTAATAGGATTATTCTGGACGCCATTCAACACACTTTCTTCCATGGCGGGAGTTCGTGTCGAACGTGGTCTGCTCGCACTACTCCTGTTACCTCTAAATGACCCATAATCGCACAAATTTTGATGCACACGCGCAAACAAACGGTGGTCCGGTACGTCTGTCTGGGGAGCGCTCTTCATAAATTCGTTGAGCGGCTCGTCCATTGCCCTCTGCTAATCCATACACTAGGTGCATGTCTGGAAGCTCACAGTTCGTATATCGATGCATGCTCTTCGTGCGGCGACTACTGCTTGAATGAGTAAACCAGAAATTTTCCCTCTCGCGAACTGATGAACAGCGCCGTCTACCGACTTACGGTGGAGTTTCCGGTTATGGGTTCCTATGTGATTCACATTCCTTTAGATGTTACCTACTTCCCCTAAACGTTTGTACCAATATTCTTGAGACACCCTGTATATCAAACTTATTTTTTTGATCCAGTTCCTCGGTTATTTCCTCACAGAATCCAATCAGATCAGTCAGAGAAGACTTCCCCTTAACAAATCCACGTTGTGTGTGCAGTATAATTGCGTCCTGCCTAGATGGTCCACATTCATTCTTTAACCAGTAACTCAGTTATTTTTCCTGAAACAGGAGTTATGCTGACAGGTCTGTAGTTTTCTAATGTCACCTTTTGATCCCCCTTTGTGTAATCGGGATAAATTCGCACAACTCCAGTTCAGAGAGACTTCCCCTGAATCTAAAGATGCTCTCATAATCATGGTCAAGGGTTTGCTAACCTCCTTTGCTTTCTCCCTTAATATTAATGATAGAATCCACCACCTCAGCTGACTTTTTATGTTTAAATTCAACAATTTCTCTTCCACTTTCCTCTCAGTTATCAAAAAATCACTCAGCTTCCTGTTAGAGTTTGATAAACTTCTGGTATCCCCCTCCCTAAAGAATTCCTCATATGTGAATGTAGATGCAAAATACCTATTTACTTTGTCATCAACCTATTCGACGTCAAGCTGGCCAATGTGAGTCAACACTTTCTTTCTACTGTTAACATAAATAGAGATGTCCTTGCCAGTTTTCTCGTAATCTGCCTTACCTTTTCCGACTTCCTTTGTGACTTGATTACAGACTAGTTTCTACACTCAGTACATACTGAATTATGACTACACTGTCCGTAATGGACTATGCCCATATCTCGCAGGATAAAAAACTGAACCATATTGGGAAAGTTTATATCGGAAACGGAATGTCTTCTCGGTTGCTCACGACCCACTCTGGTTAAAGTGTACAAAGAATGGTGTCGAAAGGATCAAACCATCTTCCGCTGACAAAACTGTAAAGGATTATGCAAGGTGGTAAGCAAAGTTCGTAGTAAGCAAAAGGTGCTACGCGTTGTACCCATCCAATAGCAGGTTACTGTCTCGATAGTTGAATTCGCAATACAACATGGAGAATACAAGAAGAATATCCTAAATGACGATTCGCTACACACTCAATCGTTTGGGATTCCACAGGCAGAAACTCGTGCACAGTGCGGGCCTGATGACGCAGCGTATTATCGTCTTGGAAGATTCCATTTCTGTCTTGTAAAAAATGAAACAAGGCAGACTGCAGATGATCTCCTAAGAGCTGCCAGTAGGCCTCACCACTTGTTTGCGAGGGTAGCACAGTAGTATCGTCGCCGCTGTGTTTATCCCAGGCGGGAGAAACCCAAGTTCGAATCCCATCGACGACGAGAGGAACTTTTATGTGCTTCTGTCACTTAGTGGCTGAGTTAGTCGATCTCAGGCGTAAATGGCAAGGTATTTTTACCGGACTCTCACTCTAGTGGAATCCATACCATGATGTGTGCGGATTATAATTCTGGAAAAATGTGGGCCTATTAGATATTAAATAACGGTTTCTAACTCTTTGGCCAGTGCGCGTACAAAGATAATATTAGAACATTTTAATGTAATTTTGCAATGACTGGCAAGGATTTCTAAAAAAAAAAAAAAAGCATAGATATAATATTTATTCTAAAGCAGTAATAGAAAAATTATTATCCAATAATACACCAATTTATATGTATTTCATAGGACTTCAAAAGGCTTTGGATTAATAAAAAAAATGTATATTAAAATAAATCAAGGTAACACAGAAAAATTGATAATGTTGTATCTCAGTAATGATATCCTAGCAAATATAGCGCACAAAAACAAACAAAAAATTCAATATAAAGCATATTGTATTGTGTTCTGCACAATTTATTGACCACTAAAATTAAAATTATATTCATGAAATAAAAATCATATTCATGCAATAATAATAAATAATATAGATCAAGATTTTGAATATAAAGAAAAGGCCAAATGGATGTTGAATAAGATATCATCATTCTTCTCTTTCTTGGTGATTCTCTTCTACTTTTGACTGTCTCTCTCTCTCTCTCACAGGGTAACTCGGGATATTTTTTTTTCCTGGTGCAGCATAAGCCTCAGGCTTCCTTGCACCATATGGCTATTTATAATAATAATAATAATAATAATAATAATAATAATAATATGCAGATTGGTTTTGCAAGCATGTAGCTTATACGCTTGCAATACTGATAATCAAATCATCAGTATTATATATTACAGCCCTAGTTTTTTAGTTTAATCCTCGATCTAATTAAAGTAATTAAAGAAGAAAATAAAGGAAATAAAATCAAAAATTAATTATGATCTAAAACTCTAAAATGAAATATACCTATAGATCGATAATAAAATATTCTATTAACCGCAAATAAAAATTAGTAATAATAAATATAATGCCACACAGATAACGTAGGGTTAAAATCCTGCCACACTCGACGGTGTCGAGTGTGGCAGGATTTTAACCCTACGTTATCTTAACCCTACGTCGAGTGTGGCAGGATTTTAGATCTGTCGAGTGTGACAGATCTAAACCGTCACGATTTCTCTGTTGTAGGGGGGAATAAAAAAAGTGTTATTACTTGTTGTTTTTGTTGAGTTTACTTTGTTTTGACTTAAACCCTATTGATGTCTCAACCCAACAAATCTGACTGCAATTCACAGAAAATTCTAGATTCTAGGGTGTGTAAAGCGGGTGTTAGCAGAACATTAAGACACACATTTATTTACAAAAAAATTACAACCTTTAATGAACATTATATACAGCATTTACATAAAAAAAACAAACTACATATATATACATGCATATCAATTTCCATATATTTGAACCATACTACAGTAAAATACACTACCTCTCACTCATCAACTATTCTCGATTTACAAATTATTAACATCAGTTTGTATCAGTTGTATCTTACTTAATATGAATCCTCGATGATTACTCAACCAATCTCTTACATTACCAATTTTTATCACTTACATCAGAAAAACTCATTTCAACTCTTTTTACTCTTTTTGTTTATTTATTTATAGTCTTTAATACATGAAATGTATCACAACTGGTATCCTCTTACCTCAGTAATATTCACTATAAATCGCACATTCTACCTAAATTACTCTGTAGTTATCATCTTAGTCATACCTCTTTACTCATCAGTGTTCTCTATTAATAAAATTTCTTTCTCTTTACACCTCAGCTGGTATGTTTGGTATGTTATCTTGTGTTGGCACCTGGTCTAATTTAATGATATAGGTTAACATATCCTTACAGTATTACCCCTATAAATATAATTTCTTTACTAATTCCTTTATATTATTAGTTTCTTTTTATTACCCCTGTACCACCCTTTCATTATTTCATAATCATTAACATTCATAACAAATTATTTCACCCTTAGTAACTAATTTGCCTAATACAACATGACATGAGTGTTCTTTTTTAAAAGGATTATCACTCAATTCCTTACAGAGCTAGATTATGAGTCCTTGAGTTCAGGATTCGAGAAAAAAAAAAAGGAACAGACTTACGTTCCGAAATGGCCGCCACTTCCAATTTCCTTGCGTTCAGACTTCCTTCCTGGCAGACAGGCTTTCTTCCATTTCTTAGGCACTCTGCTTTCCTTAGTGGCGGACGGGCTTTCTCTTCTTGGTTCACTTATCCGCACAACTGGCCATTATCACTGTCTTCTAATACCGGACCAGGCTTTCTTTCTCTTCTTGGCTCACTTATCTGCACAACTTTCAAAGCATATGTTTCCCACTTTTCCATACCTCCAAAAAACACCATCTCTTTCAGTCCGCAGCTACTCGCGTCCTCTACGCCTCACCATCCCTTTCTCTCACGTTTTTTCTTCTCCATCTTGCTACCACGAAATGTGAACTCTGACTACAAAAAAAAAAAAAAAAATCTACTTAGACTTTTACTCGAAAACTCACGACTTTCTCTCCTTGACCACAGAGAAGTCAGACACAGAATGGACACTTTCTCAGTTACTCCCCCTGAACGTTTTTCCCTGAAGTTTGGAACGCCTCCACCATTGACTCCAACCAATCCCCATACTGTTTAATTTTTCATTCCTTCCTATTTTCTAAAACAACTCACCACAGCGGTCTTCCAAGTGCACAAACCAACCCTTCTCTAGAAATTTGTTATTTTTTTTTCACACAGCGTATAGCCCTTTCATGTTTGCCGGTAACCTCCAAAACACTCATTTTCGTGTTCACGCTTTCTCTGCTAAATACGGCCAACTTACCCAAAAATATCAGCCACCCTGACGCCGTTTTCTTTTGACGTGAACACTGAACGTCCACACATTTCCTGTTTACTTCCTAACTGTGGCTTAGATCAAAAGTAGACGCTTCGCAATCCCGTTTCAAGAACTTATTGTTCTTGTCCTCAGCAAACCTTTCACGCCTGTTCTCAAATGGCACCCTCTACCTAGTCCTGCTGTCCTTGTTAGCTCTCTTACATTTTTCGAAATTACTTGTTTCCATTTAGCCACTATTTTAATTCCCACGCCTAAAACTGTTCATTACTAAATCCAGTGTTCTTCCAACTTTAACCTTATTTACATTAAAACTAAATATCCAATCTAAATACTTACTATCTTTAACTTAACACTCGGACATTAATGTTAATTCTCACTTTCCATCACCTTTCCTGGATTTATTTTAGCAAAACAAATATTTCCACTTTTCCATACCTCCAAAAAACACCATCTCTTTCAGTCCGCAGCTACTCGCGTCCTCTACGCCTCACCATCCCTTTCTCTCACGTTTTTTCTTCTCCATCTTGCTACCACGAAATGTGAACTCTGACTACAAAAAAAAAAAAAAAAATCTACTTAGACTTTTACTCGAAAACTCACGACTTTCTCTCCTTGACCACAGAGAAGTCAGACACAGAATGGACACTTTCTCAGTTACTCCCCCTGAACGTTTTTCCCTGAAGTTTGGAACGCCTCCACCATTGACTCCAACCAATCCCCATACTGTTTAATTTTTCATTCCTTCCTATTTTCTAAAACAACTCACCACAGCGGTCTTCCAAGTGCACAAACCAACCCTTCTCTAGAAATTTGTTATTTTTTTTTCACACAGCGTATAGCCCTTTCATGTTTGCCGGTAACCTCCAAAACACTCATTTTCGTGTTCACGCTTTCTCTGCTAAATACGGCCAACTTACCCAAAAATATCAGCCACCCTGACGCCGTTTTCTTTTGACGTGAACACTGAACGTCCACACATTTCCTGTTTACTTCCTAACTGTGGCTTAGATCAAAAGTAGACGCTTCGCAATCCCGTTTCAAGAACTTATTGTTCTTGTCCTCAGCAAACCTTTCACGCCTGTTCTCAAATGGCACCCTCTACCTAGTCCTGCTGTCCTTGTTAGCTCTCTTACATTTTTCGAAATTACTTGTTTCCATTTAGCCACTATTTTAATTCCCACGCCTAAAACTGTTCATTACTAAATCCAGTGTTCTTCCAACTTTAACCTTATTTACATTAAAACTAAATATCCAATCTAAATACTTACTATCTTTAACTTAACACTCGGACATTAATGTTAATTCTCACTTTCCATCACCTTTCCTGGATTTATTTTAGCAAAACAAATATTGCTATTTTAATTTGTAAGATCTACATCTTACACTGTCACAGCAGAAACCCATGGATAAACCAGTTCTGTGTGGCTTGCTGTAAACGAATTAATTTTTTTAATTTATAAGTTTTTGATATTTTAAAAAAATTATTATTTAACAAGAAATTACTGAATGTTCTAAAATCGTGACGGCCCAGATTTGCAAAAAAACCGTTCGTATGGCCATCTATTGGCAGATATGAAAACGATCTACGAAGTATTTATGAAGTAATATTAATAACAAAGCAGAATACTAGGCCTACAATGTGGAAATATCAATAGTATAGGGAGAAAAAAAGAGTTTAAAATAGCAAAAGATCCTGGCACACTCCAAGGTTGATTGATTATTGTGGGGTTTTGTGCGCATGGGTAACTTCGCCATATTGCGACGTACATAACATATGCCGGTAAATTGCGTGTTCAGTAGTCACTTGCAATTTTCTGGATGAAAAATCCGAGTTTCAGGGAATGAAAAATAACAGATTACTCTTGCCTGAGACTGACTAAATACCTCGTTCAAATATATGTTTGAACTGCCTTGGTTAAATAAGGGAGTTCTTACGACAGTAGACTTGTAACCACCTGCACGGTGAACTATAAGGACTTATAAGGTTATTCAAACTCTAATGGTATAAACTTGCATTTGATATAACCTTCTGGATTGTTCAGTGTGCAGTTAAATGCATATGTTGTTTATACTAACACCAGGGGCTCACATCTGGTGAGTATGGGCTTGGCACACCCAGGGCACACCCAGGGCACACCCAGGGTCCTCAGCTGGATATCATTATTCTTCTCTTTCTTGGTGATTTCCTTCTACTTCTCTCTCTCTCTCTCTCTCTCTCTCTCTCTCTCTCTCTCTCTCTCTCTCTCACACACACACACACACACACACACACACACACACACACACACACACACACACACACACACACACACACACACACACACACACACACAGAGGATAACTTAGAAATGTTTTTTGGCTGGTGCAGCATAAGCCTCAGGCTTCCTTGCACCATAGGGCTAATAATAATCATAATAATAATATGCTAATGGTTACTATGTTTCTGTTAGTGTTTAAATTGTCAATAACTTGAATATTTGTAAATTGTTCACTTAAATTCGTGTTAATTTATTTTAAATTTAAATTTAAATGCTAATTTTAATTTTTACTTGGGCTGATTTTTGTAAATCAGATGCTTTTAATGATGTATTTAGCACGAAGTGCTTATTTGGCCGTTTACTGCCTTGTTACAGAGTTTAGTGGTATTTGGTGCTTGTAACTTCCATCAGGTGTAAACACTACGTTTCTTTTCTTTTTCTCTTCCTGTACTTCAGAGGTTTGGGCAGCCTGGGTACAGAATTTTGCTGGAATCTACAAGTAGAGCACTACCTCCTGTGGATGCAGGATTTTGTGCATTGCGTACAAACAGTAGAAGAGTCCCGTGTGGTGTTCAGGACTGAGCAATCTGAATACGGGGTTAATGTATCCACTGGTTTTGCACTACCTCCAGTGGATGCAATAAAAGACTGGAAACAAGTCCGACTCCATGTGCCGAGGATGGCCACTGGGCAGCAGTTGTTCAGGTGATGGCTTCTCCCAGGTGGCAAAGAGGCCTAACACTCACAACGCATACTACGGAACATTCATTAACACTACATGTATATTCATTAACCACACGCCAGGCCCGTTTTACAGAGTTTCTGTATTTCATCATAGTGACACTAGGTGGAGATGGTCTGGGAGCCACCATAGACAGGGAACACATAGATAAACTCAGTTACTAACGTTGATTCGGTAGATTAAATAGCGGGCGTGAGCATGAAACGTTACATTGTTCAAAACTTCGATTCTAGCTGTTCGATTTTAAAATTTTAAACGGTTTTGATTTTCGTCAAAGATGTTTTCACATAAAATAAAACACCTTTCGTGCGTACAGGGTACGCACGCGATTTTTTGTCTTTGACACTAAGTTCATCAGACATCCACTTTGGTCTAAATCTTTCATAATATCGCTTACTTTGCCTAAAACGCTTAGTGGTCCCTACGATTACTCATCTTAACATTTACCATTTTGCATTTACATTTTTTAACATTATTTGTTCCCACTGAAAAGAGTTTAAAGGGACGACAGAAACTATATTCCAGGAATTGTTTATGGTGAAGTTTAATTACTTGATAAAAATTGTTTCCAATTCAGATATCGTTTGTTTATTTCATATTTAATTTGAAGCTCTGAAGATGGAAAGGCTGTTTTTTTATAGTTCAGAAACTCTTACTCATGGATCTTTGCGACACGGAGCAATAGATAAGCTTAGCAACTCCAACTGTTTCGCAGTACGATCTTCGTATAATTTTGTTTCCCGATATAAAATCAGTGGTAAGGGGAAACCCCTAAGCCATTTATTGGGAATCGAGTTCCTCCTCTTCTGGCGTTGGTTTAAAATCAGGAAACCAAATCGGGAAACCAAATTACGCGAAAGAATAGATAGATCGCCAAATCAGTGCGAAGCAGGGGGCCGAACTAGATCTGGCCATCATTTGCTGTCGCAAAGATCAATGGGTAAGGGTCTCTTACTGAAGTTAAACCGAATTTTTATAGATGTTTTCCACAAAGTGACTGAGTTCACCGGTCTCGTGAGAGGGTTGCGCGGGTTTTCTGCCGAAAACTCTGGTTTTTTATCTAGCAAACAGCAAACCAAAGTCAGAATAGACATAGATAGGATATGCAGACCCTCATAGCACTAGTTCCTTTGTCTCTTAGCCCACACATAACTTCTTCTTCTTCTTGTCCAGTATTAGGCTTAGTGGCCTGTTACAGTCTCTGTCCATCTTTGCAGGGGTCTGCCTCTGTTTCTCCTTCCCCGAGGTTTGTAGTTTAGAATCTCTTTCTGGTAGCATTCATCCTCCATTCTCTCTACATGCTGGATCTATCTGTTTCTGTAGGAGTCTATAAAATTCAGATTGAAGTTATCCCCAGTTTTGACAGGATGTCTTGATTTATTTTCATGTCAAGTCTGGTGTAGCCTGCGGTTCTGCGCATGAAGCACATTTCTGCACCATCAACTTCCTTCTATCTTTTTTGCTCATTATCCATGCCTCAGAGCCATAGGTTAGGATAGGTTTGGCGAGGATATTATGTATTCGTGTCCTTGTTTTCTTATGCACCAGATTAGATTTGAAAATATGATTTATAGTTTTAGCTATAACTATGTATTTATTTTTTGCTCAATATCTTTTTCTTTTTCATAGCACAGGTGGTATCCTAGGTATTTGAAAGTATTAACTTGTTCGATAATATTGTTGTTAATGCAGACCTTGCTTCTTATGGAATCTCTTCCTTTACATACCATCACTTTTGTCTTTGAAATTAATTTCTCTATAAAATGATTTTGCTAGTTTGTTTGAGAAGATGGCTTTCTGCAATGAGGTCTCATTTTCTTCTATTAGAACCTGGTTGTCAGCAAAATGCAGTGTGCCTTGCTTTATGTCTAATTTCGATGCCTGTCTTGTAGAGTTTCCTCCATTCTCTTATAATATGATTTTTATATATGTCGAATAGAAGTAGGGACAGTCCACATCCCTGTAGCATCCCTGTATTTATTATCTCCAATTCAGTTGTTTGTGATTCAATCTTAATTTTTATTCTATTATTTTTATAGATATTGTGGATGGCCGCGATCAGCGGGTTTGGTATTTTGTCTTCTTTTAAGATTTCAAATAGTTTTGTTTGGTTCACCTCGTCGAAAGCTTTTGTGTAATCTATGAATAAGAGATGGGTTTCGAAGTCAAACTCTCTTCTTTTTTCTATCATGAACTTGAGTGTAAAGTAAGCGTCCGCGCGTAATCCTCCCCTCCTGAACCGGTTTTGTACTTCTTTAATGATGTTCTCGTAGTATTTACTGTTTCAGTTTTAAAAGGCTTGAGTATACTTTATATCCTGAGTTTAGAAGACTAATTCCTCTCTGTAGATACTGCAGTCGTTTATATTGTCTTTTTTTTTTTCAAAATTTGCACTACAAGAGCATTTTCCCAGTTATCTGGTGGCGGGTGGCCCGCAAAAATCATATTCATCAGTTCATGTAGTTTGATTTCAAATTTTATCATGTTTTTTCCCTCATTATTTGATGAATTCTATACACTTAACTTAACTAACTAATATTTTTACGTTTATCACGTTTAGACTACTCAAGATATTGAAATTTAATTAAATTAAAATTATTTTTTAATTAAAAAACAACTATAAGTAGAAGGTGCCACAGTAAGCAAGGGTATTACATTAAGTGTGAACGTTTACAACTTACGTATTAACCACTTCATCATAAACACTGCAAAAAAAAAAAAATCTATAAAAATATTGACATATATGAAATACAGTCGGCGAAAAGGGATCCCGCTTTAAGTGCTCTTGAGGGCTAATTTCCTCAAGAGAGAAGACTATATATTAGGAGTTTACTGTATGCGCTTGCATGTAAATATTCCCTTTTTCGTGGAGAGTTTCAAAATACTCCCTTATATGTGGAGGGTTTTAAAATTCCCCCTTTCATGTGGACAGTTTCAAAATACTCCCTTATATGTGGACGGTTTTAAAATTCCCCCTTTGACGTGGACAGTTTATTAATACGAAAGTCAATTTTCCCATCATGTTTATACCCAAATCCTGACATTAGAACGACCCTCTGAAAGAATCAGATGTAAGATGTACAAGGGGTTTCTGAAAAGTAAGATAACACTTCTTTTTTTTTTAATAATGGTGAAAGGGAATGAGATGAAACGTGGTAGACGGATAGACTCGTTAATAATGTTCAAAAAGACCAAAGTGCAGTGTTGGGGTACTCTTGCCTCACAGCAGATTCCAGTTGGAAAATGGCGGCTACCGTGTGAGCCTTGTCCAAAACAGGTGTTCGTGAAGTTATTGGCTTCTTGCAAACAAAAGGGTCTTCACCAAGTGACATTCACCGTGAACTGGTTGCTGTGTATGGCGAAAAGGTGATGACAAAGAAGTAGGTGTGTTTTTGGTGCAATGAATTTAAAGCGGGCCGTGTTGACATTGTAGATCGACGTCGGGCGGGCAGTCCTTCATTCAGCAAGACAGAAGACAACATTTCGCGCATGAAGGGCATCGTTCTTGAAAACAGGCGAGTGAAACTGCGTGAAATTGCACAATTTCACGCAGTTTCATTCAACGAAGAAACTGCGCGAACTTCATATAACGAAGAATTGCACTGTTCCTATAAGAATAGTGCAATTCTTCGTTATATTACAATAAGAATAGTGCAATTCTTCGTTATATTACAATAAGAATAGTGCAATTCTTCGTTATATTACAATAAGAATAGTGCAATTCTTCGTTATATTACAATAAGAATAGTGCAATTCTTATTGCACACTTCGTATTATTAAACATCATCGAGCGAAAAAAATGTGTTACCTTACTTTTCGGAAACCCCTCGTAATCAGTAAGAGGGAAGATAAGGAACAAGCAATGAAGTTTAGCTATCTTGAAATACAAATAAATAGTTTAGAAATA
Organism: Mastigoproctus giganteus; assembly: GCF_048544385.1. Classification (NCBI taxonomy): domain Eukaryota; kingdom Metazoa; phylum Arthropoda; class Arachnida; order Uropygi; family Thelyphonidae; genus Mastigoproctus; species Mastigoproctus giganteus. The sequence goes on along the minus strand of NC_143576.1, from coordinate 242,716,461 downwards.
AGCCAAATTAATCGAAAAACAAGCTTTGAAAGCACGTAGACTATCAGGTGGGTAATATAGTATAATTTGAAATGATTCAAATATTAATAAAGAAGCTGCCGACCGGGCTAGCCGAGTGGGTAAAGTACCTGCCCGGCAACCCAAAGGTCGCGGGTGCGATTCTCGCCTCGGGCTTGGATCAAAGTACTGCAAAAACCTTGGGAGGTGCAATATGGCCACAGAAGCCGATGCGCCAATAACTACCAAATCAAAAAAAAAAAAAATAAATAAATAAAAAAATAAAGAAGCTCAAGTTAAAAAAAGAGCGCCTAAGGGGGACTTCACTTTGGAAATGGTACCTGGGGAAAGGCAAAATTTAAGGGGCATAACTCCTAAACCAATCATAATATTTCTGTGCCTATATAAGCAATGCAGTTTGTACATATTTTCATATGACGGAAAATATTTATTTACCAAATATTTATTTACTGAGGAATCACTGAATTATGACCACCTGCCTAATACTTCGTAGGTCCGCCTTTTGCCCTCAGTATAACAGCTATCCGAAGTGGCACTGATTCAACAAGAGGTCAAAAGCATTCGAGAAGTATGGCCAACCAAGCTGTGTGTAATGCGGTCAGCAATGCAGGTATGAAAGTGATTGGTGTATCCAGACGTCTGATATGCCTTTCTATAGTGTCCCACAAGTGCTCTATGGGATTGATATCGCGGAGTTCGGAGGCCAATCGATATGCTCGAAGTCAGAAATGTGCTTCTCAAGCCATTCCTGCACAACATGTGCTCGATGGCTCGGTGCATTGTCAACTTGGAAGACACCGTCGCCATTCGGGAAAAAGTGAAACATAGCGGGGTGTACACAGTCAGCAAGCAGTTGACGATAGCGGAGACCACTGATACGTTGTTCCACATGCACCAGGGGTCCAAGTTCCTAGCAGTGAAATATGCCCCACACCATATAATCGCGTCCACCGGCCTGCACTTTTGGTACCCTGCTTGATGGATCAAAAGCCTCATGTTGTTGACGCCAAATCCGTACACGACCATTCACGGTGTGGAGCAAATAACGTCACTCATCCGACCAGCACACCTTCTTCCAGTCTTCCAACGTCCAACTTGCATGCTCTTTGCACCAGGCGAGTCTTTTACGCCGATGAACCTTGGTTAGGAGAGTAGTGGTCTGATGAACCGTAGTGGTCGTCTGCTGGTATAGCCCATACATGAGATCGTGCGACGCATAGTCAGTCCAGATATTGTTCCTGGTTGGCCCATGTTGTATTGGGTAGCCAACTCTTCAACAGTGCTGCGCCTGTTCGTCTGTATGAATAGTCGGACCGGGTGCTCACCTCTAACGTCAACCTTTCTCTGACCTTTGCAGATTTGCCGTCGAGTCGTTGTTTGACTATTTTGACGCCAGCCCTGGTTTAACTACAGCGGGTCTCGAACACCCCACCAGTTCAGCCGTTTGGGAAATCGAGGCACCAGCTCGTCGAGCACCCACAATCTATCCTTTATCAAAGTCCGATAAATCCTTCCGATAATTCCATTACGCTCGGAATTTTACTACCTACTGAACCACTGACATCTTATCTATGCTACATAGGTCGACTAGCTCCGCACTCTCGTACCTCATGCGGTCAACGGGTCGCATTCAGTTTTCATACGGGTGGTCTTAATTCAGTGATCACACAGTGTATTTACCATTAGTATTAGTATTTGCAAAATAATTCAAGGAAGCAAGTTCATACAACATAAATATAAAAATTTTCACTTCATTTGCCCATCTAGTAATTTGTAAAATCATTCTTAAAACATATTAAAACTCTGCTTCTAAAAAATTAGGTACAATTTTATTCCAACAATCAGCGGACAAAGCCATTTTCTGCTAAGCTGCTCTAGAACCATCCTATTTTTATTTGTTATTTATTATTATTATTATTTTTTTTTTTTTCAATTTAAATTTATGTACTTTTGTGCGTTTCGTATTTCCATCAGCTTTTACGTTACTCAACCCTTTTAACGCCTTAAAAACTTCAATTAGAATTCTATGCAAATATTCAGTTACCAGAAGCTGAATTTACAGAAATTCAATTTTCTTCGTAAGAATACAGTTTTGTTCGACCATCTAATTTTGTTGCTGTTCATGACACTTCTTATCTCTAGAGCATCTGGCAAATATTAAAATGAGGTTTAAAAACTCACATGAAGTAACCGTATTCTGTATATTCAGAACGAAAGAGCAGGACTAAAATATTTAACTAAAATATTTACAAACCATACAAATATTTAAAATATTTACAAACCATACAAATATTTAAAATATTTACAAACCATACAAATATTTAAAATATTTACAAACTATACAAATATTTAAAATAATTAAAAAATACTAAACTATTTACAAATATACAAACTAAATCGGGTTCCTTTATCAGCTGACATTACAATGGAACATCAAATGATGCCGCGCGTGGTCATGTATTAGACAGTGACGCACGTTCACGAGGTTGGTGAACGTTACTTCACTGAACGTCAATTTACTGTAGTGAATATGAAAAATGTATTAGAATGAGTACAATAGAAGAGGCCAATGGTACCGGATCCATAGATAAATAAAGAATTCAGTCCTACTGGTCAGAACAATAATTAAGTTTAATAATATAAGTAATTAACAGAAGCTTTCGAGATTAAGTTTCCCTTCGTCAGCTGTGAGAACACATACATGAAATGTTATAAATGGATTGTGCAGAGCGTAATCATGTTGAGTAAAAAGAGAGAGCGTGCACGAAGATATGTACGAATGCTAAAGCATTCACTGGGCGTAACACTACATACTCCATGACTGGGTGTAGCCGAACGCCTCTATTGCAATTAAAAACGGTATGACAATCAGATATGTGCAGTGACTCAAGCCACAGTCGTTGATGGTAGTGGCGGGATTAGTCACCGACCTCGGTATCACGTCTGAGTCTGCGCACACAGTGGTACCGTCACCGTCCTCCTCACACCAGATGGAAAAGGCCCGTGTTCGAATCCCGTCCATGACACGAGGAACCTTAATGGGCTTTTTTCACTCCGTGGCTGAGTTAGTCGGTCTCAAGACTCATAGCAAGGTTTTTACCCCAGAAACTGGGTTTTTTTTTTTTTTTTTTTTTTTGTCCAGCAAAACAGACAATTTGACCATAGAACACACGCAATTAAGAGACATAAGACACACAGCACGGCAGATGAATTTAATTATTCAGGTGGCCTAAAATAATAATAGTTTGGTATCACGTCTGGGACTGAGGTCGTTGCACCGACCAATAATGCTCTGCAACTGCAGAGTGTGCAGAGTCAGCCAATCGAATGGCTCTTTCATGTTCTGAGAGGTGGTCCTGGAACCTTGAGGCATATCTGGTTGCTGTCTGCAGTGTTACAATATGACAAATGCTGGCAATCAGCCCATGTACGCACCCTGCATCAACAACATTCACCTAGTTCTGCTTTAGCGTTCCTACACATCCTCGTACACGCTTTCTTTTACTCAACATGACCACGCTCTGCACATTCCATTTGCAAAGTTTTATGCTTTATGTATGTACTCTCACAGCTGACGAAGGGATACTTAATATCGAAAGCTTCTGTTAATTATTTATATTATTAGACTTAGTTACTGTTCTTATCGGCTGAACTGAATTCTTTATTTATTTATTAGAATGAGAATGATATAAAAGTTATATTGTTGGTCACATTGGTGTAACACACTCTTTTACGTGCCAGCCATGTTAGGGTATCCACATTTAGAAAAAAAAGTGTTATTTTTTATTCTTATAAAATCCAAATTGTGCGATGTTCCTCTCTTTCACTTTACTTTGCAGCTTGATAAACTCAGGAACAATGAGTACTCTCCTTGGTAGGCAATGATTATATAAATTCACGATTTATCAATCTGTCGTATGAATTATGAGCTTTTCTGGAACATTGAGGTCTTCATAACATTGGCAATCAGTTTATGTGTAGTGTACACATTAACTGATTGCCAATGTTATGAAGACCTCAATGTTCTAGAAAACTGACGCAACTTCACACAGCTGACGAAGACAGCTGACATACAAATACATAAAATTTCTGTTTATATTCTGGATTGACTACGCAAGAGGAGGTCACAAGATAAAGTACAAGAACAGCATTTAGCAGTTATTCAGGCTTGAACCACGGTCATTCAAGCGCTTGCACATCGGCCTTATATTACATATTATGTGTTAGTATTAGTATTTTAATGGATAAATAAGGCTAGATAGAGGACGTTTTCTGCATTAGGCTAAAAACAAAAACAAAGGAAACCAAAAAAAAAAAAAAAAACTCTCCACCATACCTATCTTCCCTGCTAGCAAAAAAAATGGCCAGTCAAATCTGCTTTGAACTTATTATTTATTAGAATGGTCTTTTCGACGTGAAGAATTTTTTTTTTGTCACAATGTGGCCGAGTTAGTCTGTCTCATATTACATGATTTTTCCTCTCGGAAACCCGGGTTTTTCCTCCAGAAAACAGCAAATAGATCGCAGAACACACGATTTACAGACAATTAATATACACGGCGTACTATGGCCTAAGTTGCTGATTCGCCTCAAACTTTACAATAACTTTCTCTCCCAAATACTTTATAATAAAATAAAGAATGCCAGCGTTTTTATTTTTATTTAAATATCGTATGCTAGATATAAAGACTGCAATCATGTATTCAAAATTGTTGTCGCTATTATTTTCATCCCACAAAATGGCCAAAATGCATTTATGCTATCGTGCATGTTATGAGAACAAATACCCTGTTCTTATAAAGGACTTCCTTTCTCTATTTGCGTGTGGAATACGAATACTATGGATTTCACATCTTTTCTTTATAACAAGTATCATTGCACAATTGGTTGTGTACTGCTACAGTTAATTTATTTTGTTGTATTATTCACTGGAATCAGAAATGCGTGAAATCACGCTATGGAAGGCAAGTCGTCCATTTACTGAATACGTCATTCAAGGTAGTCACTAGATCGGTTTGCATTTGGACCGTGTTAAACACGAAAAAGGTAAGAAATTTATTTCTTTATCGAATTTTATAATTTAGACCCTGCTTGGATTAGGAGGCTGTTTACTTTATTTATAAACATAGATAATGCTGCATATTAAAATGTTATTTACCGTATACTGGCGTATAAATCGATTTTTGAAGTAAAATAATCTGAAATGTTAGGTTTGAGTAATACGCGGGTATAAAAGTATTAATATTGAATTAATGACAGGTGTAGGGATTAGAAAGACGTGAACTAATATCTATATTTACAATTTATGACATATACATTTTACCCAAATATACATTTTTCCTCACTTTTTAATCTCAAGAACATGTCCGTTTACTTCACCAAAGTTTTTGGGTTTGCTTTTGAGTTCTAGTAATAGTAATGGAGGCATGCGATGCAAGAAAACAAGCGCATGAGCTTATGTAGCATCAGCCAAAATAAATAATAAAAAAAATAAATAATAAATAATAAAATATAAATAATAATAAATAATAATAATTTCATACATCCATTCTCTCTAAAGGTTTGTCCAGTTCCTCGAATTTATTTAAGCAATCAACTTCCACAACGACAGATGGAAGTTTGCTGAAGCAATTAAGCACCCGCTGGCTAAAGGCAAATTTCCGCACATCTATTCTACAGCTGTCTTTCCTCAATTTGAATTTATACCCCGTCAGGTTCATAATCTGAGCAAGTGGATGAATCCATTCAAGGCCTTATACACCTTAATCAGATCACCTCGCAGGTGCCTAGTCTCCAGCCGCTACAATTTGCAGAACTTAAGCCTTTCTTGCTAAGAGGACCTCTTCGTTCCTATCACCAATCTTGTTGCATTTCTCTGTAGTCGCTCAAGCAATTCTACATCCTTCCTAAAATGAGGCCTCCAGACCCGTACGCAGTACTCAAGACATGGCCTGACCATTGCCTTATACATAGAGATAATCACCTCCTTTTCCCTACTAGCAAATTTCCTGTATATCATTGACAATACCCTATAACCCGTTCTGGCAGCCTGTCTGCATTGCTCAGAAAACTTCATGTCTGGCTGCACAATTACTCCCAGGTCTTTTTCCTTTTCTTACCACCCGTAGTGTAGTACCACACAGTTGGTACGTTTCTCTGGGGTTACTTCTACCTATATGCTGCATTCGTCAATGTTAAACTTCAGTTGCCACTTCTCAGCCCATCTGCCCAAATTTTCTAGATCCTGTTGCAGTAACACACTGTCATTACTGTCATTAACAACCCTGTCAGTCTTTGTCTGCAAACTTCGATATTAAGCCAGATATACCTTCATCAATATATAATATATTTATTGCAATCAGCGAAAATAAGTAAATTTTACATGGATGCCTGATGCAATGCCCATAAAAGCAAAAATGCTAGGGGTTAATCATTGATAAATATACAAAACAACAGTGGACCCAACACCGAACCCTGTGGGACTCCACTAATAACATTCGTCCACAAAGAGCAGTGTCCACTGATTACCACTCTCTGTCTTCTCCCACTCAACCATCCTTTTATCCATTGTAGCAACTTACCCTTAATACCATTCTGCTCCAATTTGTACAATAGTCTTCCATGCGCAACAGTGTCAAAAGCTTTCCTGAAATCCAAGTAAATGATATTAAAATTATTTTTTGCGTCCAGTTCCTTTGTAACCACATCATAGTATCCAATCAAATTTGTCAGAGAAGAATTTCCCCTAACAGACCCATGCTGTGTCGGAATTATTACTGCAGTCTTGTCTAGATAATCCTGCAATGCATCTTTAACAAGTGACTCCATTATTTTCGCCCGGAACAGAAGTTAAACTAACTGGTCTGTAATTACTCGTGTCACCATTAGATCCCCCTTTGTGAATTAAGGATACATTTGACATGTTGACAAGAATAGTATCTTATGTAGGACGGCACCTGAACGAAAGTTCAACTCCGCCTTTGCACACTGTGATGGTTACAGAGCACTGTATCAAGCCAGAAATGTGGATACATTTGCACATCTCCAATCCGTGGGAACTTCCTATGAGTCCAACGATGCTCTCATAAGTATTGCTAAGTGTTTGTTTACTTTCTTTGCCGCCTCCTTTAATATAACTAGATAGATCCCATCCACCCCAGGTGCCTTTGTTATGTTTACCTTCAAGAGTAAAAGAAGAGTAAACTTTCAAATGGCTCGCATAAGAAATGCAACGCAGCTTAGCTTACTAGCTAAGCTTAGCTTTGAGGTTGGATTTTGTATGTCTATTTCTATATACCCCTTGTGTACTCTCTGACAATACTGTTTGGTAGTTGGGTGCTTTCAATCAGTATTCGAATTGGAAAATATAAACAAATCTGCTTAATTGAAAAGTGCAAAATTATCAATCGGAACGGCATTCCAACCCATTTCGTAAAGAGATATTCCTTATGATGGACGGGTGTTTTATGTCGAGTCCTTCAGGGATCAGTTTTGTGGCCTCTTCTGTTTCTAATCTTTCTTAATGACATCGATACATTGATGACGGAGTGAAGAGGAAGTTGTCCAAATTTTGTGTATTTAAAAGTAGGAAGGTTGGTTAAAGGCTGGAAGCAGGCCATATTACTTCAAATGACTTGGATCGGTTGCATATATGGTCCGAAAAATGGCAACTAAAATTTAATGATTCGAAATGTAAGGTTTTGCACCTGGGAGAAAAAATCCAGGAGTTACTTATAAGCTTGGGGTCGGCGAAACGAGAAAGCGAGAAGATAAATATGGTTCAGGATAAAAAAGGCTTATGAAAATACAGTAGTACAATCAGGTTATGAAATTTAATAGGTAGCTAGGAAGACACATGGTGTCTTGTACATGATTTATAATACCTTTGCAATAGGCAAAAAGATATTATTGTCCCTCTATAATAGAGAGGGTGACTCTGCATTTAGGATATTCTAAATATTGTAAAAAGATTTAACTTCATGAGTCCAAACTTTTATGAAAATCAAAAGTTTGGACTCGTGAAGTTTTTTCTTTGAGCAGCGTGTTTAACTTTTCTGATGCTACGAGCCCCTCTTTGAAATGAAAAGGTTTTACGCGAACCACCATCTATTTTATACATTTTGATTTAAAGTAATAGAAACGATTTTAATTTTTTCTTGTAAAAATATTATTAGCATGGATTCGGTGAGATATCAACATCGGGAGCAAGTCGTGATTAACATTTCATTTATTATTATTATTATTATTATTATTAGCCATATGGTGCAAGGAAGCCTGAGGCTTATGCTGCACCAGACAAAAAAATCACGAGTTACCCTGAGAGAGAGAGGGAGAAGTAGAAAGGAGTCACCAAGAAAGACAAGAATGATGATATCCGGCTCAGGATCTTGGGGGTACCAACCCACACTCACTAGACGTGAGCCCCTGGGTTATTTTAGTATATTCTGTTGTAATAAAGTGTGTTCTTTGGTCGGTATGTTTGTTTTGCTGTACGAACAACTGAAGAAGTTTCTGGGGTGAAACACATGCTACCCAAGCCAGGCTGACTATTGGTTACTGTGTGAAAAAACCCATAACAATTCCTTTCATCCTTAATTACTTTTGATCCCAGGCTTTTACAAGTTTTAAATGAGGGCTCTTGTAACTACTGTGCTAGAAACAGTGCTAGAAGGTTAGAAACACCGATATGTTATATATGACATTAATTTAAAGGCAACTGCAAGGTCATGGAGGGGATCAATGGTGGTTCTAGTTCGTGGTTCAGGTCCACATGACTGCTAAAAAGAACACGTTATTTAATGTACTCGGTGCGTTTCATTCAGGAGCGTTAGAAAATAGTAATAATCCATGATTAATAACAAAAAAGAGCAAAAAGTAACGATCTTTATGCGCTAACCGAAAATATTTCGTTTCTGCGCATTGATACATTAATTCCTCCAATTATCGCCCAATAACAAACAATATCCAGTGACTTAAAGAAGAAAATAATACATTATATATCCAGTATTACTAGATATATAATGTATTATTTTCTTCTTTAAGTCATGGAATCCAGTACCACAGGCCCATCTGCATTAATATCCAGTGATTCAGCTTGTGATAATAATTTCCGGATTTCTATTGGTCCGATTTTAATGACGTTTGGAAAGGCTCGACAAATCTTTCTAAAACTTATTCGAGTCCTACTGAGGACATGCGAACCCCCCCACCCTTTCGTAGAAGTTATGTAATTTGCTTACAGAGATTTTCTTTATTACTCTTATGCACAAGATGTTTTAATAAAATTAAGAATTTTATAAGCAATAATATACTGAAAAATAAGTAAATCTATTATGTCATTGCTGAAGGAAAATACAAAAGATATGATATTATCACTTTAATTATTAAGACCAATTTTATTTTAAAGTGAATAGTGACTTTCAATTAAGTAAATGTAATTATCTATTTAATACCATTATTGTAAATATCTTGAAATTTGTATAAAATTGTATGATATATATTTCAAAATATCTGCACACCCTCCTAGTCCACTAGATGTGCAAGGGGTTACGCCATTGGCTAAATAAACTGATAATAATAATAAAAAGTTCACTAGCTTTTGTAAATAAATGAAATTTAAGCAGTTTCTTGACTCTGTAGGTTTTTCCAGTGAAATAAACCTACAATTTAAGATTTTAATATAATGACATTCAAATTCAAATTATTGTATTAGGGCCACCCGTAATTTCATACATATACCCGTTCATGTATTATGTCTGTAAATTGCGTGTGTTCTATGGTCGATTTGTCTGTTTGCTGGACGAAAAATCCCAGTTTTCTGGGGAAAAAACTTTGCTATCTACGCCTGAGACCGACTAACTCAGCCACGGAGTGAAAAAAGCCCATTAAAGTTTCTCGAATCATCGGCGGGATTCGAACCCGGGCCTTTTCCACCCGGTGTGGGGAGTATAGTGACGATACCACTGTGCTACCCGCGCAGACTCTCATGTGCACAGTCTGAGCAAGAGGGAAAATCCCACCCAGCATTGAATTTGCTCAAGCCATTCAACGACTTAACCACCTTAATAAGATCACCAGTTGCTGTCATTTGCAGAACCGAAGACTTTCTTTGTAAGATTGTTAATTGTTATTGTTAGTGTTATTTTTAATGCAAGGGCTGCTCAGGCCATATTGCGCCTTCTTGGTAAGGGAACCCCTTTGCTCCCCCTCAGCAGTCTCGTTACCTTTCTCTGTACCTCTCACCAGCTCTACGTTCTTCCTAAAAATGAGGCCTCCAGACCTGTATGCAGTACTCAAGATGTGGCTTGACCATTGCCTTATACAATGAGATAATCACCTCCTTATTCCTGCTAGCAAATTTCCTGTATATTATTGACAAAACTCCATGAGCTACTCTTGCAGTCTGTCTGCACTCTCAGAAAACTTCATATCTACACAATTACCCCCAGGTCTTTTTTTTTGGAAATTAGTTATGACAATGTAAGATCTATTAGAAGAGGTGATCATTTAATTTGCGGACTGGTGCAAGGTCTTATCTTAATTGTCATAATCTGAATCTTCTATGGATTTCTCCTTCTCGAAAAACTCTCCCTTGAATTTTACACACTTTCGCCACCCTCGTACCCACGCATTAAATGCTTCTTGCAAGCCATTTTTCGGATGACTGCAAAGTGCTTCTATTGTGGTTCTGCGAGCATCGTTGTGTCGGATGCGAAACGCTTGCCTTTCATAGCTTCCTTCAGACATTAAAACAGGAAGAAATCACTAGGGGGATAAGCCCGTGAATTAGGGGGATGTGGCAGAACCTCGGCCCCTATGGCAGTAATCACTGCCTGCACATGCAGTTCTGTGCAAATATGACGCTTAGATCCATTGCTTGTGTTACCTGTCTGATAGAATTTTGTCTAATGAAATAAACCCTCGTGGATGGCACAGTGGATATGATCACTATCCTCTGCACACCGGATGGAATGTAGCTGAGTTTTCATCCCGACAATAACGCGAAGAATTTTAATGGGTCTTTTTGACAACGTGACATGTTTAGTCAGTCTCAAGCGAGGGTAGCATGGTTCCCCCTCCCGGAAACTCAGGTTTTCCGACCAATAAAAAACGACATAACACACGAAATTTAGAGACGATATGGCGCAATATTGTCTAAGTTGCTACAAATAAAACATCCACAAATCCATGTTAACAGCCTGCTCTAAAATTATCAAAGTGTATGTTATATGTTTTTATAATATTGTATCAAATATTGTATTAAGGATGCTAATAGGTCTGAAAATTTGGGGTTAATCTTTGGAGTTTTCTTTATGTATGGAAACAAGGTCGACTTGCTCAAGAAGTACAATAGGTTATAGTGCGCAGAAATATACTGCAGATATGCAAAGTATAGACATCAGAGTTGTGCAACATTTCTTCCCAAGTATGAGAAGAATGCAATCAGGGCCTGCACTGAAATCGTTCTTAAGTTTTTATAAGATATGTTAGAGGTCGGATGCCTTAATACCAATAAAACTGAATGCATCATGCTGGTTGATTTTGAATAATGCTAGTTTGTCATATTGTTTTTCAAATTGTTTGTGACTGATGAGAAATATTCAACGAAACGGTTTGCTGTATCCTGGGGAAGTCTAATCTGACTTCCTTGGTTGTAAATCAAGGAATATTGAACTTGTGATTACCCAATGAATTGACGAACTAAGTACGAGAATGGCTTTAAATCTCCCATGACCTGTGGCTGCGTAAAGAAATATATACCATTCTCCATTGGTATAATAGAGTGATCTAAAATTTGAAATAGCCTCTTCAATAATGCTACTCTGCGTCAAATTTTTCAATGGGAAAGCTTTTGTCTCTCCATGGACGGTTGTGGGTTGTGTGTCTCTCCATGGACGGTTGGGGGAAGAGACAAAATTTGCATTAACTTGCGTTGAGACAGCGTCCTGTTTCTTAGAATATTGTAAAATAATTTAACAAATAAATCGAAATAAAATTTACAAATATGCTGTAGTGATTTTTAACTTGAACTAATTAACTAAACAGCTTTTTTATGAATGAGAAATATTTAAACTAAACACGAAGTTTCCCCTTTGTGTTTACTATAATAATTCTCAGTTTACTCTTAAATTCCTTCTGAAATATTGTCCTAAAACATTCATTACTGTTTAGTGAGCAAAATTTCTGAATATTTTTTATAAACAAAACCGACCGACATAACAATTTTCATCTAACTTTTGTCTTAGGCTGCTTAAAGGAAAATTAAGTAGTCCAAAGGACAGTGGGCTTTTAAAATGCATACACAAATACTTATGTATTGCCCTCGTGGGTAGCACCGTTGCTCTAATCACTTCTCCCCACATAAGAAAAGACCTGAGTTCGAATCCCTTTAATCTTACGAGAAGTTTTTATGGGGTATTTTGCACAAAATGGCTGTTTCAGCCGAGGGTAGCATGGTTTTTAACTCCCGAAAACTTGAATTTTTCATCCAGCAAACAGCAAGTCGACCACAGAATACAAAATTTGCAGACATCATATATATGGTACAATATGGTCTAATTTGCTGATGGTTCTAAAACCCTACAACAACAACAACAACAGCAACTTACATTGGTGTGAGTATCCTTTCGATGATAAGGAATACGCTGGCAAGAGCACATGAAATGAGTGTACAGTCTCCAACTTGTTTGAGAGAAATTATTCATCAGGTGGTGAAGATGCTGCCATAACCAAAACGGAGAGCGCTGAGTGTTTATAAAATTGCGTGTCACTTCTACAATATTTAAACGTCTGGACAAAGATTTTTATGATTCTTAGAGAGTCAATTGCAAAAAAACGCAGTATCGGTACGACGGAAATTATTGAAAATGTCGAGGTCAGAGGCAAGTGAACACTAATATCATCGTGATCTGTAGGATTGTAACGAATATAAGAGCGATATTCCTATTCTTATGAGAAGGCAATGATTTTACGATGAGCGGGGAGAGTAGAAACTACACGGTAAAAAATGAATAGAAATAGCAGGTGGAATAGAAGACAATAACATTGTGTGCGACTAATTATGATGCATATCACTCAGGCGCCAAGACGCTGTTACTAGGAAGGCATCCGGATAAGATTTAGTCTCTAAAACTCTGCTACAACTGAAAGAAATAAAAAATGCTGAACATACTTAGTGGCCATTAATCATATAAATGAACTATATTGTTCATAGCTTCTCGTAAGTATGTACTATGTTCAATAAATTTCTTTGGATTTGTTATTGTAATTTTTATTAATATATTCGTGTTAACATTGTCGTTTTGATTATTTAAAGGTTGGCAGATATCGTTGTTTCTGATCACTGATCTCCAATCAATGTATTCTTAATAGATAACATAGACAATATAGTGAAGAATACGTTGATTGGAGAACAGTTACCAAAAACAACGAGACCGTTCTAGAACACGGTCGTGATAATTACCGCTTAAAAGTAACCTTTATGACAACAACACAGATGTTCCATGTTGAGTGACCTTTTTTTTTTTTTTTTTTTTTTGGTTCATTTTTGGCTTATCAAATATAAATTTTTTTTATCATTTCAATTTTTGCCATTTTCTGATCATTTCGATTTTTGCATTTTTCTGATCATTTCAGGGACAATCATTTCGGTCGTCCTGTGTTCCATGATGACAACTTTTGTCTATCAGGGCCTGTACTGCTTTAACCTGGCACGAGGAACAGCAGAGAATTCAAGGTCATTTAAATTGACCGGCCAAGTGACCACTTTCAAATCCTATAGAATTATTAATTCCTAATAAAGTTTGTTTTCAGAATGGCAGAATATTGATATAAAGTATTTAATGCGTCTTATTTGAATCCTTAATAAGAGTGTTCATGAAGTGATTCATGATGAAGCAGGGGAGCCGGATATCACTTGTATGTGAGTCAATGATATTTTTTGAGGTGACTACATCATAAAAATAAGACGTGAGTTGGTGCAAAGAGCTAATACATTCATGTGAGATATATCAGCTTCTGTTGAATGTTTCTTGTATATGAAGAACTAAAAACACAAAATTTAAAACAAACTGTAATGAAAGGCCAGTTTTATTACACCAAAGATTTTAACTTTATAATCCTTGTAATTTATAATATATATATAAATTATATTTTTCGGTTTGTTTGCAATTTCACCGAGATAATTAAGTTAGTTCATTTCTTTTAAACGAGAAAAGTTGCGATCACGAAATCGAGTTTCTTGGCTCACAAATAAACTCAGAAGTGCAAACATTGCATAATATCTACGTGAGTCGAATCTTTTACGATTTGATCACCGCCGAAACCTAAGTTTATTAATGAACTGAAGGCATTAACTTTGCATCCGCCTACATATCCCTCCCTCCCTCTCCACTTCAACTCTCCACTTCATCAAATTTAATCCCTCGCCGCACCTCTCCTTCATATGTCCGATTGGCATTTTATTGACCTCAAGCATATTATAACTCCTGAAAGAGTTACAGTTATCCACTTGATGGTGCACCTGTTCGAATGGAAAGAAACCATCAATGCACTTTTGCATGGCCCGATCGATGAGTGGTGATTGTGCACCTGCCATCTGTCACTGGACAGAAGTCCATTTGTGCCAATGGCCAAATCAACGTTCATTCTCACCTTTCTTAAGCCATGCGCTGTGTATTGACTGAAGCCACAAAATGCCTACCTACAATACCCCTCACCTCTCCTCTCCTAAATGGTATGTAGAAAGTTGGATCGCTATCAGCAATCAACTGCAGATGAACCGGAACTAGTAGATTAGGAGACTGGTAAGCACCTGACCTGTTAGGCCACCATTCTAAATTTGTATTAGTTTAGATATAATTTATTCCCTACCAACTTCTTAAATTATCAGCTAATTCAAACCAGTCAACCTATTTCATCCACCGTTTCAGTTCGAGTTATCAGGAAGGAGCAGTCCTATTTATACCACACACAATAACGAACTCAATATTACGTAACAATTCAAGCAAATTCCATTTGATATGGCGGAAGTTTAAATATTCAGCGAAAGATTTTAATAGTTACGTCACTACCGGAAACAATATAGTCACAACAACTGTCCCAGTAAATTGTGGGTTATTGAGGAACGAGTGATCGATATAATGATATCTCATGATGTGCACCGAACACTGGACTAACCCTAGAAATTTGCAATAGTCTTTGTTTTTTAAATTAACATGGTTATACCATGTTAATTTAAAAAACCATTTGAATGCAAACAAGTTGGTAACTTCCTCAATACTTTCCATAGACTTTCCATAGACTGACATGAAAACTCGAATTCATTATTTTTCCCAGTTTCTGGGGAAAAAACCTTGCTATCTACGCCTGAGTAAAATATGTACAGAGACACCAATATGTCAATTGCTGGCGGAGGAAATCTCCTTCAGCTCACACAGCGGTGGATAAGATTTGTCCTCAATATGCCAGAGCCACGGATATTCTTAAAAGAAGAACAGACTGTGGAGAATAGATTTTTTTTTTTTTTAGGGCGGCTCCTAGAACCTGAGTTCAAATCCGCCTCGTCTTACTGTAGGTTTTAACGGACTCTGTAAAATAGGCCAGACATGAAGTAGTGTCATGTTTGTGTATTTTATGTACGTTGTGATGTGCTGGCCTCTTGGATACCTAGAAGCAGCGATCACGGGGAAGGCTGCTTCCAGGTACCCGTCCACACCACGCGAAGGTGGGCCAGTTCCAGTAGATGAGACGTCTTAGGTCTCAGTTTATAAAACAAAATAAAATAAATAAATTCATAATAATTTTTTCATTATTCATTATATATATACTTGTCTATGGTGACACCCAGACTAACGTCCATCTCCACCTGTATATTCTGTGTTCAAGTATTCTATTAATGGGCCAGTAGTGTAAAGTGTGCGTTAAAGTGTGTGTAATATGTTATAAGAAAAAAAAAAGGCCTCTCTGCCACCAGGGAGCAGGCACCACTTAAGTATCTGTTACCTGGTGCCTATCCCTACACACGTGAAGCCCGGTCAAGGGTCTCCTTCACTGTCTGTGCTGTACCCCCCAGCACGCACCAGAGGTAGTGCAATACCGGTGGGTGCCAACAATCCCACTACCAGAGGCTGCCCATACCTGGAAGCATAAAAAAACAACACAAACCCATAAGGTAAGTCCAGCATCAGTTTTCTTTCTGATGCCTGCAGACAAAAAAATAATAATAATAAATAAACCAACTCAAACGAGTTGAAAAAAAATTAAAAAAAAACAAAAATATATATTTATTTTTTATTTATAAAAAAATAAATATAAAAAATAATAAATAATAACAAAATAAATATAGAAATAAATAAATAAATAAATTATTAATAATAAATTAATTAAAATAACAAATAAATAAATAAAGAAAAAACAATAGAGGCTGTGTATTTTTTTTTTTTTTTTTTTTACTTTACCACTTAAGTGTTCCAAGTGGGGTGTAAGGTGTAAGGTGTAAGGTGTATTTAGTGTCAGACGGCACCAGGGGTTTCCCCCATCTCCGTGTTGCTTTCATTGTGGGTGTACCAGTTCACTGGGAAATGCCAGAGATTTAAAAGTGTGTGGGCTTTGTATCTGTGTGATGTCGTGTACCGTTGTTCATCTGGTCGTTTAGCCGCTGGACCCCTGCTGAGGCCCAACGTTGCCCCACCTTCGCCCCGTGGAGGCAGACCAGGAACCCAGTAGTTTTAGTTTCACTCTGGCAGGTCCTGCCACCTAATTTCCTGAGATTTCAGAGGCTAGGACCTAAAAAAAAAAAAAAAAAAAAACGCGCGCGCTCTTTTATATGCACGTACGTACAGACTGAGACATATATCCATCATCGTCGGTTTGATGATCGTTAGGTGAGGGGGATAATGCTTGCATAATAACGGCCGAAAGAATGGCCGAACGGGAATTTTGACATAATTAAGTTTTTGTGTGTAGGACATTCGCTAGCATAAAGATAGAGTGGGTGGGAGACTGAAGGCTGGGGGGGTTAAGGCAGAAATATGGGGATGATAGAGTAGGCAACCCCAGAAGTCAGTGAGGCATGCCCATGCCTCACCAGGAGAAAGCAGGGGGCGCCGGGGGGACCGTCCCACCACCGGCGCAGGGGAGGGGGTGGAAAGGCACCAGGCAAGGGAGCCCGGTGAGCTGAAGAACAGATGTTCTTTGGTTATAATGGTAGTGGGTTGTGGGCTGCGGCCATTTGGTTTCTCCTCGTCCTCCTCCTCGTGAACAGTGCCTGTGCATAATCCGAGAAGGCTTGATACTCCTCCTTCGTGTCTAGGAGGTGGTGTTCTTGTCCCTGTGGCAAGTAGTGGATTCTGGTGAGTAAAACACCACGTAGGTCTTCATAGAGCCTGCAGTCATACATTAGGTGCTGCCAGCTCTCCAGCCCCCCGCAAGTGCAAGTTGGATCAACCTGAATCCCAAGTAGAGACAGTTTGGCATTAATAGCTCCGTGTCCAGTTAAGAGGTACGTTGCTTGTAGACCTGGGGAGAACCAGTTGGGTGAGGTTGGGTAGTTTTGTTCAATATTGGGTAGAAATTTCTTTGTGATCTCTCCCTTTTGAGAGTTGCTCCACCTTTCCTGCCATGCCTGCTGCAGGTGAGTTTGTATCCTCTTCTTTTCCACATTTCTGTTGCTGGTTAGGTCAATAGTGAACCCCAGAAAAGTCTGTGGGGTGCCTTTGTCTAGGTAGTATAGTAGGCCGCGTTGTATGATTTCTAGGTCCAGCGGGAGAGTGCCTGCGAGCACTTGCAGGGCGTGGGTGCTCACCGTGCGGCAAGCGCGAGTGATTGTTAGGAGGATGGATCTGTGAATTTGGTCCGTGATACGTCTGTTTACTGCTGTTGTAGTTTTTTGAAACCATGCACCGGATGCGTAGGTGACGATCGGAGTGAAGATAGCTTTGTAGAACAGTTTGAGGACTCGCTTTTTCAAGCCCCATTCTTTACGCGTGACCCTGGCAACCATGGCTGCGTAGCGTCTTATTTTTTTAAGGAGATATTTCAGATGGTCCTGAAATGACAGGTTTTGGTCCAATATCACGCCTAGGTATTTCAGTTGGTTGGAGAATTTGATTGTTTCCTGTCCAATTTTTATTTGCGGAGGCCGCCTAAGATCAAGGCGTCCTTTTAGTAGGATGGAGTTTGTTTTTGTGGAGGATATTTTGAGTTGATTTCGCTTTGCCCATTCTTGGAGAGTGGTCAGGGCCCGATTTGCGAGGACCTCTAACGCAGCCCTTGAGTTTGCCTGTATCGTCAGAATGAGGTCGTCCGCAAATGCCTGAGATTGTACTTCATTGAGATCGATGTTAAGAAAGGTGTCCAAGACAATATTCCACAGTAGTGGGCCAAGGACCGAACCTTGAGGGCAGCCCCGATGGACATGCCTGGAGAGTGTGCCATAGGGGGCAGTGACTTTGATGGTTCTGTTGCTTAGGTAACTTTTGATGGTGTTATAGAGGTTTTCCGGCATGTTGGCTTCGCGCAACCTCGCCAGGACGCTCGGCCACCAAAGTGAGTCGAACGCCCCAGCGAAGTCCACGGCTATCACTAGGAAGTACTTTGTATTACATCTGTTTACCTTGGTCAGGAGGTGAGTTAAGGCATCCACGGCGGAGGTTCCTCGTCTGAAGCCGAATTGGTTTGCTGAGGCCAGGCCTGCCTCATCATAGTAATGTTGGATCCGTGTGTAAAGTAGTCGTTCAAATAGCTTACTGATAACTGTCAAAAGTGCAATGGGCCGATAGGAGTCCGGAAGGTGTGGTGGCTTTGTTGGATTCTTTAGGATGAGTTTAACGTTTGCCATCTTCCAGGAATTCGGGAAGATACCTTCTCTGAGACAGAGGTTATATAGGTTTAGTAGTAAGTTCGGAGCGTACTCTACCGTTTTTTTGATAATTTCGGGTTCCAGAAGGTCCGGTCCAGGGCATCTATTTCCCTTTATTAGGTCTGCTGCATTGCTGATCTCTTCCAAGGTGAAAGGGTGCTCTTTTGTTGCCGTTTGATGAGTCTCATTGGCCTGGCAAACTCGGCTCTGTTCTGTTGTCATTATTTGTATCTCTGGATGAAAGGCAGCGTCAAGGATATTGTTGATGGTGTGTTCCCAAGTGATAGTCAAGTTTCCTTCAGGTGTTTTAGTGGCTTCAACTACTTCCCCTCTGGGAAGTTTGTTGGTGACGATCTTGTATACAAGTCC
Source organism: Mastigoproctus giganteus (assembly GCF_048544385.1). Classification (NCBI taxonomy): domain Eukaryota; kingdom Metazoa; phylum Arthropoda; class Arachnida; order Uropygi; family Thelyphonidae; genus Mastigoproctus; species Mastigoproctus giganteus. Next base: position 242,697,215 of record NC_143576.1, on the reverse strand, counting down.
CCAAGGGTCCTTGTTTCCAGTGGTGGAGACCAGGCGCTCCCAAGATTGGTTTTTGCTTTCTCTAATTTGTGCTGTATAGGCGTTTCTCGCCTCTTTGTAGCTCTGTCGTAGGGTTTCAATTTCCGCCATCGGCCAGGAGCGTCTGGCTCGCTGGAAGGCCTTTCTTCTTTCCTGTGCCTCCTTCCTGAGTCGCTGGAGGTTTTGATTCCACCAGGGCACTTTCCCTGGTGTTGGATTTTTCTTCCTGATGGCTGTGTCGCTGGCTTGTTTTATGATTTCAGTCGTTTTAATTTGGAGGATTCTTGGGTCCTCGATACATTGGAGTTCTCTCTGTCGTTGTTGTATGCTATTCCGTAGGGTGGTCTGGAAGAGTTCCCAGTCTGCCTTTGCTATGGCATATCTATGGGCAGTTTGTCTGTTCACAGGTACTGTGGCCAGTGATTTGTTTAGACTGAACGTAATGGCACGATGATCAGACGTTGTCCAGGCCTCACGGACGGTCCATTTGGAAATGTTGTTGGCAGCATTCCTCGTTGCCATGGTAACGTCTATAGTGGCCTCCCATAATGTGTTGCAGAATGTAGGCAGATTGTTGGGTAAGTTTAGTACAGTTAATGTTGAGGTTGCCAGGAACTCTTCCAACTTGGTCCCGTTTCTGGTACCCTGTCTATCTGGGGTATGGCTGTGCCACATTGGCGACCGGCAGTTAACGTCTGCTCCCACGATGATTTTAGCATTTGGGAGCATATCACTAGCCAGACTTAGGTACCTTACTGCGAAGTCGATGTCCTCACCCGGACGGCAGTAAAGGGCTATGACATAAAACGCGCCCAAGGCCGTGGTGAGCTGGGCACATGCGGCCCAAGATGTGCATAGCTGAGTGATTTTGGTCACCGTTATATCTGGGTTTCTTACCAAAATTGCTGCCCATGGGGTGTCATCCCCCGTTTGGACTACTTTGTATGTTATGGGATAGCCCCTGACAGCCTTCATGTGTACATATGGTTCTTGTAATATTACTACATCAATGTTTTTTTTGTGGGGTGTAAAAAATAAATTGTTTCCAAGTGGGGTGTAAAAAATAAATTGTCGTCCAACAAAATCCTTAAGTGAGACATTTGACCTGAGACATCGCATTATAGCCTTAGTTGCTAATGCGCCAATAAAAAATCCTGAGACATCAAAGGTTTACTATTAATAATTAATCGGGGTGGTGTCCTGTAGTTCAGTTTACCTTTCAATAACATCATTACAGTCTTATTAGAAGAAATTCTGAGTTTATTATTCATAGTCCAATTCATCAGACTACCGACTACCCCTTCTAGTTTACCTCCAATTATTCGTCTGGAATTCCCCCGCACACACACACACACAGCACCAGTCGCCCGCATATGGCACCTTATGACAATCCACACAGTCTTGTTCTAACCAAGTGTTAAAGACCAGATTCCAAAAAATCGGTCCCAACACCGAACTCTGGGGGCACCCTCGATTAATTACTCTCTCAAATTTCAAATGTTGAGAACTAACTATAATTCTTCTATCTGATAAATAATTGCTGATTGTCCTAAACAACAAATCAGGACAATTCAAAGCTCTCAAAGATTTAAAAACACTGGGGTACCAAACTGTATCTAAAGCTCCTTCAAAATTTATGAAGAGAGCTAGGACATACTTAAAATTAGAACAAGTAACAAAATCTACAAGATCATGAATTGCATCTTCTGTGGAACATTTCTTTTTAAATCCGTATTGTCAGGGAAAATCCAATTTCATTGTACAAAATAAAGTTTCAAGTCTTATTAGTAATAACCGTTCAAAAATCTTCCCGAGGTTTGCAAGCAACGATATAGGCCTATAACCTCTCGGATCAGTTAATGGTTTCCCTGGTTTATGAAGCAGCTTCAATAGGGCTGTCTTCCAAGACCCTGAAGGAAACATTTATTAAACGTATTTAACATTATCTCAGGAAACAGCTCAACAAATTTAAGAATACTATTATTTTCAATTCTATCAAGACCAGGTGTTTTGTTTACATTTAACTTAGAACATACCATCCTAAGTTCAGTAATACTGAATGATTCAATATCATGACCGCCAATATAATTTATATTCTCTTCTCTAACCTTATTCTGCATAACTGTGTCCTCACTAACACAGTCAACCAAAAACAATCTGTCAGTTATAGTTGTGATAGTGGAAAGCCAATCAAAAGATTCCTTATTGTCAGAAACAACTGTTCTAATTAAATTTTAATATTCAGTTTGTTTCTTGTAGGTTTAAAAAGAAGTCCCCAGGGTTCGTTATTCCCAACTGTGTAAACCAAATTCTTCCAAGCTTCAAATTTATGATTATAAATAGCTTTATGGTACTGCTTTTTCTTAATTTTGTACAACTCTTTGTAAACTAATGCTTCAGAAACACTCCATCCTCTGTGTCTTTGATACCTTTTCCTCAGATCAAATACTTCTTTTCTTAGGGCTGTCAACTCAGCAGACCATCAAGGAACCTTATGTATTAACTCTCTCTTTTTCTTAGTAGAAAAATGTAAAGCATTATAACGTGCTGTCTGTACATAAAAAGCATATTCAACCGCCCTTAATCCAGATAACCGTTGTTTAACAATATCTGAAAAACTGTTTGAGAAGCTAAACCCAAATTTTCTCCAACTGATCCTTTTATAATTAAGTCTAACATTATCTTGCACTACAGGTTCATTTAAATTCCATCTACCAAAACTTAAGCTAAACACAATTGATCTGTGATCGCTATTAGTATTCTCTGTATATACATCCCATCAACAGATCCTTCTGTTCAACTGTTGAGTTACTGTTGTTAAATCAATGTTAGAACTCCCATGGGTGTTATTGAAGACACGAAATATCATACCCTTTCTCTATCATAACAACCTTAGCCTCATCTTGATCATAACACTTCTTGATCTCTGCCCATTTAACTGCATGATCTGTATGAAATCTCCCCCCCCATTAATTAACTGTGCTACATTATTATTAGTAGAACTATTATTCATTACAGATGCGCATACTGGAAATATCTAAAGCTCTAAGTTACACAGGACATTTAAATAAATTTTCTGTTTATACTCCGGGACGACCAAACGGTCAGAGGAGTTTACAAGATACACAGAATACAAGAAACAGCACCGTATTCAGCAGTCACGGGCTTGAACCCCGGTCACTCAAGGCACGTGTACTTATGCACCCGCGCGCCTGACCACTAGGCTACGGCGGCCTTGAGTCTCTTGTAGAATGTTCACAGTCTTTACCCCTCCTTTTACAATTAACGCATTTAGGAGGTTGATCTTTGAGTTGGCAATCTCTAAAAATATGTCCTCCTTGTGCGCAATATATACAACTTACAGATTTGTGTGTACAATGAACAGATGAATGGCCATAACCAAGACATTTAAAACACTTATTTACAACAATAAAGTTTCTGAACTTATGAGAATTATAAATTAATTAAATTCATTAAAAAAATAATAATCCAAAAAAAAATAAAAAAAAAACACAATGGGGGCCCACTCCACAGTTAAAAAAAACACAAAAAACTCGCCAACATTAACTACACAGACCACAGTTAATCACAGTTAATTATCCAAAGCTAAACTAGTTCTTAATTATGGATGCATACTTCTTCTTAGATCTTTAGCAAAGCTTTATAACTGCTGAAGTTTATCTCGTTCCATTAAAAGATGGAACTCCTGTCCAGGAATCACATTAATAAGGAGATCACTAATTATAGATTACGCACTATCATACAAATTACATTCATACAAAATGTGAAACCAATTTTCCTTAACTCCACATAAACACAATTCAATATTTGCTAATCCTAGAGCAAATATTTTCTGATTCAATGAGCCATGGCCTGTTATTATATATAGTAACTCCAACCCAGGCTTTAACCATTCAGTTACTTTTTATCTAGGAGAAACGTCACCTCAGGAAGAAATAACTTTGTCACCTTCCCGCAGTTCCAGTGTCCTATCTCGTTTGCTACAGGTTAATTATCTCCTTCATACACCGCCACTTTTCCCTTTTAATATCTTTCTGAGTATCAATTGTAACGTTATAAAACGTAACAGGTACCGTCTTCTTAATCCAATAATATAGTCCAAAGGAATAGCCCCGGCCAACACCTGAATTGCTGCAGTAGGTGCTGTCCTACACACTCTCAACATGCTGAGAAGCATTGATCTTTGTATAGAGTTGAGTTTTGCTGGGAACCTCATCAACATAGCACGATGAAACCAAACGGCCTGCTGCATATGTTGTCATGAGGGAGAAATACTGCCTTATAATATAATGAGAAAGTCTTGCGGGATAAACCCCAGACAGACTTAGAAACACGAATAACAGCAGCAGAGAACTTTTTCACTTTAGCTCCTAAATATGTTAGATGTGGAAAAAAATTAGAGTTTATAATCTATTACTATTCTTAGATTTAGCTTCAGATGTCACTGGTAGCTGAATACCATTTAATTTTATTTGTGGATGTCGACCAGGGTCCAATTTTCTTTTAAAAAGCCTTATTTTAGTTTTATACGGATTAATAGTTAACTTATAGTTTTGTGCCCAGAGATGCAAATCAGTCAATACAATATCAGCATTATGTTCAAGACTACTCCTAGAATTCCCAGCCACTGTAATTGTTAAATCATCAGCAAAAGCTATTGTCCTATAGTTGGAAAAAGAGCGAGCTAACCAATTTTGCAAGACAAGGTTGCATATGAAAGGACCCAAGACTGGACCTTGGGGACAACCACGATAAACCTGCTTTTTAATATAAAAGGTTTTAGATTTAACAATTACGTATCTCTCACTAAAATAACTTCCAAACAATTTATATAGTTCTTGAGAACATCCAGTTACCTTCAACTGAGCAAGAGCAGCCTTCCACCATACTGAGTTGGCGCATTATGGCCACAGCTGCCAATGCGCCATAAAAAACCAAACCAAACAAATAAAAACCATACTGAGTTAATGGCACTCTTAAAAAAATCCACAAAAATGGCTAATTAATATTTTGAAGCAGAACTCTCGATGTGTGTTCGAAAGTCCACTAAAGCATCCATCCTCTGCTGACTTTCCCGATGTAAACCCGTATTGATATCTTTCCACGCTGCTCTATTAACTGTGTAATGCGCAGAATCATCAACCTTTCCAGTAACTTGCCAAGGCTAGCCAGAAGGGCTATTGGCCAGTAGGACTCAGGATCTGAAGCGGGGTTTACCAGGCTCTTTGATTAGCTTCAATAAAGATACCTTCCAATCTGTTAGAAAATATCTGTCTACAAGACATTTGTCATACAGTAATAGTAACAACTGCGCAGTCAACATTCAGATTCAGTTTGAATCTGAACGTTTGAATCAAAAGTCTTCTAAACCTTTCTGGAATATTTCTCGAATAATCTAGAAATTTCTTAAATGTTATTTGAGTCTTTTGATGTTTATACATAATAGAAATATTTTAATAAAAATTGGTAAACAACTTGGTTCTGTTTTAATAAAAGATTTGAAAATTAAGAAAAATGAAACGTGATTCCAAACTTTTAGGCGTCAGTGTACCTTCATCTATATCATTAATAGAAAACAACAATGGGCTAGCCACCGAACTCTGTAGAACTCCACTAATAACATTAGTTCACGAAGAGCAATGTCCATTGATAACCCCTCTCTGTCTTCTCCAACTCAACGATTCCTTTATCTATAAAAATAACTTGCCTTTAATGCCACACTGCTCCAATTTGTACAGCAGTATTTTATGTTCAACAGTATCAAAAGCTCTCCGACAGCTAGATGGCAGTACCAGTTAAAAGTAGCGATTTAAATCCCCCATTGTACAGGATTTTCCTGTATAAATTTGACATCAAGTTGATCTTCAACATGATGAGAACTTTGTTACAAGAGTTCTTTGCGAACATATCTATTTGACTCGACATACAGAGTGTCTAAAGGAGATTTCCGTTGCTTAATTGTTGGCGTCATTTAAAAATATTAGTAATTTCCTTTCTTGTCCTCAACCCCGTCCTACCGTTTTATTACAGTTGATTTTGACAAGGTCTTGCGGCCTGCAGCTGTTGGTAAAAATAACTCGTTTTACTGGCGGATGTCCGTTGTGACGTCATCGAAGATAAGATTGCAGAGAATTGCATATCGCATGGTTTTTCTCTTTTGGAAAGAAAAAAAATACAATTTTGGGTTTTTCCGTGAAATTTCTTAGAGAAGACCTCGGTCGAGATTTTGAGGAAAATCTTCTAGAAAAAGTTCCCCGAGCAGGAACGAAGCCACTTTTGCATTGCTCCTTTACAAATTTACACTTGACTTAGCAAGTCAACGAACGAAACGTTCCGCTCTGGCTAATCTATACAGTCCGTGGCTGAATGAATATACTGTGTAACAAATTTTCGAAAGGTTCTGTTTGTTTGTATTTCCTGGCGTTGCTGTATGAATTTGGATATGTTAAGTGGCAGTGTTAGGTGGGTCGGAAAACTGCTAGCTTGGGGGGATACACAGACTAAAAGGTTAACAGTGGCCGCAGGCAGAAGCAAAAGTGATTCTTGTACTACTTCTATTAGAATGAGCAGCAGCCTGGAAAGCAAGGTAATGGAGATTTCCAGGACTGCTGGCAGTCATAGTGGAACAAGTAAATACATGGGCTGTGTTAGGGTAACTAAGAGTAGAAACAGGGGCATGTATACTTGCATATACACCAATGCTAAGCTATAGTTAATAAATTCGATGAGCTTGAACTGCTAGTCAAGACATCAAAGGCAGATATTGTTGGGATATCAGAGATGGTGTCACACAGATATAAGCAGTGCAGAATTGGAATTTGGGGAGTACAATGCGTACAGGAAGGATAGACAGGACAGGAAGGGAGGAGGGGTTATGCTGTTAGTTAAAAAACATATAAAATCTAAGGAAGTGCATCCAATTGATGTTGGTTGACAATGCAATGTCTGTTTGGTGTGACATAAGCACTGGAAAAGGAAAAATGAGAGTAGGTGTGTGTTATAGGCCAGGTGAATCTGATGAGTATAATGAACAATTGTGCAGAGAAATAGAGCGGGCCAGTAAAATAAGAATGTCTTATAAGGGGGATTTTATCTTTCCAGATATTGACTGGAACTCGTGGGTTGGTCACTCGCACACTAGCAAGATATTTTTGAATTTATTGGATGACTGTTTTCTACAGCAGCATGTTAGAGAGGCAACCAGAGGGAGTAATACTCTTGATATGATTCAGCAGTAATTATTAATACATTAAGAATTTGCAGATATATGAAGTTCGCTGCAAATAATATCTGCAAATATATGATATTTGCAGATATTACCAGTCAAATATGAAGCTCGCTGAGCAGTGCAGACGGGTGCCAGGGCAGATCATGGAGCCTTGTCAATGATATATAGTAATTTTGCTAGCAGGGACAGGGAGGTGATTATCCCGTTATACAAGGCAATGGTCAGGCCACACCAAGGGTACTGTGTACAGGTCTGGAGGCCTCATTTTAGGAAGGATGTAGAGTTGCTAGAAAGAGTACAAAGAAAGGCAACAAGATTAGTGAGGGGAACAAAGGGGTGCTCTTACCAAGAAAGGCTTAAGTTCTGAAAATTATAGCGTTTGGAGAGTAGGCACCAGCGAGGTGATCTGTTGAGGTGTTTAAGGCCTTGAATGGGTTGAGCAAGCTGAATTCTGATGGGATTCTTCCTCTTGCTCAGACTAAGAACCTGAGGGGGAACAGTTTCAAATTGAGGATAGTAGTTGTAGAATAGATGTGCGGAAATTTGCCTTTAGCCAGTAGATTTGTGGGTAGTTGATTGGTGGAACAGGCTTCCATCTTTTGTTGTAGAATGTAATAGCCTAAATAAATTTAAAGCTGAGCTGGACAGGCATTTAGAAAGAATGGAGGGGTAAAAGAGGAGTTTCTTATTTTTGGCCGATGCTGCATAAGCTTGCTTTCTTGCATCGTATGCCTCTACTAATGCTAATGATATATACTGAATCCAAATATGCACAGAATCAGTAGTTTGCGAGAAATGAAATAAAAGTAAATTATGTAATAATATTATCAGCTTTATTTAATCAAAAGAAAACAAGCTAAAATTACTAATTTAAAAAAAAAGTAGATACCCTCCTCTGGTTAATAAAAAGTTACTTAAAAATGCTCATCTGAAAGTCAGTGTTTTGTGATCAGAATGATATTCTGAACCAAGAACTAGATATAGTCATCCATCATACGTTCATCTCAACTTCCTTGGTACATCTTCTCGATTGACTGTAAATCCTGATGGAATATCTCCCCGTAATCTTTATTAGAATCGCCTAGATTTGTTTTGAAAAAATCAGGTGAAATAGCAAGTAATGGAGCTTGTCTATACTCCATTTCTCCATAATTTTCATAAGTTAAACTCAATGCAACAAGGCATCATAGGTTTAAGAGTATAAATGATCTATATAATATTTGTGTGTATACACTAATATTATATAGATTATTTATGCCCACCCACCGATGAAAGGCCAACAAGCCTTGAAACGGTGCTGTCTGGGTGGTGGTGCCCACTGAGAATTAGTAACAATAGTCTTCTCTATTAGTGAAGCGTTACTTATTCGAGGTAGTGCAATACATGGGCAACTCGTTGTGAAGGAGGAGCACAATATGAGATACAGATAAAATGATGCCCTTTGACACTACAAACGTAGTTTTTTGCCTTTAAGAGTGATTTATGGCTTATTCACACCAATATTATATCCATAATTTTCAATACGACAATTTCTTTGAAATTTTCACTTTTAGTGTTATCAAAAAAGCCATCCACTACAATGCAATGCAACTGTCAGGCATTTCGCTCAACAACAGTCATTTGTCTTCCAGTTCTTTCGAAGCCAACATCTGCTTAGCTTGTGGACCAATAAATATGTCACTTTTCGCTTTTGCATTTTGGAGATAGATTGTATATGCTTGAATGTGTCATCTTGAGGACGCAGTGCTTTAACAAGTTATTTGACCATTCTCAGTCTTGGTATGGAGTGGTGGAAGAAAGACGATTACTCAGAACGAAGGAACAGTTTACTATATTGTGTGCTCTAGACTGTAAGTCAATTTTGGCAGATCATTCTTTTCCCCTGCTGATTAAGTACAATCATATGGGCTTTTTTTAAGTTTCCTTTCTTTCACTGCCTTAGTGTCTCAGAGGCGGTAAAAGCAAAGAAATTTAGTGAAACCATCTTGGAAACTCAAACAGAACTCCAACCTCTTGTTCTGCACAGATTTTCCATTAATTCAGGTCATATTTTATCTTTTCAAACACATGCTTTACATTTCGTAGTCTTCTTTAATTGGAAATCGATGGGTGTATATTCCCATTGTGCGAAGAAATATACTTTTCAAACTTTACTTGAACTCTATGAAAAGACACACTCTTCTGGATTGTAGTCAATATCAGTTTTTTCACAAAGACAAATCAAAACAATAGCACAGGGGTTCTGCAACAATATAAAAACGTGCGTAAAATGATATGTATTTTCTGTATGCGGAAGACTTTGTCTTTAAACTGGATTTTGTTAGAAATCAAGTCCCTCAGTAAATCATCATCCAATTTTTGCTTTTAGAGAAGTGTGGCGTTTTACTTGAACAGACCCCTGAGGTATATTCCCAATTATCCTGTTCACCAGATGCATCATCCAATTCTGGAGGCTCTTCCCTGAGAGGTGGATTGGGAATGCAGATCTTCATTATGTGACACATTGTTGTTGGATTTCAGGCTCATCAGCGACTTAGACTATATTGCACCGTATGTACTCTGTGGTTGATTTTTCTGTTTTCTGTCCTCCAAACACACCGGGTGGAAAAGACCCGAGTTCGAATCCTGTCAATGACGCGAGGACTTTTTATGAATTTTTTTCACAACGTAGTTGGGTTAGTAGGTCTCAGGCGAGGGTAGAATGGTTTTTCTCCCTGAAACCCGGGTTTTTCGTCTAGAAAACTGCTGGATGAAAATCGACCAAAGAACACAGGCAATTTGCAGACATATTATACGTATTATATATGGCACAACATGACCTAAGTTGCCGATGAGTCTAAAACCCTACAAACAACCAGAGAGAAAGAGTCTGGAGATACACAGTATTTATCAAATGCAAACAGCAGTAAAACAGTAAAATGTTTTTCTTAAATGCAGCCTTCTTAGAAAGGCGCTTTTATTTTTTGATAAACTTAATATTAAGAATTATTTTCTTCCTCCATGGCTCGAAATAAAAGAGATGGAAAAAAATATGATGATTCTGGAAATTCAGCGTCAACACAGCAGTTAAAGGAAACTGTTTATTTACACATCTTTAATGCCGCATGGCTTGTCATAGTGGCTGCAACATATTGAAAAAGGGCTGAATTCGAATGTCATAGATGGAATTGGAATTCGATGTTTTCATCCCTCAAAACAATCAGACGAACCGTGTATTGCACACTATTTACAAAAACGATATACTGAACGTTCGTTCTGTTAGGTGCGAGTAAAGCGTCAAAGAAACTAAGGCCTTGAGGCGTCATTATTATTGTATCTGTAACCGTGTGTTCTTTGGTCGATTTGCTGTTATGCAGAGTACCCCAAGTATATAGAGGATATACTACGGCCCACAAAGTCAGCAGACGTAAACTTCATTGAGAATTTGTGGGACTACCTAGAACGAAGCATCTAAGGTAGGCTTTGTGATAAAAGAACCGAAAGCTAACAATGGTCCAGCTTTTCCGTGAAGATTTAAGATGGCATCTACTGAAGGCAGACATCAAAATAATTAATTTACTGGAGAATCTTACCATACAATTTCAGTAATTATTCACTTAGCTGCTTTTGGAATCTATTCTAGAGATGGAATTAGAATGTCCGAAAAGGAAGGATCAAATTTGAGCTAAAAAGTCAAGGCTAGGAAGGATAAGCTCACATATAGATCTGTGTAAGGTGGAGGATACTAGTGAGACTAGAATAATAATGATATTTTATATACAGAAAGTCAAATTAAAAGACAAAGATAGTTAGCACGGGTATGGCTAGATTATTTATAATAATATTAACTGAGCAATTAATAGGCAATATTCTGAACTTGTATACTTATGTGTATTTTATAGTATTCGAACAGAAGAAGATGGCTCACTCAATTATTTTTCAACTGCCCATCATAATGTATTCAATAAATAGTTTAGTAATGAGCTGCTCTAGGAGATCCCCTTTCCCTCCTTATGAATGGAAACCATGGCGATGGCGGAGATACTGGCCCTCTCATCAAGATATAGAAAATGCTTTCACAGAGTCCGTGCAGAAGATACAAGAAGCTGGAGAGCAAGAAACAAGGTTGTATAATGAAGGTAAGGGAATTAAACAATCTACTTCCGTGCATTGATCTTTCTTGATCGTAAGATATTATATTTTAATAATCAGAATAGATTATATATTTCTATAGACCTTATTTTAACTTTTTGTTGATTCTAGGGATTCTTTTCAAATTCAACATTTGTATTTAAAATGAAACAGTGCGCACAATTTCATTTCAAAGATAGTGCTTTTCAGTACCAACTAGAATTCTGAACACGCTGAGATCGAGTTGTGAATGTTTCCTAGATTCGAGGGATAATCATGCTCCCATCCCTTTCATTGATCTACGGTCATAGATCGGCGGGCTTTACACCACGCTAAACAGCTTCTGGCGTTAGTCCGGTTGATTAGAGTCTTGTGGACAGCTGCACAACCGTGGTAAACCCATATAGTGCACTGTACTGGTGCTGCATGTGTCCCAATCGCCTCACTGAGGGCCTGTGTCTGCTGTGACAACGCCGACCAACATTCCGAGCGATTCTTGTTGGCTCTCCTCTCATGATCCTTCAACATCGGAGCTTTTCCTGGTCGCTCCGTGACGGCTTCAGTACAAGTCTGTTTTCAGATTACATCACCAATCGTCGACCTAAGGATCTTTAGTGCCGTTGAAGTGTCTCCTTGACGGTCTACGAGCATATCTGTAGCGTCTGACAGGTGGTGCATAGGTAGGAAATGACAACCAACCATCTGTGGAGAGGTTATTGTTGTAGTGGGGTTTTAGGAAGATCAGTGACTAAGGCCATATAGCTCCGTGTATACTGCCTATAAATTGCGTGTATTCTGTGATCGATCTTTTGTTTGCTGGACGAAAAATCCGTTTTCCGGGAGAAAAAAGCATGCCACCCTCGCGTGTGACCGAATAACCAAGTCACGTTGTGAAAAAGACCAATAAAAATTCTTCCCCAGGTCATTGGCAGGCCTGCGTTCGAGTCCCGGTGTGGGGAGGACGGCGATTCTATCAACTGTGCTACCTACGAGCTCAACGGAGTGGTGTCCAGATATTAATGTTGGGTAGTGTATATACTGTACAATGGCACGTTTTAACCATAAATTAACACACGGCACTATTTCGCTAAAATATAATATACATTGAACTATTGAAATGCAGCATTCCAAGCTGAGCAAAAATAAGTCATCATTGTAATCTTTTCTACCAAACTAAAGCGTCACGTAGTAAGGATATATGCATGCTATTTTCATTTGTCCTCGTTTCCTTGACTTATTCATTGATTTCTTTTTAATAGTCCCTTTAACACGAGTCCGAACCGCTCATTAATGGAAGAAGCAGCAGGGAAAGAAGTTAAGACATCAGATGTGCATAGAGTGTGGAGAAAACTTCATGGATAATCTTCAGGAAGTTGATGTGATCGATTTATCTGAATCACTTGGTGAATATACACTAACTAATAAAGAACTCCTTAAATTTGAAAACCAAAGAGCAAGACAAGTTTCGAAGAGTTAAGCCGCAGTCCCAAACATTGATAGCAACTATGGATTAGTCAGAAACTTTTGTCCATTTAGAAACTGCATAAGCAATACTTTCTGGGAAAAATGAAGATACACCCAAAGCTCACTCACAACAGAAGATTCTTCACTCTCTGTGATCCACTAAGCTTACCTATATTTACATTCAGTTTTTTTTTTTACAGTTAATCTGCTATTTTCTGTTTATTTCACTTTCTATCCATTATATGTTTACTGATTTGTATAGGAAAGTTGGTGGGGCGCAATCTGACATCTGAAAGACGACACCAAGTTTTCCAAAAACAGCTTCCACGAGCGAAAATGATGGAAAACATTGGAAAGCAATTTGAAGTGGTTACCAAGATTTTGCAAGAGAGGTAGGACATAATCAGCTATTATCTCTTTTATTGAATCTTAAAACCCTATCATTAATTAAACAACACCAAATAAATCTGTAAGTAGAATCAGCCATTAGCACTGTACAACTGTACAATAAACTCATATTAAGTCTAAAAATCGTTTGTAGTTCTCTTTTTTGGCTTGCCCATGTTTAAAATTAATAAGCATCACTAATGAGGTATCTCGGTAGCACCATTTTTACTGATTAAAAATATCATATGATTTCCTACTTAACTTTTTCTTGATAACGGATTCTCAAAGTTCTATCCGAAACGTCCACAAAAATGCAATATTATTTAGTGTATATTGGGCGTGTATTTTGGCAGGAAATAGGTTTAAGTATTTTATGTAATTCTGGGACTCAATAAACAATTTAAACTGCATAAATAATGTGGAGTTCATTATTATTTTTTAAAAATTTTTTCATCATTTCATTTCCATATGTCCACTTGCCATCCTGCCTGTTAATTCTAGGTACAGCTTATCGAAGAAAGACGTAATCACCAAGCTTCCCTACGTGCCCTTAGACGGTCTCAGAATTAAAGATGTTCATCAATGCAGACTTCAGTTTATTGTTTCGTGTAATAATAGCAAATACAGAACTGCAGATGGCAGCTGTAACAACATCTACAAGCCAACGTGGGGTAGAAGCTTCACCTGCTATCGACGTTTATTGCCTGCAGATTACGCAGATGGTAAGTTAGGTTATCTTCAACTCGCTTCTAATTAATAAGAAAACAATATGAGCACCTTTATTAAGAAATGAACAGAAAATGTATTGTGCAACTGTATTATTGATTCAGTTTAAAGTGGATAATTTATTAGAAACAGCGCTTCTATTGAGAAAAATCGAATATGCGTTATTTTCCCAAGTATATTTTCGTATTTCGATGCAAGAATTAAACTGTCCACACCACGGATCCTGAAGTATGATCAGAAAGAAAATTGTCCATCTGAATTGCCTGCGTTGTTGGAGAAGTTGGTTATATCCATTAATTAACAAAACTGTACGAAGATCCTTCTGAATTTTTAGAGGAGGAAGCAGCGTATGGGCCCAGTTTGGTTGATGGACACATTGCATACTGGTGGAGATAGTGTCATAATGTAGGGAATGTTTTTTTGGGTAACATTCAGTCCCTTGATATCCACGGAACAGCTTATGGAGAATACAGTCAACTGAATCATCATGCTTTTTTCTTTTTTTTTTTTTTGCTAAAAAGGACTCGAGTGATTCTTTAATCCCCAGAAGATGACGACTTCCAGTAATATAATGTACGATATGAGAGCAATGTGTCCAAGTAACTCCAGGACATGGATGTGGCATACCAAAGTTTTTTTTGGTGACATAATCGTGAGATCTCAGCCGAAAAGGGAAATTCTGTGTTGAGAAAAGGGAGAAAATTTAGGGAGTCATCAAGGCAAGTTCATCCGCAAAATGGGCCCTTGTTTTTCTGAAATAAAGATGTGTTACTAATAAATTCTCCGACGAGTATATATATCTATAACGGGAACGACGCAATAAATAATTTCTACGCTATTTAAAATCTGCTCAAGAGAAGTAAAATTTTTGTCCAGTTGCAATACTGCTTTCGAGAAAGAAATACACTGAGTGATCACTGAATTATGACCACCTATAAGACCGTGTTGGACCACCGTTCGCGCGGATAACAGTCGCTATTCATCTACGCACTGACACTACAAGACGTCCACAAGGAATCTGCAGCCATGCTGCCTGCAAGGTTTTCCACAGTGTCGGAATAGATGACAGTTGCGTGTCCATACGCCTCACTTCCCGGTCCAAAACATTACAGGGACTTTCAGTTGGATTGAGGTCAGGATAATTTGAAGGCAAATCAAGATTGGTGATATCTTCACTGTGTTCCTCGAACCACTCGCGCAAAGTGCAAGACCGATGACAGGCGCACTATCGTCTTGGAAGAACCCGTTTCTGTCCCGAGAAAATGCATAATGGCAGGGTGCACGTGGTCTTCTAAGAGCTGCTGGTAGATCTCACAAGTGAAACGTTAGTTATATGCATCAGGGATACTAGTTCTTGCTAGCAAAATATGCCCCATATTAAGCAACCACTGCCACCTCCATGGGTAGTGGGCACCATATATGATGGGTCCATGGACTCGTGTGAAGGCGTCTGTCGGCGTGTTGCACCATGTATTTGGACTCATCCGGCCAGTACGATCGTTTCCAGTCCTCCAAGTCCAACCAGTGTGTTATTGACACCACAGCATTTCCCGTCGACGATGATCAGCGTGGAAGAGAGGGTGTCTCTTGGGTCGCCTGCTATGGAAAACCCCATACGTCTGAGTGTGCGGGGAATCGTCATTTGAGATATTGTTCTCGCATTCCGGCCATTGTATTACAATGTCAACGGTCGCACTTGAGCCAGTACAATGCGCTGCACCCTTCGCTCACCACGAAAATCCACCCTGTGTAATCCTTTACAGTTTTGTCGGTGGCGGTTGGTTTGAACCGTTCGACACCATTCTTTGTACACCTTAACTACAGTGAGCCGTGAGAAACCGGCAAGACGTGTCGTTTCCGATATGGAAAAGCCGAGATGGGGGAAACCCCTGGTGCCGTTAGACACGAACACACTATACACTATGGAAACGCCCGACTCACGAGCTCCCATAACCATGCCCTTTTGAAACTCCGTGATATCTTTACTATGTGCCATAATTAGTACTTTATCACTTTGACTTGCACGACCAAATGCAAATCATCACTGCTATAACATAGGAAGCTGTTTGACTCTTTATACTGAGAGCTATGCAACATAAGTATATTACGAATGGGGTGGTCATAATTTAATAATCACTGAGTATATTCGAACTTGCTAATAATCTTCCTATATCAAAAAATAATTATTTGGAATTGGCAACTTTTTTTATTCTTCCCATTAGGGATATCCAAAATGCGTCTTTCTATAAATGGATGCCCACTTCCTTTACCCAGAACGATATCTTCGACAATACACACAGATTCCAGTAGACCAACGGATATCATTTCCAGTATGCACATGCAGTGGGGACAGTTTCTTAGCCATGACATGAACCTCACTCCTATTAGTCGTACAAGTAAGTAACTAAAGAGAATTTCTGAAGATATTTCATAGCCTGAAGTTTGTTTTAAATGGCGTGTGGAAACTATTCCTACCGACCACTTGGGTAGTTCTGTGTTCCTTCTTATTTACAATATATGAGTGACTCCCTCTTGCAGCATATTGATCACTCAGTCCATGCTGAACCTACGAGAGTTCGTTTCTTTTCTTTTGAATTACTCTTATATTTCTTAAAGAACTGTAGATTATTCTCAGACATTTCGATGTATTTTCTGTACCACTTCTTCATTGACTGTAAAGACAGAACTGGTAAATTATGGTGACATTTTAATTATTTTTTAAGATTAATCTTATTAATTTTTTTAAAAACCAATATGGAAACATATTTATTGTTTTATTTGCTTTTAGAAATTTTTGGATAGCAATTTTTTTTTGAATTAATCATATTTTGGTAATCGTATTTTGCGTCTATGTCTTCGTAGGTATAGAAGAAAAGCCACGTAGACAGAAAATTACAGAATCTATCATTAGAATATTTCATTTGGTTATAATATTGAATCTTAATGTCAAATGATATAAAAATGTGATCAAAAATAAATAAAGGTTGAGCTTTGTTTTATTTCAAAGATTGAGTTTGGAATTATTTCAAAATTTGAAAATATCAAGTCAAGAAAATGTTTACCTCTGGTACGATTAGACCCTTGTTTCAATTCATATTCTATTAAAATACGAGGTGTAATAAAATTCTAGGGCTGGTGCTTTTGTGGTCATATACGATGAGTTTGAAAATAAACGGAAGTCGTATGTTGCAGTTCAAACTTCCTCCAACAGACTGTGATACTGAGATTTTCCAGTAGGCTGACAGATTGTAAGTAACGACCAGTTTAGTTAGTAGCGTTAACGTTTCGTGTCATGATTTTGCAATGGACAACGAACGAATACCAAATTTTGTTTTAAGCTGTGAAAATCTGCAACAGAAACGTATGAAACGTTAAAAACTGTCCATAGTGATGAAACGTTAAGTCGTCTTAGTGCGTATATGCGATTCAAAGGCGGACGTGATGTTCGCGATCGCCCAAGAAGTGGACGTCCGTCAAACTCTCGAAATGAGTACAGAGTTGCGAAAGTTCGAGAAATTGTGACAAGAGATCGTCGTTTGACAGTCAGAATGATGGCTGATGAGTTGGATATGAATAAGGAAATGATTCGTCAATTTTGCATGAATATTTATAGAAAAGGAAGGTGTGTGCCCCATGTCCTTAGGACGGAGCAAATAAACATGCGAAGACTGCATTGAGACAATCCTAATTTCCTCGACTGTATTGTTACTGGAGATGGAGATGAGTGTAGGATGATTCTGCACGACCCACAGACGAAGCTTCAGATCATGCAGTAGATTTCAAAATCATCACCAAGGCCCAAAAAATTTCGTTTACAGAGGTCCAGGATCAAGACGATGCTGATCATGTTTTTCGACAAACAGGATGTGATTCATAAGGAATTTGTAGTTGAAGAGGAGAGAGAGACAACGCTGCGTTCTACTTACTCTGCTTCAAAGACCAGTGAAGCGCAATTCTCGGGTGAGGCCGCAATTTCGAGAGAAAGGCAGCTGGTTCTTGTTGCACGACAATGTCCCCGTCCATTCCGCACTTTTGAAGATATTTCTGACGAAACATGGCATTGTACAGCTCAACCATCCACCCTAACTTTCTGATCTAGCACCAGCCGACTTCTTCCTCTTCACCAAGGTGAAAAGTGCCCACAACGGAAAGAGATTTCAGAATGTTGAGGACGTAAAGATAAATGTAACCGTCGAAGTGAACATCATCTTCGCTAACTCTTTTCAGAAACGTTTAGAACAATGTAATAAATGCATTCAATCAGGTGGTGATTACTTTGAATAACCATTCAAAACCATTTTTGTGCTCCTTCACTTAGTGTTCTTTTTATTGTACCAGTCCCGGAACTTTTCACACCTCGTAAAATTTAATAATTAACTATTATCATAAGGGAGGTGATTGGCTAATCCTTGATTCGTTTCATGCTAAGGCAAGTTAAAATCCCAAGTTAAAAAATGGTGTTTTATCATAAATCCTTTCAAGATCCTTTCAATCATATCATAAATCCTTTCAAGATTTAATTGTAGAGCTTGTAAAAGTTCTCTTTTAACGGCTGGAGGAAGCCATACTAAAATAGTTATTACAAGCCTATTTTTAATCTTTAAAATAATATCTATTCCTTATAAGTGAGAAAGTGTGAGTAGATCTTTAATCAATAAAGAATTCTTCCATATTACCTTAAGATTATAAAAAGAATTTTATAATCTTAAGGATATATTATATTTTAAGCTTTATTCTTATATAACTCGTAGCCTCTTTTAATTTAGTGAAAACATTTTTAAGACTGTTGTTGCTAATAAGTCAGGTTTACTCAATGATGCAGTCAACAATGGAATGATTGAGTGCTGCTCTGAACCAGGAAAAAGCCATCCCCAATGTGCACCCGTCTTCATTCCTAGAGATGACAGCTTTTACGGCCCATTGAATTCAACTTGTTTAAACTTCGTACGCTCCTCACTGTGTTCCTCATGTACGTTGGGTAGGTATCAACCTTAAAAGTTACTGTCAAGTAAATAAATATACAGGGGTTGGATAAAATAATGGAATTGCCTGTGATAAGAGTTACAGGTATGCACTAATATGGTGTTGGCCCTCTTTGTTTTGAAAAACAGCTTGTGGAGTAGATTAAAATAAATCATGAATTGTCTTAAGAGGAATATTGAACCATTCTTCGTGTAGGAACGTTTCAAACTCCTTGAGGGTCGAAGGTGGAGGAAATTTGCTTCTCTCTCTCTTCTCCAAATGTGCCCACATTAGCTCAGTAACGTTTATGTCTGGTGATGGTGCAGGCCCTCAAGATGCGTAGCGTCAGTTTCATGATACTTAAACTAAGATTGTTTATGTGAACGATGATTTGTCTGAAAATATGAGGTGTTTGCAATCATCAAGTGGTCCTTACAGCAGATTTTGTGGTGCATACACCAATGCATCATTCTCTTTCTAGCCGAACTCTTTTGCTAGAAACTCAATTGCTGAGACTCACATTAAGTTCTGAAGTTATTTTTGAATCGTTGTTTTATGTTTTCGGGCTGCAATAATTTTCACTGTCCGGCAGTCTCATCATGCAGCTTCGATTTTCTGCCACAGTTCGTTCTATTATTATTTTTTTTCATACTTGGTGAATGCAGACATCACTTTCGATATACGAGCGCTACTTGCGCTGGACACATTAAAGAAATCAGCAGGTTTAGTCACCGATGTCCTTGCTAAACTTGTACCAACAATGTGACCTCTTTAGTATTCAGTCAGTTGGTCATATTCTTCGTGTACATTTTTATGGCACCTCTAAATTCACAGTACTACCTACAAGAAACAAAAAAGAACTCATCATTGCATCTTCAAAAATACGTCATACAGCCGTTACAAAAACTACTACTTTCATGTCAGATGTTTCCATTACTTTGTCCACTTATGTATATACTGTATAGTGTAATATTTCAAAGAACTTGTATATCTAAATGAATATATCGGAATTTAATGTTGGGAAGCCTATACATAAGAGGGGGTATCAAAAAGTTCCTACCCTGACCAAGATAAAACATCAGCAGGAAGATGCCGCTTTTAATATAAGTCGTCTACAAGACTCTACGTATTCAATAACTAACATGTGAAATTTCATTCCTGTAGGTGATCATACACCAGAGGTGGAGTCCGGAATCTGAGGAAGGACGCTATGGTTGACAAAGTGGACTATTGAGCAGTGATCAAGTTCCTGCATTTGCAGGGCAAGAAAGCTCAGGAAATTGAAGAAGAAATGACAGCTGTGTACGGGCAGAATTGTCCATCCTATGACACTGTAAAAAAGTGGAAACGGGAGTTCCAGTGCAGCCATACAAGTGTCTTTGATGAACCAAGAGAAGGAAAACCATCAACATCCACAGATAGTGAGACGGTTGCAAAGCTTGAGAAGCTGGTGCTGAGTGACAGGTGTGTGACAATTCATTTCATCGCAAATGGAGTGGGAATTAATTATAGGTCTGGCCACAGCATTTTACATGACCAAAAAAAAAAAAAAAAAAATCTGATTCACCTGCCGTGCATTATGTCTGTTCTATGATCGATCTGCCTGTTTTTCTGGGCGAAAAACCCGATTTCCAGGAAGATACCTTGCTATCTACGCCTGAGACCGACTAACTCAGCAACGGAGTGATAAAAGCCCATTAAAGTTCCTCGCGTCATCGACGCGATTCGAACCCGGGCCTTTTCCACCCGGTGTGGGGAGGACGGCGAAGATAACACTGTGCTACTCGCGCAGACCACTTTACATGACCATCTGCACATGTCTAAGATCTCTGCACGATGGGTTCTAATATTGCTGACGCCTTTGCAGAAGCAATGTCGAATGTAATGTTCTCGTCAACTTTTGAATTTGTGTAATGCGGATGTCGAGAACTTTTTTTTTTTTGATCGGTTGGTGACAAAAGACGTTTGCTGGGTGTGAAAAGACGAATATTGGGACAGTATTATCCGGAGACTAAAGACAAAGCAGTGGAAGCACACCTAGTGGAAGCCATTAGGAATCGTGGCTTCCACTAGGAATCGTGGTTTTAGGCAAAAAGTGCGGAATTCTATGATTAAGGCATTAAACAACCGATCCATAGATGGGAGAAATGTGTTACTATACCTGGAGAGTATAGTAACAAACTTCATACCCTTTTCTTTAACTTGGAAAAGGGTTAAAGAAAAGGGTATGAAGTTTCACCTTTCTAGGGCTATTGTTTCTTAGTAAGAGTAGGAACTTTTCAATACCCCTTCATATCTAGAATTTTTAATTTTTTTACTTATATACTAAGTCTTATTAAATTTTAGAACTATTCTTTTACTTTCTCTCATTCAGGTTCCCGACAACAGATCAATCAAGTCACGCCATTTATTGACGCATCTGTAGTTTATGGAAGTTCAGATAACGAAACAAACTCATTAAGGAACAGCAGTGGAAATGGTAGGTGGACAAAAACGGACATAAATCCTATTATAGTTATGCTGTCAGCTTATTGGCAGGCTTATAACTTTACTAAATTAATAAAACTAAGCTTTGTCCTCTTGAGGCGTGTTAGCATTTGTTCATAATACGCCTATTGTCTTCCTCATGTCCATCCGTCTGTACGCATGTAACAACTCAATTCCCAGTAGCCGAATTTTCATGAAATTTTATATTTGGCCATATTAGAATGATTTGTCGAGCCATTCCAAATTTCATTAAAATCGGACAAATAGAAATCCAATTGTTATTTCTTTGTCCATCAGGCCGTATATAATAGCTCGTTTCCCAGTGAATGGATGGAATTTTATATTTCGCTCTGTTAGAACGATTTGTAGAGAATTCCCAAATTTCATTAAAATCGGGGCAATATAAATCCAGCAAGTAATTATTTTTTTCATACACCTTATATTGGTTTTTCATCAACCGTATATTCAGCGGCGCGTTATCCTATGGGCAAAAAGGGCAATTGCCTGGGGCCCCCATCAAAGGGGGCCCCAAAGTCCCCAAATCAATATTCTATAAACTGATTTTTCTAGTAAAAAAAAATCGGGAATTAAATTTCGGTCCCATATCTGGGGACCCAAGATTGCAGGTGCGACGCCGGCATATGGCAGCATATGAAATATAAACAACTTATTTAATAAATAAGAGAAAATTCGAGGTAGGTATTAATACTAGTATTTTGTTTGTTTTGTTGTTAAAATATTTATTTTATATTTTATACTAATTCTAACACATGATTTGGCACGGGCTCTTTTCCGCGATAATGTACAATTAATTTAAACAAATTGGGGTTGAATACTGGATTTCTATTTTACATTGTACATTCAAATATTATTTTACTAAATTATGAAAAACGATTAGATGAATAAAGTAAAAAATAATAAATTATACAATATACGAATATAAAATTTTTTTATATAATTTTAGAATTATTTTTATTAAAAATAATATTTTAGGGCGATGAAAAGAACGTACGAATCTGGGTTTCAAAAAAGAAAAAAGCAGAAAATTAGAGGCGGAATTAAAAAAGAAATAAACCTCATTACAGGATTTTGTAGCAATAAAAAATCGAGAAGATGACATCAGCAAAACAGAATAAAATAGGATAGAAAATGAACCTTCCAACTCTAAACTATCAGCCGGCGTTATTATTGATCAAATTGAAACCAATACCAACAACGCAACTGTTTACAATATCAATGATAATAATGATAAAAATACGAAAGCAAAACATACAAATAATATCAAACATAAAACATACACTAAAGATATTGCTTTATGGCCAAACCCCATCACAAATGATTTTATTGAGTTTTGCCTTCGCGAAAAACCGCAAAATTTTGGAAACATTAAAAGTTCAAATCGAAATTTTAATCGAAACTTATGGTAAATGTGGTAAAGAAGAGTGAAGATTAAGAGCCGTAGTAAAACCGCATTTTATGTCCCTTGTGTCATAGCCTAAATTCAGTGGGAAATTTAGAAGGTTGTCCAAAAGCACTCCATTTCTTCGATTTTATTCAAAATTTATTTGTATTTTTCTCTTCTTCCACAAAGAGATTAGATTGGATATTTTAATGAAAGCGACTACAAAAATAAATGTAACATTAAAAGAAATTTGTTCTACAAGATGGTCCTCAAGAGCAGATGCAATTTTAGCTATTAAGATGAATTTTTTGGCCATAAAAGAATCTTTATTTAAAATTTTTGAAGATTGTATTGTAATGAAAAATCTGTAACAAAATTAGAAGCAAAAAAAGCTATGTGAAAACTTTGAAGATTTTGAAACAACGTTTTTACTTTTCATATGGAATGTAATTCTACAAAGATTGAATGCAACTAGTAAAAGTCTTCAACATAAAAATTCTGATTTACACAATGCCATAAATCTTTTAAAATCGTTATCTTTGTACATATCAGAAGACATTCGAAACCACAATGCATTTTTTGATACTATAGAGTCAGAATGTTTTGCATTAACAAACAATACAGTCAGACAAAGGGAGAAAACGCAAAAGAAAATTACATTTTGATGAGAAAAGGGATGGAGATGAGGATGTGCAATTGGCAGGCAAACAACGATTTATATTATTATTCTAATTCTCGTTTAATTAATCTAGTTAATTATTTAATGCAATAAAAGTACTTAAATACTAATTGAGTTCATTTATGACTTTTTTCTTGTGGATTATACTTAATCTATATATAAAAGTTCTTTATAAATATCATACATGTAATTTTGTTTTATTTTTAATAAAATTATATCTACAATTATTATTATTTTTCTTTTTGCATGGGTAAGAGTATACTGGAGGCGTGGGATTTCCCCCCGAAGAAAAATTCAACACTATACATGGGGCCCCCAAATTCAAATTTGCCCGGGGCCCCATGAAGCCATAACGCGCCGCTGCGTAGCTGAAGCACTGGATGTTAAGTTTGTTGTCATGCGCTGGTTGGAGAAATTAATAGCCAATGTGGCCGATGTGCAGGAAACGTAATTGTACTTTCTCTTTTTTTTGTTATAAATCATGAATTGTTCCTTACGCGACTGAAACGTAATACATTGAGTACATTAACTAACTTGTTTTGATCTAATTCTATTATCTGTCACGATCAAATAGAGTACCATGACTTTATTTTTCTATCTACGAGTAAAATAGTTAATAGTTCTGTTGATTTTTCTCAACTTCTGGCTGATTATGGCATCGAAGTACCTCAATCCAAAATGCATTTCAATCTGTTTTACTAATCAAACTTTTTATATTTTAATCATCCGTTCAAGTACGTCAGATTCATGAACCAATATAGTGTTGATACATTTAATTACGTGATTCACTGGCCCTGACATACACTGCCCTACCATTAATATCCGGACACCCCTCCATGGATGGGGAAACAGGTCCTATGCATGCAACACGTCACAGAACCTGCTATAAATGGGCACACTGGGCTTCGAACAGACAATTGCAAAAGTGGTCATGCAAGATGACACATACAACAGAATTACTTCAACAGTTCAACAGAATTGGTCACCTCAACAAATGCTAGACGCCGATTAACATGGTGTATGGATCGCGAATCCTGGGCTGTAGAGCAGTGGAAAACAGTCCTACGGACAGACGAGTCGAGGTTCGCGCTCTACTAGTCTGATGGCCGTTCCTCAGTGTGGGGAATGCCAGGGGAACAGTTCCTTTCTGATTGTATCCTCCCAACAATGAAGTTTGGTGGAGACAGTGTCATGGTATGGGGCTCCTTTCATGGTTTGGCTTGGGCCCATTAGCCGTTATCGACAAAACCGTGAATTCTGTGCAATACCAGGACAGTCTAGACAATTATGTACTTCCAACATTATGGCAATACTTCGGGGAAGGCCCATACCTGTATCAGCAAAACAACGCGCCATACCACACTGCTCGGGTCGTAACGAAGTGGTTTGAGGACATTGGGTGTGGAAAAGTTGGATTGGCCAGCCCAGAGTCTTGTTCTGAACATTATCGAGCATCTTTTGGATGTATTGATTCGTCGGGTACGTGCACGTCGAGATCGCCCAAAGAACCAGGCCGGACTGGTGGCTGCGTTTAAAGGCCGAGTGGAGGAACATATCACCTGACATTTATAAAATGCTGGTTGAGAGAATGCCCCGAAGATTGAAGGCCATCATAATAAAAGCAAAAGATTTCAGCACAAAATATTAAACGACAGAATAAAAGCTCTATTTTGGTCTAAAGGCAGGTGTAAACTATAACTTTTGCTGCTGTGTTCATCCTATTTTCTTTTTTACTACGGAATTCAGTAAATACAGGATGTGTCTTAGGTTATAATTATTATTTATATCTTCTAATATCTGTTATAATATAATCTATCTTCTTTACTAACTGGATTAATTCAATATTTTTTTATTCAGTCATTGTACCTAAACTGACTTTTTGTATAAACATTGTACATAAATGCTCTGAATGGATCGGGGAGCCTAGAACGATGTTCCGGTCCTATTAGGCGCAATACTAATACAATGTACATGCTTGTTTGTTTAAAAATATTTTATGAATGAGCGCCCCATTTCATAAAACTTTCCCATTTCGACCGCTGCTGTACATACATGCATATGTCAGGGGCTCTGCCTCTATTGCGTGTTTTATTGAATAAATACTAAATACGAAATTGATTAATTTAGCAACCATTGTTTCAACAGGAGTGGGTTGCCGAGAAAAAAATAAAACTGAAATAGGAATTCAGCTTAAATTTTTCCCATTTTGTGAATTCACTTTAGTTAGTGAAGTAACACTGAGCGTATCATGTTTCGTACAGATTAACTATCCTTCTTCAGGAACCCTGCTCGTTACAGAGGGCGCTGCTGGTGATCTGTTACCATTAAGTGAGGAACCAGAGGGGGATGCCTGTAGTATACCAGAAGAGAACCAATTCTGCTTTAGGGCAGGTAAGTGCTTCTCTCAAAATATTTATTTGTTTTGTCAAAATATGAAAATATTATATTTACACCTCAGAGCCTTAGTTGCTTCGGCGCTTGGCACACCAAAACTAACAACTACTGTATATTGCATTATTAAAGTTAACCCAGCAAAGAAATTCTTTGCACGTTTTGTATATTTATGTTTCCAGAGTAATTAGTTCAGGCAATTTCGCTAAAGTTCATTATCAAACTGAATTGTGAAAAATATAAGTAGTTTTTAAATACGAGGGTTGAGCATAAAGTAGTGGCTACCCCTTCCTGTACAGAGCAAGGCTATAAGTGAATCAGTGCACATAGCACGCTGTTAATGGATGAGATCATATTTTCCGTCTCACGAACACATTAATAAGGGTTTTTATCACATAATCATGCGAGTTATTGAAGTTAATTATTTAACTTCAGTAACTCGAAGGATGATCATGAGGCGCGGTGGCAAATACAAGCGCATCTATCATACTCCCCAGACATGAATTCTTGTGATTTTTATCTCATACCAAAGATTTTACCTCCGAATTTGGCAGTTTCGCTGAGTAGAGGACATCCTGCACGCTATCGGGCAATCCCTTGCGTACATTAAGTATCAACAGTCCACTGATGGCATCCTTGGCCTTCCACTAGTATATAAATGCTCTGAAAACATGGATAGAGACTATATTAAAGATCTGTAATACTGTTTCGTGTGGTTAAATGAAGTTAAAAATGATTTCTCGCCACGTTTCCACTACTTTTTACTCAACCCTCGTAAAATCCTTTATTTAAATATATATAAGAAGATTTTTCTGTTCATAAAATCGCCATATTAAAAGAAATTTTGCCACGATGTCATCTTCAGGTGATACAAGAGTTAATCAACAACCTGCTTTGACTTCCCTGCACACATTATTCATGAGGCATCATAACAAGCTGGCTATGAGGTTAAAGGAACTGAATTCTCAATGGGACGATGAAAAGATCTTTCAAGAGGTCAGGTAATTATCCTCTATTATTCCCGTCTTGCTGCATAAACAATAACCGTTTCAAATTATAAAACACGAAGTGGCAGACTATCAAGAAAGAGTCGATGAAACTTCATCAGCTATTTACAACTTTATTTCCCAAAAAAGAGAAATATTTAGTTATTAAGCAGATAAAACAATGAATACATTTTAAGAATATTTATTAAATAATGTTATGTTTAATGAATTTAATTATTTTGAAATAATAAACGTTATTTTCTTTCAGACGAATTGTGGGAGCTCATATGCAAATGATTACCTACAGTGAATTTCTTCCTAATGTAATTGGATTCCATAACATGCAGTACTTTTATCTGCGAGTTCGGCCTTATGGTCGCACAAGGTACAAGAGGAACATCAATCCCAACCTTCATACTGAGTTCTCTACTGCTGCATACAGATTTGGACATTCGTTGATCACTAAAAACTTCTCTGAAATATTAGACACGAAGGAAGAAATCAATCATCGTCTTCGAGATGTCTACTTTTACCCATTTGACCTTTACAATCGAAGTATTGACAGCTTCGTGAGGGGTCTAGCAAAGCACAAGGCTGAGAAGTTCGACAGTAACATGATTCTCGACGTGACTGGTTATCTCTACCAAGATCAGGATTCACAAAGCGGCCTGGATCTGGCATCCTTTAATATTCAGAGGGGAAGAGATCATGGTCTTCGTCCTTATGTAAACTACGTTTATTTCTGTAGTGGGAGGAGGATAGTTGATTTCTGGGATCTCTATGACCTCATGCCTCACAATAAAGTTAAGCTTCTCTCTAAAGTTTATCGGTGAGTGAAAAGAGTCATCCGACAACATATTGAATTAAATGCACTGCGTTTAGCTTTACATTAGCAACACCCCCTAATGTAGGAATGGGCTGATATCAGACGGTGGTGAGGGATCAAAGTTAGGAACGGCTGTTATAAGTTTATAGTTCGCGCACGTAGCGATCAGTTTTTGACTGGCTGCGAGAAAGAATAGGTCGGCGTCGAGATCTTTCTAACTTCGGACGTGGAATGATTGTTGGGGCAAGACGGTGCAGGTGTCAGTATCTCGACAAGAGCCAACATGATTAGGTATTCCCGTTCCAGTGTCACGAATCTACCGTGACTGGCTGG
Source organism: Mastigoproctus giganteus (assembly GCF_048544385.1). NCBI lineage: Eukaryota > Metazoa > Arthropoda > Arachnida > Uropygi > Thelyphonidae > Mastigoproctus > Mastigoproctus giganteus. The sequence goes on along the minus strand of NC_143576.1, from coordinate 242,669,195 downwards.
TCAGCGGTCGAACAACCAGTCAGTCAAAGGTCACACATGGTATAGTCACGTGTGGTCAACGGACGTGCTGAGCGTCTTGTATCTCGTCTCTTAACACAGCAGCGACGCAGCACAGTGACCCAACTAACCACCCAGTACAAGGTAGGAATAGCAATACACATGGATTATGCACTGAACATTAACTCGTACAGGCTATGGCAGTCGACAGCAGTCTCGGGAACCCAGGTTTACTGCAAGACACAAGAAACTGCACCTTGCATGGGCACGTCAGCACCAAAACTGGACGACTCACATGTGAAATCCGTTGTCTGATCTGATGAATCCAATTTCCAACTCTATAATGCTGATGGTGGTATCAGCATTTGGAGAAACTAACATGAGGCCATAGCACCTGGATGCACTGTTGATATTTGGTACGCTGGACACGATGGAATTATGATTTTTGTGGCATACTCTGGGTCCTTTGATCACGAATCGTAACAAAGTGATCAAAGGAATCGTAACCGTCCATCGTGATCGATCGTGACCGTCCATGTACACCCCTTCATGTTGGCAATGCATCCAGACAATTCCGGCGTATATCAACAAGACAATGTGCCATGCTACAGGGCCCGACAGGATGCTAACTGGTTTCAAGAACATGACAATAAATCATCCATCCTCCCGAGGCCGCCCAACTCATCGATCTCAACCCAACTGAGCACGTTTGGACATACTGGAAAAGACTATTCGATGCCACGACTATCCATCTGACAATGTGCTGACATTACTGGAGACACTGTGCAACGCATGGATAGCACTACCATAGAACACCCTGTAACACCTTGTGAAGTACATGTCAAGACTTTGTGCAGTATTACGGGCAAAAATGTGGCCCACCTAGGTATTAGGTAGATGTTGCTAATGCAAAGACAACTCAGCGTATTTTTTATTACAAATAGGCCCTACTCTATAGCAGTGCTCTGTCAATAACATCTGTCCACTCCTCCCAAGTGAGGAGTGGCCAGATGTTGAAAATTTTTATGAATATGTAATCGATTAGCTTTTATATGGTAGACTGTTATAGACAGTAGATCTTAGTGTTTGTTTAGTGTTATTTACACCAGCTTAAACAACAAAAAAATGTGACGCATCTGTCTTTCTGATAGGGTATATTTTAGCCCTGCACGCTTTGTAGAGAGAGAATGAATGAATGAACTCATATAAGATTTTAACATTATTACTGTTTACAGGGATGTCGAAGACATTGACCTTTTCACTGGAGGAACATCCGAAACTCCGCTTCGTAATGCTGTCTTGGGTCCCACGTTTGCGTGCATCGTAGGCATTCAGTTTTATAACTTGAAATATGGAGACCGATATTATTTCGAACATGATTATGAAACGGGATCCTTCACTTCAGGTAAGTCATTCAACGAAAGCAGGTTTTATTGTTTAGCATTTACGAATTCGTTCTTTACCGCTATCAGATTGGTAGACCATGCACCGTGACTCGACTCCAAAGCACACAATTTCTTTGCTCCACGGTCCAAGAACGGTGGGCCTTACACCAGGTTACACGGCGTTTGGCATTAGTCGGGGTAATTAGTGGCTTTGGATGGCTGTACACCCGTGGTAACCGATATCATGCACGTGCTGCGCACGGTACTGAAGTTGACAGTATATACAACGAGCCTTCGTTGGTAGGATCGCTGTCCTTCCCATACTGGGTGGAAAAGACCTGAGTTTGAGTCCCGTTGATGACGTGAGGAATTTTCATGGGTCTTTTTCACAACGTGACTCAGCTAGTCGTTCTCAGGCGAGGGTACCATGGCTTTTTCTCCCGGAAACTCGGGATTTTCGTCCAACAAACGCAAAATCGACCTGAAAACACACGCAATTTACAGACAATATATACGGATCAATATGGACTTAGTCACTGATACTCCTAAAACCCTATACAAGAACAAAACGCCTTTATTAGTTTTCCAACAAGTAAATGTTATTTGTAAATATGCAGGTGCCCGGAATTTAATGGTAAGCACTGTATTTTTCGAGTTTGTGCTTGCCCATAGTATCTTATTTAGTACCACATTGAGGATTTTGGAGAGGATGGAATCAGCAGAATGACAGTTAGATGATAGAGTCCTTGCAATGATTTAGAGTATTTTCTATTTGGAATTTTATTTGTTTGGAAAATATTTAGTTTTAGACATAACCTTAGTATCACGTACTTTACTTCTTAGATGTGAAGTCAATAGTCCATCTGTACCTTCTTCAAAAATAATTAAGAATAAGTTTAATAAGAAAGGACATTTAAATCATCTTTTAATTATAATTTAAAACTTTAACTGATTTAGTTCCGTTTTTCTTTCTCACCTTTTCTGTTCCAGACACGAACATGTCCACAGTAGGTCCTTAACCATAAAAATAAGGTTAAGGACCCACAAAGAATGTATCGAAGAATACCAAATGTCTGAAGAGATCTTAAGGTACTAAAGATTGGGTATCAGTAGTCAATGACACGTGATCATATTCCATTGATCAATAATCGTATAATGTTCATAATAAAAGTTCAAACTGCAATTTCGAATAATATCAATGGTTATCAAAGTTGAAGAAATTCATGAAACATGTGGTAGAGGCTAATTATATTTTCTTTGTGTTTTATTTTTATTGCAGTTCAGTTAGAGGAAATCAGGAAAATTTTACTTTCCAGGATTATATGCGACAACACAAATATTACGAGCATTCAGCGTTTTGCCATGGAAGTTACTTCCATCAGGTAGATATTTTTATATTTAAAATTCATTTTTATTCTAATTTTATTTGCGCAATAATGTCCAAAATATAATAAAGAAACAAATATAATTTTTTAAGCAGCTTGTAACCACGCAATATTTTTCTGTAATTGGGTATTATTAACATTCATTTTTCCAGCACAAATACGTTGCCAAGATTGGTAAACTACCATTAGACATCGCAGGAGATTTTTTAATCAATTTTCTGCACGCCTACGTAAGGGGTGAAAGATTTTTGGATAACAATATTTACAAGAACATTTTTTTCCTAAAAATCCGAATATTATCATAACTATCAATCTTTTTCCCCCCCAGAAATCCTGTTTTATCATGCAGCTCACTCCCGGAAATCAACCTCAGTGCGTGGAAAGAATAGTTTTCAAAAGAAATTATTTTTGGATCTTGAAGAAAGCTGGAACCTTTGATGACGAAGGCTGCTTCGAAGATTATTTTTCTCTGATGAATTTGGAGAAAATAAGTGTGATCATGTGAAAACCGAATCTGTAAAATAAATAAAATTGCTAACATTATAGGTGGAGAAATGTCATTAATTTACACTTTCTATCGTGCAAAAACATTCTGATTTTTAAGTTAGTTTAGTTATTTATTATGGTGTTTATTTATAAAAAAAAAGCCATACTGTTTTTATTTTTTGCTAGAAATTTCAATACTTTGGTCTGTTGTGCATCAATTCGATGTACGTGGCAGTTGGGTGCGTTTCAACTGGCGTGTGCGTTAAGCACCAAAGCAACTAAGGCTATAAGGTATCAGTATATTCTGTTTGTAAGTTGCATGTATTCAGTGGTCGATTTGTCTGTTTGCTGGACGATCACCCGAATTTCCAGGGAAAAAAAGCCAAGCAATTCTTCTCTGAGACCGATTAACTCAACCACCCTGCGAAAGAAGACCATAAAAATACCTCAGTCACTGACGGGATTCGAACCCACTCGGGTATTTTCGACCCGGATGGGGTCGAAAATACCCGAGTGGGTTCGAATTTTCTTGTTGTAAAACTCTTGGCCATTAGCAGTGAAAGATCGTGTTATTCAACAGCAATAAAGATTTATTAATCATTACGCTCCGAATTGGTAAAATGCTCAAGCTGATATGACTTAACTCATGTTTCGCAATCAACTTCTAGCAGCATTTAAAAATGCCTTACATGAATTTCACAATGAATTTCTGCCTAGTAGGTCTACTACCACAAACTTATTAACTCATGACACTGAGCTTAAAACTCCTGAACGCCAATAAAAAGATGGATGAGATATTCGTCATTGTAACTCTAATCAGCACATATGACTACACTGGAAATTCGGTCTGTGCGCTAGATTGGTTAAAAATCTACTACAGTTTTCATTTCTGGATGTTTTTTCCCAATCACCATCAGGAGAGCCATTTCTCAATTTAGTGCCTAGAAACTGCATGTGCTCTGTGGTCGATTTTCTATTTGAGGACGAAAAACACGAGTTTCCGGGAGAAAAAACCATGCTACCCTCGCCTGAGACCGATCCATAAAAATTCCTCACGTCATCAACTCAAGTCTTTTCCAGCTGGTGTGTGGAGAACGGTGATTCTACCAACTGTGCTACCCACGAGGACGTTCCTTGTGTCTAGAAGTTATTGAAAGCATACACGCTGCATAGAAAAACCTAACAGAAAGGCTGAAATTAATTGAATGCCACGTGTATCTTTTTTCAAACCCTTAACCAAAACCCCCCAATAAGAGGTCTATAACTAATACAGATATCGTGTTTTTTTTGTATGTGCAAATGCTTATCCTGTTATTTAGGTAAAGGTTACTACCATTTTAAATAATGGTATCCATTAAGATGATGATATACAGATTACAAAAGTGCTTGTTATTAAAGCTGTAAGGACATTTGGAGAAATTGCAACTTCTCTTTAATTCAGATCTGAAATTTAGAAATGGAATCAGCTACCACACCCGCATAGTTGGATTATCAGTTGGACTAGAAATGGATTAGCAGTGTTCAATCCTCTTGAAGATCAATGTATCTGCGAACACTCAAAGGGAGTGGAAGTCTGTAGATACCATCTGGAAGCTGCCAGTTTTCCTGCAGGGCTCGTCTGATGGCACACCTACAAAGATGGGTTAGCTCAGATGGACTGCAACATCGTTGTTTCAGCAATGGGATCCATTTAAGAGTCATATCAAAGACCTTCGTGGTAGAGAAATCCCAACAGGGTATTTTGTCGTTCCACCAAGGAAAGAATCGGTGAGTAATGATATTTTGTAGGGTTTTGACGTCAAGTTGAGGGACGATACGAAGTAGAAATTTAACAGACAAAGTCTTCTTCTGAAAATGTTTCTCCTGTTCTTCAGTTGGATTGTTAAGTTCGCCGAGGATGATCCCCTCAATGCAGGCCAAAATATGGTACCACAAACGAGTTTGTAAATTTAACGAGTAGCACTTAAATCTTTTTGGATTTATGTTACATCCAAGTCTCAGCAATAGCAGTAATAGATTAGGATTATACCAGCCTATACTAAAGCCATAGAAGTCAGACATGCGGTGACAAACTGCATCAATAAAAGGTTCACCAAAATCAAAGACCAACCTGTTTACATTGGCAGCACGATGAAAATAGGACACGGGGGACTCCTGCACTGTTCTTTTATTAGGATTATCTCTCCCAGGCCATGCCCATAAGGGGATGATTTCTTCAGGATACCTTCGCTCTTGGTCGACAATTCCTTGAAAACGATCGCAGCGGTATAAGCACATTAGAACATCCTGCACCAGACTCATATTCCTAACATCTGTCCAAAAGCACACCTTAGCAGGAGCGTAAATCAGAATTTTATATTCAAAGTCATCGACTTGTTCATTTTCCCATATTTTATATAAATCCACAACGGAGAGAATGCTTTGTTCATCAATCCGCAATTTTTCATCCTCCTGTGGAGAGTTTAGCAATAGATCGACCGCCGAACATATTTCCTGGTACAAATTTTGGGAATGAATGCGACAGTTTTGTAGCTGATCCATTTTGTACTTGTAAACTACACCGGATTCGTTGATCATTATTGCATGATGAAGTTCATTCTTCAGATTGGACGCTTTGTTGCGTGTAACCATTTTTCTAAACAATACTAATAAATCCTAATAAATTTCGAAGAACAAGAATGTGGAAATTTTTACTTTATTATTAATTTTTAAACTGGACTGGATTAAACATTTCTTGATTACTTCTCTAGAACATACTCTTTGCTTTTTCTGCTAGCGAGATGTGTTTTCCTCTGTAGAAAATTATAGAATCTCTGCAGTTGTTTTAGTTGGGTTTTGCTTATCTGTAAATTGCATGTGTTCTGTGGTCGACTTTCTGTTTGCTGGACGAAAAACCAGAGTTTCTGGGAGAAAAAACCATGCTACTCTCGCCTGAGACCGACTAACTCAGCTAAGTTGTGAAAAGGGCCCATAAAAATTCCACCCGATATTGACGGGACTGGAACTCAGGTCTTTTCCACCCGGTGTGGAGAGGACGGCTATTCTACCCACCGTGTTTCCCACGCATCTGTACAGAGAATAATTTCTTAAAATGTAGGAGTTTTATTAATGTGTATTGATTAGATGGGTTTTTAAAATCTATTTTATTAAGCTATATTTTTATTAATTTGTTCATTCATTATATTTATATGCTTTTCGAGTAAAAACTATCATTACAAGTAGATAAATAAATAATTACTCGTAGCAAGGAAATTAGAAATAATTTAAGAAATAACTTTCTTTAATTAATCGTTTTAAATCCGTTTATTGATTTATCCTTTAATAAATTTAACTGTAGAGGGATCAACAAACGGCTGTTGTTCGTAAACGGCCTAGAGCACCTGCAGCACGCACCTACACTTCTCCATTTCACTGAAACCACTTTCCCATTCATATACTTACAAAACTGTTGCTGTATACAACTCTACCGTCTCCTTTCATACGTAACCACATAATTCATACTTTCGAAAGACTTGCATAGAGCGAAAGATATTTGAAGAACGGAAGCTTTGTCATGCCATGACAAGGCACATGTTCATAAATCTACATATAGCACCACATAACAATCTAAATCTATGAAAGCCTCTCCTTGTAACTATATTTATTTATGTAAATACTAGTTTACAACTGAAAAACAAAAGGCATAAATTACTTTTCTTGTTGCCCATATTGCAAGTAGGAGAAAACTGATTATCCTGACCTGATTTTGACTTTCTTCATTTCTACCAATTAATACTTGAAATATAACCACACGTACTTTATGAAAAGTAGTACATGGTAGTGTTGCTAGAATCTCACTGATTCTGGAGATAAAGCGCTTCTCCGGACTATACGAGGGTAGAGTGGTACTGGGTGTTAAGCAAAGCCATTACTTTGGGCCTTGCGTATGAGGTGCTGGAATCTTTATTACTGTCTTCAAAAACAGCTAGAAGTCGCCCTTCTGAGTGACTGCTTCTATTGATATGATCCATGTTTCTCTCTCTACATGGGATAATGCCAAAGAGATAAGGATGACTGTTTAACTTCCCTCAAGAGATCAAATGCGGATTAACAGTACTAGGATACATCTTAATCTTTGTCTGTAATATCATACGGAAGGAACAGATCAGGTATGTTTTCTCATTCATGAGTCATCTAATTAAAACAGATACAGCTTATAAACGGTATCGTTTATACCGTTTATAAGCTGTATCTGTATCTTATACAAAACCTGTCAGCTTATAAACGGTATCGTTTGAAATACCGATAGTACAGGCATTATGACTTTGTGAAAGTTTGAAGATGGTTCTTTCACTGATAAATCGTACTTAGTACAACTTATATACAACCAACCAAAAGCTAAGATTATACATATAACCTAAAGCTGAAATAGAAATAGGAATTTTTTTTTGCATCTGGTGCAAGCTGCAGTGTTATGTTATTTAATTATTCCATTTAGCCTTATTTATCTGCACAGAAAATGCAGTGCGTGTGTATTCGCATGGAAGTAGTAATGACTCAGAAACTCACTACACGCCCATATACAAAATAACTAAAGCTACGTGGTTTTGGGTTATAACATCAGAATCGCGACGGTACATAGTGTTGCCACTACTTTTTGAACATCCCTCTTACACAGTAATTCCGAAATCTAGTGTTAATTGCATATTTGGATGAAAAGTCTAAAAATAAAGGTAGAAATTGCCACCACATCTGATATCTCTTTATACGCGTGTCGATCTCAAACACAAGTAATACAATAGGGTGTGTGTGTGCGCGTCCATTTAACCTTGTGGACTTTGTTGTGGTATTGTGTTTTTCGTATTTATTTTCTGATGTCTGTCGCTTGTAAGGGCAAACTAACAGCATATACGGTGAGAGGCCAATTACAACAATTTTTTTTCTTGTAGTTTGCTGCTGCAATTAAATTAACTCAACCCCCTCTATTATTTAGTTCTTTTTTAGACACATAATAATGCTGATATCAATATCTCTTTATTAGTGCGACATACAACTGATGATAGGAAAATATGCACGTAACGCTAAATTTCCAAAGGGATTCAGCTATTCAATTGCACATTACCTTGATCGTGCATCCCTTAGTCCTCTAGAAGATCTACATATCTAAGAATACGCGGAGGAAGCGGAAGTCTCCAGATACCATCTGGAAGCTGCCAATTATCGTGCAGGACACGTCTGATGACACACCTACAGAGGTGGGTAAGTTCGGATGGATTCAGGCATCGCTGTTTCAGCAAGGGAGTCCACTTGTCCAACTTATCAAGTATAGAAAGAGCAGAAAAGTCCCAACCGGGTCTTAATTCCTCCCAAAAAAAGAGGAAATTACGAGAGATGACATTACGTAAAGTTAAGAGGTCGAGTTGAGGGATAACTCGTAGAAGAAATCGAACGCAAGTGGATCTTTCTTGCAAACGATTCTGGTCCTCTTCGGAACCAGCCTCCCCATTAAGAATGTGCCATTCCATACTCTCCAGTATGTTCTGCCACAAACGACTTTGTAAAGTGAAGGAATGAGGCCTAAACGTCTTTGGATCACACCCAAGTCTGAGGAACAGCAGTATGAGATCTGGTTGAAAAGGGGCGATGCTGTAGATGAAAAAACCTCGCATCCGTTCACAGAGCACATCAAGAAATCGGTAATCGAATCTGAACACCAACCTGTTTGCATTTGCAGCGCGATGGAAATATGACCAGCGCGACTCTCGTTCTATCACTCCGTTCTGTATATTTATTCCAGGCAGTGCCCATACCAGATCTATTTCTTCGGGATATTTTAAATCAAGATTGATAAGTCCTTCAAAATGGTCGCAGTAATACAAACACATCAGAATTTCCCCCACAAGATTCAGATCACTAACGTTGTTCCAAAAGCATACCTTAGCAGGAATGTAAATCAAAATTTTAAATTCAGAGACAATGAATCGGTCACGATTTTCATTCTTCCACCTGTTATACAAATTTATAGCAATTCGGATGTTTTGTTCAACAGTCTCTGTGCCCGTTAGTAATTCTTCGTTGTCTTCTGACGAATTCAGAAGAGCGCCAATAACTGCCCGGAATTTGTCTTCAAAATTTGTGGAGGAAATTGGGCAATTTGGAAGCCGATTCATTTTGATTTTTAAGTTTTCGTGAAACAATACTTTGGTTGGTTAATGAGAATATTTTCAACAATACTTTTTTGAACAATGTTGTTTAATAGTGAGGATTGATTCTTGTTACCTTCAATGGCAATTTTTTTTTACACATACTATATATTGAGAGTAAAAATCTCTTGAAATTAAAACTAAAAGAATGCCACCCATAGTGGATTCTTCCGCTAATATAAGCATCTATTTGACAAACCAATTCACTATTATTAGAAATATTTGTGGCACGATGGCTAGATCATCTTATAGATGTCTATATTTTTAAAATTATTTGCAAATTTTAAATGAGACGTTCTTATCAACGCATATCATTAGGACTGGTCATAAAATTTTACCATCAAACCGTTGAATATTTATTTTATACATTTTTAATAGTTCTTTTAAATAATTTTATAATAACAACTCTCCATAAATGCATCAAAAATTTCTCAGTACTTCAAACTGAGAATTTAACCGCCTGAATACAGAAAAACAACCCATTTTTAATGGGGAAAAATTCCTTTATCCAGAACTTTAAATTCTAGACTATCTTGTTCGGATCATATTGTGAGGCTGTGAGGCTGTTGTAGAATCCGAACGTATCAAGAGGAGACCACTTCGGCTTTTGTATTGGATATCCCATATCAAATCACGCTAGATTAACCCTAATGGTCTTGTTTCACATTACAGCTGAGAAATTTAAGTATCTCCAGCGTTCTATATCTATATCAAGTAACTTACTGTCACCTTCCTCCATGTCCAAATCTTGTATTACTCTACTTGACTGAATATTTATTTCATTGGACGGACTGGACATTAATAAAACTAATTGCAGTTACAAGGATGGGACGTTATTTTCAAAATCAATTTTTATTTTCAAAGAAATACCCATTCGCAGTTATCCAGAGGTAGGGATGAATGTAGGTTATTACTCTATATAGTAAAATATAATTTTTTTTAGATTAATATACATGACATTTATGCACAATTTAAAGATAATTTTTCTACTTATATTTCAAGTTTTTTTTTTATTTTATGGAACCCTAAGCACGAGAGGTTTAGAACCTTTAGTACCGTGCATGGGTTAAAGGTTGAGAAGATGAAAGAAGATACTCTTTGCTATTACATACGAATTTCTGTATATTGTAATTTTCAGGAAATACGTATGAAGGGACGTTGTTCCTGACAACGGAAGTTGAAGGAATAAATGAGGAAGAAGAAAAGTTGGTCCTGTGAGTTTTAAGCTGGACAGTAAAAGGATGCTGACTGGTTGCAGCATGTGTTTCGGAGTGGTTTGAAGAGGGAAGCTATAGAGAGAGGCCAAATAGAATTATAAAGGCCAATTCAGAAGGACAATTCCCATGGAAATATCTACAGAAAAGGCATGCAGCAGAAACAGAACGTCTATAAGACAGAGAGTAGAGAGACTTTGTTAGAGATGAGTCATTAATTAACTTAACTACCCTCTTTTGGAATTTTATATTTGAAATTTACTTATTGCCAAGAGAGCTTAGAAGTCAGAGTAATCCCTAATGTGATCTTGTCTAGAAATCTGAGTGTCATCGACGATAAGCTTAGGAGAGAAGAATCCTTTTTGTGAGATATACGACAAGACAATTTTAAAAGGCTTGAAGTCAACTAAGATATCTCTGCCCCACTGGAGAATTACCCAGAGATCAGCATTTAAGGAATTAGTAATGGATATTCGAGAAGTTGTTTGAGCAGGGCAAGTTTTCTCAAACTGGAAGGTGGAATGCAATGTGCTGTCATCGACAAAATCTGGACAGTATTTCCAGTCAATGGAAGAAGGCCATTAATATACAAGAGGAAAAGAGTGGCGGAAAGAACTGAACCTTGGGGGACACCAGCATAAGTGGAAAATTCACAAGACAGAGAGCCATCTACCATCACTCTCAGTGAGCGATCAGAGAGAAAACTGGATACTCAACTACAAAAAAAAAGTTGAGAAACCATAAGATGGAAGCTTGTTTAGAAGACTTTTATGCCAAATACTATCAAAATCCTTTGAAATGTCAAGAGCAACTGCTTTAGTTTCACCAAACGTTTCGATTGAATTTGTCCATAGATAGGTAACATAAGCCAGAATATCACCAGTGGATCGACACTGATGGAATCTATACTGGAGATCATTGATCAGATGGAAGGTTTATAGATAGTTTAAGAATTGGCTGTTAATAGATTTCTCCATTACTTTAGAAAGAGTAGAAGTATGCAATATGTAAACAAACATTATACAATTTGACATATTTAAGTACATACAGTAAGTAAAATTGTTCTATGATTATAACACGAAACATATTTTCTACTAAAAATATTAAAATTTCTCAATATATTTCGCTAGTTTATGTTAAACTTGATCAATAGCTTTATATATCAGTATAAATAACGATATCAGAAAAATAAGGGACGTAGTAGTAGTAGTGGAATGTGATTCAAGAAAACAAGTGTATTATGCAGTATCAGCCAAAAAAAAATCACACCATTCCCTCCAAATGCCTGTCCAGTTCCTCAAATTTATTCAACCCATCAACTTCCACAACGACAGATGAAAGTTTGTTCCAGAAATTAACCACCCGCTGGCTAAAGGCAAATTTCCGCACATCTATTCTACATCTGTCCTTTCTTAATTTGAATTGATACCCCCTTAGGTTCGTAATCTGAACAAGTGGAAGGATGCCATCAGAATTCAGCGTGCTCAACCCATTCAAAGCCTTATACACCTCAATCAGATCACCGCGCAGGTGATCTGATTGAGGTGTATTACTATAATAGGTCCCTTATTGTGTAAATAAAATGGACGAACTTGAGCTTCAAGTGACCAGTTAAGGCTAATATCGTAAGAATAACTGAAACATGGTGCCATCCGGAGGAGATAGGAGATGATGAATTTCACCTTGGTGAGTATTTAGAAGAGATAGGGATGGGGGTCGAAGGAGGTAGGGAAGTTATGTTATTATCAAAAGCTGTTTCAAAGCAACAATACGGTTCCCAGAACCTTATCAAATTCAGGCAGATGTTAAATTAAGAATATTCAGTTAAAGGAACATTAAGTAGTAGAAATCATAGTGTATTTGATGTGGGATTTTCTTAAAGATATAACAGCTGTCATTGGCAAAGGGAAGGGATTTTTGTATTCATAAGATGACTACAATGGTCGTAAACGGTGTTTAAAGTCTAATGGTACCAGTTGTTTCTAACAACTGCAAATTCTAAATGAGAATTGTTCAGGAAGTAATCCTAGAAGCTACTATGCTCTCTATGTGAGATATTTCTCAAGGTTTAGATCTAAATAGATGTCAATTGAGCTGATTAAACTAGTGGCAGAGAAAAAATGCATGGGAGGATTATAAATTATCCAGAAAGCCTTTGGCCAAGGATGCCAAAACAGGAAGCAAAGTTTTCCAAAGAACCAACTGTGGAAGAGGAAGTGTCGAAGTTAAAAGTAAATAAGGCTCTTTAAGCTGCTGGAATTGTCCAATTATATTAAAAGAAGCAACAAAAGAGGTAAGCAAATCTTTACCCATAATTATGAGATCATCGTTGGATTCAGGGGGTCCCGATGGACTGGAGATGTGCCAATGTATCCCCATTTCAAAAAGGGGACTCAAAGGATGAAATGAACAATTAAGACCTGTTAGCTTGACTTTTGTTTCAGAGAAAATAATGGCGCCACTTGTTAAAGGACTTAATGCATGGCCGTATTGATAGCTACGTAGTTATACGGCAATCACAGCCTGGATATTTTATTTTATTTTACTTTTAACATATAATATACACAACAGACATTCGCCCAGTTAAAGTGTATAACAGAGCAAAGGTTGTACAAAACATAATAAATGGTAGACTAATACACTTTGTACAATGAAAGTTAATTCAAACGGAAAAAGTCCAATTCACGAAAATAAAAAGATATTCATGACGTCAAGTCCAGCGCTATGAAAACTCGCAGAAAGCAGTTTGCTGCAGGAAACATCATCATCATCACACACACACACACACACACACACGAATTAATGAGGACATCTTTAGCCCAGAACTCATCCGTCAATCAATCAGCCTACTCCAAATAGTTCTGTGAAACTGTTTCTTGTTCACAGCCATATCCAAGTCAAACTTGTTCATGAGTGCCAATGTTCTTTTGAAGAAGGAGTTCCTGGATATTTCTAATCTAGAATTACCGATGTGGAATGGAGTCTTCTGTCTAGTAGCCACCGCTGGAGCGTGAAGGTTAATGTGGCACAGAAGATCCGGCAGGTAGGTTGAACCAGCGATGATGAGGTACAACAGTTTTAAATTAAGAACAGTTCGCCGAGTTTCCAGAGATTGAAGCTTGAAGTAGGAACAGAGATTCCGGTAGAAGATTCTGTGGTAAAACATGGGGTTACGTCTGGAAAGATAGTGGATAAATTTCATCTGGAGCGATTCTATTTGCTGTATCAAGTATGCATAGTGTGGGTTCCATATAGGAGAAGCAAACTCCACTATAGGGAGTACAGTTGTCTTGAATAGGAGCACAGAGAACTGAGGATCTTGAAATCTGTACGTCTGCCGTTTAATGAAGCCAATTTGTTTTTTCGCTTGGTTTAATATATTCCTAACATGTTTATCAAACTCACATGTAGCGGTAAAAGTAACTCCCAGATCTTTAACTTCGTCAACTCTGGAAATCGGCATCTCCTTGATGTAATATTCATTAACTAAAGTCTTAGTTTTCCTCGAAGCTGCAAAGGAAATAGAGCTGCATTTCCTAGTTTTCTCGGAAAAGGAGGAGAAAAAGGTCGCAGAAAGATCTGCTTTAGTTTTGTCACAGGTTATTCCGATGATTAGATCATTGATTCCGATGGCTTGCATCGGAATCAATGATCTAATAACTGTTGAACAGTTATTAGAATTCTTTAGCAGTATATCTTGTCTGACGAATCTGGTCGGATACTATGATGCAGTAACAAAGAAACTGGATGCAAAAAAGTGATTCTGACCATTTTATACTTAGATTTTCTGAATAGCGTTTGACTGAACACAACATGTAAAAATGCTGTATACAAATTAGAGAGATGTTGCTTTAAGGGCAAGTTACTACTATGGATAAACGGATGGTTGAGAAGAATTAGGCTATCAACGATCAACAATGGTTATCAATGATCATTGCTCCTCATGGAATAATATTATTAGTGGATTTCCTTAGGGTTCACCGCTGCCCCCCTTATCGTTTTCAATATTTATTAACGACGTTGATATCATACCAATTGGGTGGCATCACAAACACGGAGATTAATGACATACTGTACTGCAATATGCTATCAAATATTATGTTTGATAATGGTGCCATCTGACAATAGATGGCACCATTATCAAACATAATGGTGCCATCTATTGTCAGAAATGTATTATATTAAATAGTTCATTTTGCCGTGGTGCCATCTATTGTCAGGAAGGTATTACATTAAATATTTCGAAGCAGATCTTTGGATCAGAAGAAAAAGAGCACTAAAAGCGGGACAGCGCTATAAGGGGGAGTGCTATAACGAGAGTTTATAACCTTTTGTACTTTTGCTTATGAGGAGAGAAGAACCGAATCACGTGAACTAATTTAAAAAAATGGAATATTTGTTTCGAAAAATATCCAAGAGCATTTATCAATAGTTGTCTTGAAAACCCGAGGGCCTGAATTGATACACGAACTTAATACTTTGTTAATTTACATTGATATCCGTAACTCCCCACTAGTAAAGAGTCAGTAGTCACTCAGTGGTTAAAAATTAAGGGGGTTAATTAAAGTTCCTTAAAGAATATAGTTGGGGAGGGACGTTACGTGGTTATTTTCCATTAAGATTATTACTATATCTAATACCATCATATACCACGTGAAATTAATAATATAGTTTATCAAGCTATTCAGTTATAGAGCAAGCCTACAAGAAGCTACGCAACCTGTACACGGCCTACATTGATTACCGCAAGGCCTTCGACTCCGTGCCTAAACTGGCTAATCGAGACGCTGAAGATCTACAGTGTCAAAACAACAGCGAAATCGAGTACCACCATCAAAATCGAGAATATCACAACCAGACCGATCCCCATCAGGAGAGGAATCTTTTAGGGAGATGCCCGAGCCTACCCACTGTGGTTCTGTCTAGCACTTAACCCACTATCCACCATGCTCAACAACAGCAAGTATGGATATAACCTCATGGAAAGAAGGAAGAAAAAACCTGTACACTCTCTCCCACCTGATGTACGTGGATGACATCAAGCTCTACAGGGCAACCGAGAAGAAACT
The DNA here is from genome assembly GCF_048544385.1 of Mastigoproctus giganteus. Classification (NCBI taxonomy): domain Eukaryota; kingdom Metazoa; phylum Arthropoda; class Arachnida; order Uropygi; family Thelyphonidae; genus Mastigoproctus; species Mastigoproctus giganteus. The sequence continues at coordinate 242,653,477 of NC_143576.1, read as the reverse complement.
CCAGTAACTACTCCGGATCACGATCACGAACGGATTCAGCAATGATATCATGATGGTATTTTATCTAGACAAATACAAGGTCCACGGATTGCATCAGGGGAAATTAGTCAGCCGAAACTACCAGCTACAGACTGGTAAAGAGATCGAAGCCATGAGAGGGGAAGAGACCCACAAATACCTGGGGATGATGCAGGCTCAGCATTTAAAGCACAAGGAGATAAGGCCCGCCTGACCGAAAAATACTATCAGAGACTCAGAAGTCTGCCCAAAACAAAGCTGAACCGAGGGAGCACAGTTAAAGCCATAAACATCTATGCAATCCCATAAACACCTATTCAAGTACACAAAAAACCTTATTTTCTAATACAAATTTGTTATATGAATTGCCGAACTAAGACTGTATCCATAACCCAAGGTAATAATGATTTGAAACTTTTTCCACAGTTTGAAATTTGCAATTCAGGAAATTCTGATCACGAATGCCTTCATGATCAGAATTTCAAGTGTGGAATGGGGAATGCTAGTAGAGGAGCCTCGTGGATTGGCACCTCTCCAGTCCATGAGCTACGACATACACTCACGCTTCGTGACCTGAACATCCTTGACGCTTACTCAAAAAAAAAAAAAAAAAAAACTTATCAAGTCTTCAGCCAGACGGACAAACTGATTCTAATAGGCGCTTTCACATTGCTACAAGATATATATATATATATATATTGCATAAAAAAATATAATTAACAAATAAAATATTTCATATTAGAGTTACCCGAAAAAACATCATTCATCCACGTGCGTTATCTGCAAATTGCATGTGTTCTGGTTGGTTTTTCCTGATTTGCTGATCGAAAGCCCTCGTGGATAGTACAGTTGGTAGAACCGCCGTCCTCTCATATCGGTTGGAAAAGACCTGAGTTCGAGTTCAGTCGATGACGTGAGGAATTTTTATGGGTCTTTGTCACAACAGGACTGAGTTACTCGGTCTCAGGCGAGGGTTGCATGGTTTTTTCTACCGGAAACTCGGGTTTTTCGTCTAGGAAACAGAAAATCGACCACAGAACACATGCAGTTTACAGACGGTGTACACGGAGCAATATGATTTTAGCTGCTGATGCTCATAAAATCCTGTTACCACAACAACCACGCTGATCGAAAAATAAATAAATAAATAAATAAAAAATGGGATTTCGGGAATAAAACGTTTTCTATCCTCGCCTGATTAACTCAGCCATGTGAAAAAATGGCCTTTAAAATTCCTCACGTGATTGGCGGTATTCGAATACAGTCCTTTTTCACGCGGTGTGAGAAGACAGTGATTATAACCACTGCTACACGCGAGGACTGAGATTGACATCAAAATACCAACTATTTGAGAGAAAAAATTTGAAAAAAAAAGAACATATTTGAAAAACAAAATTATCTAAAGTTTCAGGAGGGTTATACGATATCGAGTAATAAATAACAAAACAGATCAAGCAAACTCGTATCGCTACATTCCATCTCTCAACAGTCAATTTGATAATGGAAGCGGTTGAAGTTCAGCCGCCATCGCGGATCATCAGTACAACATCTGATACTGAAACGTGAACCATTTCAAATACGAAATAAGAGTAGCGAAAGAAATTCGACGCGTCACAAATATAAACAGTGCTCGGCAGCTCCTATAATCAGTGTCGAATCGAAATGTACAGAAAGGACAAGGGGAGAGAGAGAGAGGGAAATCGTTTTCAGCTGAGAACGATCCCAGTGGATTTTCAGCTGAGAACGATCCCAGTGGATTTTCAGCTGAGAACGATCCCAGTGGATTTTCCACTGAGAACGATCTTAGTGGATTTTCCCTGGGTACGATCCACCCTGGAAGTTTATAAATCTCCTTTGGCGAGATAACTCTGAGTTGGACACTGATTGCTGTTGTTGTTGTAGGATTTTAGGAGCATGAGCGACTAAGGCTATATTGCTCCATCTACATTCTCTGTAAATTTAATGTGTTCTGCCGATTTTCTGTTTCCTGGACGAAAAACCAGAGTTTTTCGTCCAGGAAATTCGATTAACTCAGCCACGTTGTAAAAAGACCCATAAAATTCCTTACGTCATTGACGGGACTCGAACTGAGGTCTTTTCCAACTGGTGTGAGGAGGAAGGCGTGCATTGAACATGTTCCGTTATGCTGGTAAAAAAAGAAAAAACAAAAACTTCCGAATTTACCTAGTCCTTGAAGAAACCAACAAAGTTATAAAGGAGATGTGCGTACGATTCATTGGTCCAATAACTTCGTCCATAAAAGTACGTCCTTGTGTTCAGGAAGCAGAAGAGTTGCTTTGACTTCAAGGTGGTGGATCAGTTTGTCCATCTGGCTGATCGGATTTGGCTAAGTTGGTTTTCTGAGTAAGTGCCAAGGCTGCTAAGTCCACTAAACGTCATTACAGTATATGTCTGTGTTCATGATGGTCTGGAAAAGCGCCAATCCATAGCCCATCCTTTACACTATTGGACAACATTTGAGATCTAATAGAGTTCACGCATTTCTCTTTTGAAAATCGAACTGAAATTGGACACAAATGAAGTAACTGATACGGAAAGAAATATGCATTTCATTCCGATATGTAAATATGGGGATTAAAAATACAACGATGTAATCGTGCATCACTCAGGTTGATTGTGCAGGGATATTGCTATTTCTGTTTTTCCTAAAGCAGCGCCTCTGGTGGTATTTCTCTTCATTGCCATATCTCGTTTATTTTCATGAAGAAAGAAGTCAGTTTAAACGCCTGAAGATGCTACTTTGTACTTACATTGTATACGTTTGTTGGAGCAAACCATATCGAAAGCAGCGCTAGGTAGAGCAATTATACCAAACAAGTAACAAATAATATGAAATTGAAACGCAATAAACATTTAATGAGCTATTAACGTAATTTCACAACGTGGCTGAGTTAGTCGGTCTCAGGAGAGGCAGTATGTTTTTTTTCTTCAAGAAACTCGGATTTTTCTTACAGAAAACAGAAAATCGACCTCAGAACACATGCAATTTACAAACAAATGTGTTTACAATATTTACAAAAATGAAGAGGTGTGCAGCCGTTGATCATTATTCCAACTCACACGAGAACACTGCCTCCACCGTAAGTGTCCGTTTCTCTGATGTTAGAGGGATGGTACCACATTTCTCGTTGTCTCCAGATGAAATAACGTCTAGAATCTGTTTGTAGGCTAAACCGTGACTCGTCAGAGACTAGAACTGTACCTCAATTTGTTAGAGCTCTAAATCACACGGGATTAATGGGATACAAAGCACTGACTTCCTTGAGTAGAGTCCATTTGAATTGAGTCTTCTTAACATAGTCCGGTGGAAATGTTTTCATCTGTGGCCGCAGCAACCTCAAGAGACAGTTGATGACAGGATAGTAGGGCTCCGTCTTGCTGGTAGAGCCAAAGAGCGGTCTGTTGTGGTTGATGTAGCACTTGGGCGGCCTTGGCCACTCTTCTTGTAATGGGTCCTGTCTCCTAAAATTGCTTACATAGTGCCGATATGACACTGCGTGACACATTGAATCTAAGTGCCACCTCCATTTGCGATTAGATTGCCTAGCTTCAATTCGTCCAACGGTCTGCCATCTCAAAGAATCATCTAAACGACGATGACTTACCATCCTGAGTACTGGAGATATGGCTGTCCCACTGAGCAAGCCAAAAAATGGGAAAGAAGTGATATGATCACAACCCGTGATTTTATATGCATGAATAATTTGTATAATGTGCAGCTCTGTCAGATAGTAGATCGATTTCTATTGGATACTCAGAATTTGCACACAAGGCTGCCTATTATATGAATTTGCCTCCGGCGACATTGTTCACAATAAAATATTTTCGATAATCTTTTATAGATGCATTTAGGCAGTTCACCGGTTTGATTGGATTTGTTGAATCTACTCAATCGTTTTCGTTTTCTCAGTCAGTCCTCTCCATACAGGGTGAAAAGGATGCAAGTTGGAATCCCTCTCAATGACACGAGGAACTTTTATTGTATTTTTTTCACTCTGTAGTTGAGTTGGTCGGTCTCAGGCGAGGACAGCAAGGGCTCTCCCTCTACGAAATTCAGCTTTTTCGTGCAACAAAATTGTCAAACCGACCAAAGAACACTTGAGATTTACAAGCATAATAACTGTACACGCTGGTAGTTGAGGTTATTCTAGAGTAGCCCTAATATGACACTGTGTTTAGCCGGTTTACTTTCAAGATTTAAAAATTATAAGATCAGTCACTGACCTTTTCGATCAAACCATGTATGTATCTTGAAATTAATATAACAAAAATTACGCCCGGAAGAGAATGTGTTTTTTTTTCATTAATTTCAGATTTTATATCACGTATGGTAATTACACAGCATTTAAAATTAAAGTACAAAATAATTTTAATAAAATCTTGAAGTGTTATTATTTGAGAATTGCAATAAAAGTTTTAGTCAAGTTAGTTCAGGAGTACTAACAAAGTTTTTAAGTCTCTAAGACAGTCGGACACATTTAGTAATATTAATAGAAGGGTGAATAAACATTTAATTTCTTCTTTATTAGTGTAGTGTACAATCGATTAGAAAAATACATACTTAACACTAAATTTAGAGTGGAATCATCTACTCAGCCTTCCAGTCCTATGAACCGTCACCTTGAGTGGATATTAATCGCAATCACTAGTCTTCTAGAAGGTCAACGTATCTGTAAAGGTTCTGGGGAATATCGAGTCTATGGATACCATCCGGGAGCTGCCAGTTGTCATGCAGGAGACGCCTGATGACACACCTACAAAGATGGGTTAGCTCGGATGGATTTAGGAATCGTCTTTTCAGATTTGGTATCCATTTAACCATTTTATCGAGAACACCGGAAACGGAATAATCCCAATCAGGCCTTTCCTCACGCCAAATATCCACCAGGTGACCGATTGCATTTTCCAGTTTCTGAATATGGAGCTGAGATGCAACACGAAGGACAAACCGAATACAAACGGCTCTTCCTTTGAATCTATGCGTATCTTCCTCGCCAAGGTTACTATCGTCTACAAATAATAATTCTCTGATGAAATCGAAAATGTTATTCATTAGATGAGACTGCAAACCTATATCTAATGAGCGATGTCTACAGGTGATTTTATTTAAGTGACATCCAAGCCTCAAAAATAGAAGTATTAAGTCAGGCTTACGGTATCCGTATAGCAGTATGTTGATCCCTTGCATGCTATAGCATATAACGTCGATGAACCGCTCACCATAACTGAACATCAATCTATTTGCATTGGCAACACGCTGGTAATAGGACACTGGATGTTCCTTCACCGATCTGTCGTTGGGTATGTCTTTTCCCGGCCATGTCCATAATCGATGTACCTCTTCAGGATAAATTAATTCTTGCTCGATAATTCCCTGAAATCGATCGCAATAGTACAAACATTTTAAAACATCCCCCACCAGGTTCATATCAGTGATATTCTTCCAAAAGCAGACCTTGGCTGGGGTATAAATCAAATTTTGTAACTCGGAGTTATCGAAATCCATTCCTGTTTCTCTCTTCCATCTGAAATACAAATTCACAACTGTTCGGATGTTTTCTTTGTCGATCGGAGGTGGTTCTTCATCTTCTAGAAGTTGGTGAACAGCGGAGTGAATTTCCTGCGCTAACCTTGTGGATGAAATGTTGAAGTTTGACAGCTGAGTCATTCTGGTCTTATGAAAATGTTTATGTGGTTTTAATTTATCCATAATTCATTCTTGTAAACTGGTCCATGCTTCATATATCGTAAGAATCAGAACATTCTTGGATTTTTTCAATTGTCACTGTTTCAACAATATGTAGAATTTTTTTCCGTGTCCCAAATGAAAAAAAAATATTTCATTGATTCCATTAAAAAGATCGATCCCTATGTTGCTAAGTACTCCCCTAAGATAATGATGCAGATGCTTTTCTAGAAAACGGGTTGTGAGCTGTTCGCATTTAGTGCAAAAGTGTAAAGTGTATTTAGCGTCTAACGGCACCAGGGGTTCCCCCCATCTCCGTGTTGCTTTCATTGTGGGTGTACCAGTTCGCTGGGAAGGTCAGAGATTTAAAAGTGTATGGATATTGTACATGTGTAGTGTTGTGTTCTGTTGTTCATCTGGCCGTTTAGCCGCTGGACCCCTACTGAGGCCCAACGTTGCCCACATTTGGCCCCGTGGAGGCAGACCAGGTACACCAGTATTTTTAGATCAGTACTCTGACAGTTCCTGCCACCTAATTTCCTGAGATTTCAGTGGCTAGGACCTATATATATAAAAAAAGGGGAAGGGATAAACGCTTGAATCTAGTTAGACCAAAAGAGGTTGCAAGTGTGTCGAGTTTGGCATTTAAAATTTTTCGTTGTGTGGGGCATTCGCATTTCGCTGGCGATATAGGTAGAGTAGGGGGGGAGAGATGGAAGGCTGGGGAGAAAAGACAGAAATATGGGGTCAATAGGGAAGTCGACCCCAGGTATATCAGTGGGGCATGCCCTTGCCCCACCAGAGGGAAAAGAGGGGGTGGTGTGGTGGGGAGGGGGCAGAAAGACCATCCCCTCACCCCACCAGGAATGGGGAGAGAAAGTGGACTGGGAGAGGGAGCCCCACCCAGTTCACCATAGCGCAATTTGCAGTGCCCTCCAGCAAGTGCAGTCCAACGATGACTCGTTGGTGGGGCCTAGTCCTTTTCTAGGTGTGTGGGTTCATCCTGGGAGCGGCGACATCCTGGCTGGTGCCATTCCCATTGGTTCCTAGGTCGATGCTGTTTCATTTATTCTGCTGCATATTACGCCGTTTGTCCTTAGTATTTTGCGATCCTTTCCTCTGTGTTGATGTTTTATCAGTTTGCCTTTATTATTTGTGGACATCTATTCGTTGTGGATGGCTATTTCTGTTCGTCGTCTATTGAAGACGTCAAGTGCAAATCGGCTGAGGGCTTTGTATTCATCTTCTGAATCCAGTAGATGGTACTTTTGATTTTTCGGCAAGTATTGAATCTCAGTTATAAGTGTACTTCTGTGTTCTTCGTAGCATTCACAGTCGTGCATAATATGCTGCCAGGTTTCAGGTTCTCCACAGGTGCATGTGGACTCTTCTATTATTCCGAGTGCGTTTAGTTTTGCTTTAAATGGGCCGTGGCCTGTCAGGAGGAAGGTTGTATTTAGCCCAGGATAGAACCACGAGGGGTCTTTGGGTACATTTTTGCGACTATCGGTATGAAGCTTCTTGTAAATTGACCCTTTGGTGACATCTCCCATCTGTGCTGCCAAATCTTCAACATGTGAGCCACTATTCGTTGTTTCTCTGTCGTCCGGCTGATGGTTGGGTCCAAAGTAAAGTCATAGATGGAGGCAGGCATATCCTTGGACAGTAAATACATGAGTCCACATCTACTCACCTCGAGGTCCAGCGGAACAGCTCCTGCCAGGACCTGCAGAGGGTGGTTGCTCACCGTTTTGCAGGCCCTAGTTATAGTTAGAAGTATGTTTCTTTGGATAGTGTCCAGCAGTCTTCTGTTGACCGCGGTTCCGGCCTTCCTGAACCAGATTGGCGATCCATAGGTGATCGCTGGGATGAATATTGTTTTATAATACAGAGACAGGGTCTTCCTGTTGAGTCCCCAGTCCCTGCGAGATACTCTTGCTACAAGTGCTGCATAGTTCCTTAGTTTCTCTCTCAGGTAGATGAGGTGAGGTGTAAAGGACAGGTTTCCATCGAGGATTATACCTAGATACTTTATTTGCTTTGCCAGTTTAATGGTGGATCCCGTTATCTTTATTTGCGGCGGTCGTCTGATATTTAGAGAGCCTTTTAGTAATGCTGAGTTTGTCTTGGTTGGTGAAATCATTAACATATGTGTTTTCGCCCAATTCTGTAGTGTTTGTAGTGCTTGGTTTGCCTGTGTTTCAAGTCCCGTTCTGGAGTCCGCTTCCACCATTAAAATTAGATCATCACCAAAGGCCTGACTGGCCACATTTCCCAGATCCAGAGCCAAAGACCATGTTCCACATTAGTGGCCCCAGGACAGATCCCTGTGGGCAGCCCCTTCGGACACTTTTAACAACTCTTCGGAAAGTTGTGACGACCTCAATTTTCCTATCTGACAGATATGCCCGGACACTGTTATACAAATTTTCTGGGAGTGCTGCTTTCCGGAGACTGCCAAGGACGCTCGGCCACCAGACGGTGTCGAAGGCCCCAGCAAAATCCACTGCTATTACCATAAAGTACTTCTTGTTACTTTGCGTTGCCTTGGTTATGAGGTTTTGGACTGCTTCAATGGTCGAGAAGCCCGGTTTGAATCCATATTGCCTGGATGATTCCAGGTTGGCGGTTTTGTAATGGTTCATGATCCTTTTTAGTGCAGAGGACTAAGGCCACCAGCTTCAGTATAGTTTCTGTAAATTACTTCTATGGCTAGTTTAAATGTTTTAATGTTTTTCTAGATTAAAAACCATGCGCCACTCGGCCAGAGACAAAAAAAAAAAAAAAAAAAAAAACTGTGTCATATTAGGACCATTCGAGATTTATCTCATCTATATGTCTGTAAGTTGCATACGTTCTATAGCCAATTTGTTTTGCGACGAAAAACCCTAATTTCCGGGAGAAAAAGCCTTGATACCTCATCTGAGACCACTAACTCAACAATGAAGTGAAAACAAGCACATAAAAGTTCCTTGCATCACTGACACGATTGGAACTAGGCCCTTTTCCACCCAAGTGTGGGGAGGTTAATCGTCTGATAGCACGGGATAAAACCTACACGTATGGAAATCCAAACAGGTTTCACCAAAACCACGAAAGATCAGTCAGTTAAATGAGTGTCGATCAGATATCTCTAAAAATAGTCAGTAGCTCGTCAGATTTCATAGCAGACAGTAAAACACATACATTTTCAAAGCTGTGAAAAGCAAAGTCCATATGTTGAAGTACCTATTTTGCTTAATTTACATCAACATAGCAAAGGCAACAGATCACCAATGTTTTCGATACTTAACTGTGAACCAAAAAGAAAGGTAAGCTATTTGTTATTTCCGGATATTTCGTCAGTTGTATACGACGTTGACACTGTCACGAAATCTATAGATCATGGTTGAAAGTATTGGGAACGTTTATTATGGTCAATTAAAACAATTTTAAGATGGCTATGCATTAATATATAGAAACGATCATAAAACGAACGAACTTGGATTGAGACCTCTTCTGCTCTAATGACATTTCTGGAGCTGTACAGTTCTTGATATTTGTGCCTCTTACCGACCAACACTTGTCTCTCCTTTTCCTCAACATTAAAAACCATTAGGTAAGTGTCACTTATGAGTGTTCCTCAGTAAGTTTATATACTACCGTAGCAAATGTATTCGAATATTCCTTCGAATGCAGTGAATGATGCAAATGTGATCACAAATGTAAATGTCACATTGGATCTCTTAGATGTCCAATAGAGTCACGAAAAGTGTATCCATCGTTCTTGGAATAGTGGAAATAGTAAAAAATTGGCATTTGTGATATTTAAATTTCTAATGTTCTAATTTTCTTTAAGCTCTGAGGAAACTAAAGCCACGAGGAGTTTTAATTCTTTGTATTTGTGCCTTGTTCGACGAAAAGCACGAGTTTATAGAAAGTTAATTGTATACATTCTTCCTCGAGATTGACTGTCCCGTTCGAACCTCGGTCTCGAGCCCGACTTCTTTGGCTCAAGACCTAGGTTCGAAGCTCATGAAGACAAAACGATGTTTATGAGCTTCTGCCCGTTCAAAGAATTTAAGCAATTTATATACACAATATGATGGTTTTGTGACAATGTGATCAGAGACGACCTTCCTCTTAACAAAGGGCCCTCGTGGGTAGCACAGTTGGTAGAATCTCCTCCACACACCGGGTGGAAATGACCTCAGTTTGAATTCTGTCGTTGATGTGAGGAATTTTTATGGGCCTCTTCCACATCGTGGCTGAATTAGTCGGTCTGAGGCGAGGGTAGCATGGTTTTCCCTCCCGGAAACTCGGATTTTTCGTCCAGCAAACAGAAAATCGACAGACATTACAGACAGCATATGCGGAGAAATATGGCCTTAGTCGCTGATGCTCCTAAAACCCTACTACAACAACATCTTAACAAAGGTGTTGAGCGTAAAATCATTTAATTTCCGATAAATATAGACCAAACGTCTATCGCTTGAATTTAGAAGCATGTTCAAGAGAATTTCAACTCAAAAAGTACATTAAAATCATCTTAAAAATGTTCAAAATATATTAAACGTTATCTTATAGGTTCTACTCTCTCATAAATCACAGTTTCTGTTACCAATGATTTTCACTGACCTTAACTTAATTATACAGTATAATAAAACCTCATTCATGATTCTGCGGTTGGATACTTTGCATCGGTTGATTCCTGACAGGGGTAGAACCAGGACGACTGAAACAATAGAAAATTTATGATGATAGTTATATTTTATTCAGAGGGCCATTAAATAAGTAATATTGTTGAATGACATTGTTGAAGAAAATTACAAAGTTAACAGTAAAAAATTACCAGTTGTAGAAATGAAATTGAAGCAAATGTACAGTGCTTGATAGTGAGTTGTATATTTTAAAAAACAGATGGATCAGCTACTGCAGAGCTGCCACATTTCATCCATAAATTGCGTCCAGAAAAAGGAAATTTACTCAGCTGTTGACGCCCTGTTAAAATCTGCAGAAGATGAGGATGATTCCGAGGCGGATGAACATCGCATACGGACTGTGGTGGATATATACAATAGATGGAAGTGTGAGATGCGCATGGAGTTCGCTGATCCAGAATTTGAAACTCTGATTTACACCCCTGCTAAGGTGTGCTTTTGGAAGAATATCGGAAACATGAGTCTCGTGGGGGATGTTCTGATGTGTCTGTATCGTTGCGATTGCTTCTTGGGGATTGTCGACCAAGAGCTCATTTATCCTGAAGAAATCCACCGGTTGTGGGCGTGGCCTGGAAAAGACGAACCTCATAAGAAGGAGGTAGAAGAGTCTCCTGTTTCTTACTTTCATCGTGCAGCCAATGCAAATAGAATGCTGTTTGGGTCTGGCGAACGATTTATTGATGTAATATACCTTAATCTGCACGGATATATTCTTTCCAACGGACCCCGTAAGCCTAATTTACTACTTCTACTTTTAAGACTTGGATATGAGTTAAAGAAAAAGCGATTTAGACGTAACTGGTGCAGTTTACAAGAGCACGTGTTAATTCATATTTTGACATTCTTGAAGGAACTGTTCCTTGTCGAAGAGGACAAAGAAGAGCGGATTCGTTTCAACGAGCGAGCCATGTGCGTTAAATTTCTTCTTCGCGTTGTGCCTCAGTTCGACATAAGAACTTTACAAAATGTCATCAATCAGCGATTTCTTGAGGAGTGGCAGATGAAAAGGACTGATGGGGATTATTCAGTCTTCGGTATCCTTGATAAGATGGAAAAATGTATTCCATTGCTGAAACAGCGATGCCTAAACCCATCCGAGTTAACCCATCTCTGCAGGTGTGTCATCAGACGTGTCCTGCGTGACAACTGGCAACTTCCAGATGGTATTCAGAGACTTGAAATCCCCCTCAGTGTGCGCAGATATGTAGATCTTCTAGAGGATTAACGTTAATTAATTCTAGTTCCAGTAGCACCTGTAATCCATTATTCAAGTACCACAGAGTTGAGTAGCTGATTCATTTATAAATTTAGCATAATGCGTGTATTTTTTGTTGTAAACTATATGTTACACAAATAAAGACATAATGGAATGTTCAGTTAGCTTTCGACCTTTAATAACTTTTTGTATTTGACATTATGAGTGGTAACTCAGTTGTTTCTTATCTGACTTACTTCTGATTTACTATTTTACTTAGTACTTTAATTTTTATCTCTTATCTTATTTATTGTTTTTATACAATGATAATAAGCTATATCATACAGTAAAAAAATGTACACGAGAGGTGGTCAGTAAGTGCCTACCCTTATCTAGAAATATTTGAAATTTGGCTGCAATTTCATCCTTCTCTGTTTAGCTGCCTTCTAGAGCTATACATTTTTCCAATTTACGAATAAGCTCTTTCAGGCCTCTTCAATAGAATTCACTTTGAGCAGAAAACTAGGCTTCCAGTTCTTTAATTACCGACTCATCAATCAGAAATCTATAGTTCTTTAATGGTTTCCTTGTGAGCAGAAGCATTGTCGACTAGGAGGCGGACGCCTTTTTGATGATTTCCCTATTTCCCCCGTCTCTTCAACTTAACAGCCTATCTTAACTTTCCCAGGTTTTTGTAGTACTCCACAGTGTTTCTGTTGACTTTTGGAATGTAATCTGTAAGGATGATATCTTTAGAGTCCCAGAAAACTGACACCATATCATTTCTGACAGACAACTGAACTTGGCAATTTTGTAGATTGGAGAATATGACAGTTTCCATTGTTTTCTCATTTGTTTTGTTTCTGGGTCATACTGATGTACTCATCCATCGTCATAATTCAATCATTACAGGTTTGCTAAAGCAGTCACCGTTGTTAATAAGAGGAAACTGGAAACGATTCAGAGAACCATCCTACTTGTCATTCTAGAGCGTGCTGCACCGTCAGCACACACGCGCTTCAGGCCTGGGTGGATCCCTCTCATTGGACCTGGAGATTGTCCCTACGGCTTGCTCTACCAGCTCTCTATAGGAAGATCAGCGACCTGCATTGGCTTCACAACTGACCCAACGGACAACACTAACATGGAGAAGAAACATCTGATCACACACCTTCAACAAACCTGGCAATCCTGATGGATGGAGTCAACCAAAAGGGCCATAACTCGGAAGTTTATCCCGAAAATTTCAAGTCTATCCTCCACAGCCAACTTGGCTCTCGTCTGGTCTCTTCATCACCTTCCTTCTGACAGGACACGGCTCCTTCAATGTCAAACTGTCTGCCTTTAGCATTACTGAATCGCCGCTATGCCACTGTGGTGAAATTCAAACGTGGACTCACCTAATGTACGAGTGTCCGTTTAACGAGGATCTAAGATGTCTCCTCATTACTAAGATCCACGTCAATCCAAAAGATCAGGAGCACTTCATGTTGCAGAACGAAGAGCACTATAGGGCTTTCTCCTGCTTCGCACATTAATTATTCACCAGATTAAGAATGCTACCACAACCTCCTTAGAATTCAAGCTCAAGTCTAAACAGACAAGCTCCAAATGATGGCCTTGACTTGCAGGGTGGTGAATGCTAATTCCCGACTACGATATAGATAGATGCCGATGCCTGCTTTTAGTGATTGGCCTCAGAAATCGACCTCCAACCAAACAAAGGGGTACTTCCACACACCTGATAGCAGGTGTTCACTAACTCTCCCTACTTTGTCAACACTATAGCCACAACTCCATGGACCCTCGGCTCCAGACAGCACGAAATGGACTAAAGACTGGATCACTGACTCCCTAAACCACCCAATGAAAGTGAAATACTGAGTACAGACATTCCCAGCAACTGCATCTAGCACAGATGGGCTCCCATGGGATTCCCGACCGCGATGCAACCACACTGAACCAGAGCACCTAAAATCTGAAATGGAGAACTACACACGGGTATGGCCGCTCTTCGCCTTGACCCACGAATAACGCCGCTGGACTCTACTTCTCCTGGGTCCGGCTGGTTCCATTGATATTGGCAACTACAGATCTGCTGCCTCCTAGCCTCTGCCGATCCGAACCGGTCACTCTCGTCTGGTTCACTTTTCTCCTTTTCCCTGGTGGGGGACGGTTCTTCAGTCCCGTCTCCCTTTCCCTGGCGGGGGGCGGTTCTTCCGCCCCCCCCCCCCCCCAATCACCCTCACCCCCTCTTTTTGCCTGGTGAGGCATGGGCCTGCCTCACTAACTGTTTTGGGCATTTACGGGAGACCCTAATATAATAATTTGATTTTTTGACTTGGGTCGCTTTCCTTATCGTTCCCATATTTCTGTCTTTTCCCACAGTCTTCAGTATTCCCCCTTACTCTACCTATACACCAAGCAAATGGCCCACATGTCCAAATTTAATCACGTCAAAATTAAACCGCGCTCACCAGTTTTTGGTCTTTCGAACTCCAGAGTTCCCTCACGTTTTTTTAGGCCCTAGCCACTGAAATCTCAGGAAACTAAGTGTCAGAGCCTGCCAGAGTGAACTAAAATAAAACTACTGTGTACCTGGTCTGCCTTCAAGGGCTAAGTGTGAGCAACGTTGAGACCCATTAGGGGCCCAATGCTTAAATGGCCAGATGAACAACGACATACAACACTACACATATACAATATCCACATACTTTTAAATCTCTGGCCTTAACAGTGTACTGTTTCACATGACAATGTATATTACGCGGAAATGGGGGGACCCTGCTGCCGCTTGACACGATTGCACTTTACATAATGAATGAGTTCTTGCACATGTCTAAAGTGACAGCACATGTCTAAAGTCTAAAGTGACAGTGAAGAGTTCCTGGATTGTTGACACCTCCTCAAAAGCTCTAATAATCGTATGTAGTTGTGTGCAGCACTCTTTTTTGAACAGTTGTCAACAATCTCGGAACACATCTGGCTGCCACCTTGATTACAATTTGCAATCAAGGACTATCGTTCCACTTTAGTCGAAGTGACAACGTCTGTGGCTGAGATAAGTCTTCTTCTTCTAGGGTCATCGTGCACATTGCTTCGGCCACACCTGAATTGTCTTTTCTAATTTTTTACAGTCTCATATGATGGGCAATCCTCCCCACATACTGCTTTCATCTCCTCATAGATTTGTTTTGTTTCTTTGCCCTGCAAAAGAAGAAATTTTATAACGGTTGAGACTCCAACTACCCCTCGCTGTATTCGTGGCTCTAGTTCAGTAACCGATGGATCTAGAAAAGCAAATAAATATACCGGTACATTGACTTTTGAAAATTAGCATATACGTAATATCAAATCCATAACTGAAATATCTCTAAGCGAAGACAAATATTTATTGACCGTCCCTCCCTCATTAGGTGTATAAATACAAATTTCAACTGTGGTGGATATTACCTTGAGAAAATCTGGAAACGTTTTTGCCAGTAAGTGGGTTCAATTAGCATACTAATTTATAGTAACACTGCCTTTTGAATGTGCATACGAGCACATTCAAATTTTACTCCCTACATTTTAAGAAGTCGACATTCTAGCACCTTAATCTTGTTGTGGTGACACTCTGAAATCGAAAGAAACTCAAAAAGGTGGTGTCATAATCATTTTATTCTAAAGGATTTTCATTTGATCAAACTTTTCTACAGCAATAATGACAGACTTCAACACGGAAATCTGTCTTGAGTTTCTTAGGTTTTCTAGAGTTTTCTTATCTACTTCTTTTTTTTGGCCGGTGAAGCAAAAGCCTGTAGCTTCCTTGTACTATATGGCTGATACAGTACTAATACTAATCTCAAAAGCACATCTACTTCCACGTTAGCCGTTGCTAACGTGGAAGTAGAATTCAATGAATCGTGACCTTGAACTTCCTTGAAGACCCATCCATACCACAATAAAGATTATATATTCATTGATTCATTCGACATTTTCAATGTTACTGCAGTCTGACTGCTGAATATTCAGAAATGGAAATGCATTTAACTCCTAGTGCGCGTGACTACTCATCAATATTTCAATGAGGATGCATTACGCATCCATCAGTTCATGGTTTCTCAAACTGTGCATAGAGAATCTTTCTGAGATTCGCGCAAAATTTAGAAGGAGGACGGCATTTTTTTAAAATCACATATGATTCTTTCATCGCTTCATTTTATACATTGATGAAAATGTAATTATCAAAAGTAAATGGTATATTTATCTCCTGTTCAACTTTAACCCAAATTAAACAATTACTTTTATTCGTAGGGGAGGGTGGGATTGCAAAAATCCATTTATCATATTAGGTTGACTCGGTTTCTTCAGGTTTGAGAAGCTCTGCGTTAGTAAACATAGTGGTCAGTTAGACTGGTTCATGAGATCATTTCTAACCCTACACTATATTACCAAAGTAACTGCACACATGTTTAAAAGAACTTTTCACTAATTCAATAAAGGGTCTCTCAGTACAATATTTATTCAAATAAAAACATTTACAATTATACAAATTAAGTTTAATTTTAGCATGCTACCTCTTTAGTATGCTGGGCCACCATAGTCGGCCAAAGACCCAGCAAAATCAATCATGATGGCAAGCGAATACCTGAAATCAGTGATGATTGACGTTGATATTAATTTCGGTATGGAGTCCTCCGTGCTGAAACCTGGCTTGTATTCATATCGGATCAAAGTGGCCAAGTTTTCTTCTGCATAGTACTTCGAGGGCCAGTAGAGGATGAGTCTTTCAGCAGTTTGGATAACACAGGAAGTAGGACTATGGGCCTATACGATCTCGGTTCTTCAACTATCTTTTCTTAGGAGCATTCAGAATCAATCTGAGAATAGATTCTTTCCAGATGATTGGAAAGGCATCGTCTGCAAGACACCTGTAAGTAGTAGGCACGAATTTTGATTAATAGCTAGCAAATTTCTTGACATCTTCCACCTCGAGGAGGTCTTTGCTGGGAATTTTATTTTCTTGAGTTTTATCCAGAGCAGCGTTGAGTTAAAGTTCTGTAATGGCTGCTCTACAATCTCAGGAGGTCAGGACAATTGATTGCTGTTCCTCAGTTAATGGCGTTCTTTCATTGGAGAAAAACCTGTCCAGCATATCGGTAATAGAATCCTGCGAAGTGAAAGTAAAGCTTCCATCAGGTCTGTTAGTTCAGCTGAGGACTTCGCCCTTGGGCAGTTTATTTGCCACTATACGAAAAACTATACCCCATGATTCATTATTTCCATATGTAGAAGCCAAATTCAGCCATGAGGCCTTTTTACGTCTAATAGAGGTGGTGTAGTTGTTTCTGAGAATCCGGTATCTTTCCCTGGCTCCTCTACCTCGAGCAACGGGAGGTGAGCATGAGCTCTTTAAAAATCTTTCCTTGCTCGGTGAAATGTTCTTTGTGCCCCAAGGTCCGTATTCCACCACAAGGTCGCCTTCTAAAAGTGTTTTCTTTTTGGGACTGCCACTCCACAGACATTCTTATGGTCTTAGTGAGATATTATGCGCAATTTTAAGCTGAGATGCCAGTCAGACGAGAGGAGTCTTCATGGAGCTTTCTTGGAGGTTCAAATTGAAAAGGTCTCTAATCCGCTTTCTTAGTACAGAAGTGGACGACATCACTGGGAATGGGGCACATGATCCCCAGAGCGACCAAGGGAAAAGGTGATCGCGCTGTGATCAGAGGTGGTCCATGCACCATTGACCATTTTATTTTTTTATGAAAAGCACAAAAGACGCGGGCTTCTCGGCACCATATGACTAATACTAATGGTAATACCGGTTGACAAAGGTCTGAGTTGGAATGCCGCGAATGACGTGAGGAATTTTTGTGGGCTTTTTTCATAGTGTGGATGAGTTAGCCGGCCTCCAGTCAGGACTGTATCGTTTTGTCTCCTGAGAACTGTGGTTTTTCGCGTAGTAAACAGAAAATCAACCGAAAAACGCACTTACAGACAGAATATACTGAGTCCTCATAGCCTTAGTTGTTTTGGAGTTCAACGAACGCTTATCTTTAATTTAGCAGTGTGCATGAATTGAAGATTGAGAAGAAGAAAATACTTGTTGACATTAGACACCAATTTCCACATTCCAATTATACGAAACGATTTACCGAATAAAAAAATAAAAAAACTTCTTCTGCCACCAGGTGTCGTGTTTTTAAGCCGCAGCCATGTACGCTAGCAAGCACTTGCTTCTTTTTTTGTATTTCTTTTAATTTAAAAAAAAAATCCAGGCTGTAAAAGTGATTTTCTCGCAGTAGACAACTCCTTTTCAACGGACTTAGCATTTCTCGATTGGTTTCAGGTAATATTGTTCCATTTTACATGTGCGTTTCCTACACTGACAAAGAAGGTCATTTTCTTCCTTCCCTTACTGACAAAGTCATCCCTCGTGGCAGCTTGCTTACCTTACGATACCTTGTATTCTAAAGCACCCCAGGGTTTATTCCCTCACTGCTCGCCTATTGAGCCCTCAGTAGGAGAGCAGTGAGCGGATTATTCCTGTTTACTTGTTCACCGTTAGATGTTTTCTATTTTCAGACTTTTGACAAGCTCTCACGGGGCTACTTTACCATTTTTCAAGAAGCATGGGCGAAGGTGTATATATTGTAGCGAATGCAACAATCGGGCTGATCTTTGATCATATTTTTGCTTGAGCCTCTGATGTTTCCTACATAATCCTTACTAAAATAGTTATTACCAAAATAACTTGCAATAAAATTTGAAAAATTTCATATGTACAAACAGATCAGCCACGGAACAGAGAACAATCACGACCGCATCTTCAGTGCTCCTCAAGAGCCATTGAAACGATTCAAATCATTGTCATGAAGATTCTGACCGAGCAAAAAAATTAAAAAACCATTGCCCACAAAGTCCAAAGTCCACAGCAAAACAAAACAGATGATTGTTACAAAACTTGATGAACTCCAACATCGAAAGCCATTAACGGAATTTAGAAAAGAATTTAACTGTGGAAGTCAAAAATGAAATGGCCAGAAATTGAACTGCTGACCTTCGAGAATTCTTCAACAAATTTACTAAAACTGAATTGCAAGTTAAAAAAAAATTGAAAATACAACTGACAGCTCAACACGGTCCTCTCGATAGGGTCCATTGAAGAGTATAAAAAAAACAAACAAACTTTTAGTTTGTTTTAATTTTGCTCAAAGAAAACAAAGAGACTAAACTCCTTGATATCTCAGGTATGATCGAGCTGTTTAATCTAGCAGATTCTAATGAGCTCACCAGTCTCTTTAAAATCTTTAACAACTATTCAAAGCAGGCCGGATTTACATATAAGGGTATCATGCATAATTTCAGTTCAATTGCCTTAAAAAATATTGTTTACTAGTGTATTTTTTATTTGTTGTTTATTAGAATGTCTTATAACTGTCCAAGAAAAAAATGATATTAAAAAAGAGAGAAAAAAATCGAAAATGTGAAACTACAAGAACCACGAAGAGCAAGAGAGAGAGAGATAGTACAAGACGAAGATGGTTTCCAAATTCTAACCTTTAGCGCCCTAGACATCCCTTTTGAAATTTATTAAATGAAGCGGCACCCTCCGCTGCGTATATCTTCAATAAGGAACTTTTTATAGATGTTGTATGCTTGTTAACTCTACCTTAATCTCAAAGAATCTTCCATCACAAATGAAGAGCAACATATTCTATCGCACGTGTAGCCGTCATTCCCTTAAATAATTCAAAGCAAAGATAAAAACGAAGAGTAGAAATTTGTGATTGTGCATGGATAATGGACAATCACCAACTCGCGATAAGCACACTTATGACCACATCTTGAATAAGATGTGTACATGAATAAAATACGCTGTAGTTGATTATTCTTTGAGAAGCGAAAAGCAAGCACCCATCATTGAGGTTCAGGGCGCTCAACAGATCGAAGTAAGTTGAATTTTACTCTGCCTTAACTCAATCTTTTTTGTGCTGATATGGAGAAGTCGTTTTATATTATTAAAATTCCGTGTAATATTAAATATAAAACGAATTATATGCATTTTTGAATTAAAATTTTGCGAATTTGATTTTCTTGTTGATATAAATATCACTCAAGTGTGAAAGAAAAGTTAATTTTTAATCAGAGGTTTTGCTTCGGCTTTCGTTATATGAAGATTTTTGTTTTAAAACTGATTGTGGATAACAAAATATAAATTTATTTTCTTTAATTTTAATAGATACTTTATTTAGATACATTTCTTTCGGAAACCAACGTTAGAATATATGTTATAGAGACAGTACACTAACGCCTCATAGTCTTAGTTACTTCGGTGGAGCCCTCGTGGGCAACACAGTTGTATAATCACCAACCTCCCCACACCGGTTGGAAAGGACCTGAGTTCGAATCTCGTCAACGACTCGAGGAACTTTTATGGGCTTTTTTCATCACGTTGCTAAGTTAATCGATATCAAGATTCTCCCCAGAAACTTGAGTTTTCTTCAAGCAAAAGGTAAACTGACCAGAGAACGCAAGAAATTTACTGGTAAAAGATATTATAAAGTAATCACAAAGGAATGGACAGCAAAGACTGGTTCCCAGCGGACCAAAGTTATTAGTGATGTCTCTAATAGATCTGCGCTAGAGCCCTTGTTTATAATTTGAATGTAAGGTTTTGAATGTAAGGTTCTGCGTCTGGATCACAGTAATCCCAAGTTGAATTATAAATTAGAATTTTTCTTGTACAGGAATTTTGTCAGTAGAGATCAAGAGGTACAAATCAAAGGCCACACCTCACCTTAAATGCTGTATGCAGATCTGGAGTGAGCTGTTGTTTTAAGGCATATCAGCTTGTTAGGTCATACTGTTCCAGCATACTATGTCTGTACAAGTGTATTTCTACTTGGCAATTTGTACAAGTGTGTTTTCGCATGGGATACAGATGTTCAGCAACCAAAATTTCCGAACATCTGTTTCGCAGGTAAACTGATGAAAGCTGAGGTAGAGGCTGCCTGCTCCACGCGCCCTTCTCTCATTTAGTAGGCTTATATCTTGTA
Source organism: Mastigoproctus giganteus (assembly GCF_048544385.1). Lineage (NCBI taxonomy): Eukaryota > Metazoa > Arthropoda > Arachnida > Uropygi > Thelyphonidae > Mastigoproctus > Mastigoproctus giganteus. Next base: position 242,632,813 of record NC_143576.1, on the reverse strand, counting down.
TGTATGTTCGCCATTTTTAACTGCCTCATACTACGAGTTAAGTGATCTAGTTTTTTAATTATAGTCCGGACTTCGTGTTGCTATCGCATTTCATTGTATTTTTTCTTTCTTTGAGTAGAGTAGCGTTCGCCTCAGGTAAGTTCTAAATTGTACACTGAATTTGGTTTTTCGTAAAAAAAAAATTGATTACTCGATTGACGTGTAGTAATCTTAAATTATGATGAAGGATTTAGTAACTCGTAAATCTTGCTCTACAGAAAAGGTAGATTACTTAACTCGTATCTCCTTCCAAGGGGTTTTCTGTTTTCCGTCTAGTCAGGTAAAAAATTCGAAGAAATTAAGTTACTCTACGAGAAAGGTTTGGCGGTGTACAGCTTGTCAAAATTTACAAATCACCAAATCTTATACTTCTGTATGGTATAATATAGATCATTCCAGTTCAAAATGCAAAGGTTCAGATAATTCTGTACAACCCTCTACCTCCTCTTCAGCAATAAACTCATCTTTAAAGAAATGCATTTTGTCCATGATACGTCGCTCCACTGTCTTGTCATCTGATTCGGACGAAACAGTCGAAAACCTTCTTATGCACACCCCTCTATTTCAATCGGATCTCGAGGGGGAGAAAAGTATTATGCCAATCCTTGACTTTATTCTTATCGAAGTGAAAGATTTCAGATGTTTATGTGCTCAGAAGGAAGAACAGCTAAATTTAAAACTTTTTCACTGCAAACAAAATTGGATAAACTGGCAGATGATATTACAAATACGCCAGTGGATTAAAGATACTGTTCGTACTGAGTAATCTATGCGATAAGATTTAAATAATATGGAAATGAAGCTCAGCCATTTAAATGATATGAAAATAAAGCTCAACCAATCTCAACCCGCATGATTTCAGATTTGCTGAGTGCTTTAATTAAAACCAACACTATAATGGGATACAGTTTTGCTAACATGATCTCTTCCAATAATAAAGATATTGCGTTTCACACTCCTAGTGTTGTTTAATATTCTATATTCAAATCAAAGTCACCCAGAAACGAATCGAAAAATGTTCTTGTACTGGGTAAAATCAATGATTCATCGGATTCATTTGAATTTAATCCCAATCAGTGGTATTTTCACTGCGACATGCTTTCAATTCCTCTTGTAGTTCAGCATTAAAAAATCAAGTTCTTCGCTACATTTTAATAAATATAATTTATGTACCGTTGAAACAAAATCTAAATATTTTCTATCAAGATTGGCTAGCGAAGTAACTGAAGATAATTTAATCACATTTTAAAGGATGTATTTTAAAAAAGGGTACAAGTTAGGAAAATTAGACAAAGATTTACATAATATTCTTCATTTTGCATTGCATTTACAGTACTTTACTGGGTTTATTTTACTTTATTTACCTTTACTGGATTAGCTTGATTCACTGCTCAAAAATCGTAAGCTATCTGTAATAATTGATGGTAAGTTTACTGTTTCTCAAAGTGTTCAAACCTCAAAGTTCACTCTTGGATCCGCTCTTCTTTATAGTTTATATTAATGATCAGCCATATTTATTTCATTATGTTAACGTTGAGTGGCAACTCTATGCAGATGATATTAAACTTTACAAAGTTATTTATTCTTCAAGACAGGGATGAACTCGTCTTGTCTTGATTCCCTCTTACTCTGGCTCAATAAAAATAACTTGCTTCTAAACCGATTAAAATATAAATTATGTCGCTTTCACTCTAATCGTGCAGTTAGATCGGCCATCTTTACTGATTATTGGAAACTCTCTAATTGCAAGTATTGATACATTCAAGGACTTAGGTGTCTTCTTTCGATCTGACTTTCAGCCCTCTTCCCATGATCATGTAATATCACAGACTTCCAAACGTCTTGGATTAATTAAGCATCCTTCCTCGATTTTCAAGGGTGACAAATTATAATTCTTCTCCACAATCATCTTATGCTTCCCATTTTTGATTATTGTGATATTACTTGGTCCCCACAACAGGAATATATTTCTCACAGACTTCAGAGAATTCAAATTAAATTCATTTAATTCTTATGCTTTCGAAATCACCTTGCTTTTCACCATCGAAACTGTAGAGTTCTTTGTGGTCGCTTCAGAATCGTTCCTCTTCACTCCAGACGACAACTCGAAGGGTCTCTTTTTGTCTACAATATCATAAACTTCATTGTCGATTCTTCTTGAACAAATACTTTCACTACACTCCGCTTGAATTCTAGTTTTAAAATTTCCAACTGCCTGTCCCTCGTACTGAACATGGAAATCCTCTTATTCGTTTTCTTCAGGTATTGAATAATGACAATATTGATTTTACACTTAAACCGTCTATGTATAAGAAATTGCTCTTTACTTTATTTTGTTAATCCAAATTTGGTGTATATTGTATTTTAATACTAGCGACCTTTTTGAATTGATTCTCTGTAATTCTCAGCGTTCTCACCATTATATAGGGTCTGCGTGCCCTGTGGGTGAGAAGTTTGTAAATAAATAAATAAATATAATCGTAATGATTCTTTTATGCTTATCGATTCGAAAAACTGGCCATTGGGAACGTTAATACATCCGTTTATTGACGAATTGTTTAAAACGAACAAGATAGCACGAAAAGACAAACATCAATCAGATAGCACATCTACTACAGCACTTGAACAAAGTATTCGTAAACATTTGAGCATTGTTACTGGCATCATTGGTGAAATTGTCACGAAGTCAAACTTCTGTTCTATGGTACGTTTGAGGAAATTGAAGCTTACATACAATTTGAGATTCCTGGAAAGATTTTACTGTTAATTCTTGTATATTGGCCTCCTCCTGTTTTAATTTAAACAGTAGAAGCATTGAAGCGTAATCCACATATGCCATGGGATAGAATTTCCCCATCAATTCATATAATCGCTGTGGGATTTTTTAACCTTCCTTCATCTCACTTACCTCTGGACCAACAAGACCTAATCAACAGAAGGCTATTTAATACAATGGCGAAATTTAATCTTTCACAATACTGTAACTGTCCTATTAGAAGTAAAAATTTCTTGGATCTTTTGTTTTCAAACGAAACGACAGTTCCTACTGTTATATCAAATGTCTTCTCTTCCGATCATAAAACCATTATTAACTTCATACATTCTATCTCGCCTTTCGTCAGTTTTAAGTATCCACAAAACTTTAGAAAGACCTCTTGTGATCAACAGATTCCCGCGATAGCTAATTCTTCACTAATTGGCATAGATACTCTTGTTCATCTAAATACAGCAATCGATTATTTTCTCATTTAATTCTCAGCCTCATCGATACCTACGTCTTGCTCTGGAGACAAAGGACAGCAAAATATCCATGTTGGTTTAATTAGAAGTTAATATCGGCTATTGCTTCTAAAACCACTTTACATACAAACTATATGCTTTCGAGAAACTCCCAGGATTATGAAGAATTTAAACGCGTTCGCTCTGATTGCAAAAATCTTCAAAAAACTCTTTATAGGAGGTACATTGATTCAATCAAACCTTGAATATCTCAACACAATGACTTAAGACCATTTTGGCATTTTGTTAACTCTAAGCGAACAACTCATTCCTCCAAAACAAATTTTGTTACGGTGTCCAAAAAGACAATATCAGATGCTTCTGATATAGCACCAGAGTTTCAAAGATATTTTATTTCTCATGAGAATAATTATAATACTCAAAATTATGGCTTCAGTTTTTTCACGTGTTCTAAAACTTTTTTCCCAACATGACCTAAACAACAAGACCTTGTAACGAGCTGCTATTAATGAACTCGATCTTTACAAAGCAATATGATCGCCAGAATTGAATGAATTTTAAGAAAAGGGAAACATTTTTAACATAATGCAATATCCTCTGACTTCGATTTTTTGGATGAAATTTTATATTTCAACAAGATAATGACCCGAAGGGCAGCTTTATGGTGTGCAGGGACTTTCTACAGAAGTGGTATTCCAAATTATGGTGTGGCCACCTATCCAGCTGACTTAAATCCAGAGCTTTTATTAAATAGCTTTTATCCTTGGGCTGTTAATAATAATTTTAACATAAAATAGCAAAATGTTTTGTTATGACGTAGGAAGATTCTCACACATTTCATATTAAATATGAATATTTTTTTTAATGAATGCAAATTAACAAGAGTCTCAGCTTATAAATATCTTGGGATAACTTTTAATTCTAACTGCAGCTTCTCATTTCACACTGCAGTAATCAAGCCGTAGTTGTGCTGAAATGATATTCGATATCTTTGGGTTCATCATCATTATATAGACCACTTTACATCTCCTCAGTTCTTCCCACTGTCGAATTTTCCTCTTTTATTTGGTCTCCTTGCCTCTGGCTCTCTGGTTGTCACTTTGGAGCGCATACAGCGAGATGCTGTAAAATATGTGCTTCGATTAGATGGCAAAATTAGACACTTTAAACATCGGAAATTTTTAAGGGCCTTTTTCATTACGTGGCTGAGTTAGTCGTCGGTCTCAGACGAGGGTGGCTTAGTTTTTCTCCCTGAAACCTGGGTTTTGCTTCTAGCAAACAGCAAATACTCACATGCCACGAATTCGGGATTTTGATAAAGTCAACTAATGCCAATGTAATTGGGTTTACTGAGACACGATACCACTGAGAGATATGAGATGAAGAATTTCATTTCAGTGAATATTGTGTTTTAAGGAAAAATAGACAGGGACAGAGGGGCGGAAGAGTGATGCTTTTCTTCAAAACTGTCTGAAGGTGGCAAGAATATTTAATAAGTAAGATTAAGGTAACGCGGATGTTGAGTCAGCCTTTTGTCATACTCCACAGCCAAATGACTGTGGAGTATGACAAAAATCTCTTTAGACAGATTTAATTTGCTAATAAATGCAGGTATCTCATTACCGATGACTACAGCCTACCTCTTATAGAATGGAATACGTGGACCGGAAATACATCAGATGATAACTTTTTATTTTGAACAAACTGTATGATTTCTACTTATCCCAGCAGATTCGAGAGTGCACATGAGGCTCTAGTTGTTGTTGTTCTTGTAATAGGGTTTAGGAGCATCGGCAACTAAGGCTATATTGTTCTGTATGTACTGTCTGTAAATAACATGTGTTCTGCGGTTGGTTTTCCGTTTGCTGGACGAAAACCCCCAGTTTTCAGGAGAAAAACCATGCTACCCTCGCTTGAGACCAACTAATTCAACCACGTTGTGAAAAAGGCCCATAAAAATTCCTCACGTCATTGATGGGACTCGAGCTCAGGTCTTTTCCACGCGGTGTGGGGAGGCCGGCGATTCTACCAACTGTGCTACCCACAAGAGAGGGTAGCACAGTTGAGAACCAGATCTATCCTAGATCTGGTTCTCATTAAGGAACCTAATTCTTGGTGTGGGGGAACCAGTAGATGGCAGTGACCACGATACTATAAATTAGGAGTTATCTGGTAAAACTTAGGTGGTAAAAGGTAAAGGCGAACGACTTAATTTCAAGACAGGGGATGGTGTGAGTTATTTTTTGAGATCGATTAACTGGAGAGACTACAGCATGGCGTCGGATACAAATATGTTATTGGAAATATTCAAAGGATTATTCCCCGAAGGAAGCCAGAAACGTATTCTTACAGTAGCCAAGTTCCGTAAACGCAAGATGGCAAACTCGAACTCAAGTGTTTTACATCCGGTGTGGGGAGGACGGCCATTCTACCAACTGTAATATACACGCAAGGGTGACGTAATTAAAGCCCTAGCAGGCAGCACATAAGCACCGTCTTTCCTACATTTGGTGAAAAAGGCCTGAGTTCGAATCCCATCAATGACAAGAAGAATTTTTAAGGCCATTTTTCGCAACGTGGCTGAGCTAGTCGGTCTCAGGTGAGCGTTGCATTGTCCCTTTCCCCGGAAAAATAGGTTTTTTCCATCAATGAAACAGGTAAGTCGACCACATAATACATGTAATTTATAAGCATAATATACTGACTCCTAACAGACTTAATTACTTTGGCGCTTAACACACATTAATATGATTAAAATGGAATTCTTCTGGCATTGGCCTGAACAAATTACGCTTGTTTTGATTTGAGATTATTGCTAAAATGAGGGTGATGTACAATGAAAAACTTAATAATTGTAATGAGAAAGATATAAGTTGAAAAATATGACAGAACCAGAAATTTTAAAAAATTTAATTTAGTTCTTTTTTAAATTTAATAAATCGGAATTATATATTTTTGTAGCATGAACTTAGCAGTCCTGATATTTCTCGTGGGTCAGTTAATGGCTGAAGAGTTAGGGGATCGAGTAGAAAGGGCTATCAGGGAACCGACTGCTGCTGATGTTGAAAAGGCATGCATCAATGCAGAACAGAAGTTGGCCCAACAAAAGAAGATCCAGTGTGAGTAACCATAAAATGTTTATTGAATTTTGAATATTCTCCCGTTTTCTTTGCGTATGAGAGGAAGAATAATATCTTTTTGGTGGTGGTGTGTGTATGTGTGTAAATATGACGAATGCGCAGAAAAGAAATGTTCTCAGGTCGCGCATATGAAACTCATTACTTTTCTGAGCTCGTTTTTTGTTATCAGTTTACTAAATATATAAAGCATGAATTATTGCTATTTTCTTATTATAAAGAGTAGAAACGTCAAATACGGACTATATTACAATTGTTATTAAAATACAGAAGGAAATAAGTAAAGTACATTACAAAAATGTTAACTGTATACTACGATCTGAAGCGCGTGTTGCTAGCTATTTGTTTATTTTATTAAATTGCAGAAGATCTGTGAAATACTGGTTCCACATAATTTTTTATTAAAAATTCAGGAGGAAATAAGTATAATATTACAAAGCATGTAATGAATATTGCATTATGAGCTTTGTGCCGTGATGTGAAAACAATTACTTTCATGTATTATTAGTAAATCAATTAATAATTAATTGACAACAACATGTTTAGTTATTTACCTTCCGCAGCCTCTTCTGCAGATGATGGAACACTACAATTCATAGTAAAATGTCTCAGCACATTTATCATAGACCCGCTTCCATCCATCTATCATCAGTGCCTTCCACAACACTTATTTCCCCCATTATGGAATAGATAGAAGGTTCACTCTGTTCCTAAAAACAACTTTCTTCTCAGGTCGACAAATTCAGGATCCGATCTCTGATAAATCAATCATCACAAACCCAGCAACAACCACAGTGTCCGTCCTTAAAGCAATTGCAATTTTCATTTGTGTCTTTATAGATCTACTATAGAATCACTACAACATACGAGGGGGTGGGCGAGAAGACATTCTCTGGTTCCTGGATTTCTTGCTCCATGAGAGGACGCTTTTGCTACAAGCCAATAAGCACGTCACCTCTTGCAAAATCACAACAGGTGTTTCTCAAGAAGGAACACCTTTCAGGCATCCTGTTCGTAGCAGTAATCGTACTACTGATTTAATTCAAAGATACATTAATTTGTCAATTTTCTCAAGAATAATGATGTTCTTTTCTTGCAGATAAAGCACAACCGATTAGCCACACAGCACAACGGAGGCACCAGCACAACCAGAAGTTGTCCTCTAAAGCTAAACCCCTGCAAGACACTGCATGTGTATTGGAATATGCAACCCAGGAACTACAGAGGACGTATGTGGCATTCCTTTGTTCATATTTTAATTATTTATATAACAGCACGTGCTAAGTCCTACGTATTTCAAACGTTACAGTGTCTTAAGTGTCCCAAAAGTCTGGATCCACAAAAAAAAAAAAAATACTTTTAATTCGTTTAGTACTTCAAATTCTATGATGAATTACTGAGTTATCAACGTTTTTAATTTACTGAAATAGTAAAACTCCTATTAGAAACGCGTTTCATTTTAAAAATAGAACTTTTTCTCTTATGGATCCAGATCTCTGGGACTTTTCATGCTGTACTCCATTATCTGTTAAAGTTAATTACGCGCAATAATTGGAATTTTGTTGTAAGAAATTATTAAATTTCTAGATAAGAATCTATTGGAAGTCGCACAGCTGCAAGTGCAATTACCGTTTATTGGCACCAATTTAAAATTCATTGAATGACTGCTGTCATCCACGCAACTACTGAAGGGTTAATAAACAATTTAATAAGGTATAAGCCAGAGCCAGCATTTGGCCCTGATGCGAGCATGGATCCATTGCTGAAGTTTTTATGAGTTCCTTCTAACAGGCAGAAGGAATTTGTCTCTAATTCCTCCTTCAATGCAATCGTCAGTTCGTCGTGGAAGTGAGGCATAATATTAGCAGCTGTCTGATCCAGTGATCCTGTTCATCCCAAAGGTGTTCGATAATGCTGGGACATGGAGAAACCATTTCCACAGAACTGCCAGAGTACGGGCACCACTGAATTTCACAAACCGTCACTATACGATGCGCCATTAATGGTTTTTTGGTAATGCAACCAGTGATCCAACTTCGAACCACGGAAACAGACCCATACCATAACCCTACATCCTCCAAACTTCATTGAGGAGACAGTGCACTGCTGTAGATTACAAGATTATAAAATCTTAGGGAATAACAGAAAACTGAATCTCATGGAAGTCGCCAAAGGGCAGCAAGTTACTGAATATTGGAATAAGTTGCCTCCTAAGTGGCAGAGGCAATGAGTCTGGCTAAGTTCAAAGAAGAATTAGATTATTACGATAAGGAAATAGGAATAGTATCGAATCTCTGCTTATTTTATTTTAAATTTATATTATTATTATCAGATAATACTAATAATACACAGTACGTAGAAAAGTATAGTTACGCTCATATTCTACAAAGTGTTTGGAATACGTGCTGAGGCAGTTAAGCTGTTGGGTTTAGGTGGTTTAGTCTTTGAATCGAGGAATCAAATAATCATGCTTAAATATCCTTTTTCTATCAGTTTAGGCCTCCGGCCCGAAGAAGTATGCCTTTTATCTCGAAAGGACCTGATGACTGGAACAACAGCTAGCCGGATTTATCGGCAATGCACGGCAAATTTTACTGGCACGTGCAGTTCCACAACCCGCTACAGAACAGCAGATGGAAGTTGCAACAATTTGCGGAACCCTACCTGGGGACAAGCCAACACTTGTTATCGTCGGATGCTTGAGCAGTCCTATGCTAATGGTAAGTTTAATTCAATGTAAGAATTCCTCATATTTTTCTGTCTTTTTCCTAATAAGTACAGAGAGAAAGAAAACTTTAAAGGAGCTGGCGCTCTTATCCGATAATTCTAAATCACACACAGTACACCATAATGGAAGGTAACCGATTTGTTCTGTAAACTGGTTAATAATTCGGACATCTCTGGTCCTTCATCTGGTTTAACTAAACGCAGCTACTAAAGCTTCCACATAAAAACCATCACTAAAAATAGGCAGTCTCCTTATTCATACAGGATATATAGATTTAATTTCTCAACTAAAGTGAAGTATTATGTTAATTACGTTTCCATTACTCTCTTTTAGTGCTTAACGTGATTTTTTTTTTATTCGCTGACTTTTAATTTTTTCTTAAACCTAAATTATTAGACAATAACACTGCCTTTTTGTACTCCAGAGAAATAGTGGCTATTGGCTGACTAATACTATTTTAAAGAATTATGTTAGGGAGGTAATACACGCTTGAATTTTATTTATTTATTATTACTGATGTTTCCAGGATGGGGCAGAAATGCTAAATATTAGAGAGAGGGGATGGTAAACAGAACAGGGTAGGACTGTGAAGGACAAGACCAGGATTATCAATGGTTGCTGTTACTATTATACAATAAAACATCCAGAGATCGGATGAAGAGACCTGTTCTATAATAAAACTTTGCTGGAATGTTCTCTTAAAGTATTAAAAGTTACTCTGGCTACTATAAATTAATGAAGAAAGTGGCTTCCCGTTAATTTACAACTGTTCAGGACTGGTTTTAGCACAAAAATGAGTGTTGATTGTTCGCAATAAGTTCAGAGACAGCTAAGGTCATGTGGTGTTGGTATATTGTGCTAAAAACTGCGTATATTCTAAGGTTTGACTGTTTTTCGGATGAAAAATCCGAAAAACAGCCAAAGTTTCCAATGGGAGGGCAAGTCATGTAATCCTCGCCGTATCGACTAATTCGTCGACTATGCGAAGAAGATTCTTAAACGTTTTCCTCATCTCAACGGCATATTTCTTAATTTCAGCTGGAGGGATCGAATTCGGGCCTTTTACACACTGTGGGATATAGAGACAATCTAAGTTATGTACATATATGATGTTTGCCTAAGTAAATTAGTACAAATTGTCATATTAGGATTATCCTAGAACAACCTCATCCACCCTTGTGTATTATGTCCATAAATACGTCCTTGAAAAGATGTATTCGTGTTCCTCTTCAGAACTAAGTGTGATGGTGTTCATGTATTTATTTGGGCGAATTTTATGATGAGACAATATAGAAAATGGTTTTCAAAATGGTTTTATAGAAAATGGTTTTCAAATTAGCATTTGATTTTCTATATCGATTTCAGGTATCGACTCATTTCGACGGTCTGTGGTCAACAATGCAGAACTTCCCAACGCCCGGTATATTTGCCAAACTATTTGTCCAGATGTGAACGTTCCAAGCTGTACTACCGAATTGTTTATGATATTTGGACAGTTCATTAGCCATGACATCAATTTGACACCCCAGACAACTACAGGTAAGCAAAAGAAAAACGAAGGTATTTTTTTAAGTAGCAATATTGAATAATTCCGATGCTTCTATCTGTCTTGTAGTTCATGCATGAAGGAAGAACGTTCGAGCAGTTGAATGAAATAGGGGAATGTTTAGTTCATAAAGCATATCGAGGCTAAGGTTTGTTAGCTATATTCGTATTTTCTGCTTTGATATTGCATAATTCATAACTACCCTCCAGATTTGGACGTTCCAAGCTGTACTACCGAAATGTTTATGATATTTGGACAGTTCATAGACATGACATCAATTTGGCACTTGAGTCCTCTACAGGTGGGCAAAATAAAAGAGAAGATATCTTTTTACGTAGTAATATCGGATAATTTCGCTGCCTATATCTTCTCGCTCACGCATAAAGGAAGTACGTTTGAGTAGCTAAATGGATTGTTTGATTCATAAAGCATATCGAGGCCAAGGTTTGTTAGCTATAATCGTCTTTTCTGCTTTGATATAGAATACATAAAAATTTCAACACATCTTAATTCATAACTACCCTTCCAACTTTTGCATCACTGATTATAATTCCATCGATCTTCCTCTATATTTCGCGTTTATTGTTCACACTATCGATTTAAAGCCAGCAATAATTGTGAAAATGTTACAAAGACACCGTTTTGACGATTCTTTGAAGTGGAGAATGGCAAAATGGGTGCAGGACAAAGTGAAGCCGAATTGACAAGTTTTCCAAATGTGACATGCAGCGTGGTAAATATACCGCGGAACTAATTTCAAAACATTCAGACCGTTTCTCGAAGACCTGTCCGAGGCTGTAATCTTCCACGCATGACGATCTTTATACAAGTATATCCCTAATTGCAAGTCTTCTAAGCGTGCTGGATCTACAGGCGTGTCATATCAAAACATACCGCCTATGTAAGGCTTCAAGATGAGAGAAGCCTGATTCACGTGAACAAGCTCTGTGTTTTCTTAAACCCTATAAAGAAAAAAAGCTCATTTGAATTGATGCCGACAGCATGTGGATGGAACCTAGGAGAAGTAGGCCATGAGACGACTTCATTGACGAGTCAAGTTGGATTACTTGAGGGATGTTCTGGAATATTAGGATGGATTTGCTCTTCCATGATCCTTTGGGGCATCAGCCGTCAAAATCTCTCCAATCTGAAGTCGCCACTAGGTAGCGCCACGTATTTATTAAAAAATTTTTCTACCGCTGGATGCAGCCGCATAAATTTTGTATAAAATCATTTTCTTTGATCTTCACGAACTAGTCTGCATATTTTGTGGGCTGCTGAGTAACTGATCCACTAATCCGGTGGGATAATGAGACTTTAAATAGTGAAAATCATCTCGTAGAATGTAATAAGTGACATTAGCAAAATAAATAAGGCGTTAATTCTTCATTTAATCTCTTATTATTGAAATCTCGATCTTTTTCAATCTGCATTAGAAGGTGACGACTTAATTTTTTTAAATTTTCATATTAACAAAACTAGAAAATAAGTTGCCACCATTTTTATTTTAATTTTTAAGCTAAGCTGTAACGAAGTTTAATGTATTTTTATTCCATGAATTTTATAAAGCTTCAAAGATACACTTTGTTTTTTAGATATTATGTTTAATTAACTTTAAATATTTCAAAATATAAACGGAACGGTTATTACTACAAGTGAATTAAAAATACAAACTTAAAACTCACATTTAAAATCTCTTTCTGCTCTCCACACGAATAATTCCATTTATTCATCCAAAGTTAAAATTATCTTCAAGATGAATTACTGGAATATTTCCTTTTTGAAAACAAATGGATATTTTTGTTGTAAAGATAATGAAAATCAGTTCACATTTATTGGATAATTTTGGAATTCAAGAGGTTATTTATAAAACGTTTCGAAATATAAAAAAAAGACAGTTTTATTATTTATATTACTTATTTTCAGTTCTATTTTTTATCAGATATATCCAACGGATAATAAAGTAAGAAAAATCTTTAATTATTAATTAAAGTGATTATTTAGTTTTAAATTCATTAAGAATATCTAGAGGTTTAGACATTTAAAAAAATATGCAGTAGTCATCACTTGTTACATTCTACGAGTTCATTTTCAATAAGAAATTTAGTTTGTAGTTAACATCAAAGAAAATATTTTTAAAATAAAATTTAAATGGCGGCATCCAGTAGTAGAAAAATAAATATGTGCGCACCCTAACGGCGACTTCAGGTTTCTCATGGCTGATGTTAATGAGGTATTAACTAGATTTTTTTACAAACATCAAGATTTTCGGTTAACTTATTGACTCCTTGCTGTGATTAAAATGATAATAATACGAATTCTTTCTTTTTATTTTTGCAGAAGATAATCAGGCCATCCAGTGCTGTCCAATACAGACTAATCAACACCCACAGTGTGCACCCATTATGGTTGCGGCAAATGATGCATTTTATTCGCGGTTTGGAGTGAACTGCATTGATTTTGTGCGTTCAGTTCCATGTCCATTTTGTCTCCTTGGTAAGTCCAGGACTGCTTTAATATAGATTAACGCAATAAATCTAATAAAATGGAAGATAAATAAAAAACATACACATTTCATAAATGTACACGCTCTTTATAAATCAGAAAGTTTATTAATTTGTATCGATCGATACAAATTAATAAACTTTCGTTCGTATTCTCTGATATTTTTTGTTACACCATTGTGCATTTCAAAACTTCAAATGACAAATATCACACTGAGTATCAGTGGATTCTAAGGTATCTCGAAACGAACAAAACAATAAAAACTCTATATATTTTCTTTTTACACAAAAGCAAATACGGCCGTGAGGTACCAGTGTACTGTGTCCATACAGTCTGCGTATTCAATGCCCAATTTTCCTATTTTGTTGGATGAAAAACTCGAATTTCCAGAGGAGGTTCGGAAGATCAACTTCGTTCAAGACTGACTTAAGTTTGCCATCATGTGAAAAACTTATCAAGTTCCTTTCCAGACCGCTCACGTATTGACTAATTAACATGTGATTGTAAAAATAAACAGATATTTTGTGAATTCATAAAAACAATAACGACATTATATTACTCTAATTTCCAAAAATCATGCAAATTAGCGCTTAGGGTGGTCACCTTTTGCTACTATGGCAATTTCAGATCGTGTTAGACAACTAGAAATAAAACCATTAATACAAATAATCCAATTCATGGTGCTAAACAGACATAAGTGTCATTAGAGGTTCCCTTTTTCACCTAAGATGTGTCTGTGTCACTTTACCAATCCCAGATCAGCAGTTTGCAATGGGTTTAGGATTTATACTGTTCACTGACAGGTCATTACCAATACGAAGTATTATATCGTTAGATATAATCTCCTAGAATAAACCATTTTTGTTTGATATTGATATAGAGAGAAACAACAGAATTGAATTAGTGACCTTCAAAAATTTGGTTATAAACATCTCCATTTTGTCTGGAAAAAAATGTGAAATACCCATCTCCAAATACAACTGCTAGAATACATTCTTGTACTATTTGTTACTTGGAACCTTAACTGTTTCTTGAAAGCATTTATGAAATTGCTCACCTTTCTGCTGACTCACATTATCAGGAGTATGAAGATTTCAGTTTGCCTGTTTTTCTGGACGAAAAGCTGGACTTCAACTAACTGACATTTCATTAAAAACACGATAACTTGGAGGCCAGTCCCAATGCGATCATGTCACGAGCAAGAACTATTGTTCTAAACAGATGGTAAACAGATAAGCAATGGTGGCACACCTCCCAAAATAAACACTACCTCTGTTGTCTATCGGAATATATTCTATTACATACTATATATCTTCACGTACATACTGTTTTGAACATACTGCGTCATATAGTTTGGTAACGATTGAATCAATTACATAGGCTGCACTTTTCACAACAAGAGAGAACTGCAGAGAAGGTTTGGAGGTAAAAAAGGTAAACTGCAGCCATTATCAACCCACTGCAGGATGGAATCCTCCTCAATGATTCATGTTGAGGGAAATGGACCATAATCTGCCACGCTGGTCCAGTGCAGGTTGGCAGACCAACCGTATTTAGCAGTCAGGGGCTTGAATCCCGGTCTACTCAAACATGTGCTACTGCAATCCTGCTCTTGACCACTCGGCTACGGAGGCCGTTGGGGAGGCGGACCTAATTCTCTCCTCAGTACAATGCAAAAGTGACATCAAACCAGAAATATTCGTATCTAATCACGACTCAATGGCAATTCGGTATGAGCATCTAGCAGCCATGTTTGAAGGAAACATAGCAAAAGAATCACAGTGGTAACATCGCCTAAATTAAGGTAAAATGAAAACGTAATCTTAATGCAGTAAAAGAACACCTCACTATGAAACTTCTCCTTATAAAGTTTTCCTAAGGTTTTCCTAAGTTCTTCGATAACGGGATCAAGACAATGGATTGATTTTATAGGGAGATTTTCAGATACGTTCCTGCAGGAATTGTATGCCAACTGATCTTTTATCAAAGGTTGCATGAATAAGTCACAAGTTATAATAGTGGCGAACTCCTTCAAGTTGCAGCTCTCAGAGTCCAGAGAGTGTAGAGTACCCCAATGTATATATTCTTATAAATTGCAGGTGTTCTCCAGAAAAATAGGCAAACAGGTCTGTTTGCCTGTTTTTCTGGACGAAAAACCAAGTTTTTGGGAGAAAAAATCATGCTGTCCTCGCCTGACACCGATTGACTCAGTTATGGAATGAAAAAATCAAATAAAAGTTCATCGGATCATTGACGGGATTTGAACCCGAAACTCCCTCCCCCGTCGATGTGGGAAGAACGGTGATTATAACTACTGTACTACCCCGAAGATAAGTTTCTGACTAGGACCAATAGAGAACTAATTCAGCCCATGTATAACATGGCCGTAAATTGGGTGTGTTCTCTGGTCGATTTTTCCGTTTTTCTGGACTAAAAAATCCAAGTTTCCAGGAGAAAAAAACGTGCTGTTCACACCTGAGACAGTTTGTTTTTGACTATAGACCTATTTCACGTGTCTCTTGCTTGCCTATTGAAGTTTTCGCAAAGTGAAATGCCTCCAGTATTCCCATAACAAATCCGGAAGCACCAGTCATTTCAGGTAGACTTCAAAAGAAATATTAATTTAAAACATAAGAACTCTTTCCGAAATTATTTTTATTAAAAGCTTAATTATTCCTGTCATTTAAATTCCAAGGAACTCTGTCTTGACAAAATGTCGAATTGATTTCGACGCTTGGATCTCATGTTGCTCAAGTGTTAGCCTTCATGATATGAATTTTTACACGTAATCACGAACAGAACTTAGTGATTCCACCTTATAAACAGCACCAACGGAGAATGATTTTCTATAAAGTGGAAAAAGTTTTCAAAATAGCATTGAAGAATACAAACTGAAGGTTTTATTCTTGTAATTTTTTTTGTTTTTGTTTTACACAAATAATTGTTTTTATTCGTCTAAACTGAAGTTTTTAATAAGTTATTTCAAAAGTGATTCAGTTATGCGTATTTTTATTTATTTCAGGACCAAGGCAGCACTTAGATCAGGTGACCATGTTCATAGATGCTTCTGCAGTATATGGTAGTTCAGCTGAAGAAACTGCAACACTCAGAGAAGCAAATGGAGCGGGTAAGTTACCTTTCATCGATGCACCCAAGTAATTTCTTCTTAAACAGGATTATGTAAAAAGGCAATTTCAATTTCAAGATATCGGTCTCCTTCAAATAGTACACTGCTCGACAAAATTAACAGAACATGTAGAAAACGTGGTATAACTCTTGCAGCGTGCAATTAAGGGGGACAAAATTTGGTATGATAGTGTACCATAGAATAACAAGGAAATGAGAAGATAGCAAGAAACTTCAGACAGGTATAAGGGACATTTATAGGGGGTGTATAAGATTAACAAAATGGTCACATTACAGAAGTCGATACAAGATGCTTGAAAATATGGTCACATGACATCAGTACGTCGTATGTTTCCCTCCAACGGCTAAATAGGCTTGGCAGTGGTGAACAATGCTCCATACAAGGGTGTCTATAACGTTCTTTGGCAACAAATTCCATTCTTCCACCATCGCAGACTTTAACTCACCAAGTGACCGAGGAGTTGACTGTCGGCGTGCAATGCAACGCCCAATGGCATCCATACATGTTTGATCGGATTTAAGTGTGCTGATTGTGCTGGCCACGGCAGTCGTTGGATATCTTCACTTTCAAGATGTTCCTCCACCAATTGAGCTCTATGCGCAGTGGGGTTGTTGTGCATAAAAAGAAACTCTAGGCCAACCGTACCTCTAGAAAAGTCGCACAGGGTTCGAAGATCAATACTCGGTACCTATTCGTGGTTATGGTACCCCTATCAAAAACATGAAAGCAGTTAATCTGTGGGGGTGGTACTTGCTTATACTGTGGGGGGTGTGGGTATTATTGTTTTTCTTGGTTGCCCTAAATTTCTTTATATTTTAATTATTGTAATTTATCCCCTTTTTTATATGTATATCCCCGTAGTCCAATCCTCCCACTTAGCATCTGACTTGTTTGTTCTGAGAAGATTACCAGACCCAAAGGGGACCCCAATTATTTTAGGTATTTTTCTACCGGATTGGCTGAGTTTCGGAATGACAGACTCCAACACATGAATGAAAAATAAAACAATGTTTATTAACATATCATACAGAAATTAGCAATAGTATTTGGTCAAACTATATTTGGCTGGTGACGTGTTAATTCATTAACCTTTATATGTGTAAATATCTTGTTCAAACTCAATTGTTTCATCATCTGATATCCTATTCTAATACACATTATTATTCATTATGACATGGTGTCTCTTCATGTTCTTTACAGGGACTTCAATAGGTCGTGTCATACACTTTACATAGATTCTTCCCACTCTTCTCCTGAACAGTCTGTATAATAAACCAACAACTACCTGCCAATGAACTGGCTCACAAAAACCTTCAGAGTTCGTGTCTCAATTTGTAAAAAAATTGCATTTATTCAATTAGACACCCTTTCTGCATTCAGGTCAACAGGAAATATTAATCAATTCAATTTAACATTACCCTTCAGAACAGTTAATCCTCTATACCTTTATATATAACTTATTAATTAGCCCCTACTCAAATCAGAAATACTCTCCACAAATCAACTCATAATAAATTGAAATTTCAACCTTCAATTTCATACATATTATAAAAACCTTTCCCAACTTTAAACAATTCTCAGTTATCTATTATACCCTCTCCTTCCCTCAAGCATTTATATGAGGAGCTTCACTTCAAATTATAGGCTGCGTCCGTCTTAAATACATTACCCCTTTATTCATATATTCATTACTTAAATCTCCCTCCTTAACTATATATACAAATTTCTCCTAAAGTCCTCTCCTTAATAAATTAAGTACACCTATTTCGGTAAACTCTCTAGCACTTACGTGTTTGGCCTGGAACTTCCCTCTCTGCTCGGCTTCCTTTCATATCGGTCATTCAGGTACTGGAATGCGGGGGCGCTCATTTGGGGATCTCGGTGATTATGGTGTTTCCCTACCGGGTACTGCACGGCTGGAATCAATCAGTGTCGCGTACTCTTTACCGGTCAGCATTTCTTCTTCCATGGATAGAGGGGTTTTCGAGTAGGTCAATGGTTCGACCACTCATTCGACTGGCTTTGCCTATATAATTCTCAGGGTGTGATTCTTCCTTCTTCCTCACTACGGCTTCCATGTTTACAGGTGAACATTCCTACGGGCTGTCGGGATATGCAGAATTTCTATCACTGCTTCCATCTATCTCAGGTCTGCAGCTATCACCCAAATTAGACTACAGCTCTGCTTTGTATCGTTCTCAAACTCCTTCAAATCATTCTCCAGACCGCTCCGTGAACTTCTTCCGACTCCTCCGTGTACTTCTTCCGACTCCTCCGAAAACTTCTTCCGAATCTCACGAAAACTTTTCCAGAATGCCCCGAAAACTTCTTCCGAATGCCACGAAAACTTTTCCGAATCTCCCTCTCAAAATTCTCTCTATTTTCTTCCTGGCCAATAGGAGATCTGCACATCCTTTTTCCTGTGTTCTCATTTGTCTCCTCTCCTCTTCCGTGGGCGGGTCTTCTTTACTCTTTGTGTCCCCACTTCCGTGGACCTCGAACATACGAGAACAATCCAGAAAGAGAAGCGGAAGTTCAGGTCAACTGAGAAGCGTCACAGCTCCTCCCGTGACCTCACGCGCGCACACCTGGTGACGTCGCCTACCTCTAATAGCGTTTCACCGTGAAATCTTTAAGAGGGCCAGCTTAAGCACTCTTGGCCCTTACTATGGTGCATCTGCTTCTGTCTTAATGGGGATTTGTCATGGTATATTACTTTCACTGACTCGTCAAAGAACTTCCATACAAACAAGCTACAACTAAACAAGGAGTAACTGGAAGGTATTTTTGAATTCCAGTGCTACTTAACTCATGTTGTTTTTACCAGAAAACCACTATTCGTATTACAGTTAAATTCTCATAATATTTAACCATTTTTATTAATTAATGTAAGGACGGGTCCTTACAAATCGTTATTCCACCCCACACGAGAACACCGTCTCCAACGTAAGTGTCCCTTTCTGTGATATTGGAAGGTTGGTACCGAATTCCTCTTTGTCTCCATTATTTTGTCAAAAAAATTTGACAAAATATATTTATAATACATTTATTATTTTAAATATTACTGTTTTTTTTATATATATGCCTTTACTTTAGGGCCACAATGAAGTACTGCAAAAACTCGGCCCCCAGAATCCTGTATTGCACAAGAGAATAACAAGGTTATGGTAGCCCCTATCAAACATCTCCCTTTATACTTATAATTACTTCCTTATGCATGGATTAAGGATAAAAGTTTGCTTTTATTCCTTCGTCCTGCTACTAGATATACGTTAATCAATACCATTCAAATTACATCTCACCCAGATGCAGCCGTTCTTAAAAAAATCTCAGGTAAAAAAAAAAAACCCTGCCTTAAAATAAAATATTTCTAAAAATTTAATATTTCAAAAATAGCCTATACTATCCTATTTGGAAAAAAAATTACAAAATTGATTTTAAATTTCAAAATGAGAACAGAGATCCAATACAAGGAAAAATCACAATAAATTATTAGCATTTGTCCGATTTTCGAAAATTAGCGGGTCTCCACTACACAAGTTGTCTGTCCAACATGTCTAATAAAGTTTCGAGACTTTAGGATCTCCATAATGTTTTTTTTTTTACGCTATGAGAATAACAAGGGTGACAAGACTAACCAATAACATATTGAATCAATATGGTATTCATGAACATGTTTACTGCACCAGTTTCGACCAGCTCTGTGATGGTTTGGAGTTAATGGAATTTATTTATTTTATTTATTATTATTATTATTTTTGTACTTTGTTGCGACCTCCAAGGTTTCCCCTATACGCCCGGGGTTAATGGAATACAAACCACCGGCTTCCTTGCGTAGAGTTCACTTGGATTGAGCCTTCTTAACACAGTCCGATTGGAAACGTTTTCACCTTTGGCCGCAGCAACCTCAAGAGACACTAATGACAGGACATCGCAGAGTTCCGTCTTACTGTTAGAGCCAGATAGCGGTCTGTTCTGGTTGACGTATCCCTCGGGCGACTTTGTCCAACTCTTCTTGTAATGGTTCCTCTCTCTCCTGAAACTGCTTTGCTTAACTGGTTATCTTATAAGCTGGCTTTCTTGCATCATTTGATTCTACCACTACTGCTACACACTATTTTCATAAAAACTATTAGTTTTAGGTCACCCGAATAATTAATGTGCTGTGTGTCTTATGTCTGCTAATTGCGTGTATTCTATGGTCAACTTGTCTGTTTTGCTGGACGAAAAACCCCAGTTTCGGAGAAAAATCTTGCTGTCTACGACTGAGATCGACTAACTCAGCCATGGAGTGAAAAAAGCCCATTACAGTTCCTCGCGTCATAAACAGGATTCAAACCCGGACCTTTTCCACCCGGTGTGGGGAGGACGGTGGCGATTCCACTAGCCTACCCGCGCAGATCACACTATTTCTATTGTGTAGATTCGACACTGCATGACCCATTAATTAAGCCAACATGTCACCTCGTCTTGCGACTGCCTGGCTTCAAGTCGCCCAACGGCCCGCCATCTCAAAGATCCATCTAAAGAGGACGATGACGCCATCGCGAGTACTGGAGATGTGGCTATCCCACTGAGAAGCCAAAAAACCAGAATGAAGTGATGTGACCGCAACCTCTGTTTTCGTAGGCATGAGAATGGCTCTGTAAGGTGATAGATCCAATTACTATTGTATACAGTACTTGGAATTTTAATGCCAGGCTGCCTATTATATCAAATAATCGCCTTCGGCTACACTGTTCATAATGAAATATTCATGAAACACATTTTGTTCTATTAATCTATTAATTTTTCGGGCAGTGTAGTAAATATGACTAGTCACATCTCGGCAAGTTCTTGTTATATTCCTTGTGATAGACTATTGAATTGAAGTACTGTACAAGGTTTTCTATAGCTAATTAAATACACTGGTCAATAAATCTTCAATATTTTTTTGTTTTTTTGATAAAAGAATTTTTTCTGCATTGTTTTGCATGTGCAGAGTTGAGCTATCAGTATTAAGAATTATTTTGATCAAGTTTTGAAATTATCTGCTATGTCATATTCTATAAAATACGCTGCAGGGACCTAAAATGGGATAAATAAAGAACATGCACTGTACTGTTTTAATATACACTGAGTGATCACTGAATTATGACCACCCCTATGAACACTGAATGTGACCCATTGACCACATGAGGTACGAGAGTGCGGAGTTAGTCGACTTACGTAGCATAGATAAGGTGTCAGTGGTTCAGTATGTGGTAAAATTCCGAGCGTGATGGGTAAAAGGAAGGATTTATCGGACTTTGATAAAAGGACATATTGTGGGTGCACGATGAGCTGGTGCCTCAATTTCCCAAACGGCTGAACTGGTGGGGTGTTCAAGAGCCGCCGTAGTTAAAATGTACCAGGACTGGAGACAAAATGGTCAAACAATGACCCGACGGAAAAACTGCAAAGGTCAGCGATAGGTTGATGTTAGCCATGAGTGCCGGGTCCGAATACTCGTACAGGCGAACAGGAGCAGCACAGTTGAAGAGTTGACTATTCAATACAACATGGGCCAACCCGGAACAATATCTGGCATGACCATGCGTCGCACATATGGGCTATACCAGCAGACGACCCCTACGGCATCCTCTCCTATCCAAGGTTCATCGGCGTAAAAGACTCGCCTGGTGCAAAGAGCATGCAAGTTGGACGTTGGAAGACTAAGAAGATGTGCTGGTCGGATGAGTCACGTTATTTACTCCACACCGTGGATGGTCGTGTACGGATCTGGCGTCAACAACATGAGGCTCTTGATTCATCATGCATGGTATCAAAAGTGCAGGCCGGTGGAGGCGGTTGTATGGTGTGGGGCATGTTTCACTGGCAGGAACTTGGACTCCTGGTGCATGTGGAACAAAGTATCAATAGTCTCCGCTATCGTCAACTGATTGCTGACTGTGTACACCCCGCTGACGTTACACTTTTTCCCGAATGGCGATGGTGTCTTCCAAGATGACAATGCGCCGAGCCATCGGGCACTTGTTGTGCAGTGTATGGTTTGAGGAACACAGTTCTGACTTCCAGTATATCGATTGGCCTCCGAACTCCACCGATATCAACCCTACAGGGCACTAGTGGGACGCTATGGAAAGGCACATCAGGAGTCTGGATACACCAATCACCTCCATACCTGCATTGCCTATCGCATTACACACAGCGATTACACACAGTTGACCATACCTCCCGAACGCTTCCGACATCTTGTTGAATGAATGCCACTTCGCGTCGGATAGCTGATGTACTGAGGGCAAAAGAAGGACTTACGAAGTATTAGGTAGGTGGTCATAATTTAGTGATCACTCAGTGTATCTTATATTGAAAAACATGTTATATTATAAAAAAAAACTGGGTTTCTGTAATCAGGTTAATTAATGATTCATCTCTAACAAAGCCTCTCCATTCTCTGTCTATGAGACAGAGAATGGAGAGGCTTTCATGAGCACTGTTCTTCTGAATTTGCATCTGTAAATCCTTCACTCGCTCCCAAACCACTCCGAACACGTGCTGCAACCAGTCAAGATCAATTTAGTGTCCAACTTCATACTCACATAAATAACTTTGCTTCTTCCTCATTTATCCCTTCAAATTCTGGTTTCTGGTACAACCTTCCTTCTCATGTATTTCCTGAAAATTATAATCTATAAAATTTAAGTGTAATATCAACAAGTATCTTCTGTCTTTTCAATCTCCAACCCATGCACGGTACTAAATGTTCTAATACCTTCTGTGTTTGAAGTTTTCCTTAAAAACAGTAGATAGGTCGAATAAATTTAAGGAAAATTTTGACAAATTTTTGAAAGGAATGTGCAAATAAAGTAGCTTTTTTTTTTTTTGGCGCTGCGTAAGCCTTGCTTCCTTTTTCTTACTATTTCCTTGTTCTTCCTTGTTTTTGTTTCCTTGATCAATACTAATACTAATACAAAATACTGTTAACTATTAAACTGTAAATAAATTTTCGTATGGCATCGTACTTGTGAAATGCGTTGTATACAGTCCTTTATATATTGGCCACAGCCAGAAAATGAATCATATCCCAGAATCCCCTGAAATTCGCTCAACTGTAGTTTTGTAAACAGAAGATCGTTAAAGAGCAAGATTACTGCTGATTGGCAAAGAGAACATAATAATTAATTTCATTAATGTCAACGAATTACATTCGCAAATCATGAAGAGTGATTGGTCAAGAATGAAATGTTAGTTGGTGGTTAAATTGGGGCTAAGATTTCCCTCACTGATAAAGATGCTGCATATTGTTGATGAAGCTATTCAGAAGCCCAAGTGATGATGATGACTAGTCTATTGAGTGCATTTCCTAATCTCTGAGAGGCTATAAAGAAGGGTTTAAGATAGTAATAGTTTTTCCAGCAACATCGCAAGCAGGCGCTACAGGATATATTGGTCAAGATCGATAGATATTGATGGTTATGTCATGAAAATAGTGGTGTTCATTTCCAGATAGCGGCTAGTCAGCATGGAGAGATGTAGTTGGGCATCGTGTCCCTATAAGATGAAATTATCCCCATTTGTGCCTGAATGAGGCCGACATAGGTAGGACAAGATGTCATCGCTGTATCTCTGTATGGTTATTGGGACCATGCAGCATTGGTGATTTTGAATAGAATACTTGCCCAGCCTCATAATAAAGGCAGAACAGACTTTTCTTAACTGAAATGAGGTCTGAAAGCAACCAAAGTAGTGTTGTGTACCTGCCTTAGTAACAAATTGAAGAGAGAAATCATTATTTCTGGCGCAATATTTATATGGTCACTCCTCAACCAGAATATAAAAAGTTTTGTATAAAGAAGCAAATCTTTGATATCTGTCAGCGAATCCTATGTTAATCAAGCTGGGAATTCTATGCATTTTGTTTAGAATTTTTGGATTTTCTGTTTTTGCCTTATCGGGTTTCCCAAACAGTAGTGAGCCCTACACGAAGAAGTGCTTGAAAAGAAAGAAGATCATTTAATATGATGAAACTCGTGTTGTAATTTTGGTACATAAGGAAAAAATTCACATCTTGAATAAAAAAAGAAACCTTGAAAGATTCAAAGTTCATTTAGTGTTTTCTTTTCATTAATATAGGGATGTTATTAATTTCAACGCCCAGCCCTTACGGACCCCTTTTACCTTTGAGCAACGATCCGAATAACGACCAGTGCAGCCGGGGGCAAAATGAAAGGTGTTTTATGGCAGGTAAGTGATTTATCCTTTTTTTTATAATATCACTGAACAAAATATCTACATATATACACTGGTGTTTAAAGAAGGCGCATCACCCCTTAAAATTGTAATTGTCGTCCGCATAACGTAAACATATGGCAACGTTTCTTACAGATTGCATCAGAGAACATTGACACGCGTGGGTGATGATGTAATATTGCATCAGCTGTTACTTTCAGCTATATAAGCACCCTCTGCAAGAGTTGCAGTCGTTCCTTGCTTGTGTCAGGATGGCGAGTTACGTGCAGTTAACGCCACGAAGAAAGAGTGCTATTGTTGCTTTATGTGAGGAAGGATGTTCTTCTCGTCATATTGCTTACAGAGTGTCTTGTAATCAGTAAGTAGATTTCTTTTCAAACTCAACAATACTGCTTCTGCTGATAGGAAAAAAGGAACCGGACGCAAACGATGTCTATGCCAAAACAGGACCGTGTTTTGAAGCGCATATGGCTTATAAACCGTAAAGCTGCTTCGTCTGACCTGAAAAGAGAATGGGAAGAACATAGGAGTGGTAGCAAGTGAAGTAATAATCAGAAGACGCATCTTCAAAAATGGACTTGTAGCCCGTCATCCTAAGAAGAAGCACCTCCTCACACAAAAAATGAAAAAGGGGCCCGATTAATTTGGTGTAAAGAGCATGTCAAATGGATCCCCGGGCAGTGGAAGTCAGTTATTTCTCGGATGAGAAGAAATTCAACTTGCATGGCTCTGATGGGAGACAAACGATTCGCCGTAGACGTGGTGAAGACATACTGTCTGGATGGTATTCTGGAAGAATACCATCTGGAAGAATACCATCCAGACAGTATGGTGTCTACAGTGAAATTCCCTACCAGCCAAATGATATAGGGGTGCATTTCGTGTCACGGAGTAGGTCAGTACTTAGCATTGCCTTAACTATTAATTAATATCTTTTGTTTATATTTCTATTTGTGTCATTAATGTAATATAACGCAGAGAAAAGGGTTAGAAATGTGAAATTCCTAGGTGATGCACTTTCTTTGAACACCAGTATATATATATACACTGAGGGATCACTAAATTATGACCACCCCTATGAAAACTGAATGCGACCCGTTGACCACGTCAGGTACGAGAGTGCGGAGTTAGTCGACCTATGTAGCATAGTTAAGGTCTCAGTGGTTCGGTAGGTAGTAAAATTCCGAGCGTAATGGGTAAACGGAAGGATTTATCGGACTTTGATAAAGGATAGATTATGGGTGCTCGACGAGCTGGTGCCTTGATTTCCCAAACGGCTGAACTGGTGGGGTGTTCGAGACCCGCCGTAGTTAAACCAGGGCTGGCGTCAAAATGGTCAAACAACGACTCGACGGCAAATCTGCAAAGGTCAGAGAAAGGTTGATGTTAGAGGTGAGCGCCAGGTCCGACGACTCGTACAGACGAACAGGCGCAGCACTGTTGAAGAGTTGACAACCCAATACAACATGGGCCAACCCGGAACAATATCTGGCATGACCATGCGTCGCACGCTCGCACGTATGGGCTATACCAGCAGATGACCCCTACGACATCCTCTCCTAACCAAGGTTCATCGGCGTAAAAGACTCGCCTGGTGCAAAGAGCATGCAAGTTGAATGTTATAAGACTGTAAGAAGGTGTGCTGGTCGGATGAGTCACGTTATTTACTCCACACCGTGGATGGTCGTGTACGGATTTGGCGTCAACATGAGGCTCTTCATCCATTATGCATGGTATCAAAAGTGCAGGCCGGTGGAGGCGGTTGAATGATGTAGGACATGTTTAACTGGCAGGAACTTGGACCCCTAGTGCATGTGGAACAACGTATGACTGGTCTCCGCTATCGTCAACTGCTTGCTGACTGTGTACACCCTGCTATGTTACACGTTTTGTTGAATGGTGATAGTGTCTTCCAAGATTACAATGCGCCGAGCCATCGGGCATTTGTTGTGTAGGAATAGTTTGAGGAACACAGTTCTGACTTCCAGCATATCGATCGGCCTCCGAACTGCACCGATATCAATCCCATAGAGTACTTGTGGGACACTATGGAAAGGCATATCAGGTGTCTGGATACACCAATCACCTTCATACCTGCATTGCTGACCGCATTACACACAGCTTGGTTGGCCATGCCTCCTGAATGCTTCTGACATCTTGTTGAATGCCACATCGGATACCTGCTGTACTGAGGGCAAAAGGAGGACCTTCGAAGTATTAGGTAGGTGGTCATAAATCAGTGATCACTCAGTGTATATACAACCAATAGAAAATATGCACTTCTGTCATTATCGAACTTATGAGTGATTGTAGTTATTATTTACATGAAACCAAATTAAAATGATTCTGAACGTCTACAGTCGTGTGGGATCCATCTCGGAACCGCTCCAAATGCAAGTATGTATTATGTACCGTAGAGTGTCAGATAAGTAAGCGAAGATTTTTATTTTTATAGATTAGCTCCTAAGACTAAAGAAATCCAACCACAGTGTTGCTGGTGGTGTAAGCGTATCAATTTCCATTTCGTTCTTTTTCATGGCGACCGGATTAAACAGCTGTTCAAGCTGCGTTTACTTGAAGTCCAAGTAAATCTGTAAGACGGTCTGCATGAGAAAGTCTAACGATCGAGAATTTTGGTCATTCGAGTGCGTAAGATTGAAGTACTGACGAATATATTGTTGTAACCATTTTTTTACTCTTGTTTTTGATTTTCTTAAATGACATCGACGAAGGGATAGAAGACGTGATGTCTCAATTTGCAGATGATGGAAAGATTGGTAAAATAATTATAGACTCAAATAATTATAGACCTGTTAGTTTAACTTCTGTTCCGGGGAAAATAATGGAGTCACTGATTAAAGAGGTGATACAGAATCACCTAGACAAGACAGCAGTAATAGTTCAGACACAGCATGGGTTTGTTAAGGGTTTGTCATGGGTTTGTTTGACCAATTTGATTGGATATTAGGATGTGGTCACAAAGCAACTGAATGCAAAATATAAATTTGATATCATATCCTTGGATTTCGGGAAAGCTTTTGATACTGTTGCACATGGAAGGCTACTGTACAAATTGGAGCAGTATGGCATTAAGGGCCAGTTGCTACAATGGATAAAGGGATGGTTGAGTGGGAGACGACAGAGAGTGATAATAAATAGACATTACTCTACGTGGACTAATGTTACTAGCTGAGTCCTCCAGGGTTCGGTGCTGGGCCCATTGTTGTTTTGTGTATTAATCAATGATATCGATGAAGGTATATCGGGCTTAATGTCCAAGTTTGCAGATGATACAAAGGTTGGCAGGGTTGTTAATGACAGTAAAGACAGTATGCTACTGCAACAGGATCTAGAAAAGTTAGGCAGATGGGCTGAGAAGTGGCAACTGGAGTTTAACATTGACGAATGCAAAGTACTCCATATGGGTAGCAGTAATCCAAGAGAAACGTACCAACTGTGTGGTACTACTCTCAGGGAGGTGGAAAATTAAAAAGACCTAGGGGTAATTGTGCAGTCAGATATGAAGTTCTCTGAGCAGTGCAGACGGGCTGCCAGAGCAGGTCATGGAGTTTTGTCAATGATATATAGGAATTTTTCTAGCGGAGACAGGGAGGTGATTATCCCTTTGTATAAGGCAATGCTCAGACCACACCTCGAGTACTGTAGCAGGTCTGGAGGCCTCATTTTAGGAAGGATATAGATTTGCTAGAACGAGTACAGAGAAGGGCAACAAGATTGTTAAAAAGAACAGAGGGGTGTACTTAGGAAGAAAGGCTTAAGTCCTGCATATTGCAGTGTTTGGAGACTAGGCACCTGCGAAGTGATCTGATTGAGGTGTATAAGGCCTTGAATGGTTTGAGCAAGCTCAATGCTGACGAGATACTTCCGGTTGGTCAGATTGAGAACCTGAGGGAGCATAGATTCAAATTGAGGAAAGACATTTGTAGAATAGATGTGCTGAAGTTTGCCTTTAGCCAGCGGGTTGTTGATTGCTGGAATACACTTCCACCTGTTGTTATGGAAGTTGATATCTTAAATAAATATAAGGCTGAACTAGACAAAGATTTGGAGTGAAACGAGAAGGTGTTTTTTTTTTTTTTTGGCTGATGCTGTATAAGCTTGCTTTCTTGCATCATATGACTCAAATAATGGTAATACCAATGCAAAACAGTGAATACTGTAATCACCGCCAAGCAGAGCTTCTTCAGACTGACCTAGATAGACTTCAGGGATTGTCAGAAAAATGGCAGCTTTACTTTAATCTAGCAAAGTGCAAGGTCTTACACCTGGGGAAACAGCAACACCAGAATAGCTTATACACTTGGTGGAGTTGAACTAAGAAAGGGACTTGGGAGTTACACTGTAGACAGATTGCAAAAACGCCCCATGGTGCCCTATCATTGATTTATCGTACATTTGCTAGTAGAGATAAGAAACGTCATAATCCCATTATATAAGGCTATTCTTAGACAACACTTGGAATGCTATGTGCAAGTGTAAAGACCGCACCTAAAAAAATTCGAGCTTCTTGCAAGAGTTCAAAGACGGGTGATCCCTGGTGAGATCGGCTAAAGGGCGTCCATATGAGGAAAGACTTCGAACAGGAGCGGATTAAGGTCGGTTGAGGCCCCCGGGCGCAGAAGAAAATATTGGCCCCTTAAAAAAAAAAAAAAAAAGAGAGAGAGACAGGGAAAATAAAAATACAGTACATGTTAACCATTTTTTTAAATAAATAAAAAATATTATGTACTATTAATGTTTTATTTCCAATAAAATTTGAATATAATATAATTAATAATAGCATAATAATAATCACAAAGTTTTGAACTAATAGTTGAACATATTAGTTCAACTATTAGTTGACTAATATATTCAACTAATTTGTTGGGGTTTTGAGTGGGCCCTTCAGAAGTCGGGGCCCAGGGCGCGCGCCCGGTGCGCCCGCCGTTAAATCCGCCTCTGACTTCGAATGTGTAGTTTGCAGAGCTGGGAAACCAGGCATCTAAGAGATTTGACTGAGGTGTTTAAGGCTCTGAGAGGCAAAAGTAAAATGAACGAGGGCGAAATTTTCACGGTTATAAATGACTGTAGAAAAAGGGGCCATAAACTTAAGTTATGGGATTTAGATAAGATATTTAGACTGTATTGTAGGAAGTTTTATTTTAGCGAGCAAGTTATAAATTACTGGAATAAGTTACCTACATGGATGGTAGAGGCTGACAGTTTGGGGAAATTCACAGATCAGCTGAGGGAGGAGGGAAATGCATAGGTTATCAAATCCCTTTTCTCTTATTACTATTTATTAATTTATTTTATTATTATTTTACTCTTTTTTTCTCATTTGGTTGGTGCAGCATAAGCCTTAGGCTTCCTTACATCATATGACCATTACTAATACTAAATCTGATTTTGTTTCTTTGCCAGGTGACATAAGAGTGAACCAACAACCGCTGCTCACGAGTACGCACACCGTATTTCATCGATTCCATAACTTTGTCGCTACTACCCTCCGTCGTATAAACCCAAATTGGAGCAATGAGACGACTTTTCAGGAAGCCAGGTAAAACGGGAAGCTCTAAATTATATACGGATATGGTTGATATTTACTTTTTGATGCTTACCCATGGATCTTTGCGACATCCATGGGTAAGGAGAGATGAGCTGGCCTAGCTCCACCCACTGGTTCGCAGCGATTGAACAAACTAATCCCAATTTAAAATCAGCCGCAAAGAGAAAAATCTTTCCTAATTTTAATCCAGCGCCAAAAAGGGAAAAGTCTTTCCAGATTTTAAATTAGCACTAAAGGGGGGATTGTTTCGGAGTTTTCCCCCTTTGGTGCTGGTTTAAAATCGTTAAACGAAGTTACGCACATGAATAGATCGTCCAATCACTGCGAACCAGTCGGTGGAGCTAGGACTCTTCAGTAGCAAAAGATACATGGGTAAACACCATAAAGTAAATTTCAACCATGGATATTTTCTATTAGTTGTTTTGTACAATTTGTAGACTAATCCTAAATTGGGAAGTGCATGGTCTGAAATGAAAATGTCGAGCAATAGAATTTTAAGGCCCTCTGTTCTAATCATATTCTTTTAAGTCCTTTCCCTCTTCCTCAACTCATTATATTTTGAACTATCCACAAATATATAGCAGATTGAGATCATATATTTATAAAATTAAAGCTTCTGTTAAACTCCTACATTTTGTGATGAGCATTATTCTGTAAACAGAATAACGCCCTGTTTTCTGAATAAAAAACCGAGTTTCCGGGAGAAAAAAACATGCTACCCTCGCCTGAGACCGACTAACTCAGCCACGTTGTGAAAAAGGTCCATAAAAATTCCTCACGTCATCGATGGGAAGACCGTTTGGAAAAGTCCGAACTCAGGACTTTTTCAATCGGTGTGGGAGTACGGCGATTCTACCAACTGTGTTACCAACGAGGGCAGCTATAAAGAAGTCTGGATTTTAGTTCAGAAGAAACCATTTTCCGATGCTGTGATGGTAAAGGAATTGTGATCACGGTTATGGAAACTCTGTTGGAGAATCATGGTTGGAATTTGAAGAACGATATCCTGCAAAAGGTGCAAAATTTGCAGATAAGTAGCAAGGAGGTTGTTCGCAGAATTCCGAAAACCATAGAACAGTAACTAATTGAGCAATTAAAAAAAAAGTGTTTTCCCTGGGGCTGGATGAGTCTTACACACATGGAGCAGTTAATCTTTTGGGTTAGGTCTGTCCTTCCCTATCATAAACCTGAGATGTGCATTTAGTTCAGATATTCAGCCAACGGCTGAATATCTGAACTAAATGCACATCTCAGGTGTTGCGAATTCCACTTCTCATTCGCCACACCTGTGGTTAAATTGAATAATAGGTTACCCACCTATTATTCAATTTTGGTGATAACAGTTGAAAACGCTGGTAGAATTAACACGACAAATGTAAGATAACGGGATGAAGGTTGCAAAGTCTATGATGAAAGCAGTAGCAATAAGCTGAACCAGTATGATGTTCTCAAAAGCCTTAAGAGACATCAGCCAAAGCGAGATTGGGAGAAAATCCTTGTTTTTGGTCTCGAATTACCCAGTATGGACTTCACGCAATAGCGTATCTAAAGCTTTTGTTAATGAGATGTGAATTATTTACTTTATACGCTATACTTAGTACATAATTAAAGGATAGTTATTTAATGTATAATAAAATCGTTTAAATTATTATCAATATCATAAAATTTTTTAAAATTGAATTTACATTTTAAGCTCATTAAAAATGAATTAATTTATTTAATTTTAAGTTGAAGATAAATTCAAGATAAACAATATTTTTCAGCAATATTGCCTAAATGTTTAGACATTTCGTAAAAATATGTATAAATATTTTGAAATTATTCAGGCTGACAGAACATCTACAAATATGAATCAAAAGTTTTATTAATCTACTGGCTTATTGAAAAACACAGGATAAGAAACGTCTAAGGTGACACCATCGGATAAAGGGTAGCTATCAGATAAAGTAGGCACAGCAAGACCAGTTCAATCAGAACTTATCGTCTGAAAGAGAAGTGTCAAGTTTTGCTGTGAAACTCCCTATTTCCTCCAAGTCATGGGGACAGATTATTGATACTTTATTTATTATTATTCTCCTTCTAGAAATATTTAGATAAAGAAGAAGAGTATCTAGAGAAACAGCAATGTTTGTATTATTGTTAATTAATGCCAATAAAATTTTATGAATATTTCCTCACTCATATCTGAATCAACATCGCTTACTAGCATGTGCATTTTAGATGTCTATAGAACTTCATTCTGCTCCATTTACTCTTGAAATTCCATCATCCCCCCTTTTTTTCCTTTATTTACAGACGAATCGTCGTGGCTTGCTTGCAGAAAATATTTTACGGTGAGTTTCTCCCCTTGCTCATCGGGAATTACTGGATGGACCGCCATAATTTGTGGCTACAGTGGAGCGGCTATACTGCTTATAATCCTAACGTCGATCCGACATTGCCCACTGAAGGCCCAACTGCTGCTTATCGACAACACTCTCTTACTAATGGAATTATATCTTTCGTTCCGCCCTTTCAGGGAAGCAGAGGAAATGAATTATCCAACAGCTTTTCCGAACCTTTTAATATCTCCAGAGGGGCACTAAACAGTTACTTGGGTGGCATGATGAGTGACCCTTCTCAGACATTTGACAGGTTTATAGTTGATGACCTTAAGAATGACCTGTATCGTGCAAGGGAGAATAACACTGGATTGGATTTGTGTGCTATTAATATTCAGAGAGGGAGAGATCATGGATTACAACCATATGTGGCTTATGTCTATTCGTGTAGTGGAAAAAGGATAACTTCTTTCGAGGACCTAGAGTGGCAAGGTTTAATGACGCGGGAGAAGAGGCAACTGCTGGAGTTAGTGTACAGGTAAGACTATATTTTATATGTAAGTCTGATTCTAGTTTCTTAAACTTTTGCATAATTAATTCATTATATAACTTGGATAATGCATATTATATACACAGTTGACAGAACTTGGTTAAGTGTAGTATCAACAACCAACAGAAAAAAGTTCGCATCACCATATGTTATAAATTTTTCGTCGAAAGTGTCTACCAGTATTGCATGTCACCACCTATTCTGGAACGGAGAACAGAAGCAGAGGACACTGCAACAATGGTAGAAAGTGATGTGGTATGATGGATCACGCTTCATAGCATAGGAGTCAGATGGACACACTTGGGTAAGGCGTATGCCCAAACTACGGGTTCTTCCAGATGTATTGTTCCAAGAGAGGAGGTCTGTTCAAGAGGTCTGAAAGGCCTCTTGAATAGAACTCCTCGCCTTGAACAAAAAACAGACTTCCACTTCATTAATTACTTTGAGTAGAAACTCACTTTTACTTCATTATTTCCACATCAATCTGAAATCCCGTAATGGTTTCTTCATTTTATTGAAGAGGAAGAAGTCAGAAAGTGAGAGGTCGGGTAATAAGGTTGGGGATGCAGATTTTCAAAGCTACACCCGATTGCAAAGTCCAGTGTCTTAGCAGCCTTGTGAACGGAAGAGCATTATTTCGCTAGGAAGAGGATGCCTTGGATAGCCTCCCTTAACTTTCCCAAGTTTCTGTAGTACTCCCCAGTATGTTGTTGTATTTTTGGAGGCAATCTCAAAGGATCATACCTTTAGAATTCCAAAACACAGTAATGACCTTCTTCTCAGACAATTAAATCTTGGAATTTTTTGTGATAGTGAAGATGAATATTTCCACTGTTTGCTCATCATTTTGTTTCTGTGTCATAGTGATATACCTAGCATTCATCCATCTTCACAGTTCTGTCAAAAATCACCAATATTTTCTCTAAAGCGCTCCAACAATTATGCGGAACACTTTCGGAACCCATCGGGCTGCCACCTTAGACAAATTCATTATGGCGCAAACAGACCCATAGCTAATGTTCACTTTATTTCCCATAAAATGTATAGCCACACGTCTGTCTTCAAGGACTAACTGTTCAAATTTAGCTATAACAGCAGCATCTGTAGCCGAGATGGGCCTTTCTTCTTTCTCTCTCTCTCTCTCTCTCTCTCTCGGGTCACCTTGCATACTGCTTCGTCCATACGTGGACTGTCTCTTCCAATTTTTCAGTTTCATGTAATGGGAAATCCTTTCCACATACAGCTTTCTTATATTCATGGATTTATTTTCCCTTTTTGATGTGAAAACATCTTTGACGGCACCTACTAAATTTCTGACTGAAATAAAACCAATACATCATCCTGCTAAACAATTACCAGATCGACATTGGTAAAAGAAAGGTCCTAACCAATTAATCATGTGACTGTTTCTATGTTGATAATATGCATTTATGTAATATTTTCAATATACTATGTCGCTGAACTGAGATTATTCCTTAAATGTCACTCTCCGTGTGTATTAGCCATGTGACATATTCACTCACGTAACATTTATGTATTCTTAATAATTCATTCAAGTAATATTCTAAAATACTATGTCTATTGAACTGAGACAATCTCTCAAATGTTACTCTCCTTGTATATTAGCAAGAAACCCCCTTGCTTCGTATGCCGTTTCCGGGATAAGGTGTACACCTCAATCTGATTGAAATAAAAAATTTGTTACGAAAATATGAAACGGAAATGACGCAAATTCGTCGCTTTCTAAATGACGCTAATGCAGTCACTAACGTTGATTAGGTAGAGTAATTAGCGGGCTCACTTTCGTCAAAGATAAGTTCACATAAAACATCTTATGCTTTATGTGAAATCAGTGCTCAGATTTATTCAAACTACCCACCTCTACAACGTCCAATGGATGCCTGTTCCAAAAATCAATTGCCGGTTGGCTGAATGCAAACTAACGCACATCTATCCCGCAACCATCCTTCCTCAGTTTGAGTCTGTACCCTCATATATGTAATGTGAGCAACAGTAAGGATGCCATCAGCATTGAGCTTATGCAATGCATTAAAAGTCTTAAACATTCCAATTAGATCTCCTCACGGGTACCTAGTCTTCAGAATCTGCAATTTGTAGAATTGAAGTCTTTCCTGATGAAGAGACCTTTTTGTTCCGGGAACTAATTTAGTGCTTCTCTCTGCACTCGTTTAAGAGATTCACATCCATCCTAAAATGAGACCCCTAGACTTATAAGCAACACTAAAGATGTGGTGCAACCATTGTCCCATACAATGCGATAATCACATCCTTATCCCTGCTGGCAAAATTCCAGTATATCGTTGACAAAATCCAATGAGCTGTCCTAGAAGGCCGTCTGCAATGCTTAGAGAACGTCACGTCTGACTGCATAATTACTCGTAAGTCGTTTTCAATCTCCATGAACTTTGAGTGTGGTATGACGCATTCAGTATGTTATTCTAATGAATTTGTCAATGTTAAATTTCAAATGCCATTTCTCAGTCTAACTGCCTAATTTTTCTAGATAGATTTGGTTTCAGCAGCATACGCTGATTACTGACATAACTACTTTGACAACTTTCGTATCATCTAAAACTTAGGCATATGATATGCCTTCATTAATATTAATATATATAGAAAACAATACTGGGTTCAGCACTGAACCTGTTGAACTCCACTAATAACAGTAGTCCAAGAAAAGGAATGTTCTATTGATAACCACTCTGTGTACTTCCACTAAACCATCCCTTTACCCATTACAGTAGCTTTTCCCTAATGTCACATTGCTCCAACTTGTACAGCAGTCTTCTATGTGCAATAATATCAAAGGCCTTCCTGAAATCCAAGTATATGATATCAAAATTATTTTTTGCATCCAGTTCCTTTGTTACTACATTCTCTAGAACAAAGGTCAAGCAGATCAGTAATTATTCATATCACCCTTTGATCGCGCCCCTTTTTTGTGAAATGGGGTTATATCCCACGTCTCGAGTCCAAGGAGATCTCTGGATATAAGGATACTCTCATAATTATGGCTAAAGGTTTCGTTACCTCTTTAGCTACCTCCCTTTATGTAAGTTCCTAGATCCCATCCGTCTCATGTGCCTTTTTTACATTTAACTTCAATAATTTCTCTTTCACTTTCCTCTCAGTTATCAAAAAATCATTTAGCTCCGTATTAGAATTTGATATCCTTCTGGATTCTAATTCCTAAAACCTCATGCGTGAATGCAGATGAAAAATATACATTCATTTTTTCAGAAAACTAGGCAGGATTATCAATAGTAGAGCAATATGATTTATCAATTTTCTTCTACTGTGAATATAAGTAAAGTATGTTTGCTTTTTCCTTTGCATTCTTTTCCAGACTTCTCATAATCTGATTTAGCTTGCTTAACCTACTTTGTGACTTGATTACAGACTAGTTTATATTTACCATAGGCCTCTTTCTCCTGATAATTTATATGCATCGAATGAATTGTTCTTCTCTGCCACAAGTCTCATCAGTTTATCTGACACCCGTTTAGGCCTAAACCTTAAACAATATGTTCCAGTCAGTATAAAAATCCTAGAGCTTCTTCACTACTTTGAATGCTTTCCATTTAGAATTTGTTGTTGATAACATAATTACTTGGTCCTACTGCATGGAATTAAAAACCTGTCTAAGATGGGTGTAGTCACATTTATGAATGCAAAAGCCCATTCCTTTGCCCTTGACAGTACTTACATCTTTAAGTAAATTCCACATTAACTCACTGTAATGAACGCCAGCCACCTAGTGTTCTTTTATTTGCAGATTCCTAATGCATGAAGAGTCGCTGCTGATAATGAGCTCAAGGGTATTGATTTCTGTTGTTGCCTCTCTAACATGCTGCTGTAGCCATCTAGTCATCCAATAAATCCATAAAACTCCTTCTACTGTGTGAGTGACCAACCACAAGTTTCAACCGCTGTGTGGAAAGTTAAAATCTCTCATTAGAAGAAATTCTATTCTAATTTACTGGCCCACTCCTTATCTGTATAGTTTGCCGCTACACTCATCAGTCATTTGGCCTATAACTTACTCCCTATTTCATTTTTGTTTTCACAGTGCTTGTGTCACACCAAACTGACTCTACATTGCACTGGCCACACGTGCCAACTGGATGCACTGCCTTAGAGTTTATATGCTTCTTAACTAAGAGCATAATTGCCCACCCTTCCCCTTTCTTATACGGTCTATGCAGTAGCACAGTACAGTGGCTATAATTACAATTCTCTCTTCACACCGAGTG
Organism: Mastigoproctus giganteus; assembly: GCF_048544385.1. NCBI lineage: Eukaryota > Metazoa > Arthropoda > Arachnida > Uropygi > Thelyphonidae > Mastigoproctus > Mastigoproctus giganteus. Next base: position 242,595,524 of record NC_143576.1, on the reverse strand, counting down.
GAAAAGGCCACGTCCGAATCCTGTCAATAGTGCGAGAACTTTTTTTTTTGAACGCGTTGCTGAGTCAGACGTAGATATAATGGCTTTTCTTCCGGAAATTCGGTTTTTCGTCCAGAAAAACAGGGAAATCGATTAGGGAACACATTGTACTTCCCGTATTCAAATTCTACATCCTTATGTCTGAGTGACACAATGCGTTATAAATTCGATCTTTCTTCATTTGCAAAGCAAATGAAGAAATTTTATAATGAATCGGATTTCACCAAGATACCGCCACTCGTTGTATTCATGGCGATATTTCAGTAACCGATGGATCTAGAAAAACAAATAAATATACATTAAGTTACGAGACAGTAGCATATTCAGCATTAGAGGGACATTTGAAACTCTCGTGGCTTGGGTATGAAAGGGTAGTGGTCCAGTGTTATAAATTCCTCTACTTAAAATATAACACTTCAAATAGTAAACCACCAAGTTCCATGCAGTTTCAGTATTTTTTTAAATTACAGTTCCTGAAGTCAACAAAGTTGTGTGAAAGAGGGATGATGGACAATTCCAAACTGGTTAAAGTTATCTGATCGGTTCCTACCCGTGCAAATGCTGCAAGACATACAGTCCTTGGACGGTGACCTCTACAAATTCGCAGTCGACAAGAAATATATAGGCAGAAAGTACACGGTCGACTTCCTTCCCAGGACCATGTCAGAGGACATTAGAACCTTTTCCCGAGGACCTATCCATCACTGCCATAGATCCATCACTCCAGTGTTCAAACTTTCTGGAGTCATGATGCTTTTTTTTTTTCATCTTTGTTTATTATTTTGTGTAATTTCTTTTATGTAAATTACTGGCTTGTAGCCGTGAAGGGAGTTGCATACAGCAATGTGCCTTCTGTATATAATAAAGAGTTCTTCTTCTTCAAAATCAGTCACCGTGCAGCCATCCAATATTTGGGAAAAAATTAACTAACGCCAAAGGCAGTTCATGAGATACGGTAATAACATCGGGGAAGGCGGCCGCTTTCTATTCAATGGTTAAGTGTAAAGCGTAATTTAAACGAGGAAAGGAGAGCCTGGAAAATGACCCACGGAACATTCATCACTCCAGAAGTCATTGACAGTGTGCATGATGGAGGAAACCCCCGGTGCCGTCAGACAATTAACACACTGTGCATGATCTGGTGAGGAGTGATCGAAGAGCGACAGTTCAGTACATTGCCTACGTCTTGGGCATTTCACCTGAACGGTGAACTACATAATAACATTGGTTCTCGGTATGAAAAAGGTATCAGCATGATGGGTTCCAAAGCTGTTGACAGCAGATCAAAAACGCACAAGATTCGTGAAGTGAACACTTTCCTTGTTTTCAAGCAGATCCAGCAAATTTCCTCGCAAGGTTTGTGACCATGGATGAGATGTGGGTCCATCTCTTTCAGACAAAGGAGTAGTCCAAATAGTTGAAGCACAGCTCTTCTCCCTACTAATGAAAGCCAAGTTGATTCCTTCTGCTGGCAAGGAGATGGCATTTGTTTTTTGGGATGCTGATGGAATATTGCGACTGGATTAAAGGCCAGGCAGTCACAGGAGCATATTACGCAGACCTTGTGAGGCGTTTGCGCGAAAAGATCAAACCCAAGGAAAATTCTAGCAAAGGATTCTTGTTCCACCAGGACAAAAAGTTTGCTCAGAAATCTGCCATTGCCTTGGTAGCACTGCAAGAGTACTGCTTTGAAATTTTGTACCATCTCCCATATTCACCAAATCTAGCACAATCGGACTTTTACCTATTTCCTAACTTGAATAAATACCTGGTTGTCGCCTATTTTCTCACAAGGGGGTGACGTCCTTGCTGTAGTGGATGCATTCCTTGAGGCCAAAGAGAAAATTCTTCACGGCTGAAATCAGCACATTGCGGCATCAATGGCAAAAGTGTATGACTCCAGTGGGAACTATGTTAAAAAGTAAATGTTGCCAGAATCCTCAAATAAACTACTCATACTCAGGCCACGAACTTTTTAAACGCCCCTTGTATATGCATAATATAAAATCTCAAACTCAAATATTTCTGGTCCAGGGTAAATATTTACTGGCTGTCACTTATACGTTTAGGCGCTTCGTTTTTGTACATTTCACTTCTACTTTCTAGGTCCGTGGAAGACGTAGACCTATGGATAGGAGGCATCTTTGAAAACGTTAATGGAGTATGCGGTGGCTCAGCAGGAATAGTTGGTCCAACATTGAGCTGCATTCTAGCATATCAGTTTGACAACCTGAAGCGTGGGGACCGCTTTTATTTTGAACACGCATACCAGACAGGATCATTCACTCCAGGTAAATTTGCTTCCTCATTAAATTGGATTGTATTATAAAGATACACAACCATACATACAACTAATGTATATAACCAGATTAATGTTAAGGAGTCGGAATAACAAAACCAAAAGTATCAAGAATTCTTGCAAGGAATAAAAGTGCTTCTCCAATGTTGGAGCATATTCAAAAGAACTGAGAATATTACATTAAATATTAATAAAACTATTTTTCAAATTTAACGTATTGTATTTTTATAGTTTTAAAAAGCACTTTACCTTTTGAATCACTAGCGTTTACTGAATCAACCAACATTTTGGACAGTGCTGAGATTTAAATGTTCTCCAAGCACAGTCGAAATGATTTCCTTATACGTTTAGTACGAATGTAGCTGTTTACAGAATGGCCATGGAATCTGCAAATATTGAATATTTTTAAGAATATGATAAGATAATGACAAATAAATTAAAATAAATGTAAATGTTACGATAGCTGCGTCAATCTTACCGGTTAGCACAGCGAATACGATCACTCGTCTTCACACCCTCCTCTGTGCCTATTTTTTGGAAGAGACACCATGGTTTTCGATAGATAAAACAATGCAACTCTCGTCCGAGACTGACCAACTTGTCCACGTTATGTATAAAAAAAAAATCTATAAGAACTCCTTGACGGAATTCCAACTCAGGCCTTTATTATACTGCGTAGGAAGAAGATGATATAATCACTGTTCTATTTACAAAGGGCGTTTGAAGATGTCAGAATCTGAATCGCTTCGGAGATTGGAGGAATTCTAAAAAGCTTCTTCAATCGGCACTAATTAGTCGATATTGAGTGAAGAAAACAAATGCAAAATCGGATGCCTGCACACGAATAATAAATTGGGCCATATCCTCAAAGGAGAGCGAGTATATGGCCCAATATACCGAAGCTACCGAAGAGAAAGAGACAGAGGAAATGAGAGTAAATAAGAGATAAAGAGAATGAGAACGAATAGCAGTGAGTGAGAGCGAATAAAAGAGAGAGCAAGAGAGACAGAATGAGAAAGATAATGAGAGCATCAGAATAAGAGTGTCAGAGGGAGAGTGAAAAGAAGTGAGAGAGCGAATAAGAGAAAGACAGAATGATGAGAGAGCGAATAAGAGAAAGACAGAATGATGAGAGAGCGAATAAGAGAAAGACAGAATGATGAGACAGCGAATAAGAGAAAGACAGAATGATGAGACAGCGAATAAATGACAAAGAATAAGAGAGAGAGACTGAATAAGAAAGAGAGAGAGACAGAACAAGAAAAAAAGACACAATAAGAAAGAGAAAAAAATTATTATTATTATTATTATATTAGGGTCACCTGTAAATTATTACATATACCCGTATATGTATTATGTCTGCAAATTGCGTGTGTTCTCTGGTTGATTTTCTGGATGAAAAATCCCCAGTTTCTGGAGGGGGGAAACCTTGCTAGCTACCTGAGACCGACTAACTCAGCGACGGAGTAAAAAAAAAAAAAAACCCATTAAAGTTACTCGAGTCATCGACGGGATTCGAACCTGGGCCTTTTCCACGCGGTGTGAGAAGGACAGTGACGATACCACTGTGCCACCCGCGCAGACAATAAGAAAGAGACAGAAATAGAATAAGAGAGATAAAAAAAAACAGGCGTAACATCGATAAATTTATGTGCTTGGTCGGCAGTGACGATGCAATATGTCTCTACCGTCATATGTCCTTGCACACGTGCCAGAAGACGTAGCATATCTCGGCCAAACATTTCCCGGACCGGAACACCGCCATCGTTAACCACACATGTCTGCATCATGCATGCGAGGGTCCATTTCCCCCTTGTCGCTGTTGTATAGCAATCACCAAACCTTCTTCCAGTCACCCGCTGTGTAATTGCGGTGGTTGTGATACCAGATGAGATGCAAATATGCGAGATGTACAGCCTGGAAGAGGCTCTCTGCTCCGATGGCGCATTCGGTGGAGAGTACATCGAATTGTCCTGCTGACAAGTGCTTTGGACTGATTCATATTATATCTGTGGTCGGCTGCTGTCGTGTTTATCCTTGGGATAGCTGCGGTGTAGTCATCTTTCACCACCACGTTCATTCACCATTGGTTTCGCGTCGCAGATTTTGTACAAGTTGCTTGTTTTGCCTCGTCTGCCATTCCTGATACACTCGCATAAAAGCAAGTTGGGAACAACCTAGTAGACGTACTGTCTCGGTGATGAACAAATCATCCACCTTGCACCAACAATCGTACTCGTTGAAAGTGTAGCATATCACTCACTCTTCTTGTGCTCTCACATGTAACACATGGTTTGCTGTACACATACCCACACATTCATAGCTGCTTGTGTTCACTCGTCTAAGCATTTATTCCCGTGGTGCACTCCACTTGTTCTTTTGGACACAAAAACAGGTATATGGGTCTATTTCAGTGTCCCTACAGTGTGCACAATATCTTAAAGTGGAATATTTCCTATTCAGCAAGTAAGCTAACTTTCATGCAAGGTGAATGGGCAATAACAGATATTGGTTAAGAAAATCCACACTTAAGTTTTACTTAAAAAAGGACAAGATATGGTTTCATATGTCCTCTGGAGATCATGAGGTTTAGGTCCGTTTTGTAATCTATTCAAACCATACGATGTGAGTAACTGCTTGCACTGATTTCTTTGTCCTAGCGAATGGATTTCAGAGATTATTATAAATCGTATTCAGATATTATTGACAATTTATTATAATTTTCTTCAGAATACTAGCACAGTTGGTAGGATTGCAGTCCCGGTGGGGGGAGCACCAGGTGGGAAAGATTCGATTTCAAGTCCCGTCGACGATGGGAGGAATTTTTTATGCAGCTTTTTCACAACATGGCCTGAATTCGTCGGTCTAGCATGGTTTTTTCTTCCGGAAACTAGGGTTTTCGTTCAGCAAACAGAAACTCGACCTCCGAACACAGACAATATATACGGAGAATTATGATCCTAATCTCTGATGCTCCTACAACAACAACAGAATACTAACCCTCAAACAATAATCTTGTTACATCTTATTTTTATCATTACATCTTATGATCACTTCTTATTTTTATTTTCAGATCAGCTGAGAGAAATTAAAGGAATCAGCATGTCAAAGATAATAGCTAGTGTGACGGAATTTTACTCACTCCCACAGAATGCGTTTCTTCGAACAGGTGTAAATGGGTAAGATACTTTTATAAGTGTTTTCATAGGTATGAAATTTCACATTTTAATAAATTCTTCAGCAGCCTCACTCTCCTCCTTTTTTTTTTGATAATGTTCTGCGGAAATGCTTAAAAACAGATTATACTGGAGGTAATGTCAAACCCCTGTCCTTCAGATCCGAAGACTGCGTAATACGACTTTTTTGCCTCCACAGGACCCGTTTCCATCGTTTCCATGGTCCAAGAAGGATGGACCAGGTAACTGAAAACGACGTATGGTTCATTGATGTGACGCGGAGGCTATAATAATAATAATTATTTTAACGGTCCCCGGGCATAATTTGGATTGTAAATGCAAGTTATGTCTGTTATTATTAATGACAATTTCAATTTCTCCCTTTTACAGGAACAGCTTCTCGGACTTCAGCAATGTACCACTGATGGACTTTTACAAGTGGAAAGGTAAGTACTTTCCAAAATATATAAATGATTCCTTGGTTTACAATATCACATCAATTAATAACTATATAATTGGTGTAATATTCACATTATCTGGTAAATTATCCGAACATCTTTTAATTACAAACAGAAATAATACATAAATAAACTGGAGAGCTTATCATTAGGAATAGATGCGGAAGATCAGAAGTCAGGACAATCCCTAATAGAGATATGTGATCTTGTTCAGAAATCTGAGTGTCATCGAAGATAAGTGCAAGAGCAGAATCTTTCTGGGAGATATAAGACAGGACTGCGTTTCAGAAGGATTGAAATCGACTAGGTTATCTTTGCTCCCACTGGAGAATTACCTGGAGATCAGCATTTAAGGAATTAGTACTGGATATTCGAGAAGTTGAAGCTGTTTTGTGGGGAGGGCACGGTTCTCAAACTGGACGATGGAATGTAGTGTGCTGTCATTGGCGAAACTATGGACAAGATTTCCAGGAGGTAGAAGAAGGTCATTAAGTACAAGAGGAAAAAGTTCAAGAAAGAAATGAATCTTGGGGAACACCGGCATTAGTGGAGAGTTAGAAGACAGCCAGCCAGCCAAATACCAACACCTGCAGTGAGCGGTCAGAGAGAAAACCAGATACTCAATTACAAACAGCAGTCAGCAATCCATAAAATGGAAGCTTATTTAGAAGACCTTTATGCCAAACACGATTTAAAGCTTTTGAACTGTCAAGAGAAAATGCTTGACCTATGCCTAATAGTATAATTACTGCCCGGAATACGAACTTCTATTAAAAGAATACTTAACTTACTGTCATAGAAATAACTTAACATTTATCAACTCATACTAAAATATGTTAAAATACTGTGCAGATGAGTATCTGTTTAGAAGAAAGATATTCGTAAATTATTCTCAAAAATATTCGTATTTTATTTAAAAAAATAGATATCACTACAGTTCTGTCATCAACTTGTTAATAATAAATGCAATATCATTAGGTTTTATGCACTTAAGAGTGCCTATCAATGTTTTATTTCATTTAATTTAGTTTTAAGTTAATTGTCATTGATATTTCACTAATTCTTAATTTCGTTTCTTCCTATTTTTTCTTTCAGCTTCCTAAAGACGTGCGCTGTTCCCAAAAATATAGCCCGAATTAACTGTGTTTACAATAATTTCATTAGGTGATACTTAAATGTGTTTATCGGATTCTTTGTTTGTAAGTATATGTAGACACAGGGTCGGATTAATGAATAGGCAGATTAGGCTACAACCAAATCGATAAAAATGGAAGAGTGGAGAGTGGAAGTTTTGCATTAGAAGTTGACAATAAACTCAGAAGCCGTTCAGGAGAAGGAAAAATAAAATAAAAATTTTAATGATTAATAAATATTACGTCAAAAGATTTGTTTTTTTTGTTGATACTGAATAAAATATAAAATTGTACAATTTGAACAAACCCATTGGAAAATATGAGAAGAACACTTTCGTAGGCTTCGCTAAGGGTGTCACGTAATTTTCAACCGGCCCTGTAGAATTATTAAAAACTTTTGGCAGCTGTCAAACATTTTTAATATTTTGTCGACTCCATGTAGATGTACATCATGTGTAAATTAAAACAAAAACAACTTTCTGATCTGATCTTATTTTTTGAACAATTCTCACATTTCATTCGTATTGAATATCCTGATAAATTCCGTTAATTTTGACATTTCAAGAATCCTAAAGGCTAAACACAATTCAAAAAGTGATAAAAATCTAACATAATAAGTAATTACTGAGTTCTTTTAGCAATAATTGCAATGGAAACTGAGGACTTGGAGAAGCAAATTTTGTGGCATCGTAAACAAACCATGGCTTGAAATCTGTTCTAGAACAACATTTTTCGGAGTTCACCCTGTACAGATAAACGAAAATTATCTGAAAATGAACGTAATTGAACAGATTGCGCTGGAGCAGGATGCATAATGTTTTGTCTCTTAACAGATCAACGGATTTTTTTAAATTTAGCTAGAGATTACTTTAAAAAAAAATTAAAGCCTGAAACATAGAGGTTCTTTAACAAAACATTTTAGTTTTGCATTTAATACGTTGCAATTATCGCTAACACGTGCACGTTCAGTGGTGGGTTAGGAAGGATTCATACGTATTATATGAGTACTTAATCAGAAAATATCTTGAACTTTTTTACGTGTAATTGAACCCAACTTGCCTAAGTTGACTATTGGAGAAACAGCGGAACACGTCAGAATCCATTATCAGGTATCTAAACATGCAAAATTGTTTGAACGTTCCCATATCTCTTTATTAGTCTATCACCCCATTTTTAAAATACATATAATTTAGAAATGGAATCAGCTACTCAACTTCACAGTAACATTGAACAGTGTTCGATTCACTGCCAATGGAACTGGACTCAGTCCTTAGTCTTCTAGAAGATCAACATATTTGCGAATATTCGGAGGAAGAGGCAATGTCTGGATGCCATCTGGAAGCCTCCAATTATCATACAAAACACGTCTGATGACGCATCTACACAGATGGGTTAGGTCGGATGGATTCAAGCATCGTTGTTTCAGCAATGGAGTCCATTTAAGAGTCCTATCAAGGACATTCATAGCAGAGAAATCCCAGCTGGGAGCTTTTCTCGCCCACCAAGAAAGAAACCGATCCCTAATAACACTTTGAAGAATTCCAAGAGTGAGTTGTGGTGTTACACGCAAAAGAAATTCCACGCAGGTGACTCTCTCCTGAAATTGATACCTTTCTTCGGTTTCGGGATTGTTACCTTCACTTAGTATTATTCTCTCTATGCACAGTACAATCTGGCAGCAAATAGAATAGTCTACACTAACCGAGTTAGTTGGAGCATCATTTGGAACTAATTTGTATCCAAGTCTAAGCAGTAGCAGTAAAATATTAGGCTTAGCCCTGGAAATACAGGTTGGGAAAAGGTTGGGCATACCGTAACAGATTACGTCAACAAATCGTTCACCAGAGCCAAATACCAACCTGTTTGCATTGGCAACGCGATGGAAATAAGACACGGGGGACTCCTTCACTGTTCGATTATCCGGTACATCTTGTCCAGGACAAGCCCACAATGGGTGGATTTGATAGGGATAGATTCGTTCTTGTTCAACAATACCCTGAAAACGGTCGCAGTGGTATAAACACACCAGAACATCTCCAACGAGGTTCATGTCGCTAATATTCTTCCAAAAACATACTTTAGCAGGGGCGTAAATCAAACTTTCAAATTCGGGGTCATCGAATTCTGTGCGTGTTTCGCTCTTCCACCTGTTGTACAAACCTACAATGGTTCGGATGTTTTGTTCATCAGCTTGTATTCGAGATTCTTCGTCCTCCTCCGCTCCGCCTCCCTCCTCCCCACTTGAAATTAAAAGTGCCTTAACAGCTGAATGAATTTCTTCTTGTAATTTTGTTGACGAAACACGACAGCTTGGTAGCCGATCCATCTGTGATTTGGTATTTGCAATTTGGTTTCCCCATTTTCGTGTACAATTCATTGTTGCTTAATTAGGGAGAATTATTTAACCATAAACTCAACAATATGATCAAGCTTACTGTTAAAAATTCGTCTTCAATTAAAATGCATTTTAGTTCTAACAAATAACTTACTGGATTTCTAAAAAAAAAAAAAATACAAATTACCGATTGCAAAAGATTTCTAAAAAAAATTAGAAATCTTTTGCAATTGGCGTCAGTAGATAATTAAACATATGCAATTGTAACTAACAACATGGTATGATCGAAGGTTCCTTGGAATTAGATGAACACTGTACGCTTCCTGGACTTCTTGGTCGATCCAATCATGGGGAAAACAAGTGATCGTTTCGATTTTCAGAGAGATGATATCGTTGGAGCACGTTTAGCAGGAACCACGATTGAGAAATCAAAAGAAATCGCTGGTGTTGAAAGTAACCATCCAAAAACTATATAGAATGAATGGAACACTAAAGGAGAATCCAGCTCTAAAAGGAAGAAATGCGGCAGAAAGTCGGTACTCCAAGGAGGAGACCATAGGTATTTAAACCGAACTGTGACGTCAGAACAGAAGAGTGCAGCAAATAACTGAAAAATTCAATTTAAGAAAACAACGACCCAGTTCGAACCGAACTACGTGGCGGGATTTGAAGAATCTGCGATTTCGTTGTCTTTCAGCTATACGAAAGCCACTCCTTTCTGTAAAAAAATCGAAATATTTGGCTAGAGTGGCGTGGACAATGCGAAAACTACACTGTGAACAGCGGCAGAAAAAGAATCACAGTTTACACTTTTTTTGGACCAGTGGTAAGGTGAAAGTGTTGGATGAACATCATGAAGCCATATATCCAGACTGTCTCGTGTTCACCACTCAAGTGGCTGGAGGTGGTATCGTGGTAATGGGTATATTCTGTTGGTATGGAACTGAGACCGTTTATATGTTAGAAGGTCGTGTTATCACCAATGAATATCTTTCAATTGAGCACCGACTTTACCTTTTGTTTCATTTTTACCCGGATTCTGAAGGATTCTTTCAAGACGAAAACGCAAGTGTCCACTGTGCAAAAAGTGTACCTGAATGGCTCGAGGAACATTCCGAGATTTCAACATCTACCTTGGCCATCTAATTCTCCAGATCTAAATATAATTGAGAATGCCTGGGACATGTTGGAAAGGACAGTTCGGTGGCAATACTGACCACAATACGGCAGTTCACAAATATCCTGACGGAAGGATTGTCAAATCTCGAGCTAGAATCCCTTCCTGTTGACACGTAATGCAATTCAAGTAATTAATGTAATTCAAGTAACACGTAATACCTACAAGAATAACAGACAATCCTAATCACACAGCCAACACGCTTGATCTTTTTTTCACAAACAACCCTTCTAAGTACACGGTCGAAGTGAGAGGTCCTTTAGGCACTTCAGATCACAACTTGGTGATTATCTCTTCTCCAATGGTGTTGATAAAGGCTCATAAAGACTCATGAGCCTTTATCTCATGGTTATTCCCAACCTCGTGTTGTTTGGCATTACAAGAATGCAAAATGGGATGACCTGCGAGATTTCTTTTCTTCTTTTCCTTGGTCGGATTACTGTTTCAAAACTTCTGATGTCAACGTTTGCTCAGATCGTGTCAGTGAAATTATTCATGGCCAATGTTAAACTAATAATTAAGAATCCAAACAAACCACCAGAACAGCCATCTTCCTACAGACCGATCACACTACTCACAGTACTAAGTAAACTTTTTGAAAGGCTACTGTTATCCAGAATAAATCACCACTACCAACAGGCAAACCTATCTTCACCAAACCAGTACGGATTCAAACCAGGTCGATCCACAGTAGATGCACTCCAAAGCCTAATTGCCCAAGCACAAGAATCTGAGAAAAAATACGTGCTAGCTATCTCAATTGATTTTGCCGGGGCGTTCGACACCCTATGGTGGCCGAGCGTCCTGGGTCGGCTCCGGGAGGCAGGGGTTCCTGGCAACCTCTTCAATGTGCTTAAAAGCTATCTCACCGACAGAGCAATCAAGATAAAAGCTCCCTACAAAGAAATAGAAAGAAAAATATATAGAGGGTGCCCACAGGGGTCAGTACTTGGACCAACAATGTGGAACATCCTGATGGACCAGTTTCTAAACAAGGATCTGGAAGGGGTCCGCTCACAAGCCTTCGCGGACGACCTCATCTTAACAATAGAAGCTAATTCCAGGGCACAACTGGAAATACTAGCAAACCGCGCTGTGCAAATTCTCCAAGACTGGGCCACACACCATTTACTACAAATCTCACCGATGAAGACCAACTCCATACTCTTAAAGGGAACACTGAACATCCACAGACCACCCCAAATTAAAATTGGAACTAGAACAATAAGGCTCAGCACAGAGCTCAAATACTTGGGCGTCATCTTGGATACCCGCTTATCCTTCAAACCGTAGTTTAGGTGCGTAGTTTACTGCCTTAATAAACAGAATTGCCCGAAGAGACTGGGGATTGAAACAGAGAACGATGATGTTTTATTATAAAGCAGCCTTCTTACCAATCGCAACATACGCAGCTGGTGCCTGGTACAAAAAGGCCACCACAGCTGCAAACCTAAGAATACTTGATTCCATACATAGAATCATGCTACTCACTGCTACTCGCGCCTGCAGCACAGTGAGCACACACGCTCTGCAAGTCATCGCAGGAACCCTCCCCTTAGACCTAGAGGTGGTGAGAAGAGGCATCCTCCATGAGCTCGCTAAAGGCAATGCTTGTACACACCTTGACTTCAACGGAGATCCAGGAAATAACCGCATTGCGGAAAAAAGAAGACTCCAGACCCACTTGCTGCAGGCGTGGCAGGCACGATGGGATGTCTCCATTAAAGGTCGGATAACAAATAAATTCTTTCCAAATATACATAGATTCCAACCTAAATTACCAACCTGGTATGCACCTGGTCTGTTTGTGACGTACCTACTCACAGGACATGGTGCCTTAAACGCCAAACTAACAACTCTGGGAATAATTGAAAATCCAAACTGCACTTGTGGCATTCCAGAAACTTGGTCGCATCTAATGTATGACTGCCACCAATACGACGACATCCGCTGCCAGCTGGTGACAAGACTACAACATTCACCCAAGGATCAGGAGCAATTCATTCTGGACGATAAAGGATCATACATGGCATTCACCGAATTTGCACAGAAACTGTTTAACAGACGCCGAGCCACACTAGCCCAACAAGCAAATAACAACACAACTGGAAACTAAATGGGACAAGCCATTCCCACAACAAATTCAATACCTCCAATGAGAATAAAAGGACATGGCCTACAACTCTGCGACTGACTGAACCCTGAATCTGCAAAAGTCCACATGGACCTGAACCATGCAGCTTCACTGCCATCAAGACTCGTTGGGGACCAGAATCGAGCACCTGACTCGATTCCTTTCCAAACCTACCACGGCGGGGCGGAGACTCCTTGTGTCCCCTCGCCGAACCCCCCCCCCCTTTCCTCTCTGGTGAGGCATGCCTCACTGACCAACTGGGGGCATCTTCTCTATCGCTCCCATATTTCTATCTTTACCCCCCAGTCTTCTGTCTCCCCTCCTACTCTATCTATATACAATGCGAACGCCCCACACACTAAATTTAGCAACACTCAAAATAATCTTCGCCCAGTCTCGGCTTATCCATATGTGTAATATCAAACCCCCCAGCGGTGTGTATAGGCATACAACATATGGTGTATGCAGACAAGTGAAATGAGTATATACATGTGCATATAAATACATATTATGATTTTTTTTTTTTTTTTTTTTTTAAGGTCCTAGCCGCCGAAATCTCAGGAAACTAAGCGGCAGGACCTGCCAGAGTAACTAAGTCTACTGGGTTCCTGGTCTGCCTCCACGGGGCGAAGGTGGGGCAACGTTGGGCTCCAACAGGGGCCCAGCGGCTAAATGACCAGATGAACAACGGTACACGACATTACACATGTACAATACCCACACACTTTTAAATCTCTGGCATTCCCAGCAAGCTGGTACACCCACAATGAAAGCAACGCGGAGATGGGGGAAACCCCTGGTGCCGCATGACATCAATATACCTTACACCTTACACCTTATTCAGATATTGTTCCGGGTTGGCCCATGTTGTATTGGGTAGTCAACTCTTCAACAGTGCTGCGCCTGTTCGCCTGTACGAGTCGTCGGACCCGGCCCTCACCTCTAACATCAACCTTTCGCTGATCTTTGCAAATTTACCGTCGGTTCGTTGTTTGACCATTTTGATGCCAGTCCTGGTACACTTTAACTACGGCGGCTCTCGAACACCCCACCAGTTCAGCCGTTTGGGAAATTGAGGCGCCAGTTCATCAAGCACTCACAATCTGTCCTTTATGAAAGTCCGATAAATCCTTCCTTTTACCCATCACGCTCGGAATTTTACTACCTACTGAACCACTGACACTTTATTTATGCTACGTAGGTCGACTAACTCTGCACTATAGTACCTCACGTGGTCAGCGGGTCGCATTGAGTTTTCATTGGGGGTGGTCATAATTCAGTGATCACTCAGTGCATATGTATAAAGAAAAGGAAATAATAATAATTAAAATGAGATGATAATAAAAGACTAAACCTAACTTGAGGAAATAGATTGAGCCCTGTCATTCAATTCGGCCCCGGGGAAAGAACCTGCAAGGCTCATGAGGAGAATTTTTCTTAGCAGGGTCTGTACCTGTTAACAGGAGAGACTACTTCTACAAGGACGGGATACACTTAAATAGAAAGGGCACAAGAATATTTTCTGTTGCTATTGAGGCAGTGTTCAGTGGGTCAGATAACTGCTAGCTTCGTGGGGGGACAGACTAATAGATTAAGAAAAGCCACAGACACAAGTGAAAGTGATACTTTTACTCCTTCTACTGGAACATGCAGCAGCCTTCAATGCAAGGTATCGGGGATTTCAATGCCTGCTGTGGGTCATTACGGAACGAGGAAATACATTACATGAGCTCTGTTAGGATAACTAAGAACAAGAATATGTGCATGCACTTTCATGTACACCAATGCTGAGCCTAGTAAATAAATGTGATAAATTTGAAGTGCTGGTCAAGAAATCAAAGGCAGATATTGTTGGGATATCAGAGACGAGGTGTCACACAGATACAAGGGATGAAGAATTTGAATATGGGGAGCACAATAGGTCCAAAAAGGACAGACAGGATAGGAAGGGAGAAGGTTATGCTCTTAGTTAAGAAGCACATAAAATCGAAGGCAGGGCATCCAGTCGACATGGGTGGCCAGTGCAATGATGAGTCAATTTGGTGTGACATGTGTACTGGGAAAGCAAAAATGAGAGTAGAGTGTGTTATAGGGCTATGAATCGGATTAGTACAACGAACAGTTGTATAGAGAAACAGAATGGGCCAGTAAATCAGAATATCTTATAATGGGGGATTTTAACTTTCCAGATATTGACTGGAACGTGTAGATTGGTCACTCACATACTGGAATGGAATTTAGGTGTGGAATTTATTTAAAGATATAACTTGCACCAAGGGTAAAAGGAAAGGTTTTGCTTTGGTATAAGAGACTACAGTGGTCACACATTTTTCAAATTCTGTACAGTGGGAACAACTAATGATGTTACCGAAAACAATTTCTAAATGGGAAGCATTCAAAGAAATAATCATTGGAGCTACTGGACTTTTCATACCAACTAACAAATACTATTCAAAGCTTAGACCTAAATTGACGTGGGATGAACTATTGAGACGCATGGAAGAGAAGACAAATGCATGGGATGCATATAAATTATCAGGTGCAATAGAAGCACATGCTAGATATAAACTAGTCTGCAATCAAGTCACAAAGAAGGTTTGGCAAGCCAAGTCAGATTACGAGACATCACTGGCAAAAAAAGGGATTGAATCACATTGGTCCAATGGTTTAATTATTGATGAACCTGATAAGGTTGCTGACTGGCTATATAGGTATTTTGTATCTACATTCACACATGAGAAATTTTTAGGGAAGGGGATGCCAGAAGTTTATCAAACTATAAAAGAGCACTAAAGGATTTTGTAGTAACTGAAATGAAAGTGGAAGAGAAATTGCTGAAGTTAAACAGAAGAAAGGCACCTAGGGTAGATGGGATCTATCCAATCATATTAAGGGAGGCGGCAAAGGTGGTAAGCAAACCCTTAGCCATAATTATGAATCTTTGGATTCAGGGAAGGACCATATGGACTAAAGATGTGCGAATGTATCCCCAATCCCCTTGGTGAATTGGGGATACATTCACGTATCGCCAATTACACACCTGCTGGCTTAGCTTTTGTTCCAGGGAAAATAATGGAGTCGCTGGTTAAAGAAGTAATGCAGGATTATCTAGATAGGAATGCAGTTTTACTTCAGATATCGCATGTGTTTGTTAAGGGGAGATCATATCCGACCAATTTGATTGGATACTACGATGAAGTAACAAAGGCAGTGGACGCATAAAATAATTTTGATACCATACACTTAAATTTCAGGAACATTTTCTATACCGGTGCACTTAATTACAGCTGAGAAAATAGTAGTGTAGCATTAAGGGAAGTGTTGCTGATATGGATGAAAGATTGGTTGAGTGAAAGAAGACAGAGGTTGGTTATTAATGGACAGTGCTCTCTTTGTGGAGTAATGTTTTTTATTGAAGTCACACAGGGTTCGGTGCTGGACCCATTGTTGTTTTCTCTATTTATTAATGATATTGATGAGGATATATAAAACATTGTAGATGATTCTAAGGTTGGCAGGCTAGTTAAAGCACAGTAATGGTGGTATGCTTTTGCAACAAGATCTACAAAAATAAAGCAGATGGGCTGAGAAATGACAACCGAAATTCAACATTTACAAATGCAAGGGACTACATTTCGGTTACAGTATTACCAGAATAACGCATCAACTATTGAAACTACATTCAGGTATTTAATTTTCCATTAACTCAGAGTAATGGAAAATTAAAAGGATCTGGGGTAATTGTGCAGTCTGATATGAAGTTCTCTGACAGTGCAAACAGGTTGCCATTAAAGTAAATGTGGTTTTGTCAATGATATACAGCAATTTTGCTAACAGGGATAAGGGGGCGATTATTTTATTGCATAAGGCAATGGTCAGGCTACACCTTGAGTACTGATTATAGGTCTGAAGGCCTCATTTTTAGAAAGAATGCAGACTGATGGAATGGGTACAGAGAAGGGCAACGAAATTGGTAAGAGGAACAAAGGTGTGCTCTTACCAAGAAAGGCTTTAATGCTGAAAATTGCAGCGTCTGGAGACTAGGCACTTGCGATGTGATCTGTGGAGGTGTTTATGGCTTTGAACGGCTCGAGCAAACTAAATGCTGATGGGATTCTTCCTCTTGCAAGCTTCCATCCGTTGTTGTGGTAGAGGATAGTTTGAACAAATTCAAGGAAGAACTGAAACTATTAGAGGGGATGGAGAGGTGAAATGTTTTTTTTTTTCTTTTTGCTGATACTGTATAAACTTGCTTTCTTACATCATTTTTCACTATTAATACTAATACTAACTATATCAAATCTGGAGGGAGTCCAGACGTCAATTCAGCAATCCACGCCGTCTATTTAATACCTGTGTAATAAATTCCTGCAGAGCTGAGAAGGTATTTTGATTTGCGATAAGGTATCTTTCATTTCCAGGAGAGGAAAAAAATTGGGGAAACATATGGAGTAGGGAAGTAAGGCATAACATCTCAGCCACCTGGATAGAACTAGAAGGGGAAAAAACCAAGGACGTACAAGAAATTATAGGGTGAGAGATTCGGAAAGAAGAAGTAAAACAGACGGACAAGAACTCTCACAACTGGCGAACTCCAGGAATAGATAACGTCCACAACTACTGGTACAAGAAGCTGACTTGCACACACAAGCACCTGGCAGAGCGGTTCACCCAAATGATAAGGCACCCAGAGACAAGCCCGAAGTTTCTCACTCAAGGAATCACATATCTGAAGCCTAAAGACGAAGATATAAGAAACCCAGCGAAATATAGGCCAATCACCTGCCTCCAATAATGTATAAGATCCTGACCAGCTGTATAATCAGGACGATATCAGACCACTTGGAAAGCCAGAACATAATGTCCGAACAGCAGAAAGGATGCAAGCAGCTGAGCAAAGGATGCAAGGAGAAATTAACCATAGATACCGCCGTTATGGAGCAAGCCTACAAGAAGTGACGCAACATGTACACAGTCTACATCGATTACCGCAAGGCCTTCTACTCCGTACCTCATAGCTGGGTAATAGAGGCTGTGAACATCTACAAAGTCAATCCGATAGCGACAAACGTCCTAGGAGAAACGATGGTGAAATAGAGTACCACCATTAAGGTCGAAAACATCACAACCAGGCCAATCCCCATCAGGAGAGGAAACTTTCAGGGAAATGCCCTGAGCCCATTGTGGTTCTGTCTAGCAGTTAACCCGCTATGCACCATGTTCAACAGTGGCAAGTACGAATATAACCTCAAAGTAGGAAGGAAGAATCTGTACACCCTCACCCACTTGATGTGCATGGATGACATCAAGCTCTACGCTGGAACCGAGAAGCACCTCCAGCAACTACCAGGGGCAAAAGTTGATGACGTTGTAGAACGGATAACATCTTTTAAGGGCACAAAAGGTGATATAGTTGTACACGTGGGCACTAATGATATCAAGAGTAGGAGACCGGCAGAATTACTTAACAAGTACAGGTTATTGTTGAAAAAAAAGCCGTGAATTAGGGTTGAATTTGAAAGTGGCTGCAATTCTGCCCAGACACGATAGGAGGGAGCATATGATGAGAGGCTTGTAGATCAATTCGGCCATGGAAAGACTGTGCAAGGCTCAAGGGGTAGAATTTTTTTCAGCCTGGTCTGTACTTGTTAACAGAAGGGACTGCTTCTACAGGGATTGGATACACTTAAAGTGTGCAAGAATATTTGCTGATGCTATCGAGGCAGTGTTAGGTGGGTCGGAAAACTGCTAGCTTGGGAGGATACAAGGTCTAATAGATTAACAGTAGCCACTGGTAGAGGTGAAAGTGATTCTTGCAATGCTTCTATTGGAATGAGCAGAAGCCTGGAAAACAAGATGCAGAATATTTCAGAGACTGCTGGGAGTCATTGCGGTACAAGTAAACGCATGGGTTGTGTTAGGGTAGCTAAGAGTAGAAACAGGTGCATGTATATTTGCGTGTAAACCAATTCTAGGAGTTTGGTAAATAAATTTGAAGTATTTCTCAAAACGTCAATGGCGGATATTTTTGGGATATCAGAGACGTGGTGTCACACAGATATAAGGAATGCAGAACTGGAATTTGGGGAGTACAACGTCTACAGAAAGGATAGACAGGATAGGAAGGGAGGAGGGGTTATGCTATTAAGGCCTGACGTAGCCCAGTGGTCAGGAGCGAGAGTGCATAGCACGCGTTCCTTGAGTGGACCGGGGTTCAATCCCGTGACTACTAAATACGATAAATATTTGTATTGACGATTTATTGTAAACTCTACTGACTTGGTTGTCGTGCCGGAGTATAAACAGAATATTTATTTATTTATTTATTAGTTAAGAAACATAAAATCCAAGGAAGTGAAGCCAGTGGACATCGCTGGACAGTGCAGTGTCGAGTCAGTTTGGTGTGACATATGCATTGGGCCATCAAAATTGAGAGTAGGAGTGTGCTATAGGCCTAATGACTCTGATGAGTATAATAAGAAACTGCACGGGGAAATAGAGTGGGCCAGTAAATCAGAGAGTCTTATAATGGGGGATTTTAATTTCCCAGATATTGATTGGAATTTGTGGGTTGGTCACTCACACGCTAGCAAGGCTTTTGTGGATTTATTGGATGACTGTTTTCTACATCAGCATGTTCGGGAGGCAACTAGAGGGAGTAATACTCTTGATCTGATTATCAGTAGTGATTCTTCATGCATTAAGAATTGACAGATAAAGGAACCACTAGGTGGCAGTGATCACAGTGTGCTGAAGTGGGATTTACTCAAAGAGGTAATTACCATCAGGGGTAAAGGCAAGGGTTATTGCTTTCGTAAAGGCGACTATGATGGTCTGAGACAGTATTTAAATTCTATACAGTGGGACCAACTGATGATGTTACCAACAGAAATTCAAAATGGAAGCATTCAAAGAACTTATCTTGGAAGCTACTAGGCTTTACATACCAAATAAGAAATATTGCTCAAGGTGTAAGCCTAAATGCATGTCAGATGAACTAATAAGACAGAGAAGAAAAATGCATGGGATACATATAAATTAACATGTGACACAGAAGCCTATGATAGATATAAGTTGATCTGTAACCAAGTTACAAAGGAGGCTAGGCAGGCGAAGGCAGATTACGAAAAATCTTTGGCAAGGAATGCAAAGAAAAACAGCAAAGAGTTCTTTACTTATGTAAATTGTAGAAGGAAGGGGATGAATCAGATTGGTCCACTTGATATCGATGGGTCAATTATTGATGATCCTGCTCAGGTAGCTAACAAACTAAATGAATATTTTGCATCGACATTCACACATGAGGAGTTATTCAGGGAGGCGAATGCCAGAGGTGTATTCAACTCTGGCAGTAAGCTAGATAATCTTGTAATAACTGAGAGTAAAGTGGAGGAGAAATTGTTGAATATAAACACAAGAAAGGCACGTGGGGGGTGGATGGGATCTGTCCAGTTATATTAAACGATGCAGCAAATGAAGTAAGCAAACCCTTTGCCATAATTATGAGAGCTTCATTGGACTCGGGGAGGTACCCATAGACTTGAGATGTGCAAATGTGACCCCAATTCACAAAGCAGGATCAAAGGCTGACACAAGTAATTATAGACATGTGAGTTTAACTTCTTTTCCAGGAAATTTAATGGAGGCACTGGTTAAAGAAGCACTGCAGGATCATCTAGACAAGACTTCAGTTATAGCTCGGACACAGCATGGTTTTGTTAAGGGGAAGTCTTGCCTGACCAATTTTATTGGATACTATGATGCAGTCACAAAAGAACTGGATGGATGGAATAACTTTGATATTATATACTTGGCTCTTAGAAAGGCTTTTGATACTGTTGCACATGGAAGACTGCTGCACAAATTGGAGCAGTGTGGCATTCGAGGCAAATTGCTGCTATGGATAAAGGGGTGGTTGAGGGGGAGAAAACAGAGAGTGGTAATCAATGGACACTGCTCATCGTGGACTAATGCTATTAGTGGAGTCCCTCAGTGTTCAGTGTTGGTCCGTTATTGTTTTCTGTATTTATAAGTAATATTGATGATGGTATATCAAGCTTAATGTCGAAGTTCGCAGACGATACAAAGGTATTCAGGGTTGTTAAGGACACTACTGACGCTTTGCTGCTGCAACAGGATCTGGAAAGGTTGAGCAGATGGGCTGAGAGGTGGCAAATCAACTTTAACATTGACAAATATAAAGTACTACACATGGGAAACAGCAACCCGAGAGCAATGTATCAACTCTGTGGTACTATACTGACAGTGGTAGAGAATGAAAAAGACCTGGGGGTAACTGTGCAGGCAGATATGAAGTTCTCTGAGCAGTGCAGACGGGCTGCAAGAGTAGCTCATGGTGTCTTATCAATGATATACAGCAATTTTTCTAGCAGGGATAGGGAGGTGATTATTCCCTTGTATAAGGCAATGATCAGGCCACACCTTGAGTACTGTATACAGGTCTTTAGGCCTCATTTCAAGGTGGATGTAGAGCTGCTGGAACGAGTACAGAGAAGGGCAACAAGATTAGTGAATTGAACAAAGAGTTGTTCTTACGAAGAAAGTTAAAGTTTGCAAATTACAGTCTCTGGAGACTAGGCACCGGCGAGGTGATCTGATAGAGGTGTATAAAGGCTTGAATGGTTTGAGCATGCTCAATGCTAATGGGATTCTGCCTCTTACTCAGAATAATCACCTGGGAGGGCATAAATTCAAATTGAGGAAAGATGGTTGTAGGATAGACGTGCGGAAATTTGCCTTTAACCAGCGGGTAGTTGGTTGGTGGAACAGACTTCCATCCCTTGTTGTGGAAGTTGATAGCCTAAATAAATTTAAGGCTCAGCTGGACAGGTATTTTGAACGAACGGAGGGGTGAAGGGGAAGTTTTTTTTTTTTTTTTTGGCTGATGCTGCATAAGCTTGCTTTCTTGCTTCATATGACTCTACTAATGCTAATGCTAAACTACTCCAGGTCACCGAAGAATTCAGCAATGATATTAGGATGTAATTTAATCTACACAAATGCAAGACCCACGGATTGCACTAGTGAAAATTAGTCAACCGAAACTACCAGCTGCAGACTGGTAAAGAGATAGAAAAAATCTGCCGTGGAAAGACTGAAAATTATCCGGGAAGAAAGAGGAAGGGGCCTGATAGACCTCACTGAGCAACAGATGACAGGGATGTTAACCTGAAAGATTACTTCCAGAAACACACAGCAGCACTGCACCAGGCCATAAGGAAGATAGACAAGCGGTATACCCCGCTCAACCTAAGCGAGGAATCCCCCCAACCAGGAGGTACAAACGAAGATAAAAAGATGGGCAGAGAAGACACTACAGTGATCTCCATTAAGATCACATAGATAAAATTGCTTCCAATGCATGGCTCACGAGATTGACGCTCTTCCCCGAAACTGAAGGATTCATGCTCCCCATCCAAGACCAGGTAATCAACACCAGGAACTATAGAAAATACATCTCCAAGGAGCCCGGAGTGTTCGATGACACATGTTGACGATGCCACCTGGCCTCAGAAACGATCCAACACATCACCGCGTGATGCAAGGTGATCACCAGACTGAGTTCACTCATTGACACGACCAGGTAGCCAGGATAATACATCAGAAGCTAGAAAGGAAATGCCAGTTGATCGAAGAAAGTGTACAGTACTACAAGTACGAACCCCAGGCAGTACTAGAGACCCCAACCCACAAGCTCTACTGGGACCGCGCCATAATAACGTATAGGACAATCCCGCACAACAGACCGGAAAAAACCCTTGTGGACAAGAAGGAAAAGGCTACGTATCTGATTGACATAGCGGTACCCAACACTGCCAACCTGCAGAAAACCATGGGGAAAAGGTCAGTAAGTACATGAACCTAAGACAGGAAATCAAAGAGATGTGGCATGTGCAACAAGTTGTTATTATTTGGTGTTTAGGAGCATTAGGAACTAAGGCCATATTTCTCCGTGGATATGCGGTGGTCATTCCCTGACCTTTCCATATCCTCCGTATTTGGTGGTCACAGGCTCGAACCCCAGTCTAATCAAGAAGAGTGTGCTACGCACTACTGCTGCTGTTGCTGCTGTTGCTGCTGTTCCTGCCCACCTGGCTACGGAGGGGCCTGTGCAACAAGTAACGACCATCGCGATCATCGTTTCAACCGCAGGTATGGTACCAAAGACCCTGCATAACAGCCTAGCATCAATAGGTTTTCCAGCGAACACCTACAAGGAACTCCAGAAAGTCGCAATCCTGAGCACCTGTAGGATAGTCAGAGAGTTCCTCGGCCAACAGTAACACTAGACATAACAACAACCACCCTGTGTACTTGGTAGCAATATACGTCACGAGGTGGAACCCCCAATCAGGGAGAAATAATAATAATAATAATTATTATAAATGTCACACTAGGATCATGCAGAACATTAGTTCAGCTACTCTGGTGTATTATGTTCGTGAATAGCATGTGTTCTGGGGTTGATGTGCCTGTTTCTCTGGACGAAAATTTGAGTTTTCAGGGAGGGGAGGACATTGCTATCCTCCCCTGAGACCGACTAACTCAGTCACAGAGTAAAAAAAAAGCCCATAAACGTACCTCGCGTCATTGACAGGTTGGAACACAGGCCTTTTCACATGGTGCATGGAAGATGGATTACAATCACCCTTTCAGTTTACAAACGCGATATACTGATGCATAGGCCCTTAGTCTTATTGCCGCAAATATTAAGAATAGATATAACTAACGTACCCGTGATGCACTTCATAGTATTAAAAATACATTAGCAGATTTTGAAACTTTGTATATGGATTCAGGCGATAATACTGAAAGGATATATAGATACTCTAATAATTTTTTATTAGTACTCTCTACCCCTAATGAGTGCTCGTACATTTTTGTTGTGTTTAAAAAAATTACAATTTAGAACAGTAAAATATGCCTGTAAAAATTAAAAAAAATAATTTAGAAATAAATCAACTACTCAGCTTAACTGGACATAAACCAATGTAAGATTATCAGGCCAGCTGGAAGTGCAGGTCTTCAGTCCTCTAAAAGATCGACATATCTGCGAACAACCTGAGGAAGTGGAAGTTTGTAAATACCATCTGGAAGCTGCCAGTTTTCATGCAAAACCTTTCTGATGACACAACGACAAAGATGAGTAAGCCTGGACGGATGCAAACGCTGTTTGAGCAAAGGAACCCACTGATCTATGTTGTCAAAGACATTCATAGCGGAGAAATCCAAGCTGACCTTTTTGTTACACCAAAGAAAACGAAGTCTGTGCATGATTTCTTTTAGTAAAATTTTGATTTTGAGTTGAGGAGTAACACGAAGAAGATATTGGGCGCACAGGGCTCTTTCTTTGATACGATCCGTCGGTTTCTCTTCAGGGTCATTGCCTTCACGAAAAATGAAATTCCACATAACCTGTAATATAATAAGATCAACCTTTATCAAATTTTTCCTAAAGTTATTACTATTTAAGTTACACCCGAGTCTCAACAAAAGTAACAGTACACTTGGATTAATATGCTGTTTAATAAACCCAAGAGAGACGATTGCTGGGTAAGAAATTATATCAATTAATCGTTCTCCATGTGCGAACTCTAACTTATTTTCATTGGCAGCACGATGAAAATAGGACACAGCAGACTCGTTATTGGATACGTCCTTTCCGGGCCACACCCATAATGGATGGATCTCTCCAGGATAGAGAATAAATCTTTCAACAAACCATCCTAAGCAGTCACAGCGGTACATAGCGATCAGGATATTCACCACAAGGCTCATATCTCCGACATTATTTCTAAAGCAGGCTTCAGCGAGGGTATAAAACAAAACTTTGCAATAAAAGTCATTGAACCGTATCTTATTTTTTCTAATTCTCTTGATATATATATTAAGAATCGTGCGAATGGATTGGACAATTGTCACCGATTGTTCATCTTCCTCTGTAGAATTTAGAACCGTGCACAAAGCCGAGTGAATTTCATCGTCTTTAAAAGGAAGAACAGGATGAGATCCTGAAAGCTGATCCATTTTAGGCTTAATTTTGTACATCGCAAAGTTCTAGTCTCATCTGATTGAATTAATTGTTTTAACTCCATTGTTGTATGCCATTTAGGACCGGTTCAGCAACATTATTTTAAACAGTTGAATGTACAGTGAATATGGGTGTTTACATATTTTATTTATTTAAAAGGAAATCATAATATTCGATGAAAATTGAAACCTATTATCTGATGAATGGCTGCCTAAATGGATTCCGTCAGTGTCGATCAACTGGTAATGTACTGGCTTATGTTATCTTCAATGGAATAGTTTGGTGAAACTGAAGCAGTCACTCTTGACATTTAAAGAGCTTTTAATCGTGTTTGGCACAAAGATCTTCTAAACAAGTTCCATCTTATGAACTGCTGACTTTTTTTTTGCAATTCGATATCTAGTTTCTCTTTGACTACTTGCTGCAAGTGATAGTAGACAGCTGTCTGTTTTCTAACCTCTCAACTAATGCAGGTGTTCCCCAAGGTCCAGTTCTTTCTTCCACATTTTTCCTGTTGTATATTAAAGACCTTCTTCCACAGACTAAAAATCCTATCCATAATTTCACCAATGACAACACACTACTTTTCAGCCTCCAGTTTGAGGAACGTTGCTGTTCACAAACAACTTCGACTTCCCGAATATCCACTATCGTTTCCTTAAATGCTGATCTCCAATGGGACAAAATAACTTAGTTAATTTCAGTCCTTCTAGAGCTCAATCCTGTCTTATGTTGTTGTTTTTACTGTATTTTTTAGTAGCATCGGCAACTAAGGCCATTTTTCTTCTTGTATATTATCTGTAAATTGCGTGTGTTCTGAGATCAGTTTTCTGGTTTGCTGAACGAAAAACCCGAGTTTCTGGGGGAAAAACTGCTACCCTCACCTGAGACTGACTAACTCAGCCACGTTGTGAAAAAAAAAAAAAAAATTCCTCCCGTCACCGACGAAATTCGAAATGAGGTCTTTTCCACCTGGTGTGTGGAGGACGGCTATCCTACGAACTGTGCTACCCACGAGGGATCCTGTCTTATGTTGTTGTTGTTGTTGTGGTGGTGGTAGGGTTTTAGGAGCATCAGCGACTAAGGCCATAGTGCTCCTTGTATATTCTCTGTAAATTGCGTGTGTTCTGTGGTCAATTTTCTATTCACTAGATAAAAAACCAGAGTTTCTGGAGGAAAAACCATGCTACCCCATGCCTGAGACCGGCTAACTCAGTCACGTTGTGAAAAAGACCAAAAAAATTCTTCACGTAATGGACGCAGCCCTGTCTTCTGTTATATTCTGAAATAGTCTGCTTCTGCTATGCTTATCTTCGAGGACACTTAGATCTGTTGACAAGATCACATATCTTTTGGCATAAGCACATAAATATTGCTTCATACAAATGAGCAATAGTTTATCATCAAAAACACTGGGTTTTCTGTTTCGCTCTCGCCGTCCCTTTTCTTCGAAATAAGTACTAACTCTGTATGAATTAAAAATTTCCCTACACCATGGAAATATTGGCCCTACATCTGAGGCGGTGCCCCATAAACTTCAGGCTTCTAGATTCCATTCAAAAGAGGTCAGTTAAATTAACTAATGACCCATCTCTAACAAAGTCTCTCCACTCTGTCTCAGACATTTTGTTTCTGCTGCATGCTTTTTCTCTTGATACTATCATGGGTACTGTTCTTCTGAATTGGCTTCTATAATTCCTCCTCTCTCTTCCAAACCAGTTCAAAGGCGTGCCGCACTGAATCAGCATCCATTTACTGTCCAACTTTAAACTCACAGAACCAGCTTTTATTCTTCCTCATTTATTCCTTCAACTTCTGTTCTCTGGAAATCGGGAAATTCAAGTCTTATGTCAACAAGTATCTTCCTTTTCTTCTCAACCTTCAAACCCACGCACGGTACTAAGTACTGTAGGTTCTAATACTTCTCGTGTTTGGGGTTTTCATAAAAAATAATAATCGGGTTTCATTTAATTTTAGAATGCATTTAAACTTTATGGTTTGCTAAAGAATTTAAAGATAATCGGATTTTAAGATTATCACAGTTCAAATGACATGTCAAATTTCAAGTTTCCACCGAAGGCCATGAAGTCAGTTTGCAGGGCGAAATCTCTCCTCTCTAGTTTCAGAGATAAACTGCTTTTGTTTTAAGCGAAAAGTTTCCAAATTTGCTTTAGGATGCCTTTATGAAATCAAGAAGAAAAGTTGTATATTGTTTTCTCAATTATGACTCCTCCAACATGCTTCAACAATGGCCTTCTGAAAATTGCAAAAATCACCAGTCTTCCCGATGAACCGAATCAGCTAAGAGGCCCGAGGAAAGCCTACAATATTATCTGATACTAAGGAAACTTTGATCATACCACGTGACAACTTATATTTGTTTGTGCAATGTACATTTAATTATCCGTTGACGCCAGTTCAAAAGGTTTCTGATTTTTTGACTAGTGAGTACAGTTTTGTTGGAAACCCAATTCTGACAAAAAAAGTGTAAGGAAATAAATTCAATGTACGCTCGCCTGAACTCTTCCGCAAGAGATCCATGCTTTATAAATTGAAAACCGCCTTAAAAGTCCCATTATAAAGTGAGGGAAATTTTTTGAAGAATTAAAGTTCCTTTAATTAACAAATCTCGTATGTATTTGAAAAATACAAGTAAAAGCCTAAAACTCTTCCAATTAAGAAAGCCCATACGATTAAAATTGTGGGGATGCTGTTTACGAAGAAATTCTCTTAAAATTAAAAGACCCACTTTTAAAGAACTCAGCCCAGTAATGTGCCGAGTTTCTTTAGAATTTGCAGAGGCGTCAGTTTATCATGTCTGTAAGTGGTATTTTCTCTCTTCCTCTCTCTCAAGTTTAGTGAACAGTGTTACCGATGTGCTTAGATGAGAAACTATAGTAAAAATAATTTCATCCGCGATGCATTCACACAACAAATCTACTCCTTCTCATCAACAAACTATTGGTCTAAGAAAAGCACTACTTACGTAGCAGTCGCTGCCACGAATTGAAAGGTATACGGAAGGAGAGAGAGAAGAGGGCAACTAACAAATGATCTTCAACTGCCTAAAGAATTTCTCTCCACAATAGAAGACATCAATACATTATTAGAACCATAATACAATGATACGGATATCGTTCTGCTCTTAAACTATAAAGGTATTTTCAACTTTTCAGTACGCTTTATTAGTGTAATGTACAATTTAAAACGTCAAAACTTGCAATTAACACTAGATGTAGGAAATGGAATCAGCTACTTTACTTCATGATACATTGATCAACGATGAATTACCAGACCGTATGGAACTGGACTCACACACTTTAATCCTCTAGAAGGTCAACATATCTGCGGACACTCAGAGGGATATCAAGTCTCTGGATACCTTCTGGAAGTTGCCAGTTGTCGTAGAGGACCCGCCTAATGACACACCTGCAGAGGTGAGTTAGCTCGGATGGATTCAGGCATCGTTGCTTTAGCAAAGGAATCCATTTAAGGGACTTTTCTAGGATGTTCATAGCAGAGAAATCGAAATTAGGTCTTCTGTGTTGCCAAACAGAAAGGAACCTTCGTTTTATGACGCCGTCTAAAGTTACTATATTAAGTTGAGGGATAACTCGCAGAAGAAATTGAACACACATGGCTCTTTCCCGAAAATGTTCCCGCTGTTCTTCCGCTGGATTATTGCCTTCGCTAACTACAAGCGCTTCCATCGACTCCAAAATGTGACACCAAACTCGGCTGTCTAAACTAAACGGGTACCGACTGAAACTCTGTGGATTTAAGTCACAACCAAGTCTCAGAAACAATAGTGTGAGGTCAGGGTTCATCTGAGCGATTCGCCACATGAAGAAGATATTCATACTCTGACAAATTACATCAACAAAGCGATCGCCGAATCTAAATATCATCTTGTTCGCGTTGGCAGCATGATGGAAATAGGACACTGGAGATTCCTGAACCCGTCTATTTTTAGGTATGTCTTTTCCGGGCCATGACCACAACTGGTGGATCTGATCCGGGAAAATTCGCTCTTGATCTATAATTCCTTGAAAACGGTCGCAGCGATACAAACAAATTAGAACATCCCCAACCAGCCTCATATCGCTGACATTCTTCCAATAACAGACTTTGGCAAGAGAATATACCAAATTTTCAAATTCTGGGTCATCGAATTCTATACGTGTCTCCGTCTTCCACCTGTTGTACAAGTTCACTACAATTCGGATATTTTTTTCGTTAGTCCGTGTTCGGGACTGTTCGTCTTCCTCGTCTACAATATTCAGAAGTACATCAACGGCAGAGCGAATTTCGTCCTCCAAGCTGAAAGACAAGACACGACAGGTTTGTAGCTGATCCATTTCGTGTGCTTGTGTTAAAAAACAAACTGGTTTTTATTCATTTTATTTAAGTTCTTTGTTACAACCAGTCCGTTGTTGCGTCTGAATTATGATATATGCAACAATATTGGTATGCTCAAAGATTAAAATATTATTTGACAAGGGAAGTAGATGTACAGTGACATTCTTAGTATTAGTCTATTTGATGTTTGTTTATTCGGTTAATCTGCAGGATTTTCATTAATTTGTAGAGAAAGTGTCAAGTACTTTGTGTATAAAAGTATTGTTTAAGTCACTTCTAAAGGAAGTAAAGATCACCCTAAATATTCCCTCTAAAATGTCTTTAACACATATTCGGCTTTTTAAAAGACGTCCGTATATTCTGCATGTAGTCCTCTTGTACACTGGCGAGTTCCCCCACTGATGCCCTACACTATAACAAACAATTCATATCAGCTGAAATATGTCAGTTAATTTTCTCATTGGATTACGCTCATTCAAATCTAAATTCAAATTGTGTGAATGCAAATAAATAACCAAATATATAATATTTATTATATAGTAAAATACATTGTGCTGCCACTTTATTAGGTACACCCCTGCTGTGCACACAAATGGTTTGTCCCACAACTTTGCAAGTCACATGACCACAGTTGTGGATATAAAGGCAGCAGAACAACCTTTCTAGTATCAGTTAAACGTACAAACCGTAGCAAGAAAGGGGAAAAGGAATGATCTAACGGACTTCGAATGTGGATTGGTAGTAGGTGCAAGACGTGCTGGGAAAAGCATCTCTAAAACGGCAGTTCTCCTGAACTTTTCACGCACCGCAGTCTCAAAGGTGTATTGAGAATGGTGAAACGAACAGAAAACATCCTCTCAACGGCACTCTTGTGGAAGAAACTCGCTTGTTGATGAGAGTGTAGAGTGCATTTAGTGTCAAGCGGCACCAGAGGTTTCCCCCATCTCCGCGTTGCTTTCATTGTAGGTGTGCCAGTTCACTGGAAAGGCCAGAGATTTAAAAGTGTGTGGATATTGTATATGTATAGTACTATGTACCGTTGTTCTTCTGGCCATTTAGCCGCTGGAACCCTGCTGAGGCCCAACGTTGTCCACACTCAGCCCCGTGGAGGCAGGCCAGGTATATCAGCATTATCATGAGAGAGGTCAGAAGAGGGTGGGTAGAATTGTGCAAGAAAACAGACGGGCCACAATGTCGCACATCACGTCAAAATTCAACCTTGGTGCCCAGAACAAAATATCGCAACGGACTACTAGTCGCACTTTGTCGCGAATGGGCTACAACAGCCGACGGCCACATCGCGTACCTTTGTTATCAATGAAGAACAAGAGAGCACGCCTCCTGTGGGCACAGCAACACCAGCACTGGACTATCGAGGATTGGAAAACAGTTGCTTGGTCTGACGAGTCAAAGTTCCTGGTGCATCATGTTGATGGAAGGCTCAGAATTTGCGAAAACAACATGAATCCATGGACCCGTCATTTCTGACGACTACTGTGCAAGGTGGTGGGGCAGTGTTATGGTGGGGGATATGTTTTCTTGGCACACGTTGGGTCCATTGATACCCATGGATTCACGTCTGAATGCCACATCGTACCTAAACATCGTTGCTGACCAAGTGCATCCGTTCATGTTGACAGTTTATCCTTAGTCAGGAAGGTTACTTCCAGCAGGATAACGCGCCGGTACACAAAGCCCGAATCACTATGGAATGGTTCCAGGAACATGACAATGACGTTTTTTTTGCTGCAGTGGCCTGATCAGAGCAGAGATGAAAAGTTTATTATTAAGAAATAATTAAAGATAATATAGAGCGAATTTTCGAATGAGAAAAAGGGAAATTGCTACTTATGTCCAACTGATGGACTTTGAGAGAGGACAGATAGTCAGCCCAAGAAAGAGAGAGAGGGGGATGTCCTCAGGCATATTGCTGAGAGTTAGACGAGAGGTATCTACAGTCCATCGATGTTAGACATAACTGGGGTATCCGGTGGATGGCTGTAGTGAAGACATCTCCCACTTCTGCCCAGATTTCGGATATTGTTGTGCCACACGTGATATCATATTCTCAGTAGGACGGTAACAAGGTGGGTACATATTCCATGGCTAGAGAATAGGAAAATTCCATGGAGCTGGACGTTTCATTTATAATACGATAATTTCACATTTCATAAACTCAGGTTTGAGGAAAACGAGATCATATAATTCGCCTGGTTGACTCAATGTTGCAATCGGTAGGCGGTCCATGGAACATCATTGGGCATGCTGGAACTTCAGATTAAAGAGATACTCCGGCTCTTGCGATGACGATTGTACTAAATAAGGAATGGGGTTATTTTCCAGCTTCCAGATAATGCTAGAAAATGACACTAGTCCTTGTTTTAGTGAATTTTGTGAAATGGTCTGAATTCTTCCATGAAGAATTCGTACATACTGTTAATAATAATTTCTTTAATAAAAACTGGCTTTCTAGGATATATTGATGTCCAAATGTTTGTCTCTGAATATGTGATGTTCATAATAATTTCTCAACATATTCTGATGACATGGACAGAATTTAAAGGAACCACAACAGACAGTATCATATAGAACAAACACTACTTTATCACCTAGTTTACGCTGAAGCTACTCATCACCATTGTGAATGGTACTGAGTATGGCAGGTGATATGTGTCCATTGCAGTCCCAGACAAAGATTATAAACTTAGTAAATAACATTTACATAAAAATACGTTACATTTGGAAATTTGCGTGATAATTTTTTCTAAACCATTCGCATGTTTTATTGTCCTCGCGAGTAGTAAGGTGGATATAACCGTCCTTCCACCCAGTGTGCAAAAGACTTGAGTTCGAATACCGTCAATGACACGAGGAATTTTACCTTTTTCAGGCCTTTTTCACAACGTGGCCGAGTTAGTCGGTTTCAGGTGAGGGTCGCGTGGTTTATCCTCCAGAAAATTTTGTTTTTTCGCTCAGAAAACTGCAAAACCGACCTAAAAATGCACTCAATTACATGCGTACTATACTGATGCCCAGCAGCCTTAATTACTTTGGAGCATAACGCACATATCTAACCTAACCCTCCATTGTTTTAAAATTGAATATTGTATTATGATTACAGCCAGTGATGTTGTAAAACCTTTTAAATAAATGCCTTAAATTTTTATTACGGGTCGAGATTTTTTTTGGTAGTACATGTATGTGTTGAAGTTTTTTTTACTACACTACATGTTCATGAAATATTTATAAATAATTCGAGATGTGAACTGCAATTTGCATGCACTACACACTTGAGATCCTTTATTAGTGCCAGTACAATTTAGAGCAGAAAAAATATGTACGTCACGCTGATTTAGAAGAGAAAGCCACCATGAACAGTACAGTGCTTTGGTCAATATTCATCCAACTGGAAGTGGACTGTCTTTAGTCTTCTAGAAGGTCAACGTATCTACGAACACTCAGAGGAAGGTCAAGACTCTGGATACCATGTGGAAGTTGCCAATTTTCATGCAGGACACGTCTGATGACACATCTACAGAGGTGGGTTAGCTCGGATGGGTTCATACATCGTTGTTTCATCAGAGGGGTCCATTTAAGCGTCTGGTCGAGAATATTCATCGCCGAGAAATCCCAGTCAGGTTTATATCGTTGCCAAGATGGGATGAAATAGTAACTGGCGACACTTTGGAAGGACTGTAGTGTCAGTTGAGGAGCTACACGAAGAAGAACCCGAACGTACATGGCTTGTTCTTGAAAATAATCTCTGGATCCTTCAGAGTGGCTGCTTTCATCAGGTACCAGTTCCTCCATACATAAAAAAATAAGATACAAAATACAGCTTTGTACACTTACCGCGTCGCTCTTGCTGCTCAGGATATGCAAATTTACCCCCAGTCTCAACAAGAGCAACATCAGATGGGGTTTAACACGTACCTTTCTAAAGATAAACAAGCACCGAAAGCGATGGCAGATTTCATCGATAAATCTTTTAGTGGATCCAAACGTCAGTCTGTTTGCATTGGCAGCACGATGGAAATAATAAACCGGGGATTCCTGTAGTGTTCTGCGATTACATCTGTCTCTTCCAGGCCAAGCCCATAATCGGAGTGTCTGTTCCGGATAAATTTGCTCCTGTTCGGCAATACCCTGAAACCTATCACAATCATGTAAGCATACTAGAACCTCCCCCACGAGTTTCAAATCACTAATATTTTTCCAGAGGCACACCTTAGCGGGAGTGTAAATCAATTGTTTCAATGTGAAGTTAGAGCATTCCATTTTCCCTTCATTCTTCAGTCTGCCATACAAATCCACAACAATCCGGATGTTTTGCTCACTAGAGCCTGTTTCTGGCTGTTCCTCATCTTCTGGAGATTTTAAGAGCGAATTAATAGCTGAGCATATTTCTTCAGATATATGTAGATGCCGTAAGGGGAGACGCTGATAGCTAGGTGGTTCAGCCATCTGTTATCAACATACATCACTTTCATTCTTTTTTTTTTTGTTTAATTCATTCTTAAAAGCCAGTCTGGTGTTCTTTAACAGTTATATTTGTATCAACAATAGAGCTTGACAATATTCTCTGTTTAATTATTTAACCATATGAGTATTGGGCGGTTAAAATATACACACTGTGAGATTGAAATTGCAGCACCCTGAAGAAACAGGAATACAGACATGATACTTAGAGTAAGTATAGCCAAGGAGTTAAGGCACACACAATTAAAGGTGCAGGTGTGTGTGTGTGTGTGTGTGAACACATTCAGTAACGCGAAATGATTCTTACAATTGAACATATCAATATGACATAAATCCACCACGGTTGCGGATACATTGAGCTAAGCGTCCTGGCATTAAGTTGTACAGGTGTGGAATAGCCTCCTGTCGTATTCCATCAAGCCTCTTGCACCTGATACATCAGAACATCCATGGTGTGCTGGCTGCGAATGGTTCTGTTGATGGTGTTGAATCATGGCCCACACATGCTCGATGGAGTTGAAATTTGGAGAACTGGATGGCCAAGACAGTACATGCACACCACGAAGATACTAAGAGGAAACTCCGTGCGGTATGTGTTTGGGCGTTGTCTAATGCCATTTTTCAGCAGGACAACGGGGAAAGGGAGAGCGACGAGTTTTCAGAATCTTGGTGACATAGTTACGAGCAGTGAGAGTGTCGTTGACGAACACCAACGACAACTGAACTGATCGCTTCTCACACTATACCAGCAGGGCATGCAGTATGGCGTTCAAAATGGCTCTGGGTCATTGCGGTCACCACGTCGTCACTACACGTGTATGCATCAATCAATGGGTCCCAAGCAGAAGTGGGATTCATCGGATACATTTTCATTTGACGCCATTCTATAGTCCATGAGCCAGTGCGCAATACCATTCCAGACGCTCTTGACGATTACCAGCCGTGTCAGACAGAGGTAATCGATGCAATGGCTGGTATGCACGGCGTGCAATGGTTCGACGGGTCATGGGGTGACAGCCAACTGGTATCAGAGGTCGTTAGAAGTTAACCAGTGTAGCTGTATCTGCGGTGTAAACCTGTCGACGGATAAGACGATCCTTCCGTTCTGCAGTTCCCCGTCGTTCTCCACTACCTATTCCACAAGCAGTCGTACTTCCCGCAGCCACTGTTGCCAACATGTGTGCATTGTGGTATTGTCACGGCCCACACATTCCGCTGCAAGACGAAGCGACGATCCAGTTTCTCGAAGGCCGTAATCCGCCCTCTGTCGAAGTCGCTGAGTTGATGATAGATATCGGTGTCGAACGCGATGCCCGCATTCTCTACAATTTCCTTGCACTCTGTAGTTGGTTCCTGTGAGACAAAAGCCTGTTAACTGCATCACATACGCGTTGCTTTGAACTCCACGATATCCATGTTAGTTTTGATATCAAGCGAAGCTTCTGCCCGATTGATCCAGCATTGTAATCATTTGCATATCTTGGCGCAACTCATCCATCCATCCATTCAAAAGAAATGATCATTTCTTTTGGATGGATGCTACAATTTCAATGTCACAGAACGTATCTTTTATTTTAAAGCTGTTCACCATACTTACTGGCATGTATTTTTATTTTCTTGGATTTTCTTAACTGTGATCATTTGTCATTTGGGAAACATTGCTCAAAATAATTTACTGTACACATTGCAGTAATTGGAAAACAAGACTGATGCTAGAAAAAAAAATAATGATCCCATGTATGAGTAAACTAACTTTGGTTTATTCAAAGTAACTTCCTCCAACCTCCACATTGGAAAGCCTGATGTTATCTTTCCCATCTCGTGTAGCGGTTTAAAATTTGCAAAAAGAACCGCTGTCTACTTTTTAATTCAATTATTTATTCTCTTTAAGAAATTATACTGGGATATTTTATTACACCATGCGGTAAAAATGTAAAGAAAGCGGTAAGCGTATACGGTACTCTCATATGTTGAGGATCATGAAATAAAACCTACGGGCATAGGTGATGGCATCACATCTCTTATGGATGCTGTATGTGTACATGGGACGCTTTATGTAATGTAGCTGTTTCTTGTTGCCTCTTTAATACTATACTGCAAATTGGGGAGGTCTGTAAAAAATGCCTCAATGTGGGAATTCTCTTGGCTATAAGGTATTGAAAACCTTAAAGTTTACTTTTCGAGATCTCGAAAAGTAAACTTTTTTATTGCTTCTAATGTTGACTTACATGCCGAAATATACGTTACTTCTGTGAAATTAAAAATACCTGCAGTATCTGTGTACTTTCAGTTTTATGTACATCTGTATTGGTGCGATTATTTCAAGGAATTTCTTGATACAAATCTAGAGTAATAACACCATTTAAATCTGTGTACCTCATATTCATTATAAATAAAAAACGTTTCAGCATAGCTAGAAATGTTACTGTATTTTCAGGGTATTTGATTATATTCGTGCGTTTATGACTTATTTTTTCATTAATAAAAATATTTAAAATATAATCTTGTAGTGAAACCTTAAATAAAACTAAAGGAGCGTATCTGTCTTACTTCAGATACGTATCTTCTAATTTCTTGCTTTAAAAAACGACAAAAACATACGCCACCTGCTATCTTTCCACTTCAGTACAGCCTCACCCTCCCTTCTTAGAGGGAGGGAGGGTAGTGTTTCCTTATAAATTCATGGAAGAGTAAAATTTCACTTTTGTGCTTTCATCTGCTGATACTCTGCATTTGGGGTGTGGAATCTTTCCTCCTCTTTGAAACTCCTCCCCTCTCCACGGTGGCATGAGATGGTAATCTTTCTTTCACTCAGACAACACCCTTCCCTGAGAGGAGTAGTATATATAAGTAGAACTGATTATTTTCCTTTGGTTGCTGGAGCCTCTCCTGAAGGACTTGATCATTACTTTTCTTTATCCTATTTATTCTCCGTGGAAGCTTAGTTGGAACTGTACATCATCGTCTGCCATTCAATTGCAGAAGTCTGGATTCGATTCTCATCTATGACTTGAGGAATTTTTAAAGTCCTCTTTTATCTCAAGCGGATAGACCAGGGTTCCTCGCGAGTTATTCCAGAGTTTCAGCCTGTACAACGTGCAAATCTGCACGTGAACTCAAGAATTCTACAGAAAAAATCATATATAATGATTTCTCCTCTAAAATTTATTGATCTGATCATTGATATCAAACTTAGATTCACTAAACACTTGGAACATCTCTCAGAGAAAGTAAAAAAATTCACTTTCTCACTTCTGCATCTCTCCAAATAATCCTGGGGTCTTAACTCTCGCTCTCTACGGTTGTATTATAAAGCCGTGTTTCTACTAATTTGTTCCTAATGCGCGGCCGCCTGGTTCTGGCATGGTATGACGGTTTCGGTTCAGGCTAAACTTCATGGCATTCAACGTCAAATGCTTTGGAAATGTGCAGGGCTCGTAGGACTGTGTCTACTCCTGCCCTGCAGGTCTTTAACGTGCAAGAACCAGGCAGTCGCGCCGTAGGAACAAATTTAAAGTTCATCCCTAAGGTCGCCTTTGCAACGTTAGAGTCCACTCAGAAATGGTTCCATCCTGGTCTGTACACTACTTATTCTCCCGTCATGGCTCTCTTAATGTCAAACTTGCACGTTTCAACTTGCTGAATCATCAGTCTGCTCTTGTGGCACCGCAGAAGACTGGGAACATATTCTGTACCACTGCTATCAATACTTATATCTTCGAGAGAAACTTCTCCTCTCCACTGATGTGACTGTCCCTAGAAATAAGCAGGACTTCCTGAGCACCAGAGAAAATTTACAGTCCCTGCAAAAAATTTCTCGCCATGCCTTTGATCGCCGAAGATGCCTTCTCACTCAGCTACGGGATACCCCCTTGCTTTCCTAGTGAAGACGCCTGCTGACACTGCTGGCATTGGCCTTTGGCTGTTGTTGTGTTTTAGGAGCATCGGCGACTAAATCCATGTTGTTCCGTGTATATTGTCTGTAAATTGTGTGTTCTGAAGTCAATTTTCTGTTTGCTGGACGAAAAACCCGAGTTTTCGGGAGAAAAGACCAAAATTCCCTAGCCTGAGACCGACTAACTCAGCCACGTTATGAAAAAGCCCCATAGAATGCCAGTGCGGGATTATATATATATAGACTATTTTTTTTTCGTAGTGTAGTCTTTTTATCTTCTTATTTTTATTTACTTAATTTTTATTTTATTTTATTTTACTTGTTTTTTTTTTTAATTTTATATTCTTATTAATTATTTATTTTTATATTTTTGCTGGGACCTTGGGTTTGGGCTGCTCGAGGTACAGGTTTTTTTACTGGTACCCACTGGTATAGCACTTCCTTCAGTGAGTATGGGATTTTATCCTTTAATTTTTATTTAATTTATTATTTTTTCCCGTTTTTATCATTTATTTTTTGTTCTGATGTTAGGGCAGTAAGAGTTGCAAAACAGGGGTTTTCGAGGGCAGCCATGGTACATGCATAGTTGTGATCTACCTGCCCGTGGTGTGGGCAGGTAGACACTGGCCGAGTTCTGTCTTCATCACAGTGTACCATGATGCGGATATGGATTGACGTTCGGGTGCCGCTCTATATAACACACGACTGCAGCATTGAGCCATTGCAGCTCTGATATCTATTTATTACATAATATACCATACGTGTCTATCATACATATTCGAATTTGCCCTGTTGCAGGGATAGAGGACAGAAATGTGAATGTTGAACCACTGTTTTTTGTAAACTATTATATACAGGGTGTCTCAAAAATATTGGTACAAACGTTTAGGGTAGGTAGGTAACATCTAAAGGAATGTGAATCGCATAGGAACCCATAACCGGAAACGTCACCGTAAGTCGGTACACGGGACTGTTCATCAGTTCGCGAGAGAGAAAATTTCTGGTTTACTCATTCAAGCAGTAGTCGCCGCACGAAGAGCATGCATCGAATTATGAACTGTGAGCTGGCAGATATGCTCCTAGTGTATGGATTAGCAGAGGGCCCACACGGTGTGCGCCCCCATGCGGCACAACATCGCTTCGCAATAAATGTGTGAGCAGGTATGGTCGGTGACTGCTTAGTCGGCCCATACCTGTTACCGTCCCGCATGAACTCCGCTAAATATCGGATCATTCTTGAACAAGTTCTACCAGGGTTACTTGACGATGTTCCAGCAAATGTGAGACGCAACATTTGGTTTCAACATGAGGGGGCGCCTGCCCATTATGGAAGGTGTGTTCGTGACCATTTGAACAGGCGTCGATGGATTGGCCGTGGTGGACCCGTTGCCTGGCCCCCACGCTCACTTGATTTATCGAGCCTCGATTTCTTTCTGCGGGGGACCCTCAAATCTATCGTGTATGAATCGCCTGTGGAGACGGAAATGGATCTCGTGGCCGAGACTCGTCTGCGCTGCTGCTACTGTCAAAGAAACTCCAGGTGTGTTCGACCATGACCGCCAATCCATGCTGCGTCGGTGTCACGCATGCATCGCGTTTCATGGTGGAACCTTCGAGCATATGTTGTAACATCATGAAATGCATCCATCTCGTACTCCATTGTAAATATTATGTCAAATAAATGTTTGCCACTAATTACTGTCTTGTGTCATTTCTGCTTCTTGTGCCTCTGCTACTACTTTCCCGTGACGTTTCTGGTTATGGGTTCCAATGCGATTCACATTTTTTTTAGATGTTACCTACTCCCCTAAACGTTTATACCAATATTTTTGAGACACTCTGTATAATTATGTCTTTTGCAAATTCAAATCATATTGTCATGATTTCTTTTTACACTTTATGTATTTCCGAAACTTACAAGATAATTTTAGCAGAAATATCACCTACTTCTGCTTAAATTTAAAATTTTAAAATGCATGTTCCAAATTTCAACACTAGACGGCAATAAAATCTCTAGTGGACTGCATATAGGTAAACCTATATCTAGTCAAAATATCATAAGATTATACAGATATAAATGTTCTCATAAAAGTAAACAAATACAGCTCAAATAAGAAATATCTATTCAAGTACAGGGCAAATATTAAAAA
Source organism: Mastigoproctus giganteus (assembly GCF_048544385.1). Classification (NCBI taxonomy): domain Eukaryota; kingdom Metazoa; phylum Arthropoda; class Arachnida; order Uropygi; family Thelyphonidae; genus Mastigoproctus; species Mastigoproctus giganteus. The sequence continues at coordinate 242,555,838 of NC_143576.1, read as the reverse complement.
AATAATAATTTTCATACTCCTTTTTCATTAAATAATCTCAGAGAATATCCCAAACACAGACTTGCAACTAGTTCATTACTTATCATTTCATACCTTTTTTGATTATTAAGACTTTGGTTCCCATAACATAGTCATAAACGCCAGGTCCCCAAACAGTAACCAACACCTTCTAACACAAACATCTAGAATACCCGAGTGCATCTTTGGAATCCAGAACTCTGATGTCAGACCAAGACCTCAACAGTAACAATAAATAAAACCATTAATAATAACAATTTACTCTTCACAAACGATTGCAGAAATATGCTAATTCTGAGAGATTCTTGATCTGTACGAGATTGTGAAAAAGTTAGTAATTTATTCTCGAGTCCAAGCAGCACTGTTCAGGCAATCCGCTTGGTTAGAGGACAATATTCAGAAAAGTATTCTGATAATCGAATGTCCTTCAATCAATGGAGCAATCGATATGTGTACATCCCCTTCTTTGCGTACATTACAGAAATGATTTCATTATCTCTTGGCTGTTAACTTAGCATTTAATGGTTGGAATGTTCTGATATTTCTGGCAGGGTACTGTGTATATTCAATACTGGTCGAGAGCGTCTATGTTAGCGCACATTCATATGTGGAGAGATAGCTGAAGCAATTGAAAGCGCGTCTCATTAACATGTATTCTGATGGGATGTTGTTGCAAGCGGAAATGGCATTGCAGCTGTAATGAACTTTCACCTCTGAAATCTGATCTGAAAGAGGAAATAACGAAGTAAAATTTTAGTGAAGAAATGATTTTAGATAAATATTTCTGCGTGGAGTTTTTCACTTGCGTATTACGTATTTTGGTCCGACGTAGCCGAATAGTCAAGTGGGAGAGTGCAGTATACACATGTGTTTGAGTGGACCATGGTTTCCAAGTCTGCATTTCTCTGCTAAATACGATTGTATTCATTGTCAAAATAATTTACTATAAACTGTTTGTGCCAGAACATGTTGCACTTAAATTGAATACACCTCAGTTAACACTGAGGTGTATTCAATTTCGCAACTTCGTATTCAGCTTAACAGTTCCACCAATTCATTCCAAATGAAATAGTAAGCGGTTCCCTTATTTTAGGCACAAACATTTCAAAAAATGAGTAACAAAGAAGAAAAATGTACTACCAACAAACTTAACCAAGGCCTTTAGAATCCAACACGTTAGTCTTCAGCCATTAAAAGAAATAAGTTGTACCCAGAACTCACTGACTGCCGAGTATGACCCCCGGGATGAAATACATTTTTAAAGTATTGCTTGATGATTGCATTTCACTCAATCAATTACATCAATGTATTCAGCAAAAAGAAAGTAGAGTGAACACAATGCTGTTATCCATTGTTCTCACTCTGATTTCCTTTCGCTGAATGTTTTGAAAATATGGCGACCCCTTTGGGGCACCACACGACACCGTTTTGGAAAGCTGGCTTTAAAGCAATTAAATGAGAGTAATTAATCACATAGTTGACAGTATAACAGCGGGGGTGGTGGCGTTGATCGTGTAACACCCAGCTTCCTGTAGTTTAAATGCTTACATATTATAGGATAAGTTGGTGAATGAAATCGGCTTCCAATAGGGCATCTAACAGTAAAACTTTAAAACAGAGATAATAACATATAAATTGCAATAAAATTCAGGATATATAATGCAGTTGTTCATAATTCACCGAAACATATTTCACCGAATACGTGCACACGCAGTGGTATCTATATTATGTTTCAATAAAGATATTGTCGCCTCACAGCAGATTCCAGTTGCAAAATGGGGACTACCGTGGAAGTGTGGTCTAAAACAGGTGTTCGTGAAGTCATTCGCTTTTTGCAAGCAAAAGGGGCTTCACCAAGTGACATTCGCCGTGAACTGGTTGCTGTGTATGGCGAAAAGGTGATGACAAAGAAGCAGGTGTGTTTTTGGTGCAATGAATTTAAAGCGGGCAGTGTTGACACTGAAGATCGACATCGGACGAGCAGGACTTCATCGAGCAAGACAAAAGACAACATTTCGCGCATTAAGGGCATCATTCTTGTGAAACAGGCGAGTGGAACTGAGAGAAATTGCACAAATAGTAAACGTGAGTAAATCGACTGTTCACGATGTCTTGGCTTTCGAAAGGTGTGCTGCCCCTGGGTGCTCCGACAATTGTCAGAGGAGGACAAAGCAACACGCATGGGGATGTGTCTAGAGAACCTGTTGCGATACAGCGACGAGGGAGAGGATTTTCTCGCTCGCGTAGTCACAGCAGATGAAACATTGGTTCATCACTTTACCCCGGAGAGCAAAGAAGACTCCATGACCTGGAAACATCCACAATCTCCTGTGCGCAAAAAATTCAAAACTGTTCCCAGTGTTTGTTTGTTTGTTTGTTATTTGGTTTTTAGGAGCATTAGCAACTAAGGCCATATTGCTCCGGGGATATACGGTGGTCATTTCCTGACCTTTCCGTATCCTCCGTATTTGGTGGTCATGGGCTCGAACCCCGGTCTAATCAAGAAGCGTGTGCTACGCACTGCTGCTCCTACTCACCTGGCTATGGAGGCGCCCCTGTTCCCAGTGTCCAAAAAGTCATGGCCACAGTGTTCTGGGATCGCCAAGGCGTTCTATTGGTAGATTTCTTGCCGAAGGGAGAAACAATCAATGCACAGCTTTACTGTGCAACGTTGGAAAAACTGAAAGCCAGCATTCAACGCAAACGACCAGGACTCCCGAGAAGCGGCGTGATTTTGTTGCACGACAACGCAACTCCACACTGCCCACACCACTTGTGAGTGGTTGCGCTGTAATCGTTGGGAAACTCTGTCACATCCTCCTACAGTCCAGACTTAGTTCCTTCGGCTTCTTGTTCGGCCCTCTGAAAAAAACACCTTTCAAAAAAGCATTTCACCACGGATGAGACAGTTCATCAGGCGGTGCGAAGTTGGTTACTGCGTGTGGGCACGGAGTTCAGTACTGGTATTGATAAATTAATCCATCGTTGGGACAAGTGCATCAATAAAACTGGAGACTCTGTGGAGAAGTAATTTCAACTTCGTATTGTTAAACATCGAGAGAGAAAATGTGTTCCTCTTTCTGCAACCGAAAACGCCTAAAACAATCACGAATATATGGTCGCTGTTTATGGAGAAGACTGCTCAGGTTATGGTGTTGTTCCACATATAAACATATAATATAAACAATTCAAATGTGGAAGAACCTCAGTGGATAATGAAGAAATCCCAGGACGCCTAGCAACTGCTGTAATAGAAGAAAGTGTTGCAAAATTTGAGGTGTGGGGGTGGGGATTTTACTTATTTTTTATTAATTATATATCCTTTTGGTTAGTTTCCCTTTTAAATAACTCCTCACTTGCGCATCTGACTATTAACTTCACAGAAAATTTTAGGTTCAAGGGGAAAAGCTCTTTAGATGTATTTAATGCCCTTCGGAAAGGCTGGTGCTCAGAATAAAAAATACACAAAAGTTGTATATAAAATTTAGTTTATTGTACATATTTACACGAATACATCAAAACCAAAATGATTAAACTCAAACACATGACAAAATAATTTAATCTCATCTACTTATATCATAATCAAAATTCCCCTTTCAAGAACTGATAATGTTTCTTCCTCCTTACACCTGAGCTCAAATAACTTTCAAAAATCTGTTAACATTCTCTCTCCTTTACAAATCAATTTATTACTCCAAAATTAGATTAAATTTCTATACTCTTAATTTCTGGAGAATGTTATCCTCACCTTTATAACAGATTATAATTTACAACCTTCAATACAGGTAATCATGCCACTGCCAATTTCTACAAATAACAACTTGAAAATTTGACGGTTGCCGTCGTTTTTCTTATTCCCTCTAATTCCTTTCCAAAATTCAATACTTGTTCAAATGATTATTAACAGGTATCACTCACTTCTAATTCCCATCAAAAATATATTTAATTTTGCGTATTAAACAATTATAAACAAGGCATCAATTACTTCGAATAAACAAAAGACTTCTATACACTTAATAACATGCTCTAGCTATTTTCCTTCAGCACATATCCTACAATAATCTACCCTTACAACTGGGTAATTCTTATACATATCTCAGTGTTCTGCTTGAAAGTTCTACCAATTCGGCTAGCGGGGTATCTACAGTCGTGTGTGAATGAGAATACTTAAGAAAACTAATCACTTACTTAGTTATCTTGAAGGGCTCTACGGCATGTCCTTCATCTTTCTCGAGGTGAATAGCAGGTCTATTCCATCTGGAACGCATCTCATAAACTCTTGGAGAGTTCGACAGGAGTTTTCGGGTTTGCTTCTTGGGTTTCGAGTACCTTTGCTCCTTTAAAGCGATTCATTTCATCTGCTCAACAGGTTTGTTCTACCTTCTGTCCGGCTCCGGATTTTATCGGCTTCAGCACCATTATCTCCTGGGCATCAGACATCTTGTTTATTAACACAGGAGTTGATTCCTTCTCAATTGTTGTGTAAGATCCTACAATGAGCTAACTTCTACCGTATTCTGCCTTCTCAACTATTTTAGTTGCCTTCTGCTCTTTACTGACAATACGTCGGGCTTCCTTTATTGTCCAATGATTTTTAATTTTTCTCTAAGGCACTTTTCTCCATTCCTTTCACTCCCTCATTCAAAAAACTGTCTGCTACTGGCTTACTGACGGATTAACTAACTGACTGACTAATACATCTTAACTTATTCTCTCCACTTACTCGACTGCCTCTCTCACTAATTCTTCTATCTTAAAACTTGTCTACCCTTTCTCGACTAACTACTCCCATCTTAAACTGGTCAGCACTTGCTCCACTCTGACAGACAGATTGATTCTCTTTCCAATCCTTTCACTCCTTTTTGTTCTACCTTCCTTCATCTTTCTCCCGAGTCCATCACGCCTATTACCAGTGATTCCTTCCAATCCTATACTCATCCTCGGATTCTTGTTTCATTTGTTAGAAGATCCTTACTCAGCCTGCCCAGTAGCACGTGTTACAATACACCCACTTTTACTATTTTACCGGATCTGCTGCCATACGGTGTCCCTTTGATGTTTTCCGATTATCCAAAAAACAACACTCCCCTCTCATCCAACGCCTTGTCCCTGTAGCGTTCTAAAACCACGAAACTCACATCTAGTGACCACAGCATCTATCTTTGGAAACTTGTGCTGGTCAAGAACCCACTTCCTGTTTACGACCGCGCATAAACCTTAATTCGTCTGTTTGCGCCAGACCCCATGCTGCTTTGCCGTAGTTTTCTTCGTTTATTCCCCGCTTATAGCGGAAGTTGAAAGCACGGACCCTGCCTTTATTTCTTACTGAATAATCTTATTCAGTAAGAAATAAGGACACAGGCTGCTCCTGTGTGGAGCCAGAAACCTGGACATACATAATATACGAATGCACCAATTATGAATACTTACGCTGCAGACATGGAAAAAATCATGTACTTCCCAAGACATCTAGAATCACACTTGCTAGACTCACGTGAGGAATACAAGGCATTAACAAAATTTGCGCAGGAGTTGCTCACTCGGCGCAGAACACAAATTGCTGTTCACAGGCAACCTCAACAAGGAGGGAACTGAGACCTGACGAAAACCTAGACTCCACAGCCGTTTGAGATAGAACCACAATGGTCTTGAATTGAAATTCCGAGTACGTTCAGCTTCAACTGAGGAAAGATAATGAGAATATTGAGATTTAGTAATTATCTTAACATGGCGTCTAAGGGAAGAAAAGGAAAAGTAGCTAAAGTTAGTTTTGAGTTCTAAATACCTTTTGTGGAGATAATTTTTGTGACGAATTAAATACACAAGCTTGTTCGACATCCAGTGAGGGAAGTTACTACGATTACCGGAAGAGAATTTGATGGGAACAAATCAGAAATTACAGAATGGAGGATTACGTACAGATAATCAACGTAATGATCGATCGATTCAAAATTATGGATGGAATACAGTCAACATTGCTCAGAAATTAATTTAACGAAGTCCAGTCTGTGTGCCTAAAGCTAAAAAAGTATCTGTCAAAGGAAGGTTCATTTAATCGGATGAAATTATCACCCTTAGAAACTGAGAAGAGAATTGATTCATGAGTAAAAACTAAATCAAGGTAAGAGGAGTTCCTGGTGGGAAAGTTACAGATTTGAGTTAGGGCATTACTAAGCCAAATGCAGCAAAATTGCTTAGCCTGTGAATTTGGTGAACGATTAGGGTCAAAAGCAGTTGGGACATTGAAATCACCCAGAATAAATGGTATTGCTTTCGAAGGGTTCAAAAAGATCGCTGCATCTATAATATCCTTTAATTGTTGAATGGTAGCTAAAGAAACTGCTGGAGCAAGGTAAAAAACCATAAGCAGGAGAAGCTTTCCTGTATGATTAACTAATAAAGAGATACCTTCAATGGAAGAATGTTTAGTGAACTGCAGCACTTTGACCAAGTGATGGGTAAAGATAGCAACGCCACCACCCTTCGAGTCTCGATCCAAACGATATACAGAATAGGAGAGAGATGAAATTTCACTGTCAAGTACATGTGGATGTAATCAGGTTTCAGTAAGGGCGACTATGGCAAACGTTTGTTGCAAAAGGAAGAGACGAAAAGCAGTGATATTTTTTACAACACTTCTACAATTTACATAGAATAGTAACATAGTAACGATAATGATGACGACCTTGATAAACATCGGGAAGACAACTGCTAGCTAGTAAGATTAGGTCTCACAAGATGGGCAGCAGTGCCAGAAGACTACCTGTACGGTTTAATAATTGCATCGATTGGACAAATATCAAGCATCTAATTTACGTGCTTGCTCAGATGGATTACTTAAGATTAGAAACGACGCATAGTTTGTCTGGGTGGATAACTTCCTCACAGAGGTGTGAAGACCTAATTCAATGTTGAGAAAATTCTAAATATCTGAAGGATCTGTGGAAGGAGCAAGCCGAGTGACGAAAGGCCGAGCCTGGTGAGGAACAGCTTGAAATCTTGAGCTCTTATTAGTTCCGAAGGCAAATAGGGGCGCTCTACTTCCGTTAGATGAAGAACGAGATACGTCAGCTGATATTATGGACTGTTTATTAGATAGACGCTGATTATTATTGATGGGACGAAGACTGTTCGCAAGCGCCAGGACAAGAACTGACCTGTCAAAGTGACGGGCTGAGGTGCTTTTATGGGGCCTTTCATATTATTCGGCACGAGTACTCCAGAAGAGCAAGCAGAATAGAGAAATATATTTGAAGGCGTAGTGGAGAAGTTGATATTGCCAGACATAAGAATAGGTAACTGTGCAGCATCCAAAGACAACAAGTGAGAAACTTGATTGGAAGTAGCTTTACCATCCAAATGCAATGATAATGACGTGACAAGATTCAGCTGATTGATGAGAATCACTGAAGGAAACCTGCTTAGGATGTAAGACAGGAGGAACTGGAATAGGTTCTGTGCGATCATTCTGGATGAACTCTTTCGCAATTTCACAATCAGAAGCATCAGCAATGGAGGATTGATTGATAGTATTTGTTGGGTGAGGCTTAGGAACTTCAGTAGTCCCACAGTTGAAGGATGTGAAGCTTGGAACATTACATTGTATGTCATGAAGTGGAGAAAGCCCTTGGGATTTTCCAGTGAGCACGGTGTTAGACTGTAGTATAGAAGAATCTGAAGGGTGACAGTTTGTGCAGGAAGAGGATGGGACCGAAATTTACATAATTTCAGGATTGGTTGCTGGTTCATTACTGGGAGCCCTGGAAAGAAGAAATTTACAGAGATACTCAATTCTGTTAAGCTGGGGTGAGACAGATGAGATTGTAAAGACAAGAGACCTATTAGAACTTGATACAGATTGAAAATGAGACGATGATTGATTAGAGACTGGTGCTGAATAGGAGATACTCAGAGGGTCAACAACAGACGGAGAAGTAAAGTAGCACTTAAGGCAAATGTGAGATCCAGGATTCTGGTTTGTACGAATATCGTCATGCAGAAAGTTGAGGCAACGCTGACATTTACAGTTTTTACAGAGTGTGCACCGGACTGCAGTAAAAACATTGTCAGAACAGCAGACACAAACGCGAGATGAAATGGCAGATGTACAGTCTTCAGTTACAGTAGAAGTGGAAATAAGTTGTGGGTAAGTCGAAGCAACATGCGTAGAATCCTTACTGTGCATTTGGAATAGGTTTTCTACTTTATGTAGTAGAGTATTCATTGATTCCAAGAGATTATTTGTTCCAGCAATTTGCCGTTCGAGAAGGCTAGAAAAGAAAGAATTACTACGCTGTAAGGACAGCATTTCAGATGACGTTTTTGTTAGTTGATCTTGCAAGCTTCCATCTTATGGTTTGCCAACTATTTTTTGTAATTGGTTATCCAGTTTTCTCTCTGATCGCTCGCTGAGGGTGATGGTAGATGGCTCTGTCTTTTAACGTCTCCACTAATGCCGGTGTTCCCCAAGGTTCAGTTCTTTCCCCCACTTTTCCTTTTGTATATTAATGACCTTCTTCCATTGACTGGAAATCCTATCCATAGTTTTGCCGATGATAGCACATTGCATTCTACTTTCCATTTTGAGAAACCTTGCCCTGCTCAATCAGCTTCAACTTCTGGAATATCTGCTACCAATTCCTTAAATGCCGATCTCCAGATAATTCTACAGTGGGGCAAAGACAACTTAGTTGATTTCAATCCTTCTAAAACTCAGTCTTGTCTTATATCTCGAAAAAAGGATTCTTCTGCTCCTATGCTAATCTTTGGTGACACCGATTTCTAGGCAAAATGATAAATCTTTTTTGGGGATTACCCTGACTTCTAATCTCTCTTGACACAAGCACATTACAAATATTGCTTCCTCTGCATCTAAAAAACTTGGTTTTCTCTTTCGCTCTCGGCGTTACTTTTCTTCCAAACAGCTGCTCACTCTGTACAAATCGCAAATTCGCCCTACCATGGAATATTGTTCCCACATCTGGAGCGGTGCCACCAAAACCTCTCTCAGGGTTCTAGATTCCATTCAGAAGAGGGCAGTTAGGTTAATTAATGTCTCCACTCGTTGTCTGATAGACGTACATGCCTTTTCTACAGATACTTCCATGGGCTTCTATAATTCTCGCTCTTTCTTTCAAAAGAGTCCGAACACATGCTGCCACCAGCCACCATCCATTTACTGTCCAACTTCAAACTCACAGAACCAACTTTTCATCTTCCCCGTTTATTCATTCAACTGCCGTTTTCTGGAACAACCTTCCTTCATACGTATTTCCAGAAAAGTACAGTCTACAGAAGTTCAAGTGCAATGTTAACAAATATCTTCTTTCGTCGTCTCATCCTCCAACCAAAGCACGGTACTAAGTACTATAGGTTCTAATACCTCTCGTGTTTGGGGTTCACATAAAAAAAAGCTTAGAAATTGTTTGCTGGATGCAGCATTTATATGAACGAAAACTGGTAGAGTATGTGGAATATTTAGAGATGGGAGGGCAGTCCCCATACTTCCAACAGTTGCGGGCTTTTCTAGATAGCATGCGATTGGAGGGAATGCAGCTAAAACAGTAGTAGCGCGAACAGATGCTACAACATAGGTATTCATCGCACAAAGAGTCACAGATAATACAAATCTGCGGCTCTATTTATACAGAATAATGATATACCAGGAAATGTTCAATAAATACTGAGAGATACGATGCAGCTCAAACTATATTACTTGAACTTTATAATATTTCACACAAAGTGATTTGACAATTTCTAATAACTACAAATAAAAATACAATCCAGACATGTAAGTGAAGTAGAAGGCAACTAGACCTAGCGAATATAAATCCGGTGTAATCAAGATAAAAACATTTAATTGACGATCAGTAAAACATTGATCACGAAGGCTGGGAGAAACAGTGTAGAAAAAACTGTTACAGTGCAAAATCGGCTGTAAAATAATTAAACTATAATTAATAATTCACAAAAGTCAAACGTAAACTGATGCTACATTCATCCACCTGAAATTGTGGAAACATTACGGGGCACATCATGCAACACATGGATGGAACTACCACTGTACACCGTGCAACACCTTGTAGACTCTATGCCAAGACGTGCACGAGCTGTATTATGGGCAAAAGGTAGCTCCACGAGGGCTGCAATACAAATGTCAAGTTTATCGAAATGGTTTAAGGAAACTAAGTACCCACCATAGTACAAGTATTTGTACTTACAAGTTACTCGGTTCGAAACTCAACTGAGTAACTTAATCTCATGAAGCCTGTAGGAGGATAACAAAGCTAAAATGAATAGAAGTGTTTAAAACAGAGCTTTAGAAGCTAAATCTGCGATAAGTTCACTACAAAGCTTTATTAGGATCAAAAAATATATTTATTTCAGTTGCTATACAGCGTATTATAAGCTTAAATTGCAAAGTAATTACATTTTTGTGATTATATACGGATTATTGGGGTGGTTTTCTATGACTTCTGCGCCTGTGTTTAAATGTTTGCAGTCTAGCGTGTTGGGGAACCACTTTGTCTCTTTTCGGTGAGAATACGGTCAGACCTTATTACCCAGAATAATTCTGAAAAGGCCGTCAGACATTTCCGTTATACGAGACGAACTGGAACCTAGACCTTTCGAAATGAGTGCTACGTAACTCAGACAATAAACTGACAAAAAAAAAATGAATAGAACGATTCGAACAAAAGGAGTTATGGGATCATTTCCACAGGAGAAACTTTCATAATATCGCACATCATTACTTCAATCCTATATTTCTTCACATTTTCGAGAGGAAACAAGTGTACATGCATTCTCTGTTGCTCAACAGATTGATGCATGGTAATTAAGGAATATTTGAATCTCATTATCTAATTGTGCCTATGTGGTGATGTATGTGTTTCTCTGCAAACCTTGAATGGTTGAGAGTCCAGTACATTTTTTGTGACGTTATCGATGAGCTCCAAAATATAATTTAACCGAAACAGTCGCAGGAGGGAGAAGTCTTCAGCAGCTGAGAAGATCACTCCACGAACAACGCTGCCAGCACATCTTATTCAGAATTCCTGCAGCTCTGTAACGCCGAGGAAGGTAAGTCAATCTTCAAATGGTTACATATATAGCTGCTCATATCAGTATATATTAAATTATTCCTTCTTCTAGATCTGTTATCCGTCTCATTTTCTGAAATAAACTTAGGAAATATTTGATAATATTCCCTATAAAGTGCAGCAACCATTATCAGAACTAAATGAGTATACCATATACAGTAATCCTCGATTTTAAGAACTTCGATTTAATGGGCTTCAGATTTAACGCACGAAACAATTTCACCGATACTAAATTGTATTCCGACGGCCTCGCGTGTAGTAATATTGAAATAATAACGTCCTCCGCAAACCGGGTATAAATGGCCTAGATTCGAATCCTGTCAGTTATCCGAGGAATTTCATTAACTTCCATCACATGACTTAGACGGTCTCAAGCGAGGGGTGCATGATTTCTGTCCCTGAAAGCCGAGTTTTTTCAAGAAAACAGATAAATCAACCACAGAATGCACGCAATTTAAAGGCGCAATATAGTGACACCTCATAGCCTTAGTTTCTTTGGAGCTTAACACATAATTTAGTGCATTCTGAGTGAGCTTGTGAGATAGGGAAAACTGCGAACTCGTGAGTCACGGGAGTTCCCAGCAAGGATCTCACTCTGTTTATGGATAGAATAATTATAATTTTGCTATATACTCGTTTGTGCCCTGTTTCTTGTAATCTCGCTTAGAGTGAATTATCATGGCCTCTAAGAAAATTAAAAATAAATTAGTTAATGGAAGCAACGAATAATTTTTCAAGGGCTTTACCAAATAGTAATGATTCATCAATCATAACAAAAAAAAAAAACGAGCAGAAAGCTTTGATTTTTGTGTTTTATGCGCAAACCGAGAACATTGAGCATACCCATTGTGACGTAACAATTGAAATAGCAACATTTACTAGCAACAGACAATGGAAACAAAACAGGAAGTTTGCTTCTGCTTCACAATGAAAACAAAAGTATAAAAGACAGCTCAATGAAGAAGACTTCATTCTCCACAAACTAATAGAGCACAATTAGTTTGTGTGATTAATGCTATCCTGGATATGTGTTTCACTTTGCGTCCTCTTCAAAAAAAGCCTTGGTTCCAACAATTCCCTGATGAGGAACTCTTGAGGCCTTTTGAAGAGGACTGGTCTCAGACAAACTGCAGTATTTTATGTTTTGTATTCTCATAAACATAAAATCAGTATTGTTACAAAAGGTTTCTGGCAATACACGGACACAACACACACATGTCCCAATTGAAGGGATAGCGCATTGGCTGCGCGCGTTTAGTGCTGGATAATCTCCTTTGACTACCCGCATTGTCTGCTAATTGGGCACACTCGGTATTGAGAGTGGAGGTAGGAAGCTTTATAGAGAATTCCAAGCGTAAGGAAGTGGTGAGGTGGGCAAGAGGTCTGCTTGGAGTGCCCAAGGAAATGAGGAGGTTAGAAAGTGCTTGGTGGGAGAGTGAGGGTAGAGATGAATATTCGGGAGGGAGTGTGCAGGAAAAGTGTCCTGACACTTTTCGGTGGGTAATATTAAATGTGCATGAACATGGATATGCATGCGGAGGGGTTCAGGAAGAGCATCCTGGCATTTTGAGGTGGGTAAAATTATTAAATGTGCATGAACATGGATATGCATGCGGAGGGGTTCAGGAAGAGCATCCTGGCATTTTGAGGTGGGTAAAATTATTAAATGTGCATGTACATGGATATGCAAATTCTGTATATTTTCATTTCAAACCAAACACGAACTAGATAGGCTTTGGACAAAGATGCAACTAAGTTATGGCAAATGTGGCCACGGCTGCAGGCAACCTGTTGGTTGTTGTAGGGTTTCAGGCGCATTAACAATATAATATGTCCATAAATTGCGTGCGTTCTGTGGACGATTTGCTGTTTGCTGGACGAAAAACCCCAGTTTCCGGGAACGAAATCATGCTATCCTAGCCTGAGATCAACTAACTCAGCCACATTATGAAAAAAACGATAAAAATTCCTCGCGTCATTAACGGGATTTGAACTCAAATGCTTTTCAACCAGTGTGGGAGGACGGTGATTATACCAACTGCTATCCAAGAGAGCTCTGTAGGTGACGATTGTCTGCGCGGGTAGCACAGTGGTATCATCACCGCTCTCCCCACACTGCGTGGAAAAGGCCCGGGTTCGAATCCTGTCGATGACGCGAGGAACTTTAGTCGGCTTATTTCACTCCGTGGCTGAGTTAGTCGATCTCAGGTGGTCTCTAGATAGCAAGGTTTTTTCCCCCAGAAAGTGGAGTTTTTTGTGTGGAGCAAAACGGGCAAATCAACCAGAGAACACACGCAATTTACAAATATATGGGTAGATATAATCATTTACAGGGGATCATAATTTTTTTTTGTTCAATTAAATTATGAAATCCAACCTTTTCTCTATAAAAGCTTTAGGATTTTGGATAATAATTATTTGCATTTTATATTTTTAATATTCATTCAACAAATTAAAATAATGTTGATATAATTATAATTTAATAAAAATGAAAAATGCGTATTTATGTTTGGCCAAAAAACAACAGTGCGTCCCAGTTCCACGCTTTGGATCAGTTGGGTAGCGATGTGGAGCAGTAGGGGAAATTTACAGCCGTGTTCTCGCCTACAGGGCGATGTGAGGGTGACATATGGCACTATTTATATTTGAATTTAAATTTTAAAATACTGTCTAATAGGTTAGACAATATTTTGAAATTATTTATTATTACTGATGAAATAAAATTTCAAAGCATTGCAATGTTGTGCTAAAAGGTCTCGTATCAGTACACTCCAAGGAGAATTCAAAATACTCGATAAAGTTAGAATCTGGGGCCTGCCAGGCAATGCAATAAAAGGAAGCAATACTATTTTAATAATTTACATAAATTTAAATATAACCTTGCTAATTCTCTATCTGACCTAAAACGTTGTCCTGGAAAATGGGTACAATGCGTCAATAACACACAGGTTGCAAAACCCAAGTATGCTGTTGTAGTAGGGTTTTAGGAACATCGGCTACTAAGGCCCCACATTGTCTGTATTGTGTGGATGGATTTTCTATTTCGCTCTTTTTAGAAAGATTTCTCGAGACATTCGAAAGTTCAATAAAAGGGGATATCAGTAAAATAGGATATGTAGAAATCTGTTAACGCTTTTTTTTTTTAACGTGTCATATTGGCTATTCAAATATATGAATAACTATATTATATTTATATATTTATTATGGAATCACCTTTTCAATGGGGATGGTGTTTTCATAAGGAGCTGAAATCTGCGCATGAAATCAGCCCACATTAACATGAAGTGGTTGGTCAAATGGGACACGCACAAATTACAACTTTTCTCTGTCCAACGGACAACAGAAATGGCTCAAGAACTGGTGTTAAGAAGGCTACCATGCATACCTCGTTGATGATGGATGATTTTTGCTCATTGTAAATATGGTCATGGGCATTATGTTAGAAACTAATGTCTGGGATACATTTTCATGACACATCATACACGATTAAGATCGACACGAACGGTAATTATGCATTCCAATAGGCTGGCCTTATCAGTTTTCTACCAATCAGATGCTCAGCAGAATCCAAGAACTCAATGCTGATCGCTGTTTGCCACCGAAGCAGCTTATAGACGACATGATCTTATAACAACGAGCTCCCAGCTGATCATAATCATGTGAACAGAGCCATTCAACACCTGCAACTTTGAATTTGGTTTCAGTGGTTGTAGGGCTTTAGGCGCATCAGCAAATTAGGCCATATTGCCCCGTATATAATATGTCTGTAAATTGCATGTGTTCTGTGGTCGATTTTCTGGTTAGTGGACGAAAAACCATGCTGTCCCCACCCGAGACCGACTAACGTAACCAAATTGTGAAAACGGTCCATAAAAATTCATTTCGTCATTTACGGGATTCGAACTCGGGTCTTTTGCATCCGGTGTGGGGAGCACGGCGATTATACCAATTTCACTACCCACGAGGACTTGGCTACAGCTCCTCCAGATGTGGATGGATGACGCGCCACAGCAGGAGATTCTTCTTTGTTGAAAAAATAAACTTCTGCCCTAAAGGATGATGGACATAATCTTAATATGTTGCATATCAATATTTTAATATTATAGAGAGTCAATTCATGTTGTATGGCTTTATAAAGTGCATTTTAAGGGTCACTGAATGTTTCTCCGCAACTGCTTTTCTCATGACTAATGAAATGTGAATGTCGACAGTTTCCGATGGATTGTTTCAAGTATCTATCACTGCATTTTTGGAAATAATCCTTGCTTTAAAAAACATATTATTAGAAAATTGCAGAATACTTTGAAAGGCGATTTAAGGAATAAATGTAAAATACATGCGGTTACACGATTCAAAATTTTACAAAAGTTACCTCTATTTTAATTCATAGGAATTGTTTTCTTCCAAACTGTCTGCGCGGTAGCACAATGGCAGCGTCATCGTCATCGTCCTCCCCACACCGGGTGGAAAAAGGCCTGGGTTCGAATCCCGTCGATGACGCGAGGAACTTTAATGAGCCTTTTTTTACTCCGTGGCTGAGTTAGTCGGTCTCAAGAGTCGACAGCAAGGTCCCCCCCCCCCCCCCAGAAACTGGTGTTTTTTGTCCAGTGAAACAGACAAATCGACCTTACAACACATGCAATTGATAGACATAAGACACACACAGAACGGCAGATGAATTTAATTATTCGGGTGGCCTAAATACAAAGGTTTTTTTCCTTCCAAACTCTCCTTGTGACTAATGTGATCCCGACAACAAGTCGAAAACTTTTGGCCCTTTAGGAAGGTATGTAATTTTAAATATTTATTACTGTATATTTATACATTCGTGATTTTTAACGATGTTTAATTAAAATAAAAAACCGTTTACATTGAATTTCTCGAGGTTGTGAGGCGTGTTGGATGGATCTGGTGTCGGATTGGGGGCCTTCTGATGTGATTCTGGGGAAGTCTAAGCATTCAGATCCTCTGGCTGCCTGAGGATCTGAATGCAGAAAATGAAAAAGACCTGGGAGTAATTGTGCAGCCAGATATGAAGTTTTCTGAGCAATGCAGACAGGATGCCAGGGCAGGTCATGGGGTATTGTCAATGATATACAGGAATTTTTCTAGTAGGGAAAAGCAGGCGATTATCCTTTTGTATAAGGCAATGCTCAGGCCACACCTTGAGTACTGTATACAGGTCTGAAGGCCTCATTTTAGGAAGGTTGTAGAGTTGCTTGTGAGTGTAGAGAGAAGGGCAACAAGAGTGGTGAAGGGAACGAAGGGATCCTCTTACCAAGAAAGGCTTAAGTTCTGCAAATTGCAGTGGCTGGAGACTTAGGCACCTGCGAGATGATCTGATTGAGGGGTATAAGGCCTTGAATGGGTTGAGCACGCTGAATTCTGATGGGATTTTTCCGCTTGCTCAGATTACGAACCTGAGGAAGCATAAATTCGATTTGAGGAAAGACAGTTGTAGAATAGATGTGCGGAAATTTACCTTTTTTAGCCAGCGGGTGGTTAATTGCTGGAACAAACTTCCATCTGTCATTTTGGAAGTTGATAGCTTAAATAAATTCAAGGAGGAACTGGACAAACTTTTAGAGGAAATTGATGTATGAAAATTTTTATTAATTTTTATTTTTTTGACTAATGCTACATAAGCTGATAAGCTTTCTTTCTTGCATCACATGCCTCCATTACTACTGCTAATGTAAAGTCTGACGGTTGATATTCTCTTCCCATACTCCTATTCCTTCCCTCCCTTTTTTCGCTGACCGTGATCCTCAACTAGTTAGTAATAGTGTATGTAAGGCTACACTTTTGTACTATATTTTTACCTGCTGTCATACCGGGTGGGTAAAGTGCCTGCCTGGCAACCCAAAGGTCGCGGGTTCGAATCCCGCCTCGGGCTTGGATATTACGATTATGTTGAAATAAAGCAGAAGTATCTTGATTTCTGCGTGCACGTGAAAGGCTGGTTTGCGTCATAAAATAGTGAGCTCATGCGTTCACCATGGAGTGCACTTTGAAGTTAATCTTTTTGCGGGATGATTCAGATATGAGTGAGTTTTAGTATAATATTTTGGATTAAGATAGCCAATTCATCAGTAGTAAAGTGAGAAAAATAATCAAAATTGTCAGAGAGATCAGCAAAAACAGGCTTATTAAATTTTTTCTATTTTATATTAAGCAAAGAATATCACAGCAACTCCCTAGGAAATTGTTCTGTGGTCAGAAGTGGTATAACCAATGTGCACCTGGCTATCGATATATAGAGCAACATTATTAATAGATGCCAGTGACACATCAATATTCGATTGGCCTGGCGAGTTACTGAGTTAAAACGGTAGATTAGGAAAATTCGTAACAAAAAATTGATGCGAGAATTCAGGTCCTTAAGGAGTTGACCTCTGGAACCAGCATTTTCACTGTTCCAGAGACTGGATTTCGAGTTTCTTCCATTAGAATGATAACTAGTTCAAGGTTTAAAACATTTATAGCAGAATCAAGGTACTGAAGATATGGAGTGATATTTTATTATTAAAATCAGTTTATTATTTTACAGTTTATTTTACTGCTGACCTTCGGATATCGTCCGAAGGTCGGCAGTAAAAACAGATCAGGTAAAAAGAATGAGTAGCACAAGTTATTTGCATGCAATTATCAAACTGTGAGCACAGGGAAGAGACTTTTAACACCTCTAAACTTTTATTAAAGACGATAATGACAGTTTTCGGATTTTCATGTTGAGGCTCAATGATCCTTGAGGAAAGTGAGAAGTCCAATAAAGTGAAAAAGCTCTTGTAAACAGATAATGTCCTAAGACATAATATCAAAAAGACGCCTGGTTTCATTAGCAACTGATCTAGACCTTGAGCATTTATTTTTGTACAATTTATAGTTTAGATTCCAACGTAACTGGTTCAGGATCATAATCTCTATCATAATTAGTTACATTAGGCGTGAATAGTACGTGATATTGTTGTTTCTTGACTTCTGAGATATTTCGGGCAAGCAGGATTCCTGATTGAATGCTTGGCATCCCATTTCTTACGCTTACAGTTTGCACATGAACGCTGATTATCTTTGGAAGGATATTCGGTATAGACGTGTCCTGAACAGGCACAATGCCCAGAGGTAAGCAAAGCCTTTCCACAAGAATTTGAGGTGTGACCATAGGATAAGCAGTTAAAATACTTGATCATAAAATAGTAAGAAAATACTGTGAAAGATTTGATCTTTTTGGGCTGACTAGCCAATAAATATTCGACCAAGTGAAGTAAATATGCAAAAGAGATGAGGGAAGAAACTAAGCATCCAATTAGAGGAAATTTTAGAAAGTGATTTGGTTTTAAAACGGAAGTTAGTCTTCACGAATAAAGCCATAGTACTTTAGGGTTTTGAAGAATATGTCCGTCAAGAATATCCTCCTTAGAGGGATCATTGTCTATATCAAATACGAGGATTACTGGATTCAATTCCTTAGGTGTCTCTGTAGCAAAGTCTGCATCTGATAAGGATTTAGAAGTGATGGTTCGAATTTCTTCTTTAGAGTGAGTTTCAATTACAACACCTTTATTCTTTATTAATCTTCGAGCTTTTACTTCCTTCACAACACTTTTTAGGGTTTTCATCACTTTATTACTTTTAGAAAGTGAAGAAGGCAAGGATGTTTTAATGATAACAAGATTCTATATTTTGCTACTAGAAACAGAAGGTTGAGATACTTTGGGTATTCCTGGAGCAAAAGGAGATTGAGAAGAGGAAGTTTTTGATGAAAAATTTGCGCCAAAAGACAATTTAACGATAGAGGCATAAGAACGGAAGCCCATAAGTATAGAATTTTTGAATTCTTGTATTTGAGTATGCTGAAGCTCCACTTGAGCTTTAGCTTTTCATTATCAATGACGAGAGAGTTGAAAATCTGTTCTGAATTACTCCAAGACTTGAGGATTATTATAGCTTGCATTATAGTAGTCTTACTGGCTTTGTTGAATAGGAATCCTTCTAATTCTTTCCGCAAGAGAGAAACGCCTTCTTGTGACGGCACGATTTTTATTTGATATCCTGACTTTTCTAGAATCAGATGACATATGATCAGAAGGTGGTTTGTCCTCTAAATTATTATTTCGAAGATATGAATATCTTCAATATATTCACAAAGAACAGTAATTTCTGAATTATCACTATTGAGTTTTAATTTTGCTAACTCCATTTAACCATTGGAATGTTTCAGTAGAATAGGGAAAAGTAATAAGTTGCTTGCGAGACAGGAAGGCAATAAAGAGAAGAAACAGAAGTTTTGAGAATTTCTTTAAAAGAAGTAAATGCAAGTCAGAATTTCCAGAAAACTCAGTGCAACTTGTGGCGAATTAAACGTTGGTCAAGAGAGTTTCAGCGTTGGCTTTCTCTTGGGCCATTAGTTTAGTCAAAGTTACCGCTCGTGTCACCTGAGATTGTAATATAGGCGTAAGGCTAGGAGTAATAGGGAGAAAATCAATAAGATAATCACTCCAATATGTGCTAACGTGATCTTGGGTTGGCTTAATTGGCCTTCCTTGTTCAAGCTAAACTATTTGTGTTAGAAAGTCTTTTGTCAATAAGGTTGGTTATGCAGATTTGAAACTAGTAAAATAACTTTACTAGATATCTTCTTCCAGAAGCTGATTTACTCATTTTGGAGATTCTAATTTTCTCTTCCCGACGATACCAAATACGATTATTATTAACTGTTCACACTTGGATAATCAAAGCTAAGTGGCAGAGCACTTTTTTACATAACTGAGTCACGTCTATATGCGCAAATAAAAAGCATATTTGCGGAATGGATAACGGCACCAATGCATTAACGGAAGTCCTCGTATCAGGCACAGCAGAAACGCCGCGGCCGTTCTCCACCTGTGGCCTAAGTTTGACTCCACCTCAACGGGAGGAAATTTTATGGGCTTTTTCAAGAGTTAATCGGTCTTGTGCGTGGGTTTCATGGTTTTATTTTCCTCCAGAAAAATCTGATTTTAATTCACAACAACAAAACAAACAAACCGGCCCATAAAATACTGCATCTGATGCTGCAATTTTTTAAATTTAGAATTTCAAAATTTTAATTTAGAAACCATGTTATAACGATGCAACCTAGTTCGAAAAAACGTAAATCGGATACTTCCTGTATGCGAAGGTTGATTTTTTTTTTCATTCTCTCTCTATCTCTTTTTAAGGAAAGCAAAAAAGGCAACCTTCGAACAAGGCCTAGTGAAAATAATTACCGACACCCATCGGGGTCACTGTATTAGCATAGCGGACTACATTAAGGAAGAATGTATTTGGATATAAAGAAATGCCAACATCATTTTCCAGAAGGAAAACACACGTCCACATTTTGCACTTTTTTTTTCTTTTTTTGCCAAAGCAGGGCAGAAACGTCTGTGTTTTGTGCCTGTAATTAAGCGTATTCTGTGGTCGGTTTGTATATTTTGGTGAATGAGAAACCAGAGTTTCTCGGGGGAAAAAAGTTGTGCAACCCACAATGACCAACCCGGCTGTGATGTCAACTATTTCAGTTATCCCTTGTGACTCGTGATTGTTGAATTACTTGAAGGACATCATGTAAATTATCCGCGCTGTTTGACCAGGTTAGGGGTGCCGCTTTCTAATTAAAAAAAATATATAAAATATCGTGGTTAGGGGTCAGCGACACGGATGGAACGCTTGTCGTTCCTCCACGTTGATATGTCCAGCGGAATTTTTACAAGTGCTGGCCAAGCCTGACGCTCTTGGTTTTATTTTGTTGTTTCCTTCACCCAGCGTCAATGCAAACGTTTATAGTATTTAGTAGTCACGGGCTTGAACCCTAGTCCCTCAAAGAGCGCGTGCCACTGCACTCGCTCTCCTGACCACTCGGCTACGCCATAGCCCATTAAGGACATCATGTATTCATTTAAAAGGCCTCTGGAGTCAGAACTCTGTAATTCATCTGTAATGCTACTAAATAACCCTGACTCGAATCTATAAAACGCCTTTGTTATGATAATATAAAATACATGCGCACTGTTCTTAAAACTGAATATTAAAATATTAAAACAAAATAAATGTTGTATAACAAGAATAATATATAAAATTAAAAGCGATAAAAGTTGTCTAAAATCTCTAGAACCACTAACATAGGAGCTTTCGGCAGCAGCAGCCGCCTTCATCAACTATAGTGGTTGCAGGAGGACCGACAATCTCTATGTACCACAAACGTTTCAGCAGGTCTGCGTCATGAACTATGGTATCTGCGCACGGTTCACTTCTCGTGCATTGGAATCGGAAAGTGGACGGGCCACTCTAAACCGTTCGTCTCTTCGTAGGATAAGGGCTTCAAAGAGTGGATGAATGCGACAGCCCTTATCCCTATTAAGACTGTAGCTCTCGGACGAACATATTCTTAAACTCTCCAGCCATTTCCGGTTCCAAAAGCCATGTGCCCCAGGAGCACCATTGAGAGGTGTTTAAGAGGTATGAACAACAGTCGCAGGGATGCTTTTACACCTGTTTCCACCGCATACATCCCCTACTATTCGGGCATTTCGGAACCCATTTCCCGTATCTTGTGTTCGTGTAAAATACGCTGTGTGTGCAGCTGCCAGGTTGGAGGCTGCACACAGTAGTGTCAACAACCAAAGATCGTATTTCGGGTAATGACACTAGTGGGGTTATATATGAAATTGAGTGTCCTAAATTGTGGAGGGTGTTATGTGGGAGAAACGAAACGCAGACTGCGGGATCGCCTCAGGGAACACAATAGAGCCCTTAAGACTGCAAATTACGGAGGTTCAGCTGTAGCTCAACTGGGAAACTGGGCATTGCATTACAGCTAAAGAAGCCGTGATCGTGGATAAGGCACATGGCTTTTGTAACCGGAAATGGCTGGAGAGTTTAAGAATATGTTCGTCCGAGCGCTACAGTCTTAATAGGGATAAGGGCTGTCGCATTCATCCACACTTTGAAGCCCTTATCCTACGAAGAGACGAACGGTTTATAGTTTATAGCCCGTTCACTTTCCGATTCCAATGCACGAGAAGTGAACCGTGCGCACACACCACAGTTCATGACTCAGACCTGCTGAGAAGTATGTGGTACATATAGATTGTCGGTCATCCTGCAACCACTATAGCTGATGAAGGCAGCCGCTGCTGCCTAAAGCTCCTGTGTTAGTGGTTCTAGTGATTTTAAACAACTTTTATCGCTTTTATATATTTTATTCTTGTTATACAACATTTATTTTATTTTAATCATCTATATAATATCGGTGTAGATACACCATAGACAACTCTTAGAGACTACAAAGTAGTTGTTGTAGTAGGCATCATTTGCTCTGTTTATCATATTGTGCTCTTCCTTCACGACGTTGCCATGATATTGCACTACCTCGAATAAGTAAGTAACGCTTCACTAATAAGGCGCCTCCGTAGCCAGGTGGGAAGGAGCAGCAGTGCATAACACACGCTTATTGATTAGACCGGGGTTCGAGCCCGTCACCACCAAATGCGGTGTATGCGGAAAGGTCAGGGAATTACCACCGCATATCCCCGGAGCAATATGGCCTTAGTTGCTAATGCTCCTAAAAACCAAATAACAAACAAACAAGCTTCACTAATAGAGAAGACTATTGTTATTTATTCTCAGTGAGTACCACAGACGAGATAGCACCGTTTGAAATATGGTATGGGATAAAGATATGTTATCCTCATACTATTAGACTTAGGAAAGCAAAAAAGATGTAGAAAGGTGATAGTAGGAGAGGAAGAAATGCCGTAGAAGGAAGAAAGGGGCAGTTACTCCTTCAACTCACACTGCTCATAAATTCCTCGAACAGGCAACGCTTCCCCAGTAAAGATTGTTGTTACCTATTCTCGGAAACTCAGTGACTACCAGGCTCCCCGTGGTGACCGTTTCAAGGATATTGGTCTATCATCGGTGGGTGGGTAGGTACCTTGGTATTGCAGACATGACGACCCAGTTGTTGAAGATAATCACAATATGAGAGATGCCAAAAGGTGTATATGACAATATATAAAAATAACTAAATGCACAAGGCATAATACGTTAAGAGATTATTATCTATATATAATATCGGGGTAGATACCATATACAACTCTTAATAAACTACGAAGTAGTTGTTGTAGTAGCCATCATTTGCTCTGTTTCTCATATTGTGCTCTTCCTTCACGATGAGTTGCCATGATATGCCAATAGCCTTGAAACGGTTCCGTCTGGGTGGTGGTACTCACTAAGAATAAGTAACAGTAGTCTTCTCTATTAGTCAAGCGTTACTTATTCGTGGTAGTGCAATATCATGGCAACTCGTCGTGAAGGAAGAGCACAATATGAGAAACAGAGCAAATGATGCCTATTACAACAACTACTTCGCAGTTTCTTAATTTTTATTTTTTTGGTAGTTGTTGGCGCATCGGCTTCTATGGCCGTAATGCACCTCCCAAGGTTTTTGCAGTATTTTGATCCAAGCCCGAGGCGGGATTCGAAGCCGCGACCTTTCGATTGCCATGCAGGCACTTTACCACCCGGCTAGCCCGGTCGGTGTAGTTTCTTAAGAGTTGTATATGGTATCTACGCCGATATTATATAGATAATAAACTCTTAACGTATTGTGCCTTCTGCATATATACAGTTATACGAACAGTACGCATGTATTTTATTTTATCATAATAAAGGCGTTTTATAGATTCTAATCAGTGTTATTTAGTAGCACTGCAGATGGACATCATGTATTGTGGCAAATTCCTCTCGTCTTTGAAAAGGCGGTTGTTCCAATATCATCAAGCTTCCCGCTAGATGCGAGGACCAGTAATTCGTGATATTTATGAAGTGTCCAGTTTCTGAAGAAGAGAATGAGAGAGAAGAATTTTTTTTTTTTTTTTTTGTCTTTCGATTCACTTCATCTCTATCCATTGGATTTCCTTTTTTTTACATACATATATATTTTTAATTTTAGTGAAGTCTCAATATGCTACACGAAAAAGAGGAACTATCAGAAGTGACAGCTTCCGATATGTTTCATAATGTTAGGGAAACATGTTATTTGAGATGGTTCCCTATTGCTTTTCACATTCATGTGTGCAGGTGTATCCAAGGGCGAATTTCACAGTTGCAGGGAAAAAACAGTCGAAATAACAGCCTTGAACATCTATCGTTACATATACAGTAATCTGCTTGCTAAGCCAAGTGACACGATGGCTGCCGGATGTTTATTGAACAAAGAGTGGAAGTCACGAAGAATGAAACCGAGATTTCTTGGTGGGTACATGGTAATGTCTAAACCAGCCTTTCTCGACCTTTTTATCCTGGAGGAACCCTTGAAATAATTTTCAGGTTTCAGGGAACCCCCTGCATAAAAAATTATTATATCTACAGCTCCTGGTACGCTAACATGATTAATATGTAGGTTAGTGCAAATGCATCATTTTAACATAGCTATCTACCAAAGTAGTTAAATTAATTAATTAAATTGGCATCGTTTTGGTTATATCTCATATTGTGATGCCTTCACAACGAGTTTCCATGGTATTGTACTACCTCGAATAAATAACCAGTGGAGAAGACTATTGTTATTTATTCTCAGCGGATAAGAGGGAATAGAACAACTGCCCATTTTATGGCTGGTTTCTCCGCATTTGCTGCATGTTCTCAGACATTCGTTGCTAATATGTCCAACCTCTTTGCAAATGAAACACCGCCCTTTCGTGCAGTGTATTCCTAAATAGTCCAGGCTACCACATTTTAAGCACTTTTTCACTACCCCTCTGTAATTCAAAAGTAGTCGATTTGCCACGACATATATAACGTTGGGCACTGGCTTTCTCATCTCCAGTTGAACCGTAACTTTACCTGTATAAAGCTCAGGGAAACCCTCCCACGCATGCATATCGATATTCGTTACTTTGCCGTATCCTTCCAGTGAGTTTGTAAAATGTGTATTCGGAATTTCAATCGAGTAACGCTCTATAGTAATGTATTTTCTAATACTTCCTACCAGATGGAGATGTACCATCTGGTTTTCAAAGGGAAAGCCTCTTAACAAAATATCTCTGGTTAAGCAATCTTTACACACTATTTGATATTTTCTCATCGGCGGGAGAGTAAACCCCTAAAAGAAAAGAAAAAAACGTGCCCTAAGGCACTTAATCCCACTCAGGCAACTATACCTGAGTCAGCAAAACTTAAACTTACAGCAAATAACTTAAAATTATAACTTACTCTACCCAGTAAACTTTTCCTCAGACGGCGACGAAATCCCAGCACCGTTTCAAGATAGTTGACTTCTCTTCGGTGGGTGGGCAGGTACGCTGGTGTTGCAATAGTGACAACCCAGTTATGAAATATAACTTCACAATATGAGAGATGCCTGATGGTGCGTAGTGATATAGACTATAAAGTGTTTAAGGGCAAAGGCCTCATGCTACGAGGTAGACTGACTAATATGTAGGTTAGTGCAAATGCATCATTTTAACATAGCTATCTACCAAAGTAGTTAAATTAGTTAATTAAATTGGCATCGTTATATTTCATAACTGGGTTGTCACTATTGCAACACCAGGGTACCTGCCCACCCACCGAAGAGGAGCCAACAAGCTTTGAAATGGTGCAGTCTGGGTGGTGGTATCCGCTGAGAATAAATAACAATAGTCTTCTCCACTGGTGAAAGTGTTATTTATTCGAGGTAGCACAATACCATGGCAACTCGTTGTGAAGCCAGTCACAATATGAGATATAACCAAACCGATGCCGATTTAATTAATTAAGTTAACTACCTTGGTAGATAGCTATGTTAAAATGATGCATTTGCACTAACCTACATATTAGTCATTCTATCTCGTAGCATGAGGCCTTTGCCCTTAAATACTTTATAATCAACATGATCAGTAAGTTGTAGATATAATAATGCAATAATAATTGTCAATGCTTTTTTGAGTAGAGAATAATATTTTTCTGTGTATCTGTTTCTTTTGGCAAACTTATTAGTCTAACTCTTTATGTGTGGTTCCTCCTCCCCACAAAGGATAATAACCAGAATGCAAGTCAGTAGCGTAGATAGAGGAAACTTCAGTTTTACTTTTGTATAATTTCCCCCTTGATTTTAGGCCTATATATGCATAAAAATATAGGCCTGAAAATAAAAAATATATCTTAAAGGCCTATAAATGCATAAAAAGTGTTATTTTTGAAACTAAAAACAAAGAATAAAATTTATCTTTTTAATGTGAAACCTGGCCTTATTTTCTGCTGCACAAATACCCAATTCTGGGTCGAACTTCTTGAGATAAGCACACACGGATTTCATCTTCAACTGAAATGAGACGATTTCTGCCCTTGCTCTTAATGCTTGTTGAACAAGAAAATGCTTGCTTCCACATGTAAGTACAGTACTTGAAAACATTCAACTGGTTCATGTAATGAAAAATGTCTGCTATGTAGGCTAGTTTCTGCAGCCATTCTTCATCTTCAAAGCACTCAGCAAAATCTGGCCTACTATTTTCTTGAACGTACTCCTGAAATTCACCTTTCAACTCAAACACCCTGTTCATAACTCTTCCTTTGCTAAGCCACCGGATTTCTGTATGTAGCAGGAGATTTATATGCTCTTTATCCAGATTTTCACACAGTGTTTTAAACATTCTCGAGTGAACTGGTCTTTGTTTAATAAAGTTCACCATTTTTATAGCATCATCCAGAACTTTTTTAATTTCATCTACAAGAGGTTTTGACACCAGCACCTCTCTGTGAAGAAAGAAGGGTTTTGTGACAACGTCAGGAATTTCTTTTTCTACACTACAGGCGAAACCCCTCATGGAGCCAACCAATTATGAGACACTAACAGTACAGATGCCAACACAGTTCCTCCAACACAGGTCTTTAGCATTAGCATAGGCACATGATGCAACGAAGGAAGCTTACATAGCATCAGACAAAAAAAAAAAAAAAAAAAAAAAGCACCCCCTTCTCATTTCACCCATTCACTCACTCCAAAACTTTGTCCAGTTCTGCCTTGAATCTGTTTAAGCAACAATTTCTCCAACGACAGATAGAAGTTTGTTCCAGCAATCAACCACCAGCTGGCTAAAATGCAAACTTCCGCATAGCAATCCTACTCAATTTGAATTGATGCCCTCACAGCTGAGTATTCTGAGCAAGAGGAAGAATCCCATCAGCATTGAGCATGGGATTCATCATCAAATCATCAGCATCATCAAACCATTCAAGGCTTTATACACCTCAATCAGATCATCCCGCAGATGTCTAGTCCCTAAGCACTGTAATTTGCAAAACTTAAGCTTTTCTTCGTAAGAGCAACCCTTTGTTCCATTCACTAATCTTGTTGCCCCTCTCTGTACTCGTTCCAACAGCTCTACATCCTTCTTAAAATGAGGCTTCCAGATCTGTGTACAGTACTCAAGGTGTGGCCTGACCATTGCCTTATACAAGGGGATAATCGGGATAATCACCTCCTTATCCCCTCTAGAAGAATTGCTGTATATCATTGACAAGACACCATGAGCTATTCTTGCAGGCCGTCTGCACTGTTCAGAAAACCTCATATCTGCCTGCACAATTACCCCAAAGTCCTTTTCACTCTCTACCACTGTCAGTGTAGTACCACACAGTTGATACGTCACTCTGGGGTTACTGCTTCCCATATGCAGTACTTTACATTTGTCAATGTTAAACTTCAGTTGACACCTCTCAGCCTATCTGCTCAACTTTTCTAGATCCTGTTGTAGCAGAGTACTGTCATTAACCCTGCCGACCTTCTTATCGTCTGAAAACTTGGACATTAAGCCTGATATACCATCATCAATATCATTAATGAACACAGAAAACAACAATGGACCCAACACTGAACCCTGGGGGACTCTACTAATAACATTAGCCCACGAAGAGCAGCGTCCATTGATTACCACCCTCTGTCTTCTCCCACTCAACTATCCCTTTATCCATAGCAGCAATTTGCCTCCAATACCACACTGCTCCAATTTGTGCAGCAGTCTTCCATGTGTAACAGTATCAAAAGCCTTTCTAAGATCCAAATACTGTATATGATACCAAAATTATTCTTTGCATCCAGTTCTTTTATGACTACATCATAGTATCCAATCAAATTGGTGAGACAAGACTTCCCTTTAGCAAACCCATGTTGTGTCCGAGCTATAGCTGAAGTCTTGTCTAGATGAACCTGCAGTGCTTCTTTAACCAGTGCCTCCATTAATTTTCCTGGAACAGAAGTTAAACTAACAGGTTTGGTTAGTTTAACAGAAGTTAAACTAACCAAATGTTTGGTTAGTTTAACAGAAGTTAAACTAACCAAACAATTGGAGCGAGTGAATGGGTGAAATGAGAAGGGGGTGTTTTTTTTTTTTTTTTTTTTTTGGCTGATGCTTTGTAAGCTTCCTTTCTTTGATCTTCGTTTGTGAATTGGGGTCACATTTGCACAACTCCAGTCCATGGGTACCTCCCCTGAGTCCAAAGAAGCTCTCATAATTATGGCAAAGGTTTGCTTACTTCCTTTGCTGCCTCCTTTAATATAACTGGATAGATCCCATCCACCCCGGGTGCCTTTTTTATGTTTATCTTCAACAATTTCTCCTCCACTTTGCTCCCAATTATTACAAAATCATCTAGCTCACTGCCAGAGTTTAATTTTCCTCTGGCATTCACCTCCCTGAATAACTCCTCATGTGTGAATGTAGATGTAAAATATTCCTTCAGTTTGTTTGCTATCTGAGCAGGATCATCAACAGTTGAACCACTGATGTCAAGTGACCAATCTGATTCATCCCCTTCCTTCTAGAGTTTTCTTTGCATCCCTTGCCAAATATTTCTCGTAATTTGCCTTTTCCTGCCTAATCTGCTTTGTGACTTGGTTACAGACAAGCTTATATCTATCATAGGCTTCCATGTCACCTGTTAATTTATATGTATCCCATGCATTTTTCTTCTCTGCCATATGTCTTATTAGTTCATCTGACATCCATTTAGGCCTAAATCTTGAACAATATTTCTTAGTTGGTATGAAAAACCTAGGAGCTTCCAACATTATTTCTTTGAATGCTTCCCATTAGTTTCCAGATATGAAGACAAAACATTAAATATATCTTGGCTTTTGCTTGTTTTGGGCAACTCTTTGAAGCAAAAAAAGTTCTCTTGAATTTCACCATCATTTACAAATGCTACAGCATGACATTTATTGGTGAAATTTGTTGACTCATCAACCTGGATAGAGAAGCTGTTGTTTTTCAGTTTATCACACAAAACCTCTTCAGCAACATGTGACATGTCATCCATAAGTCGACTTATTGTACTGCTTGAGAGTGAAACCTTTTCAATTTCTTGTACTACATCTTGTTTTTGCATTTTAATCACTATAATTTTACATGTTGGCATTATTAGGTTCTCACCAACTGTGGGAAGTTTCCTTTTCTGGGTGATAAGTTCTGTGTGTAAATAACTTACTTTCTGAGCCTTTTCACTGAATGCGACTTTTGTAAGAAAAGCTTTACTCTGTTTGTTTTGAAATTCCAATATCCGTTTAATAAAATGGACAGGCAGTGCAACCAATAAAAAACTGCAATCACGAAGTTTTTAGAAAACTAATGTTTATTGTTCTCTCTCTCTCTCTCTCTCTCTCTCTCTCTCTCTGTGTGTGTCCTCTCCCCCGCATCAGCCTCATTTCCAATATAACTTTCTATTTGATTATGAAAAATCCATAATTATGGAAATGCCATAATCACTTATTCCATTATGACCTCTCGATTATGTCCATCCCTACAATGAAACCTCATAAGTAATTCGGCTGATCTATACAAGGGTGCAATTGTAGCAGCGAAATTTTGCGAATTATTTCAAAATAGAAGGGTAAAATATATGTGGTGCCAGAATTAGGGTATAACAAACGAGACCCACGTCCCAGGTACAAAATTCTAAGGAACCCAAGGATTATATTAATTCATAACGATGGCTGCACGGAGAGGGAGTAAAATCAATAATAATTCTCACAATTCTTCTCCCTAAGGGACTGTATTTTATACTTCCCTCTTTACCTCATCCAACGCTCATTCTATATCCCAGTGATCATTCCAATATTATTAGGGTCCTCCCCAGAAAGATCAGTCGATTGTGGGGTTGGCCCTAGGCTAAGTGTTAAATGAAGAAAAGCTCAACATAACCCGCACAAGCCAACACCAATACACACTATCTGGCTTTGCAGAGTACTGGAAACACCAGAAGAGTAATGAATTACATACAACAAATATACAATATAAAATGGCATTTCTGGGGGCTGCGGCTCCGGAGATATCATTAGATTCTCCAGGATTACAGGCTGAAAACTATCAGCTGGTAAGATTGTTGAAAATTGACAGTTATATAGGTCCAATTGGAACACAGTTGCTCGATATTTAGACTGAACCACTTCACAAGATTTATCTTAATGGACGCAAACATCCGTTGTAGACTTCTGAACTGGAGATAATTGATGTAGCAGACTCTCTTTGGTTCTGTTTCTATCCTTCGTCTGAGAGGAAGGGAAATAATTTCAGAAAGGCTTGATGCGTCCAGTTCTGATGGAGTAATTTCGCCAAAGTGTTGATATTGGTCCTGATTATGATTAATTCCCAGAGGATTCCAGTTAAAGGTGGTATAAAGGATGCTTCATAAGAGTGTAAGAAGTTTTTTGTTTGTCCTGTGTGTGTGTGTGTTTATTGTTTTCTGTTTAAAATCAAATCAGAGAGAAATAAGAATTGTTCTTTAAAATATAAATTTCTTGTTTTATTCTTTGTAGGTTTATCTCGAGTAATACTAACGAATTTGACTTCATTCTCGGATATTTAAGAAAGATGAATATTACACGCTACGGAAGTATACGGTAAGGTTTTGACTATAACTTTCATCTATAATTACAAATTTATACTGTTTTCAAGTGTACAATTTTTTTTTTCTATATAACAGCTTCCCTCACACTCTTTAAGACTAGTTTTAAATAAAAAGACATTAAGAATAAACTAAAACATAAATAAAATAAACGTATGATGTAATGAATTATAATAAGTGAAATCCCGCTAGAAAATGTTGTATAACTTGTATTTATAGATATAAATTGTATTCATAGTAAATTCAAGAAAAAAGAGTGAGGGTGAAGACAAAGAGCAGAAAATAAAATTTAAGGGGCGAAATTGAGAGAGAGATCACCTATTTTTAAAAACAGACCGTAAATCTGTATAAACACTTATTTTCTAGATCATGTCTTCTATTGCCAATCGTCATTTTGCTCACGGGACAACTTACAGCCCAAAAGTTATCACAAAGACAAAAGAGAAATGTGGAAGAAATAACTAGCGACATCATCGACGATGCCTTCGTGAACGCTAAAAAGAAAGTTGCCGATTTGGACGAAAATTCAGGTGAGTTTTAAACCACAAAATAAGAATTGAAGTCAATGCAATTAGTTTAAATTCAGCAAAGTCAGATTAAAACGAACTCGTTTTACACTATTTGAAAATTAAGCGCTTTTTTGGGAACTCCTCTCTAATAGCGAGTAGGTTCCCATCGATTAATTTAGAGCTTTAAACCTATGATAAAGTTATCATCATTAACGAACTATTTGAAAACGGCACCTGCCGCTGTAGAAAAACAGTTTTGATAAACTCAGCACGTTCCTCTACCGCTCATAAAATGACGCCATCATGGGTGATTGATGTATATATTTTTTAACAAGTAATATTTTTCAAAAATAATATTAAAAAAAAATTGTAATGTATATCCATATTGTAAGAAGAACACAAATGCAAAACCAAAAGTTGGTTTAATTAATTAAAATCTGAAAGAAATCAGTTTTCAGTAAACTTCTTAATGTTGTTCTGTAGTTTGCTCAATTGATATTACTGTTCTTCACGCAGACATAACATAGGAGCACTCGGAGACGAGACTCAACTTTAGAAGCTCAGCTTTTCAGAAAAACTAACTGGCCAGCAATTAATGACAATGAGAAGTATGGACTGGTACGCATACAATGAAATTAAAGAAGTTAATGTCCTCACAGACAAATTCTTCAACGCAGTCAGCTACATAGTTAATGCCACTGAGCTTCTCTACAAAACAACCGGTATCCCGTCTGGCTAACAGCTGAACTAAAGTAAAAAAATTGTCGCAAAGCTTCAAGAGATCACGAGGTAAAGCACATTTAGCCCAATTCAAAGAACTTCGACAACAGATTGTTGTTGATCAATAAACAGCACAATAGATACACCGTATCGATACATGAAACTCTTGCTACGAAAATCGACACAAAACCTTTTTGGAAGCTGGTGAACAAGCCAAAGACACACATCCTAATATTTTGAATCCTTGCCTCATGCGGACAATCCTTACTTAGACCTCGGGCGAAGGTGGTTCGGTCTGCTGAAATTTTCGAGCCTTTAGCGATTAACGATATCACAGACCTGCTTGTAACTTCAAAGTGTTAAAAGTAAAGCGTGACATTAGAACCACACTAGAACCAACTCATCAGCCATATGTGTGATATGTATACAGAGTGATTCAGGAGGAAATATAAATATTTTGGGAGGTATTGACTATTCTAAGTAAAAATGTTGATATAAACATATGTCCAATTCTCAATGGATACACAGATATAGCTATTTGAAACTGGCGCGCACAACTCCCTGAATCAGATGTGACCAAGAAGCAGTCACAACCCGACCCTGTTTGGTGTTAGAAGTGTTGTTAAGAATGCAGCACATCTTCACACATGCTGAATGTTCCGATATGGTGTTTGTTTACGGTTTTTGTGCTGCAAGTGCTTCTGCCGCTTGTAGAGAATACCGTCGACGGTTTCCTAACCGCAGAATACCGGATTCAAGAGTTACTAGCGTTTACACCAAACTGCTTGAGACTGGCACAGTTTCCAGCGCTCATATTTCTTCCGAACGTGCAAATGAACAAAATGTGGATGAAATAGAACATTCTTCAGTAGGTAGAACGTAGTCCTACTATTAGCACACGAAGAATTTCTACGTGTATCGGCGTTCCACAGACTATAGCTTTTATCCATTTCACATACAGTGGGGGCAACACCTTTAACCAGGAGACAACGTCAAGCGATTGGAATTTTGTCCTTGGGTAAATGCTAATCGCCGATTAATTTCACTAATACTGTTCAGCGATGAAGCTACTTTCATCCGCCACGGTATCAACACCCGTAACTCTCATAGGTGGTCAGACGAAAACCCACATGTCATCCACAGAAACAAATTTTCAAAATCGCTTCTCTGGAAACATGTGGTGCGGTATCATCGACAATCAATTCATTGGGCATGTTGTGTTACAAAATCGACTTACAGGGCTCATTTATCTAGAATTTCTGCAAAACGAACTACCACTACTATTGGAGAATGTTCCCTTGGCTACAAGGAGTGATATGTACTTTAAGCACGACGGAACTCCTGTGCATTATACCCGTCTGGTGATACCATATCTAAATCGAACTTTCCCGGAACGAGGAATCGGCCGCGGTGGTCCCGTTCATTGGCCATAAAGGTCTCCAGACCTCACTCCGTTAGATTTTTGTTTGTGAGGACGGATGAAAAGCTAAGTATACAAAGAAAAGATAAATACAAGAGATGAACTGCTCGCTCACATTTTGGATACTGCTGCCCTCATAAAGGAACGCCAAGACGACCTCAGAAGAACAACACGTCATATTACCACGAGTGTTGCAAAGTGCATTGAGATTGGCGGTGAGATTTTCGAACATTTATTGTGAACTGTAAAAAAATTGTCAATTATTTGTGTTTTGTATCATTTAAAAAGTCAATAAATTCAAACAATAAGTCATTTAACGTTCTTTAATACCTCTCATTATGGCTTTGTGCGCGCCAGTTTCAAACAACTGTATCTCCATATCCATTGTGAATTGGACACATGTTTATATGAACTTTTTTACTTAGAATAATTGATAATATAACCACCCAAAATATTTACTGTTCCTCCTGAATCATCCTGTATAAATTGGTCCTTGAAGCTATCACAGACATTCTCTCAGGTATTTCAAGCTGGTTTGGAAAACTGGGAGTTTAAAACGCTGATGGAATAGATATTCCAGTGACACACAAGTCAAGTGGACCTAATTAACCGTCCGGGCGATCTGTGACAGCCAAATCCTCTGCTTGAACCTTCACGATGGTGGGACCCTTAGTAACTGGGTATAACCCCCATATACAGATTCTGAAATACTGTACCTAGTATACTGGAGGTGTTCACACAGGGCCGAACCAACTGACCCCTGCTTCAGTTGGTTCACACAGGGCCGAACCAACTGAAGCAGGGGTCGAGATGTGGCGGACATACCACACGAAGGAGTGCTGCCCATCTGTGTTACTAGGCATTATTAAGTGGCAGATGACTCTCATCAACCGGTGCAATACCAGAACTTTGCTTATTGGAGGCTTGAATTGGTTGAACCCAATTTAGTCTCCAGAGCAAACCTCCGGCAACCTTCCCCATCTCTTCTATCATGCAGCATGATTGATGTCTTTTGAGGTTATGATAGACATCCTGGCGAGTTCTAATATTCCCTATATTTCGAGAATATAGCTCTAAAGCGGTGTTCGCAGGCCGACCGCCAGATAGTCTAGCGGACCGAACTTATTGGTAACTCGCTAGGAGGCTTCCTGAGCAGGCAGTGTATAATATTGCTGCCTCTACTCTGCCAGATAGTGACTGGAGGGATTCCAAGTAGTGTGTATGCGGGTGGAGCTTCTCACTTAACAGTGAAAAGGTCTAGGAGCACAGGTTCCAGTTTTTCTTGAAGTCCCCTTAAGGTGTTTAGCGCTAGATATTTATTACCTTGGGATGACGCACATCAATTACATATGTACTATTTGCCTAAAACGAGAGGGAAAAGCTAATCCATTCGTTCTTGTACTCAATGTAATAATACATTTTATTAAGAACAATTGATTTATGCAAAGCATTCAAACAAAAGAATAAAGTCACTGCAAGGAGTCTCCTTGTCACACGTAGCCACAACTGTAAGTAATAACAATAATGAACTGATCCCATGCATATATGACTACTTTTCGTGTTCCTCTCCTAGAAACTTTTCTCTTTAAATATCATTTCCAACTCATATTAGTTGCTCTTCAAGTTTATGTGTGAACGTTTTTCTCTCTGGATCTAGGTGAAGGATCACCACTCACCAATATAGCTGCCATAAGACATCAAATTCAACAACAACCGAATGAGGTCTCAAACAGATTGGATGAAATCGGTCGTTTGTTAGAGTATGCAGCCGAAGACTTACAACAAAAGTAAGTCAACAAAGTTTATTTCTGTTCTCTATTAAGAATTTAAGGCAATAGATGGGAAGAAAGTCTTTCCCTTAAGCATTTATATCAACATCATTGTTGGCATTATCATGGGTCGAGTGGGCTTTATTTATATATTAAAGCGTTGCAGTCAAGGTAAAATTGAACAAATTCACTATCTCTTAATGCCACTCTATTTCTGAACATTTCTCTCAAGTCAACCTTCCAATAATTTTTATTGCTATGCTGTCAAATGCATCACCATATTAATTTCCAGTATCGCCAGTCTTCTTGGATTTTCATCATCATGAAATTTAGAGCCTGGTGTATTAACTTCTTACCTACTTAATACTATTTAATAACTGAGCATTCTTAATCAATTTTATTTCCCTGTAACTCTCCACTTTGTGTTCTTCAACTTTTCGCATTTCTGTGATCAATTCCAATTTCATACTGCATCAAATTTACTTCATCGAAGCTTGCATCTTAGCCAAATTTCTCCTGCCTATGTAGCACCTACACTGCTCGACAAAATTAACAGAACACATAGAAAACGTGGTGTAACTCGTAAATCTTGCGATGAAGCGGCAGAAAATTGGTTTGGTGGGGTACCATAGAATAAAGATGAAATAAAGAGACATAAAGAAACTTCGGACAGGTATAAGGGACATTAATGGTTAAAAAAGGAATTATCAAAAAGGTCACATTACAGAAAGTCGATAAAAGATGCTCGAAAATATGGTCACATGATATCAGTACGATATGAACCCCTCCAATAGCTAAATTGGCCTGACAGCGGTGAACCATGCTCAATATAAAGATGTCAATAAAATACTGTGACAACAACTCCCATTCTTTCACCAACGCAGACCTTAGCTCACCAAATGACAGAGGAGTTAGCAGTCGGCGTGCAATGCGACGCCCAAGGGTATCCGCACATGTTCGATTGGATTTCAGTTTTTGGAAGAAAACGTTCTCAACCGTAACAATGAAGGAATTTCAAGAACCCGTATTATCACTTCATCTAATGAGGTAGCTGAGAGAGAATTCATTTAGTGAGTGGACAGACGATGACAAGGATCTGCAAGTGAGCGCCATCTTAACCATAGCACAAGCACATCCCATCCTTATATGACACTGATTTAATTTCACAACTATATAGTAAGGTTACAAGGACGTGAGTCTTTATACCAACTGTAATCGCATTGCTCTGGAGCCATCCTGGTTTTTGGGGTTTTGGAGCAACTGCCCCTCTCCCCTCAAGGAAATCCGATCTTGACTGTCTCTTGTTTCCTCCTTATTTTGAATTCAAAGACGTTCTTAAAAGGTTTCTCAAAGTGAGTTTTCAAATATTGAACTGTATATTAAAAAAAAATAATAAATAAATAAAAAACCTAGTTTAAGTCCGTTTATTGTAAAATGCCTTTTGACCTTCTCATTCAGTTAACGCCATCATAATTTATTTTTAGTTTAGGTTATTTGAATTACTTCCGTCAATTATATTTAACATGCGCGACTTGAGGCAATTAATCATATATATTTTCTTTCTTTTATTTGGTTTTTGTTTACAGATACGAAATATCGTCTGATCAGACCAGCTTGCTGCAAGACGAGTCGTTATATACCGGAAGCACTTCTAATGAAATTTTGCAGCAGTGTCTCGAACAATTTAATGTTTCTTGTGACCCTACGTACATTTACAGAACAGCAGATGGAAGTTGCAACAATCTACAAATTCCCAATTGGGGTAAAGCCAATACGTGTTACATTCGATTCAGACCACCATGTTATAATGATGGTAAGTTTTGC
The DNA here is from genome assembly GCF_048544385.1 of Mastigoproctus giganteus. Lineage (NCBI taxonomy): Eukaryota > Metazoa > Arthropoda > Arachnida > Uropygi > Thelyphonidae > Mastigoproctus > Mastigoproctus giganteus. The sequence continues at coordinate 242,518,571 of NC_143576.1, read as the reverse complement.
ATAATTAAACAATTATTCAATCGTCAAAAACTTCTCAGAATATAACTGATTCAGGGAGCTTTGTTTTTTTTTCCTCACTGAATTCGTAAGTATTATAAACAAGTTGTTTTAGTATATTCAAGCTCGAACTCACTAAAAGTAATGGAATATCTCTTTGATTGCACAAAAATGCATCGGATGTAGAAAGATGCAAAACAGTTGTGTGATGGACTCAAAAGGATGGGTCTTTCTCACTTATTTTGCTGCAGGCAGACTGAATGTGATGCTACAGTGAAGAATGACTAACTATGTCCAATTCTAGTAGGCTAATCATGCAAAAACTGGTTTATTTTCCATGCCAACTACCTTACAGACTCTTGCTTTCGGGGTGCAAGGAGCCACAGGTAAATGATTTATTTTGTAAGGTACATAGATACATGCACAGCATGAATTTACGACACTCTTCATGGTACCAGACCAAGAACTAAGAAGAGGCAAAGGTGGTACCTCACTAGAAGTTTTATAAACGATAATAATCCAAAGCACAAACTTTATTTAATATATATAGGGATACGTTTTGGCCGAATTACAGCCAGTACATGCTATAGCATGTATTTCACTAGGTATCCGAGGGAGTCTAGCTCCAAATTTGACCATTACACCACTGAGATACTTGTCAGCTACTGTATTGTGGACGATAGAGAACTGAAAAGCCAAACTACCCTTTCCAATACATCCCGGATATTCACAATTTAATTCATATCTGGAGATTTAGGTGCAGGCAGGGTAGATATTTTAAATCTCGGGAATGTTCCTCGAACCATTCATATACAATTTTGCATGGCGCATAGTTGCTTTTATGTCTTGAAAAAATCTATCGCAATCGGCGTGAAAATGAAGGTTGCAAGGTGAAGTTGTTCCAATACGATAGGCAGATATTCACTGGAGGTAATACGACTTTCTAATGGTATGAGCAGAGCTTTCGTACCATCTCCAGCTGTTTGAGTTGTGGACCCGAACCAGTCTGAATGCATGATTTAATGAAGTTTAACGTCACTCTTTCACCCTACCGTTGATTCAAAATTTAGTAGAGTTTTAGGAGCATCAGCGACTAAGGCCATATTGCTCAATATATATGTATTGCCAGTAAATTGAGTGTGTTGAGTGGTCGATTTTCTGGTGCTGGACGAAAAATCTGAGTTTCTGAGAGAAAAAAAAAAAACCATGCTACCCTCGCCTGAGAGCGAATAACTCATCCACTTAAAATGTTCATAAATATTTCGCACTTCATAGACGGGACTCGAACTAAGATACTTTCCATCCACTGTAGGGAGGAAGGCGATTTTTCCAATTATGCTCCCCACGATGGCGGGTGAAGCGTACATGAACTCTTTAAAGCTAATAGTACTGCACTAAAATTGCATTTAATGTATGAATTTCGTTTTACGTACAAATTGTACAGTAAAAAGAGATAATTGCAAGATTTCCATTTTTCCTATTTTAATGAAATTTGGAATGGCTGAGGAAAATATTTTTAGGACCAAATGTAATATTTAATGAGAATCCGTCTACTAGGAATCGAGTTGTTAGCGGACGGACATGGTGAAGACAATAGTCGCATATGCATATATACAGGGTATCTATAAATTATTCACTTGATTAAGAATTTTTTTTTGTAGTAAGTATTGTGAAACTGTTTGCTGTACTATTAAGCAACTCAAAGGATTTCTTATCACACAAAGGTACTTCAGTAAACCTACACGGGGGCACCTTTTGTAGCATGTAGAATCTCAAGACGGTAGACGATTTCATTCCAAGTATTTTGAAGCAGCTCTTGAGAAATGAAAGTCACTACCTGTTCAATCCGGTCTTTTAACACAGTGATGTTGTTAACTTTTTTTCGCATACACCTTGTCCTTTAGCCCCATACAAAGTAATCCGTAGATGGGATAGCCGGGAAACGAGACCATAGTGGACCATCTTGGCCGATTCACCATTAAGGGAAATTTTTATTGAGAAAATAATGCACATGCAAGCTCCATTGTGGTGGTTCTCCATCTTGCTGATAGAACACGTGGCAGCATACTTCCAGCTGTGGTGTAACATACAATTTGAGGATATCAAGGTAATTTGCGGAGTTCAGTGTTTTTGTGGAAGAAAAATTGCCCAATCACCTGAGTGAAAGACAGTGCGCACCATATGTTTACCTTCGGACTATCACGCTCTCGTTCACGAACTGTGTGGAGGTTTTCTGATCCCCATACGTGACAACTGTCTGTTAACTTTACCAGACAGGTGGAGTGTTGCTTCGTCATGGAAAATGACATTTTCTAGAAAGTGCTCATTTTCGTCAGTACTCTTGACAACGCTGACAGCGAATTCCTCTTTGTGGTTTGTCGTGAGACTTAATTTACTGGATGCTTTACCCTTTGTAAGAGTAAAGTTTCAATCTTTTACGAACAACTCTTCAATGTTGTTCGCAATATTTGTAGCTGCAGGTTTGCCTGGCGGTTACATTTTGTAGGACTTCGGATACACGCTCCCTGAATTTCCGAAACTTTATCTGTCGATACACTTGACCTAGCTGCTCCTTTTTGGTGCAGCACACTGCCGGTTTCTTGAAACTGTTTGAACCATTGCCTCATTGATTGTTTCGTAGGTGGATCTTTCTGGAATTCCGTTTAAAACGTGTCCTAACAGTCACTGGTATCCCTTGTAGATTTGGTATTCAAAAGTCCCAACACGCGCATTGCTTTCTCCTGCACTGTCGTTATTTTAAATGGCACAATGCTTGTCGAGATAAAGGCTGCCAACCGCATGAGAAAAAACTCATTGAGTTGATTTGATAACTGCATTAAACCATTTTAAAATAACTATCACAATAAAATTGTAATCGCGCTTCATAATCAGGTGAATAATTTATAGACACCTTGTATATATTTGTACATATGTACAAGTGTGTGTGTGTGTACGCGCCCGCATAAACGCGGCTAAAAAAGACACCGAGCTACTTGATAGGGTCCAAAGATGGCCACTCGCCTGGTGAGAATAATGACAAAATATCGTCCATATAAGGTAAGTCCTCGAATATATAGACTACAGACCTTATTAAACAAGCATCTTAGAGGAAATCTAATTGAAGTATATAAGGCTATGACAGGGGATAGTAAAATGAATTAAAGAAATGGTCATGGTTATAAGTGATATCTGAACTTGTGGCCATAAATTCAAATTATAGGGAACCAGGTTAAGACTGGATTGTAGGAAGTCTTCTTTTATCCAGCGAGTGGTTAATTATTGGAATAAGTTACCTCCGTGGGTAACTGAGGATAACGGCTTCGAAAAATCAACTAGAGGGTTGCTTATTAAGGAAGAAACCAATTATTTTATTTTAGTTTTCATGTTTATATTTTTTGGAACAGAAGTCCAGTGCTTCCTCGCAACATATGATTAATTCCAATACTAAATGCGTTTGTGTTTTTTGGGGAGAAAGACACCTTCAACATGTACTATAGTCTCTATTATAATTATATTTATCACATAAATTGAACTACAACTTATTGCAACTTCTATTTCAATTTATAACTGAAATAAAACCGAAAATATATCATGGTTGCGCTTCTTTTAGAACCACCTGTACTTTCTTCTATAAATTGCCTTGTACCTTTCTTTTAATAAAATACATGTTCCAAATGGGTTTGTAATAATACTTTCAAATTTCAGGAATCAAAGAATTTCGGAAATCAGTAACTGGAGCAGATCTTCCAAACCCCCGATTTATTTGCCAAACAATTTGTCCTGATGTGGATGTCCCAGTTCCATATACTCACATGCTCATGGAATTCGGCCAGTTCTTATCTCACGACTTTATTTTAACACCTCAACACACAAGTAAGTAGTCAATTCTTTGGTTACTAAAAACTTATGTTTGAACTGCTTTGCTTGCATTATACTATACTGTCTGTTCGAAATCCCAACAGATGACTGTAATTAGCCATTAAATTATATCGTATACTGGAATTTCCTCCTTTTGTTATTAATGACATTTTTTTGAAAAACATTTGAATGGTAATTTTAGGAAGATTGTAATTTTAAATGTAATGAAAAGACAGACAAATGGAAAACACATTTTCGTTTGTATATCTTAGAAGAGATTCTTCCTGACCCCAGTACTTCGATAATGTTTAAAATTATAATTTTACATTGAAAAGATAGTGAAATATGACCAGTTATCTAATATCACCCCAGAGCTCAATGTACTCGCAAAACAGCTTTTCCAGATAGTTTTATGGATTTTACAATATCCTTAAACACATCTGGAGATACTGGTCATTAAATGCATATTATCCTAAAATAGTATCATATTGCAGAATGGTGAATCCACACCCTACAGCCAGTTTGACTTCATGGTACAGATGCTCGACGGGATTCAAATCAGGGGAACCAGGTGCCACTGCAGCAGGCCGAGAGAGACGGAGTCTTGGAAGTGTTCAACAAACCTTTTCCTTGTTGTCACCAAAAATAGAATGCACGTAGTAGTTGCAATACAGCGTGCAAGATTTGGGAATTTTTATGCTGTGAGGTTTTTCACCATTTTCAGTCTGGTGACATTAAATATGGACCTTGGCAACATCAAGTTTGTGAAGCTTGGGTCATGATCTTACTGAAAACCAACATATCTTCGAAAATTGACAAGAATACGAGGAGAAATTTAGGTCAAGCAAATTTTGGCCTCTTCTAGACCTTCGTTAACAAGTGTTTTAGTGAGTGGGGAAAGGTTGTGAGTTGATTCATAACGCCCTACAGTATCGGAGGTAAGTTAAAATCTCCATATACACATATGAAGCGCATATATGACATAATGTATATATAAACATTGTGTCTACGAAGCTGTTTAATTTCAGGGAAACCAGAATAAAATCAGAGAATATAGAACTGCTACAAATCGAGTGAAAATATTAGTAACGTTTCTCTAGGCACATAGGGCATATGAAAATATGGAATCTTGCAGAGGGGTGGATTTTTTCTGTGAATTCAGCCACATTTCCGCAATCCACACTAGGCCTAAGAACCCTGAGAGTAAGACTTCATCATTAATGGTGTTGTTTAAACGATCTGTTTTTAAAAGCCATTCGGATAGCAGGGTTCTCCGGGCAGTTTAGTGGGCACGGTATCGCAGTCTGAAACCGGCTGGAGAGTTCTGGGTTTGATTCCACTCGAAGAAAGTGCGGAATTTAGTTACTTACAGAAGAAACGGGGAGAAGAAAGATAAATAAGGAAAAAGAAAAATCACAGGTTTAATTAGTTCTATTAACTTTGTATTTCAAGAGGTGACATTTATGGACGGACGGCTGTTGCATTTGTTCCATGATCCTCTGCACGAGATTAGGCTCAACACGATGAAGCAACGGAAGCGACGTCATTAATCACGTGACAGTCTCTCCCGTACTCTGGGAGAGACTGCAACGATCCTTTGCGCGATCATGTGACTATCTCACTTGTACTCTATTTCCTCACTGTCAGGGAGCCCCTCTTTATTTATTTTTTTTTTTTACTGGATGATGCCAGAAGATTTTTTCGTAAAAATATTTTTTTTATTGAGATTAGAATTCAATTCCATACATTCTATGGGTAGGTGCCCTCTCCACTGAGGTCCTAAGATATTTTCTTCACTGAGTGAAAAGGTAGTATCAGAATTTTAATGAACAAAATAATAGCGTAATTATTTTTAATGAACAAAATAATAGTGTGATTTTATATCTACCTTTCCACGAGTGAGCGCATACCACGGCATCCGGGAGTGACGTCACCAACCGGCGCAGCATATATAGTAACAGCACGAGTAGTGCGTCTCAGTTTGTCATTACGATGTCCAGAAATTAATTAATTCGAATTGGGAAAGAAAGAGAAGAATTGACGGAGTTTGAATGGGGAATGACTTGAGGCACTAGGAAGGCGAGGACCAGCATCGCCGCAGCTGCAGGCATCGTTGGTTGTTCCAGGGCCGCCGTAGTGAAGGCGTGGTGGAAATGATCCAAAGAGGGACACACAACCACCCAACAGAGCTGGATTTGGAGATCACAATGGTTGACAATCGAGGTGAACAGCAGTTGGCAAGTGCTGTCCGGGATAACAGACAATTCATGATCCCTTAATTTTAGAGCTTCGTGTTTACACTGTTACAAATCATACACTCTTACAAATATTTATACAAATAAAACAGAATAGAACAATAAATTTTAGCAATAATGAATTGTACTATTTAAATGAATAAAATAGTGAATTTTAGTAAAAATGAACTGTGCTGATTGTTTTGGCTTAAATAGTTCTAATTAAGGTGTGTAACCTAATCAAAGCAATTGACTACTAGCAATATTTACCAATATTCTATATTTCTTTTTACAGATAACAATCGGCGAATCGATTGTTGCAAAGATCAAAATGAAGAATGCGCTAAAATTGAAGTAGATGCAAATGATACCTTTTACTCGCAGTTTGACGTAAAATGTATTAATTTCGTTCGTTCTACAAAGTGTCCATTTTGTGCATTGAGTAAGTTGTCCTGAAATCACCTCTTTTTGATAAAATAGATATTTTGATTCCATGCTAAGTTTTGTCTAATGAGCTAGTTACAATCTAAGTTGCCCATCATAACACGACCGTGATTGTTTGCAAATAGTTTAACTTCAGAGTTTAAACTTCTCTTTTGGAAATTGAAAGCAATAATCTTTCCAGTCACTGAAACTGTGCGAATGCTGCCTTATCATATTCCTAACATTTACTGTAGTTCGTCAACAACGTTCAAGTAAGCAAGATGATCAAACGAAGAACTGATTGATTCAAATAACTTCACCCACTCTCTTTCTCTAGATTCTCCAAGGAATCAGACAGATCAAGTAACGATGTTCATCGATGCTTCAGCAGTGTATGGAAGCTCAGAGGAGCAAATGCGTTCACTAAGGCAAGAAAATGGAACAGGTAAGCGATTAAAGTGACCGAAATAATTTATATTCATAACATAACTGCGATTAAAATACAATTAAAAAGAAGGCGGGCCGCACGTAAAATACTATTTTTAGATATATATATTATTTGTTATCATAGAGACGAAATATAACATAAAAAAGTTATTCTCTAACAACCAAGGATTTAATGAGATGAATGGAACTGTTTTACATCTTTTAACATTTTTTTAATTTCGGGTGTTAATTTTGTAGTTGAGATTTTTAAAACTGCTTGTAAATGTTCATCGGTGATGCTTGATCGTAAAGAATTTTAATTTAGAATCATGATGGAAAATGTTTGTTCACATATGTAGGTTGATCCAAAAATAACCAACATTTTTCGGGCAAAATCTTTATAAGTTCGTCGAATTTGTTCGAATTAAGAGTATTGTAAAATTTACAGATTTCCTCACGACGGCGCAATTCCCTTAAATCGGTATCACACTGCAGATCTATAATCTGAAGCTGTAGTTCACTCGGTGCACTACCAATTTCTATTGAAAATTATTATTATTATTATTATTATCTTTATTTTCTCCTAAGAGACACCCGCTTACAGCTATTAACCAGGGGGTGCACATTCATATATACAAATATAATTTATATACATAATTATCTATTTATAATTTATACAAATCAGTCTTTATAAATTATACAAGGTCTAAATTATACATTTTTTAAATCATACATTGTCTGATTAATTATATTATACACATCATTGCCTTATTTTACATGACAGGCAGATAGAAAGAGAGCACAAGCATAATTTACAATTTTACAAGGAATTAGAGAATGTTCACATCTACAGCACTATTTACAGCGAGTTCACAGAAAGACAAGACGTCCAATATAAACATAACAGGAGCAAAAACAGTCCCGACCAGTTCATTTTCTTCATTTCCTGCATTCTCTTTTGTTTCCCTCTGTCGGCATCACTCAACATTTATAGGTGGAGTAATGGGCCTTTTGAAACACTTCGGTCCTGTATCTCTTCTCTGCGCAAAGCCTTTCTGGGTCTGCTTGAAGATCGTTGAACATTTTAATAGTGTTCAAAGGAAAAAATCGCCGAAGGCTTTCCATCTGTGTGAGCGCGCTACTGATTGGAAGGGATGTTGTTCTATTCGCCCACCTTTGCGTCATGTGGGGCCGAGTCAGCAGGTGGTCAGTTTTCGGCGAGTCGACTCTTCCGGTCAGTAGTTTTGCAAGCGTGAGAATGTTCTTGGTGACAATAATGTGAGACCAAGGCGTGACATCCAAGTTGGCATATAAAATGGTTCTTGAGATTGTAAATGGCTTCGTAGTGATCCTGTTTAACCATCTCAGCATCCAGTACTCTAAACCCAGGAAAGCCTTGATGGTAGCAACTGGGGCAGAAGACCAAATCTGAGATGGGTCGCGCACTATTGCCAAACATGTCTCAATTTTTTGGAAGTCGCCAAATCTTCGTTAAAAGTCGTCAAATCTTCGTGAAAAGTCGTCATTCAAAGCGATGATAATTTCACAATATTTTTGAAATTTACTTTCTGGAATCTTCTGCAACATCATGGTTGGAAAGTGGTCTACCTTGTTAATCAATAAATGTCGAGGGAACAACTGGAGTTTTAATTGAAACCCATTCAAACTTTTTACCATATCATGGGCGTATAAATTTTTCCCTTGTAACACGGTGTTGAAAGTATTTAAGTGTGTCACGATGTCCAGGGTAAACGCAAAATCACAAATCCAGTTATTATCAATTAATTCGGGAAAGTCCATAATATTTTTCAGTTTTAAAAATAGAACGATGTCTTTAAGATCCCATACTCGCCGAAGAACTTTTCCTAAGCTAAGCCATAGAATTTGGCTATGATAAGGAATATCTGTGTACTCGGATTCAATATCTTGAAGAAAATTAACGAATTGTCTGTGTTTCAGGCCCCTCGATCGTATTAAATTTACTAGTTTAATGATACAAGATGTGACACGTTCAACTTTTAACACATTTTTACATAATACTTGTCGATGTATAATACAATGAATTGTAATTAAATTATAATCAAAAGGAATAAAATAAGTAAACTTTTTTAGAAAATACAATTAAAGCTCGCGGGCCGCACAAAACTGTGCTGCGGGCCATAGTTTTCCCGGGCCTGAATTCTAAACGATGACGACTTGTCATTTTGAGTACTGGAGATGTGGCTGTCCCACTGGGCAAGCCAAAAAACGGGAATGAAGTGATGTGGTCGCAACCCGTGTTTTTATAGGCATAAATAATTTGCATAATTTGCAGCTCTGTATAAGGTGGGAGAACGCTTTCTATTAGATACTCGGAATTTGCATGCCACGATGCCTATTATATATATATATAAAATATTCGCCTTCGGCAACTCTGTTCACAATAAAATATTCATGAAAAACACTTTATTCTGTAAATTTTGTCGAACAGATATAATAAGAGTGTTAAAGTACAGTACAAAAGTATTTCGGATGGTCTTTGATCAGGGTTTTTAAATTACAGACCACCATGCAAAGATGCCATTACTGAAAACTAATTTTTCTTCAAAACCACAAAATTAAATTAATTGAAATATTGTTAAGTATTTAAAAGAAAAATAAATTCAACATAGTTGATGTAATAATAATAAAATAGACTTTCATCTGCAGAAAAGCAACAATCTTCGAGAACAGGGAGTTTTATTTTGTTATTAAATACATTATAACCTGCAGCACATTCGCAAATTAAAACAAAAATCCTTCGGTTCCCTGGTTGGCACAGCACCATTAATTCAACTCTTCTCAAATATCAGCTGATAATAAACATTTTAAAAAGAATTTAAAAAAAAAAAAACCTAATGATCAAACTTTATTTTTCCAGGATATTTGTTGGTTGTCACAGAAAGTGAACATGGTGAACTTTTGCCCCTTAGTGAGAACATTAACAGTGACGGATGCAGTCGTCCTGAAACCAATGACACCTGCTTCCGAGCTGGTAAGTTCTATATCAACAAACGTTGCACAGAGTATTGTGGATTAATTGGAAATAAAAATATATTCTTGTTGTAGGAGCATCAGCGACTAGGACCATATTGCTCCGTATATAATTATATAGGGGGCAATATACCCGAACTCAGGTCTTCTTCACCGGCGTGAAAGGACGGCGATTCTACCAACTCTGCTACCCCAGAGGGCTGGTTTACTCTTAAAATAAATGCTAATAACGACCGATAATGAAATATGCTAACAGAGAAAACTTAGAAAATATGAGAAATAATGATAAAATGAATAAAGTGAAATAAACAAAGCGATTATTAACTCCACATGCTACGTTATTTCACTCTAAAGAATGTCAACTTATGATTACCCTCTCTAATCCATTCGTGAGGACGTACGAAGAACTTGATTAAAATTAGGTATACAGTTTTTAAGTTGTTCCTTGAATCCAACTGTTCTACGACTTCGTTTTAATCAACCAAACTAGTCAAGAAAGACATTCCCTACATGAAATCATGATCTACCCACGGAAATGTAACTACAGATACTTCTACAACCCAATAGCAGGTTCTACGAATGATACTGTAACCATTGAATATAGATTACATGTAATGAGTTCCATGAAATCCTGAAAAAAAAATTAGGGCTGGTGTAGCCGAGTGGTCATTCTAGAGGGTGCATAAGTACACGTGCGTGAGTGCTAAATACGATGTTGTTTCTTGTATTCTCGCAATCTTGTGAATTCCTTGACCATGTGGTCATCCTGGAGTATAAAGAGAATTTATTTATAAAATGTAACTAAAATAACATTAGCTTTTTAAATCTCTTCAGGCGTGCCACAGAGCGGTGTCTTATCTGAGCTCTTGTTTACAGCGCTTATCCCCCCGATTGATAAGTCCAGGCGTGATAATTATTTGTTGTGCTGATGATATGGTCTGCGCAGATAGCACAGTGGTATCGTCACCGTCTTCCCCACACCGGTTGGAAAAAACCCCGGTTCGAATCCCGTCGGCGACGCGAAGAACTTTAATGGGCTTTTTTTCACTCCGTGGCTCAGTTAGTCTTTCTCAAGCGTAGATAGCAGTTTTTTTACCAGGAAACTGGGGTTTTTTCGTCCAGCAAAACAAACAAATCGGCCATAGAACACACGCAAATTTACAGAAAATATATATGTAGATGTAATCATTTACGGGTGACGCTAATATAATTTTTGTGCTGATGATATGGAACTCCTCACACTGATTTCTCCATATAATGACCTTCTTGCCATAACAGCATTAATTAACGATATACTCCTGGAATTTGCAAACTGCCTCAACCAGTTCGGACTAAAAATAAATATAGAAAAATTCAACCAACACTACGTAATTCTCCTAACCCCATCGTCAATAAGCATACTGATTACTTAAGCTCTGCTGTGGTAATCACATGGAAAAGCTGCTCACCCGGGCAGCTCGACTCCGATGAATGGCCAAACATCATTTGCATTATATTAGTGAAGGCACACCTACCTGAAGATACACATAAAATCCACAGTATACTCTCCGCTTTTACATGTTGCAGAGATATGGGCATCTGGTGCCCTTAGCACAATTCGACCCCTTTTTTCTACTGAGTTTTGGCTCTTAAAATGGGCCATAAACAAACATAAACTTCCTCCACAGTTAAGACCAGCTGAAATGGCCAGTTCTATAAAACTTCACAGGCTCCCCACGCTGATTAGGGTAAAACGCCTTACTACTACTGTAAAAATAATCATTGGCAAGATTTCGGCACCACCATTCTGGGACTTGTGCTCTTGGAGATTTCCTCAGCCTTCACTCAGAGCAACTCAAACTCTGTGACCACATCTCAGCCTATCCACAGTCTCCATCTATCCGACAGGTTTCTGCCTTTTCAGATACTTTCATGTGCCTACTCTTTGGCTGCTGACCTTAATAAGTTTTCCTTGTGACAGAGAATACAGATGCCGCATCGTTAAATTGTACTTCTCTATTCCTGATCTTCCTCCGCGAAGTTTGCCTTAATGCTGCAAGCCAGTAATACAACATGACATGAAGATGGCTTACTAACTTTTCAGTTTTATATATATTCTTTGTACATTGTGTTGTATAAAACTGCATTATACTTTGAGTTTTGAGCTGTATTTCTTTTTATTTGCCTACATATGTATTTTCTTATGTTTAATTTGTCAATGTTCTTTCTCTTACATATTGTACTATTACTGTTAACCCCTCGCCTTGTGGCCGTAAAGGACAATATTGCAATCTAAAATAAAGATTTCTAAATTTATAAATAACTAGTCTTTGTACCTTCAAATATTAAATTGTGGTATAAATTATATTAAATTGTGATGTAACAGCACAAGTTTACGGCTACATTGAAAGTGGCAATATTGCAAACTCATCCTTTATTTTTCCGAACAGGTGACTCAAGAGTGAACCAGCAGAGAATGCTTGCAAGTGTGCACACTATATTCCATCGGTTGCACAACAGTTACGCCAGAGACCTTGCAGAACGTAGGCCGTCTTATGATAAGGAGAAAATCTTTCAAGAAACCAGGTGAGTCATTTTTACAATTCTCCTGTTATGCGCTTGATTTCCCAGTTAAAGATTTTCCAAGTAGTTTATCTCTAGTTCCAATTGTTATAAATCTCTTCAATTACTGTCTTCTTCATGGTTGTTATCCTTCAGAGTTCAAAGAGGCCTATATCATCCCGATATATGAAAAACACGGTAAGAAAGCAATGCCTAATAACTACCTAAACATTTTTGCAACTGTATTCAGTATAGTAATACAGTTGCGAAAATTTTTGAACTCCTTCTTTATAAATATCTTAGTTCCTACTTTCACCCTTTTATGAATAAATATTCAGTATGCTTTTTTTCTCAGGCATTTGCAAATCAACTGTTTCGAACCTTGCTTTGTTTTCTCATTTCCTACAAGCAAATTTAGACAAAGGAAATCAAATCGATTCGCTTTTCCTTGATATTTTACATGCATTTGAGTCAGTCCACATCTATCTTCTGCTCTTCAAACTTTCGTTTTATGGTAAAATCTCCTTTACTGTATTTGCTTGATTCACTCTTTAGAAATCAAATTATTATATTAGGATCACCCGTAATTTAATACATCTATCTGTACAAAATTTAATTACAAATCAGAGTAAAGAGAAATTTATTTTACACAAACGGTTTAAGTGTAAAATCAATATTGTGATTATTCAATAGCAGAAGGAAAGGACAGAGGGCTTCCAAGTAAGTGTTGAGTAGGGACAAGAAGTGAGAAATTAGTTTTATTACGAGAATTCAAGAGAGGTATAGTGAAAGGTATTTGGTTAAGAAGAGATGGACGATAAGTATTAGAGTTTACGATATTGTAGACAAAAAGAGACCACTGGAGTTTTGTCTGCAGTGAAGAGGAACGATTCTGCAGCAACGACAAAGAGCTCCATAGTTTCGACGGTGAAATGCAAGGCAATTTCGAAAGCTAAGAATTTAATTTGAATTCTCTAATTAAAAATTTTCGTAATTGTATTCAGTACAGGTTGGCAGTTACCAGGCATAGCTTTCTCACCCTGTTTTTTTTTTAAATATCGGGATGATATAGGCCTCTAAATGCTGAAGGGTAACAACCATGAAGAAGACAGTAAGAGATTTGTAAGAAATGGAGCTAAAGAAGGAATTATTTTTCTTGAAGAAAACGGCAGACAATGTATTAGGATCAGGAGCAGTAAAACGTTTAAGCCGAGAAATGGCTGATTGGACATCATCAGTATTGAGAACTAATCTATCAAAACAGTCATTAATATTATATTAAAACGAATAAAAGATAAAAGGTAATATAATGTTGCTGTTCAGGAGAAAAAAGTTTCGAACAACGGGTAGCAAAAAGATTAGCAATGCCAAGAGGACAGTTGATTGAGATATTCAAATGATTAGTTAACATAGGAATTCTGCAAGATCTTGATAGTTGTTTGAAATAGCATCGTAATGGTCAGGAATTGAATGGAAGGTTTTTCCAGAACACGGCAGTTGAATGAATAAACAAGGAAGATGAAAAGTTGGTTCTGTAAGTTTGAAGTTGGACAGTAAATGGATGTTGACTAGTTGTGGCACGTGTTCGGACTGCTTTGAAAGAGGGAGCGGGAATTATAGAAGCCAATTCAGAAGAACAGTGCCCATGGAAGAATCTGTAGAAAAGGCATGCAGCAGAAACAGTACGTCTATGGGACAGCGAGTGGAGAGACTCTGTTAGAGAGGAGTCATTAATTAACCTAACTGCCCTCTTCTGAATGGAATCAAGAAGCCGAAGAGAGGTTTTAGGGGCATATCCCCAGATCTGAGAACAATATTCCATGGTAAGGCGGATTTGCGATTTGTACGGAGTGAACAGTTGTTTGGAAGAAAAGTAATGCCGACAGCGAAAGAGAAAACCAAGTTATTTAAATGCAGAGGAAGTAATATTTGTAATGTGCTTGTGACAAGAGAGATTAGAAGTTTGGGTAATCCACAAAAGAGATATATCATCTAGCCTAGAAATTGGAGTGACACCAAAGATAAGGCGCCTCCGTAGTCAGGTGAGCAGGAGCAAGCAGGGCGTAGCACACGCCTCTTGATTAGACCGGGGTTCGAGCCCGTGACCACCAAATACGGAGGATGCGGAAAGGTCAGGGAAAGACTACTGCATATCCCCGGAGCAATATGGCCTTAGTTGCTAATGCTCCTAAAAACCAAAATAACAAACAACAACCAAAGATAAGCATAGGAGCAGAAGAATCCTTTTTGCGAAATATAAGACAAGACTGAGTTTTAGAAGGATCGAAATCAACTAAGTTGTCTTTGTCCCACTGGAGATCACTCGGAGATCGGCATTGAAGGAATTGGTAGCGGATATTCGAGAGGTTGAAGCTGATTGAGCAGGGCAAGATTTCTCAAAATGGAAAGTGAAATGAAATGCGCTATCATCGACAAAACTATGGATAGGATTTCCAGTCAATGGAAGGTCATTAATATACAAGAGGAAAAGAGGGAGGGAAAGAATTGACATTGGAGGACGCAGCATTAGTGGAGAAGTTAGAAGACAGAGAGCCATCTACCATCACCCTCAGTGAGCGATCAGAGAGAAAACTGGATAACCAATTACAAAAGAACAGTTGGCGAACCATAAGATGGAATTATTTAGAAGTTTAGAAAACCTTTTTTGCCAAACACGATCGAAAGCCTTTGAGATTTAAGTAAATCTCACATTAATACATTGTGATCACGGCCACCTAGTGGTTCTTTTATCGGTAGATTCTTAATGCACGAACAATCACTGCTAATAATCATATCAAGAGGACTGCTTTCCCTTGTTGCCTCTTCAACATGATGATGTAGAACATAGTCATGTAATAAATGCACAAGTCTTGCTATATGCGCGTGACCAACCCGCAAATTCCAATCAATATGTGGAAAGTTACAGTCAACCATTATAAGATATTCTTATTTACTGGTCCACTCTATTTTTCTGTACAGTTGTTCGTTGTATTTGGAGTCATCGGGCCTCTACATACACTACTCTCAATTTTGCTTTCCCAGTGCTTTTGTTGCACAAAACTGACTCAACATTGCACTGGCCACCCATGTCAACTGGATGAACTGGCTTAGATTTTATGTGCTCTTAACTAAGAGCATAACCTCCATGGTGTCTGTCCTTTCTGCACACATTGTATTTCCAATATTAAAATTCTACATCCCTTATACCTGAGTGACACCACCACATCTATGATAATCCACACAATAGCTGCATTTGATGACTTGATCGGCACTTCATATTCATCAAATTTATTTACTATGCTGCTAGAATTCGCGTACATACAAGTAAACATGCACCTGTTCTTAATCTTAATTACACTAAAAAAGCCCACTTATTTATTTGTTCCATGATGACTCACATCAGGCCTTGAAATCCCCAGCACCTTGCTTTCCAGGTTGCTGCAAATTCCAATAGAAGCAGTGAAAGAATCACCTTCATACGGGTTGCGGGTATTGTTAAACTATTAGTCTGTGTATCTGCCCCACGCTGGAACTTTCCGACCCACTTAACACTGCCTCCATAGCATCAGCAAATATTCTTGCACCATTTCTAGTTAATTGTATCCCATACCTGTAGAAGCAGTCTCGCCTGTTAACAAGCACTGACCACGCTGAGAAAAATTCTACCTCATGAGGCTTGCACAATCTCTCCAGGGCCGAATTGACTGACAAGGCTATCGTCATATACTCCCTCCTATCTTGTCTGAGCAAAATTACAGATACTTTCAAATTGAACCCTAACTTGCGATTTTTTCAACGTTGCCTTGTACTTGTTTAAAAAGTTCTCAAACCTTCTACTCTTAATATCATTAGGTTATAACGTATACAACAATATAACCTTTTGTGTCCTTAAAAGATGATATCCGCTCTATCACGTCATCAACCTTTGCCTCTGGCAAACATACGTTGATCCTATTCCATCTATTCTCTCTGCACAATATATTTCCAGTTTCCCTGACATTATCTCTGCACAATATATTTCCAGTTTCCCTGACATTATCTCTGCACAATATATTTCCATTTTTCCTGACAATACAGTTTCCAACAATAGCTACTTCCTGTTGGACCAGTTCATTCTGCCTTGGGTGTTGCCACTGTGTTGCCTGATATATGAATGTGAGTTCTGGCATTGAATTGATTGGGCAGCTGAGAGCTTGATATGCTCCTTATTTTAATTCCTTCGAGGGCATCCACCCATCCTTCAAGCTCTCATAAGCGCCCATCAGAATGCTGAGTTGGCGCCTAATTTCTTGAACTCTCTGCACCGAACACACAAAAAGACACCCTCCTTCGCAGTATTATGTACCGTTCCTGAATGTCTGAAAACATTGCACAAGTATTACATTCCGTTAGGCCGTGATTTGTAGGAGCGCCGCCCATTCCATTCTCCCCCAAGTCACAGCCTTCCCACTACTTTGAGCCCGTTGCTTTGCTGCTCTAGTCTGTAGCCACGATTTATGTTTCAATTCAATATAATTGAGAATATTTCACTAAACTAATATACATAAATACAATAATAACACTACTCCAATTGACCAGGTATGTAGCAATAACACGCATCAACCTTATATTGTTGATTAAGGGCTATAACTTTCCGACCGAGAAGTCTCCTTTGTGTGGGATTTCCACTGGTATGGCTGTCCCCTTTTTATCTTTCTTCCTTCTGCTCGTGACACTGGCTGATTCACCGGGGTCAGATTCTAGATCCTCTTCAGATGAAGCTATTCTCTGAGATTCTTCTGTCTTCCTATATACAACTCTCTTCTCTCCAGTGTATTACTATACTAACCCCTGCATCCTTCTGGGAACAGGATTACTGATGACGTCAAGAGGCGTTATCCATTAATTTTTCCACTTTCTGCCTTTTTCCCACACAATTGTATCCGCCCCTACGCTTCTTTAGGTCCACCCCTTCGCTAAATTTCTGTTTACGCCCTTTGGAATGTCTTCTAATATCTCTTCTTTATCTTCCCTTTTAACCTTAAACTTTATGTGGTTGGCGGATTCCCCTTGATCTCCTCAGAGCTGGTCCATTACATTGCACAATGATAACAAGACTCCATTTCTGCCGAATCAGAAACTGCAAAGAGTTCAGATTCTAATGGAGATTATGAAAATCTTGACGTCGATGTACCAAAGGACTATAGGGGACATGTGCTGAAAGAAACGTGTCTGTTTGTAAATAGAGAGTCTCTTATATATAAATGAGGGAAAAAACATATTTGAACTGATCCGTTTGTATCGTCACCTTTACTTTCTATTATACTGTAACACCATTAGGTATATATAGTTCATTAATATTGCATATAAACGTCTGGAAAAATATGTTATAAATGAGTCATTACAGAATCTTACCCACGCCAAGTTTTTTTTTTTTTTTTTTGAATATTTAAGTGATTCTTTATGCACTCCAAAAATTGTTTTTAATACGCTTAATATATAATATCTTATATGCCTAATATAAATGGATTTAATATGTTTTAGAAAATATCTTAAATTTTTATGCTTGGATAAGCTTTAAACCATTTTGAGAATAATACGATTGTAACATTAGCTATATCAGTTTAGACGATGTGAATGCTGCATTTCTTAGTGGATCTATAAACTTTTTCTAGTTCAGCTTCTTAAGCTCTTTTTAATATAGCATCCTTCCCTGCTCTTTTCGCTGTGACAATCTCTCTCCTCCCTTCCCCCACCCCCCCTTTTGTCACTTATTTTCTACATCGTTAACAAAAGTACAGTCAACAGAGTGCAGTTACATTATTTATGTAAAGAATAGCAATGCAATGTGTGATATAAATACTGCAACTCCATTCTTAATTTGCAATAATCTAAGATTTCTATTTTTTTTTTTCCTTTTACAGGCGTATAGTTGCTGCTTTATTACAGTTGATAGTCTACCGTGAATATCTTTCTATACTTGTCGGGAGTGTTGACATGGCTCGTTATAACCTGCGAGTGAAAAATGCACGCTTCACCGCCTACGATCCTGAAGTAGACCCACGGATTTTAACAGACTTTTCGACTTTTACCTTCAGGCTCCATTCTCAAATTCAGAAGTCCGTAGCTTATGTTCCTAACTTCCAAGGTGACAGTGGCGACCGTTTGAGAGATGTTTTCTTTGCCACATTTGTACTGCATGATGGAATACTGGACAACATTATTGGGGGACTATTAACGGATGCTTCACAGAGGTTTGACAACTTTTTTGTTGAAGACATGAAGGATACGATGTACCGAACGGGAAATCAGAGTGGTCTTGACATTTGTGCCATTAATATTCAGAGGGGAAGAGATCACGGATTGTGTCCTTATGTGGATTATGTCAAAGATTGCACTGGGCGGACTATCACAAAATTTTCGGATCTTTCACTATATGGACTGATGTCTAGAGAGAGTGTGGCACAATTACAGAGTGTTTACAGGTAAGGCTGTGAAGTTACAAGTATGTATGAATCCTTTCTAACTTTTAAAACCCTTCTTATGAATGTACAATAAATTCTGCATCTCCTTAAACACATTTATTAATAATTATGTTAAACAAAAATAGTTAAGTTTAATTTTAAATAAAAACAACTGTAATACATAGAAATACGCTGAAATTAAGCTGGATTTGAAAATTTTCATCAACCACTATTTTAAAAGTAAAGGAACTTAGAGATTTGCATATGAATAAAATTTAATTGTAACAATACTTTCCATTTAAAAAAAATCATCGATTTTTTCTCAGAAAAGAGTGCTGAATCACTTTTCTAACGTTGATTTTAAAAATGACTTCCGTTTGTTTCCATCAGGTCAAGTTTCCTAAAAAATCACCAGAGAAAAATTAGATTTTTTCCCAATTGTTTATTAACTTTAGCAGAATTTGTGCACTGTCATGTTGTAAATACTATTAAAAGGACAATGTGGTAAAAAGTCCTCTAAACACTCACCTCTCATTTTAAAAATTGATCTACGATGGCTCAAGTTTTCGTTTCTTTCATTTTTCTTGCAGATCCTTCTACTTTACAATCCCTCTTCAGCGTCCAGCAATAGTCAGCCATCGTGTTGATATTCCACCTCTCCTGGTACGTTATCTCCATGTCTTTAATGTCTTGTGAAGCCTGTCACCCTGTTCTTCACTAACACTTCCTAGATTTTTTCGGAAGTAGTCAATGTGGGAGTGTAAATAATGTATCTTGACACTTATTTTGCATCCCATCTTGCCTTTGCTTGAAGAAGAAGAAGAAGAACTCTTTATTGCATACAAAACGCACATGCCGTACACACTTGTAGCCCTTCACGGCTACAAGCCACGGGTTACAAGCCAGGAATACATAACTTCCACAAATACAGTATAACAAAATAAGTTCGCATAAGTTCACAAATCGTTGACCAAAGGGATCTTCAGTGCCGTTGAAAATGTCACATACAGACTAATTTCTTATGTGGCACAATCAGCTAGCTCATTAACCGTTTTTGGACACTTTTCAGTAAGAGATGTTTTTTTTTTTTGTTAGGTGCAGTGGCCGTACTTGGACACAGTACTCCATGCGGTCTTACAATTGTCATATACAGTTGGATTACGACCTCTTTAATTCTACAAACAAATATACGAGAAATCATCGATAGCACACTATGGGCATTCCATGTCGCCTGCATAGAGTGCCCGAAAAATTTCATGTCCAACCATAGGTTGAACTGCTTAGATTTTCAGAAATCACAATTTCGATTTATCAGCGCACCAGACCACTAAAAGAACTTAAACCGGATGACTCGCGTGAAATAATAATAATAATTTTCTTAGAATTCTTTTTAATGAACAGCTTGTAGCGATGGATTTAAACTTCCAGAGAAAACATCCTCTGGAACATTTAACAAACTACAAGATGAACTTTCGTCAAGGATCTTATATTGTAGACGTTCGGCAAATGAAGGAAGGGAAGAAATTATTACATAGCATAACAATGTAAATAGCCAGATGGGACTATTTACAATGGTGCTGTGGTGTGAAGTAGGATATACCATCTTTCCCTGTGTTTCTGCAACCACTATCACACTGATAGTATTTATTGGCTGTTTTTGAACGATGGAGACTGTCAATAGTAACTCATATTGAAATGCACCCCCCGTGTTATTTTTCCATCGTTAATCAGTCGCAGACAACAGTTGCATGTTTTTTTCTTTTTCCTTTGGAAAACTCTGGTTTATCATGCAGCAAGCAAAAAAAATAGTACGACCGAAAATACGATACATGAAGTTACAGATATAATATACCAACACCGCAGTCTTAGTCATTTTGGCGGTTTTCTTAGTCATTTTTGGCGGTTTGGATACAGTACCAGGGTTTAAATAAATCATCTGTATTTATTTAGCATCACTATAAACAGTACAATCAAAATACTATCCTTATCCGCTTTTGCATCAATGTAGTCATTGCATCATTTTGAAATTTTTTCATGGACAACTACGGTATTATATCCACAATCATATACACATGATATTTGTCCGCCATTATTAAATTAGTAAGCTTTCAATAAACAATATTACAGTGCATCAAGTAAAAGGAAGCCCAAAATTAAGCCCTATATTTTCTGTTTTATAAAAGAAAAAATATCGTCCTTAATTGCTAAATTGTATAGATTTGATAAAATTTACATAATAAAGAAAATGTTTTTTCCTTATTTCCCAAAATATGCCGATATTTCTTCCATAATACGAAAGAATGATGATAATTTTGATATCCTCGAGTGATGGTTCTGGAGAGGGTACATAACATAATGAGAATGTCAATTTACTAATTCATTAAAGATGGTAATGTGTATCTCAGGAGGGTCAAGAATACCTGAATTGTTTCACATAAATGTAACATTTTTTCCAGCGACGTCCGGGACATCGACGTTTTCATTGGGACTGCCTTCGAAAAACGTGGCACAAGGGCCCTGCTACCACCTACAGCCAGATGCATCATGAGTCGTCAATTTCGGAATTTGAAATTTGGAGACCGATGGTATTTTGAACACTCTAATCAATTTACTGCAGGTATTTTTTATTTAGATTTTCACTATTATAATTACCAAATTGCCAACCATTTGTTATGAATTAAGTAAATAAATAGGTATTTTTAGCAGAATCCATAAATAGGGTTCATGATTAGGCCGGTAAGGAGGTTGCTATGAATGAAGTTGTGTTCCAGTAAAAAACTTCTTTTAAATTTGGGTCCTTTTCTGAATGCTTATGAAGCCATAGGTCTTTGATCTAAAAAAAAAACGGCTATGGAGGTTGAGTGGTAAAAAAGAATAAATAAATTAAAAAATAAATAAAAATAAGCACATTCATACCTAGTAAATACCTACTCTCTATTTTTAAACACGCCAAATAGGACTCTGGGCCAGATACAGCGCGAGATTAGGTGTAACTATTTTTCAGAAGTCCATATCTATCAGGACCTTGCTTGCTTACCAACTGACTATCTGTTGCATAAGATATTAGTATTATAGTCCGTTGCATAAGATATTAATGCTATAATGGCTAAACCTTGCAATATTCACTTAACATTGCTTTGCTCACCAACCACACCTTCTACATATTTTTATATCGGGAAAGTCAACCACTAACATTATTCCCGAATCCTGTTTAAAATTGAAGAATCCCCTAATAAGAAGCAATAGCTTACCACAGTTTTGCGGCATCAAAGAAGCTTACGTGAGGTCTATTTAGATCCTAGCTTAGGCAGTTTTAATATCACTATCCTCCAGCACTATTTAAATTTTAAAGGCTTTTTTTTTTAAGAGTTTGTTTAATATTAATGAATCCGTAAATATAAGAAACGGATAATCTTATTTCCAGAACCTACCTCCCGACTGCTTATATGATGATAAGAATGAAATTAATTTAAAAAGGTTATGGACATTAAAAACTTATTAAACTACTGCATAGAGGAAAGTGCACCTTACTCTAATGGTCGTCGTAAAGGATTTCACCACAAAAAAGCACTGTTGAACCAAAAGTTTGAAAGGAAAATTTCGAGTCATCATCAGTTGATTCATTATAGCATCGATGTTGTGATGATTTATGAGGTGAAGGAACATTCGGTCCATTTGTTTGAGCCTGGAGAAGT
Organism: Mastigoproctus giganteus; assembly: GCF_048544385.1. Lineage (NCBI taxonomy): Eukaryota > Metazoa > Arthropoda > Arachnida > Uropygi > Thelyphonidae > Mastigoproctus > Mastigoproctus giganteus. Next base: position 242,495,942 of record NC_143576.1, on the reverse strand, counting down.
TGGATTTGAACTGCTGATTCCTTGAATTTTCTTTGTTGTGAACAGCTATTATATTGGCTAAGTTTGGTGAATCGCATGCAGCAGTAATTAACTTTGCAAGTAGCATGACTCCAGACTCGTTGATCATCTGTTGCAGAGGTTTTGTTTTTAAGTTTTCATAAAGCTGTTGCCTGGATATTGTATGGGGAAAACGAAGCTTACTACTGAACCATCTAAGAACCCAATATCCTAGGGCAAGGATCATGCCTTTTTCTAGGTCTGATAGGTTGCGTACTTTGCCCATGACTGAGGCTGTTACTGTGTTCACCGATGCCGAACATCAAGTGAGTCTTATATGCTTGCGGTGTGTGAACTTGACACTTCCGCTGTATGATCCGCTAGGCGTGTGTGATGTCTGCATTGGCGGATGGTCATAATATTTTGACTCTACACCGCATAATGTTGTTCTTAATACCAATGGACTGTGAGATGTGTAAATTAATTTCTTCTGTGCTACGTAAAGTTGTAAGAAACGTATCTGTTTTGTTTTTAATTTGATTTATGTACGTGTCTTGGTCCTGTAATATTCGTTTGATTTTTTCATTGAATCGGACTTATATGGGATTACTAGAGCATCTCATTTATTTCTGTATTCGATATCTGTTTGTTGTCGTGATTTCCTTAAACTAATTGCTTTTTAGGGTAACATTAAGCGTTGTAGATATTTTCTTATTGATATTGGTAGCATGCATAATTCTGTTTTTATCCGGATGATTATTTAATTTTACTTGAATTTCTTTTATACGGTTCATTATTGAATATTGATTGCTTCTAAAGGGGAAATTTAGCTCATATTCTAATACTAACAGCTTGTTGGTGGACTTTTTGGACAACAGATTCACTACTTATGTTGGGAATGGAGATTCTTCTAGGTCGGTTAGTGAGAGCATTCCATTTGGGTTCGTGTCTTTTGGAAATACTATTGTGTGCAACATCAATGCGATGTTGACTATAACTTACGAAGCTTCCTCATTCAAGTTGGGACATTTGTCTTTTAATTGTGTTTGGGAAAATGCATTTTTTCGAAACGGTTGGATTTATCACGAACTCTAACTCTTTGTGAGTTCAATTTTAACGATGGCAAAGCAAGCATCGGTAATTATGTGAGGATAGCGTTGGAATATGTTATTATTAACGCAAATATGAGCGAATTTTGGAATGATTCAATGATCTAGGCAACAAGAATTAGAAGCGCATATATTTAAATTCTCTTCTTTCTCTGCCATTATGAACCAACTGATGAAGACTCGAAAGTTTCCATTCGAACTCTTGGTTCAAGAGTGATTTTACACGGTGATATTATTTACGACGAGTGTTAGAGTAATTTCCACCTCTAAGCAACAAGTTAAATAAGTTTTTAGCATTAGCATTAGCATTAGTAGAGGCATATGATGCAAGAAAGCAAGCTTATTCAGCATCAGCCAAAAAAAAAAAAAAAACCCCACTCCCATTTCACCCCTCCGTTCGTTCGAAATACCTGTCCAGTTGAGCTTTAAATTTGTTTAGGCTATCAACTTCAACAACAAGTGATGGAAGTCGGTTCCACCAACCAACCACCCGCTGGCCAAAGGCAAATTTCCGCACATCTATCCGACATCCGTCCTTCCTCAATTTGAATTTATGCCCTCTGAGGTGATTATTCTGAGCAAGATGAAGAATCCCATTGGCATTGAGCATGCTCAAACCATTCAAAGCCTTATACACCTCTATCAGATCACCTCGCCGGTGCCTAGTCTCCAGACTCTGTAATTTGCAAAACTTAAGCCTTTCTTCGTAAGAGCAACCCTTTGTTCCATTCACTAATCTTGTTGCCCTTCTCTGTACCCGTTCCAGCAGCTCTACATCCTTCTTGAAATGAGGCCTCCAGACCTGTATACAGTACTCAAGATGTGGCCTAACCATTGCCTTATACAAGGGAATAATCACCTCCTTATCCCTGCTAGAAAAATTCCTGTATATCATTGACAAGACACCATGAGCTACTCTTGCAGCTCGTCTGCACTGCTCAGAGAACTTCATATCTGCCTGCACAATTACCCCCAGGTCCTTTTCATTCTCCACTACTGTCAGTGTAGTACCGCAGAGTTGATACGTTGCTCTGGGGTTACTGTTTCCCATATGTAGTACTTTACATTTGTCAATGTTAAACTTCATTTGCCACCTCTCAGCCCATCTGTTCAACCTTTCCAGATCCTGTTGCAGCAGCATAGCGTCAGTAGTGTCCTTAACGACCCTGCCAACCTTTGTATCATCTGCAAACTTGGACATTAAACTTGATATCCCATCATCAATATCATTCATAAACACCGAAAACAACAACGGACCCAACACTGAACCTTGAGGAACTCCACTAATAACATTAGTCCACGTTGAGCAGTGTCCATTGATTACCACTCTCTGTCTTCTGCCACTCAACCATCCCCTTATCCATAGCAGCAATTTGCCTCCAATGCCACACTGCTCCAATTTGTGCAGCAGTCTTCCATGTGCAACAGTATCAAAAGCCTTTCTAAGATCCAAATATATAATATCAAAGTTATTCCCTGCATCCAGTTCTTTTGTAACTACATCATAGTATCCAATCAAATTGGTCAGGCAAGACCTGCCCTTAACAAAACCATGCTGCGTCTGAGCTATAACTGAATTCTTGTCTAGATGATCCTGCAGCGCTTCTTTAACCAGTGCCTCCATTAATTTACCTGGAACAGAAGTTAAACTAACAGGTCTATAATTACTTGTGTCAGCCTTTGATCCTCCTTTGTGAATTGGGGTTACATTTGCACATCTCCAGTCTATGGGTACCTCCCCTGAGTCCAAAGAAGCTCTCATAATTATGGCTAGGGGTTTGCATACTTCCTTTGCTGCCTCCTTTAATATAACTGGATAGATCCCATCCACCCCAGGTGCCTTTTTTATGTTTATCCTCAACAATCTCTCCTCCACTTTCCTCTCAGTTATTACAAAATCATCCAGCTCACTGCCAATGTTTACTTTACCTACATCATTATCCTTCCTGAATAACTCCTCATGCGTGAATGTAGATGCAAAATACTCGTTCAGATTGTTAGCCACCTGAGCAGGATCCTCAACTGTTGAATCATCAATGTCCAGTGGACCAATCTGATTCATCCCTTTCCTTCTCGAGTTCAAATATGTAAAGAACTCTTTTCTGTTTTTCTTTGCATCCTTTGCCAAGGATTTTTCGTAGTCTGCCTTTGCCTGCCTAATCTCCTTTGTGACTTGGTTACAGACCAACTTATATCTATCATAGGCTTCCATGTCACCCATTAATTTGTATGTATCCCATGCATTTTTCTTCTCTGCCACATGTCTCATTAGTTCATCTGACAACCATTTAGGCCTAAACCTTGAACAATATTTCTTAGTTGGTATGTAAAGCCTGGTAGCCTCCAAGATTTGTTCCTTTGAATGCTTCCCATTTTGAGTTTGCTGTTGGTAACATCATCAGTTGGTCCCACTGTATAGAATTTAAATACTGTCTCATACCATCATAGTCGCCTTTACGAAAACAAAAACCCTTCCCTTTACCTCTGATGGTAGTTACCTCCTTGAGTAAATCCCACTTCAACACACTGTGATCACTGCCACCTAGTGGTTCATTTATCTGCAGATTCTTAATGCATGAAGAATCACTACTGATAATCAGATCAAGAGTATTGCTCCCTCTTGTTGCCTCACGAACATGCTGATGTAGAAAACAATCATCCAATAAATCCACAAAAGCCTTGCTAGTGTGCGAGTGACCAACCCACAAATTCCAGTCAATATCTGGGAAATTAAAATCCCCAATTATAATACTCTCTGATTTGTTGGCCCACTCTATTTCCCTGTACAATATTTTATTATACTCATCAGAGTCATTAGGCCTATAGCACACTCCTACTCTCAATTTTGATTTCCCTATGCTTATGTCACACCAAACTGACTCGACACTGCCCTGTCCATTGATGTCGACTGGCTTCACTTCCTTGGACTTTATGTGTTTCTTAATTAATAGCATAACCCCTCCTCCCCTCCTGTCCTCTCTATCCTTTCTATACACATTGTATTCCCCAAATTCCAGTTCCGCATTACTTATATCTGTGTGACACCACGTCTCTGATATCCCAACAATATCTGCCTTTGATGTTTTGAGCAATACCTCAAATTCATCAAATTTATTTACCAAACTCCTAGCATTGGTGTACACGCAGGTATACATGCACCTGTTTCTATTCTTAGCTACCCTAACACAACCCATGTGTTTACTTGTACCGCAATGGCTCCCAGCAGTCTCTGAAATATCAAGCATCTTGTTTTTCAGGCTTCTGCTCATTCTAATAGAAGCAGTGCAAGAATCTCTTTCACCTCTGCCGGTGGCTACTATCAATCCATTGGTCTTTGTCTCCCCCCAAGCTAGCAGTTTTCCGACCCACCTAACACTGCCTCGATAGCATCAGCAAAAATTCTTGCACCCTTTCTATTTAAGTGTATCCTATCCCTGTAGAAGCAATCTCTCCTGTTAACAAGTACAGTCCAGGCTGAAAAAAATTCTACCCCTTGAGCCTTGCACAATCCCTCCAGGGCCGAAATGATCGACAAGGCTCTCATCATATACTCCCTCCTATCGTGTCTGGGCAGAATTGCAGACACTTTCAAGTTCAACCCTAATTCACGGCTTTTTTTCAACAGTGACCTGTACTTGCTAAGTAATTCCGCCGGTCTCCTACTCTTAATATCATTAGTAATGTCCATAACCTTTTAAAATTAATTTCATTCTTATCGACGTATAAGCAATCGGGAGATAAGTTCCGGGAATAAGGTTTTCCTTTTCTTTTATTTATCATTTCAACCTCGGATCTTAAGGTTACACATAATTTTAATATACTGGATGTGTAATATTTCCATAAATTGTGTGTTCTCTGGTCGATTTTCCAGTTTTGCTGGAAGTAAAACCGAGCTTCCGTGGAGAAAAATCTTGCTAGCTACTCCTGTGACCGATTAACTCCACTCGGAGTGAAAAAAAACATGAAATAATAAAATAAAAACCACAAAGGGTTCTCGCGTCATTGACAGTATTCGAAACGCCTTTTCCGGTTGGTGTGGGGAGACAGTGGTTATAATCATTGTGCTACCCAATATTACAGGAACTGCTCTTCACCATTCTCCAGAACCACTTTAACATTAAAGCAACCCTAATTAAGCTGTTCACCAACTTACTTACTCCGAAGAACCTCTCCATCCAGTTTGGTATCTGGGAGGAAAGGATTCGAGCTTGGCTGCAAAGGAGAACATTATGACAATAATGTTCTTCTTTGCAGCCAAGTTCGAACCCTTTCTTGCTTGCCACAATTTTCTTCCCTAATAAAATTATTGAAAATCGCTAGGCTAGCAAATGCCACAAGATTATCTTCATGATCTAGGGTTCATTATTAATCATGAAAAAATACCAAACTGAAGAGTGGCATCTTTGTGAGTGAGCTACATGTAAACAAATTTTCTTTTCGCAATGACCTGGGTATTACTTGGAATGAAGGGTTGCTATTCTCACAGCACTTCAAAACAGCCAGAAACAAGACATATGATGCCATGTGGACAGCAAAATAAGTAACTCATTAGAAAGAGAAAAAATTTCGACTTCGATTAAATCGATATTGAGACTGCTGTCTCAGCATATAAATCGATGCATAAAAAACTTTCCTTCAACTCTGTGCATTGACAATATAATCTCTTGCATCTAAAACGTAGAGTCAAACACTGTCTGGAGAACATTGGATCCTGAGATGGCTCAATAGAACCTCTGGCAACCCTTTTACTATTTCCAAAACATAACGAACGACTATGGGAACACCACATTATGAAAAAATGCCCAAGTCTTAATAAAATTACTGAGACAACAACACAGATTCTTGATATGTTGAACAACAACGAGAACCTATTCTAACTTATGCCTACAGCGAAGAACCCAAACAGTCTAACAAGGTTCTTCGAATATAATATTAGTCTGATAAACAATAAAACTAGCATCAAATTAATGAACTTGAAAAATTAATGAATTAATGAACCTACTGAACTTGGTCCAACGGCCAATTCAATCGCATTGAATTTCCCAAATCATTTTTGGCAACAATAACTTTGTAATTTTGAATCCATTTTCTCTCATTTATGACGTAACTCCTGGGCTTCAGAGTCTGAATTGTAACCTCTTCCAGACAGGACACGCCTATAGTTTGTATTACTACCCCTGGTTTACGTTCGTATCGGAGTCTACCTTTGCGGCAGAATCATTGAAATAAATAAATAAATAAATATGAATAAAATGCTTTGTAGCAGAATCATTGAAATAAATAAATATGAATAAAATGCTTTGTAGCAGAATCATTGAAATAAATAAATATGCTTTGTGGCTTAACTCCCGGCTGTTTTTTTTTTTTTTTTTTTTTTTTTTTTCGTATGCCCTATACTTAATCGACCAAACTGTTAGTTCGTGTGCATTTAATAGCAATAATTACCACATGAATACAAACACTATTTTTAAATCATTTATGTTGACAACCTGTTTGCTATTTTTGAGGAGTAAAAACCGAGTGTTTTGTTGGATTTTATGATTTTGATAACAAAAACTGTTACATTATATTCAATCCATTGCATTTTTTTCTATTGTGTAGTTCAGCTAAGTGAAATCCGAAGACAAAGCTTTTCACATATAATATGTAGAACTACGAATATTACGAAGATACAGAAGAATGCCTTTAAGCCACATAATACGATTACGTAAGATATTTTTATTAAATACTTGCAAGTTAAATATATTTATTATACGTTCAAGACTGGACAATAATGAACACGGCATTAAGTTAAAATCAGATAGCAAAACACTGTTTACAAAATAATTAATTTAAGAATTAACACAATACAAATTACATTTGGTAATTTGTATTGTGTTAATTAAATTTAATTCATTGACTTTTCGATGGTATGTATGTACTATAATATTGCAATTGCATTAAAGTTTGTGTACAATCTTTAATGCAATTGCATTGTTTATATTCTATTAATTCACAAGTTAGTTAAATTGGCATTAATTAATAACACTAGCCAACAATTTTAAACTTATTTTTCCGATAACATGAACGAGATCAATTGATTTTGTCTAAATCACATGTGCCGAAAACGAATATGACAGGAGAAAGTTTGTAGCACATCACGTTTTCATGCTCCTTTTTTTACAAAAATTGTGGAATTTTACTTATCTAAATATACTTCACTACTTTTCTTGTAAATTAATTGCTTGAAATAGAAATGACGACCAATAAACGTTCGAAATGGATAAAAAATAACATATTTAAACTTTATAAACACCTGTTTGGATTTAAGTAAACAATAAACTTACAAAAGTGGAGGCAAAAATAGGAAATCGTACTACTTGCAGTTATTTTTTCCTTTTATGAGCAGAATGGTCCTTCTTTATCAGAAACCAGCAATAGTCACCCATCATTGCTGGATCCCATCGTCCTTGATGCCTCTGCTCCATAGTGTGGATATCTTCGTGGAAACGTTCTCCCTGTTCGTCACTGACAAATCCCAAGTTGTCCGGAAAGAAGTCGAGATACGCATGTAGGAAGTGTATCTTCAGCGATATTTGGCATCCTAACTTTTGATAATTATGCAACAATTCTTCTATCAACTCTTTTCTACTTTTTTTATTCCCTAAACACCCGCTAAAAAACAGCTGTGAAGGACTTCCACACAGCTAATTCAGTGACATTAAGTTTAGTTTCAAGGATTCCATCGTTTAAAAGCCGTTTAATTTGTGGGCCTACGAGTATACCCTCCTTCATTCAACTTTGCATCACTAATATTTGGAAACTGGCATTTTAAGAACTCAAAACCTTCATTATTTTTGTCCAGACCATTTACAAAATTTTTTATGAGACCCAACTTAATGTACAAAGGCGGGAGAAGCACCATTTCAGGTTTCACTAAAGACATGCATTTGATGATGAGTTTCCCGGGAATGTATTCTTCTCTGATGGGCCATTCCTTCATATATAATGATGTTCTAAACTCGACTATCCCATGAACAAAGGAAACAATAATACTTACTAAAACCACCCTGTAGTCCAAGCAACAAAGCGATTAATTTTAAATCACAACATATTTTCCAACAATATTTCTTATAGTTTAAAGCAATTAATAGCAATGAAATGCTATCATAGGTTTCTTTCATAGCCACTGAATGAGCCACTGGGACTGACGGTTTGATATTACCATTGTGTAGCAAAACTGCTTTTAAACTGAGTTTAGAAGAATCGATGAATAATTTCCATTCTTCAGGATTGTGTTCAAACCCTAGTTCATCCATCAATCCGTTTACATCTTTGCAGACGCAAAGAGAGCCTTCCATTTGATAATAACTAGCAAACGTTTCATTTCAGTTTCTAAACACAGAAATCCTCGTGGTTTTTGCCAGAAATTCCACTGTTGCAACCTAGATCCTAATAGCTCAGCCTGTTGCTTTGAAAGATTTAAATCCCAACAAATCATTAAGTTCACTTTGCTCAATTAAGTGTGGTGTTTTGTCATTTTCAGGATTGTAACTAGGATCGGCAGACGTTGATGGAGCAGGTATGGGCTCTAGTGACTCTTGCTCTTCTTCCGGAATAATGATTTCTTCACAACTAGGTGGAGGAATAGGAACAGAGAGTTCCGGTGTGTATGGCACTGGTCTTATTGCGGACGGAAGGTTGGGGTATTTTATTTTAACCTTATTTTTTCTTGAAAACCCCTTGGTACTGGTGAGGCAGAAATAACAATCTTCGAGGTGACTCAGAACGGCCACTCCTCAGAGCCATAAAAGTAAAAAGAAGTATTAGCATACCATTAAACAACACATATGTTTCTTTTGTTACAATTAATTCGACAGGGAAAAATAGAGAGTGCGATGTTGGACGATTTCGTTGAATTTGAAACTGTTTTAGGTTTTTTAAAACAGATTTTGCATTTTTACTAAAAAATGTGACGTGCTTTTTTGACTTTTTTTGCTGTCATATTCGTAATCAGCACATACAAATTAACAAAACATGCTTAATTTTACCCATGTTAGCAAAACCTTGTTGACGAATGGTTTAATTATTAATGCAATAATTTATTAATCGCTCTATACTAGGATATGGGTTTGGATTTTCAGTTTTTGGATTTGGTATATGTTCCCTTTACTAACTCACGTATGCTGAGTTTAAAAATGGCATTCACTTTAGCAACGAAAATTCTATCTTACGTTGTCCATCAAAATATAAGTGGGCAGTCGATAGATAGGAAACATTGCGTTCTCACTCTGTACTACACTGCTCGACAAAATTAACAGAACACGTAGAAAACGAAAACGACTTGTAATTAGTGCAGATTGCAATGAAGCAGGACAAAATTTGGTATAGTTGTTTACTAAAGAATAACAATGAAATAAGAAGACAGCGAGAAACTTCGGCGGACAGATATAAGGGACATTTACAGGGATTGTGTAAGAATTACCAAAAAGGTCATATTACAGAAGTCGATACAAGATGCTCGAAAGTATGGTCACATGACATCAGTAAGGTGTATGATCTTCTCAAACGGCTAAACAAGACTGACAGCGATGACCAATGCTCGATATAAGGGTTTCTATAAGATTCTGTGGCAACAAATCCCATTCTTCAACCAGTGCATGCAGACTTATACGACAAAGACTGGAAGAATATCTCTCAAACAGTTCTTTCTCAATTCTCAACCAACCAAGTAACCTACCGACCTTCTCTAGTACAATGTGGGAAGCCACAATTGATATCACCCTTCGCCACAAGATCCGTTGCACACCTTTCATCCTGGACAGTTAGAGAGAGCGGGACCACTTCGGACCACCGTGTAATAACTTTTCAACTGCACCGATCAGTAAGCCGACAACCAATTATAAGGCAAACTCTATATAGATTTGCAATTGACAAGGCAAACTGGCAGCAATTTAAGGATTCACTGATCGTGGCCGCCCACTCTCTTAGCACAGTTGGACTGAACGAAGACCAGCACCAAAAGGCAATAGTAAGCCTAGTCACTGAAAGCTCAATTAACTCTATTAAAAGAAAGAAACCTTCTCTTGGAATCGTACCTTGGTGGTGTCCAGAGCTCCAACAACTGCGACGGGAGGCTTACACCCGACGGTAAAATTTTCAACGCGCAAGACGGACATGGCCCAAAACGGAAGTAGAGTATCTCAAGCAGCAGTACCGAACGGCAAGAAATGAATACACAGCCCTGATTAAACAAAGGAAGAAGCGCTCCTGGGAGCACCTAGTCACCACAGTTGGAAATTCTGCTCCATGGGGAGTGGTCTACAGAGTAAACACACACAAACTCCCCAGGGGCGAAGTCATCCCAGCCACCAAGACGCCATAAGGCACGTATACAAAGACATGGTCCGAATCTATAAATAACATCCTTGACGCCATGTTCCATCAACACACGCCACCAAGCACCCCAGAACAAATACTACTATGTGAGGAAAACAGCACATACATCACAGCCCAAGTGGAAGACAGCTTCACCAAGGAAGAACTGGACACGCTGCAGCAAAAATAAAAAACAAGAAATCTCCAGGAGAAGATATGCTGGAGCCCGAGATCGTAAAGAAGGCTGTTGAAACCATCCCAAATGAGATTTTAAACCTCTTCAACCATTGCCTTGAAGCAGGCCATTTCCCAGCAGTATGGAGATCTGCAAAATTAAGGCTTATTCTCAAGAATCCGACAAAACCACAAGACCTTCAGGAGTCATACCGGCCCATCGTTCTTCTATCCATACTAAGCAAACTCCTAGAACATCTTCTACGCAACAGAATAGAAATTCATTACTCCAAGGCTGGCCTTCACTCTGAAAACCAATACGGCTTTAGATGGGGATGCTCCACGGTGGACGCCTTAGAGAATATCGTCAAAGCGGCTACCACTACCACCCATAAATACTTCCTTGTCATTTCAGTGGATTTTGCCGGGCCGTTTGACTCCCTCTGGTGGCCAAGCGTCCTCGGCAGACTCCGAAAAGCAAAACTACCAGCTAATTCGTACAATTGTATAAAAACCTATCTCGCAAACAGAACAGTAAACGTCAGTGCTCCGTATTGTTCAGCCACACGACCAGTCTATAGAGGATGCCCACAAGGCTCAGTACTTGGCCCACTTCTCTGGAACGTGGTGCTCGACAGCTTTCTAAACCTCGACCTTGGTAATGTGAGGTCACAGGCCTACGCGGATGACCTAATCCTGATGCTGGCGGCAGACTCAAGAACTCAACTAGAGATCTCTGCAAACCGTGCTATAAATATCCTACAAGACTGGGCCACCCAAAACCACTTAAAGATATCCCCAACAAAAACGTGCTCCATTCTACTTAAAGGTTCCCTCAATATCAGAAGGCCTCCCCAGATAAAGATTCAGGAAACAACAATTAAGCTTTCCACCGAACGTAAATATCTTGGTATTCTGCTGGATAAAAATCTGTCATTCACACTCCATCTTACTTACCTCCGAAGCAAAATCAAAAAATACTCCGCACTAATAGCTAGAGTCACTCGTCGCGACTGGGGGCTTAAGAAGAGGACCCTAGCCCCCTTCTATAAGGCAGTCTTCTTACCAGCAATAACATACGCATCAGGAGTCTGGTTCCACAAGGCGGTAACAGCAGTAAACAAAAGGAAGCTAGAGACCATTCAACGTTCAGTCCTACTGACAATCTCGAGAGCCTGCTGTACTGTAAGCACCCACGCACTCCAGGTCCTCTTGGGCGCTCTCCCCCCTGGACCTGGAGATCGTCCGCTGTGGGTTGCTTTATCAACTATCCAAAGGCAGAGCAATCACCTGCCTAGACTACACAACTGATCCGGCGAACGATCGTAAACTCGAGAAAAAACGCCTTCTCACCCACCTACAGCAGGCCTGGCAAACCCGCTGGACGACTTCGACAAAAGGGGAAGTCACCCGAAGATTCATACCGGATAATCAACTAGTTTTTCCCAAAAGCCCAAACTGGTTTTCACCGGGACTGCTGACATCTTACCTACTCACGGGACACGGCGCAATAAGAGCAAAACTCTCCAGTTTCGGATTGAGTGACACCCCTCTCTGCCACTGTGGACAGCCAGAGACGGGAGAGCACCTCATGCACCACTGCCAACTATACGAAGACCTCCGCTGCCTCTTAATAACTAGAATACGTTTCTCGCCAATAAACCAAGAACAATATCTTCTGGAGAGCGAGGACAATTATAAAGCCTTAACGCAGTTTGCGCAGGATCTTCTTACTAGAAGAAGAACATACCCACAACCTTAGCAGGAATTTTCCCACTAACTAACCAATCGTCATCCATAATAAAGATCCTTAGATGTGTCAACCAAACAAAAACCTTACAGCTACAATCTGAAGAACAACTAATCATTAACTTAACCTGGATTTGACTACTGGCTTAAACTGGAGTCATTATCTGGACTTGACCACTCACACGGACGGGACAACATGTCCCAGGAATGGCATACGAAGACCTGACAAAGACATTATGCAGTTTGCTGCCGAAACATCATTAGGCGATCTGAACCGGGTACCCTCACTCGGTTCACTTTCTTTCCCTTCCCTTGGCAGGGGATGTTTACTCTGTACCTCCCCCCTGCCATCCCCTATCTTCACCTGGTGAGGCATGGGCCTGCCTCACCGACTTTTGGGGTTATCTTCACTATTGACCCCATATTTCTGTCTTTCATCCCCCAGTCTTCAGTCTCCCTTCCCTCTCTAGTTATCTTGCGACTAGCGTTTGACCCTTGTCAAAACTACACAAGCCCCACACTAAAAAAAGGAAACAAAAAAAAGAAAAAAAACTCCTTTTTTTTTTAGGTCCTAGCCACTGAAATCTCAGGAAATTAGGTGGCAGGACCTGCCAGAGTAAATAGTAAATCTCTAAAATACTGGTGTACCTGGTCTGCCTCCACGAGGTATAGTGTGGGCAACGGTGGGTCTCATTTGAGACCCAACGGCTAAAAGACCAGTTGAACAACGGTACAAAACATTACATTACCACAATATCCATACACTTATAAACCTCTGGCCTCTACAGTGTTCTGTATCACACCACAATGTACATTACGCGGAGATAGGGGAAGCCCCTGGTGCCGTTAGACCCTAAACACACTATACACTATACTATATGTGCTGCCACTTTATTAGGTACACCCCTGCTGTGCACACAAATGGTTTGTCCCACAACGTTGCAAGTCACATGACCACAGTTGTGGATATAAATGCAGCAGAACAACCTTTCTAGTATCAGCTACCCGTACAAACTGTAGCAAGAATGGGGAAAAGGAGTGATCTAACGGACTTCGAACGTGGCATGATAGTAGGTGCAAGACGTGCTGGACAAAGCATCTCTGAAACGGCAGTTCTCCTGAACTTTTCACGCACCACAGTTTCAAGGGTGTATCGAGAATGGTGCAACGAACAGAAAACATCCTCTCAATGGCACTCCTGTAGAAGAAAATCGCTTGTTGATGAGAGAGGTCATAAGAGAATGGCTAGAATTGTGCTAGTAAACAGATGGGCCACAATGTCGCACATCACGTCAGAATACAACCTTGGTGCCCAGAACAAAATATCGCAACGCACCACTTTCGCACTTTGTCTGGAATGGGCTGCAACGACGAACACATCGCATACCTTTGTTATCAATGAAGAACAAAAGAGTACGCCTCCTATGGGCACAGCAACACTAGCACTGAACTATCGAGGATTGGAAAACAGTTGCTTGGTCTGACGAGTCGACGTTCCTGGTGCATCATGTTAATGGAAGGCTAAGAATTTGGCGAAAACAACATGAATCCATGGACCCGTCATGTCTGACGACTACTGCGCAAGGTGGTGGGGGCAGTGTTATGTTGTGCAGAATGTTTTCTTGGCACATGTTGGGTCCATTGATACCCATAGATTCACGTCTGAATGCCACATCATACCTAAACATTGTTGCTGACCAAGTTCATCCGTTCATGCTGACAGTTTATCCTCAGTCAGATGGTTACTTCCAGCAGAATTATGCGCCGGTGCACAAAGCCCGAATCACTATGGAATGGATCCAGGAACATGACAATTACTTTTTTTTGCTGCAGTAGCCCGCTCTGTCCCTGGATCTCAATCCCATTGAACATCTTTGGGATGAGCTGGAAAGGGCTGTTCGCTACACCTCCGTCGAATCTCAAGAAACTGCGTGACACACTGATGTCTGCATGGTACTCCATTCCTGCACTACGTTTTCAGCATCTTGTTCAATCCTTGCCTAGACGAATTCAGGCTGTTCTGAAGGCTAAAGGAGGCTCAAGACGCTACTAGGTAGGTATACCTAATAAAGTGGCAGCACAGTGTATTTCTTTAAATTCTCTTTATTGTGATTGTTTTTTTTTTTTGTTCACTTCATGAAAGTATATACAAGGTTAACTATATTGGTTATATTTTTATCGTTTCCACAGCAATCCCTATATAAATTGCAAAGATATGCGCCCAATCGATTTAAGAGTGTGGTAGATGGGAAATAAATTATCAGGTAAGGTATTTGCATTTTCTTATACTGTATCTCATTATCATAGGGTATTAGCTACACTTCGGACTTCAATTACGGCGCCTCCGTAGCCAGGTGGGCAGGAGCAGCAGTGCGTAGCACACGCTTCTTGATTAGACCGGGGTTCAAGCCCGTCACCACCAAATACAGAGGATGCGGAAAGGTCAGGGAATGACCACCGCATATTCCCGGAGCAATATGGCTTTAGTTGCTAATACTCCTAAAAACCAAATAACAACAACAACAGTTAGCCGACCTACGTAGCATAGATAAGATGTCAGTGGTTCAGTAGGTAGTAAAATTCCGAGCGTGATGGGTAAAAGGAAGGATTTATCGAACTTTGATAAAGGACAGATTGTCGGAGATCGACGAGCTGGTGCCTCGATTTCCCAAAAGACTGAGCTGGTGGCGTGTTCGAGAGCCGCCGTAGTTAAAGTGTACCAAGACTGGCGTCAAAATGGTAAAACAACGACCCGACGGAAAAACTGCAAAGGTCAGCGAAAGGTTGATGTTAGAGGTAAGTGCCGTGTCCGACAACTCATACAGTCGAACGACGCAGTACTGTTGAAGAGTTGACTACCCAATACAACATGCAGCAGATCTGGCAGGATAGGTGGTCAGAACCCACAAAAGGGGAAATAACGAGGAAATTTCTGCCTA
This sequence comes from Mastigoproctus giganteus, assembly GCF_048544385.1. NCBI lineage: Eukaryota > Metazoa > Arthropoda > Arachnida > Uropygi > Thelyphonidae > Mastigoproctus > Mastigoproctus giganteus. The sequence goes on along the minus strand of NC_143576.1, from coordinate 242,480,617 downwards.
ATGTCGGAAGGTTATACCCAAAAACACCATCATGGTTTCACCCTGGACTGTACACTACGTATCTTTAAACAGGTCATGGGGCCCTGAATGCCAAACTAAACAGTTTTAAATTAGTAAACGATCCCCACTGTGTCTGTGGGGAAGTGGAGACATGATCTCACATAATGTACAACTGTGAAAACTGAGGATCTCCGCTGCCTCCTGACGACAAAACTGACTTACATCCCTCGCGACAGGGAATTAAACCTGTTGGACTCGCAAGAGGAGTATAAGGAGTTGACAAAATTCGCCCAGGGACTGTTCACCCGAAGGACACTTATTGTTATCTACAGGGATCAAGAACAGGCACCACGACAAAACTAACCATCCTTGGACCCAACCAAATTGGCCCTCACCCAGATACAAGACTTTCTTTTGGGACCTGCTCAAGATTAATACCACGGACATGACAAACCAGAGATGGACTCCAAACACCGGACTGCACGGATGGGATTTATCCCACGAATGACCTTATAATTGGTCTGATCCCTGCTGGGATCAGACTTGGACAACCGGACAGATCGCACCTCTGCTGCCAAATGCTACTGGGCTATCTGAATAGGGTGCTCTAACCTTATTCACTTTTAATTACCAAACCCCTGGCAGGGGGAGGAGTTTTTTTTTTTTTTCCTTCCCTGCCGTGTTTTTTTTTTTTCTCCTTAGCCATGCTCCCTTGCGTGGCCCTTTGCCTCCACTCTCCGGGCGGGAGGGGGAGGTGCTTCCGGGCTCCCCCTGTCGCCTCCCCTCTCTTCCCTCTGGTGGGGAATGGGCCTGCTCCACTGATTTGGGGGTCATCTTCAGTCTCCCCGCCCCTCTCTTACTTATACTCTTACCCAGCCTTCAGTCTCCCCACCCCTCTCTTACTTATACTCTTACCCAGCCTTCAGTCTCCCCACCCCTCTCTTACTTATAATTACTAGTGTCTGAACCATTGTTAAATTGCTTGAGCCTTACACCGAAAAACTTAATAACAACTATTCGCATAAATAGTACTAATTTTGGCTGACCCCTACATATAATGGTTTTTTTTATTATTATTTTTTAATTATTATTATTATTTTATTTATTTATTTTTATTATTTTATTTATTTATTTTTATTATTTTATTTATTTATTTTTATTATTAATTTTTAAGGTCTTAGCCACTGAAATCTCAGTAAATTAGGTGGCAGGACATGACAGAGTAAATAACTGTAATAGTGGTTTACCTGGTCAACGTTGTCCATGAAGCAGTGTGAACAACGTTGGGTCCCATTAGGGGCCCAGCGGCTAAATGACCAGAGGAACAACGGTATACGACACTAGACATGTACAAAATCCATACACTTTTAAACCTCTGGCATTGACAGTGTTCTGTTTCACACCCACAATGTATAGCACGCGGTGATGGGGGAAACCCCTGCTGCCGTTTGTCACTAAACACTCTACAACATGGGCCAATCCGAAACAATATGTGGCATTAACATGCGTCGCACGCTCGCACGTATGGGCTATACCAGCAGACTACTCCTACTGCATCCTCTCCTAACCAAGGTTCATTGGCGAAAAAGACTCGCCTGATGCAAAGAGCATGCCCAAGTTGGACGATAAAAGACTGGAAGGTGTGCTGGACGGATGAGTAACGTTATTTACTCCACACCGTGGATGGTCGTGTCAACAACATGAGGCTCTTGATCCGTCATGCATGGTATGAAACGTGCAGGTCGGTGGAGGCGGTTGTATGGTGTGGGGAATATTTCACTGGCAGGAACTTGGACCCCTGTTGCATGTGGAACAACGTATCAGTGGTGTCCGCTATCGGGGTGTACACAGTGATGACTGTGTACACCCCGCTATGTTACACTTTTTCCCGAATGGCGGTGGTATCTTCCAAGATCACAATGCGTCGAGCCATCGGGCACTTGCTGTGCAGAAATGCTTTGAGGAACGCAGTTCTGACTTCCAGCATATCGACTGGCCTCGGAATTCTCCCGATATCAATCCCATAGAGCACTTGTGGGACATTATGGAAAGGCATATGACGCGTCTGGGTACACCAATCAACTCCATACCTGCATTGCTGAGTGCATTATACACACAGCTTGGTTGGCAATACCTCCTGAACGCTTCCGACATCTTGTTGAATCAATGCCACATCGGATAGCTGCTGTACTGCGTGCAAAAGACCTAGGAAGTATTAGTAGGTGGTCGTAATTCAGTGATCACTCAGTGTATATAATACTGTATTGAAATAATAGATAAAATAATGAACTCAGCAGCCTTCGCAGTTAACACAGCGGTTAAGATCGTAGTTTATCCACATCATGTTCGAATCCCAAACACGATGTGGAATTCTCAGCTGTTTATTTCACACCTTAGTCGAGGTTAGCTTATATCTCTGAACTTCGTGTATTGTTTCAGCATAGAGGACATCTTAACGTGAAATAATGACCTGTACATACATGCGCTTCGTTGCCTTGCCACCTGTGCAGTCGTGGTATAATCACAGTTGGTATAATCACAGTCCTCTTCATACCGGGTGGAAAAGACCTTAAGTCAAATCACCTTCAATAACGCGAGGAATTTTTATTAGCCCCTTTTCACAAAAATGAAATCTAATCAAAAATTAAACGAAACTTAGCAGTTTCAGGAGAGGGTAGCATGGTTTTTATTCCCGGAAACTCGGGTTTTTCATCCAGAAAAGAAACAGAAAATCGACCACAAACACACGCAATTTACAGACAGTATACACGTCGCAATATGGCCTTAATCGATGATGCTCCTAAAATCCTATTACATCAACACTACATTATCTCCCGAAAACTCGGGGTTTTCGTTCAGCAAACAGTAAATCGACCACCGAACACACGAAATCTACAGATATATTATACGGAGCAATATGGCCTAAGTTGCTGATGATCCAAAAACTTGACCTAAGTTGGCCTAGGATGCTGATGTTATTATTGTTGTAAGAACAATAACAACAACAACAACAACCCACGAGGGCTAGTTTGCTGGCGTACTGAAATCTTAGGCTATATTTCGTTAGTGTACATGATAAGTCTGATATTGGCTAACTCAATTGAAGAGACCATCAAGAATTTTCCCGGCTTCTGAAGGGATTCGAAAACTGATCTCTCCAAAGGAGTGAGAAGAGCCGAAATATATAAATGAGGTCTCAGCATCATCCTATGTAACATCATGTGCATACATCGTCTTATATTATATTTGCAGATCAATATTAGAAGGATAGTTTCATAGTAGTCGTCAGTGTATGCCTTTGTTATACCTCGAAAAAGAAGAGCCACAAACCATCCAATCCCGGAGTTTTCCCATCCTCGACTGATTCATCAGCTCTTCTCGCTTTAATTGGAGAAAAGCCGAATTCAGACAAGAAGACAAAGAAGCCAAGAGACTGTTACATTCTAATGATGCATTTAGCAATATTAGCATTAGTGACTAAGGTTTATGGGCAATCAGGCCGTTCTTTATCCTGGCAGTTGCTTCCCCCCTCGTTAAGGAATCGACACAAATTATTTTTGCAAATATTGCTGCCTCGCCCAACAGCGACATGATTTCTTTAGCGATTTGTATTGGTTTCTTAGCCCATAGGATGTCTTATTCGGTACACGTGTTTATACGATTGGGTAGTTAAAATACAGCACCTGCACAGTCACATCTGAAAGAAGGTCGACCAGATAAGTGTCATCTAATTTTAATCATAGTGTTCTGCAAATGCTTTAATTTACATTTCCATAACAAATCCAGTTTTTAAATTTCAATGTTGGAGCCCATACTTACCAACATTCCTTCGTATATCTCATGAACAAGTTGTACTGTACTGATTAAAGAATTTTCTGTCTTTTACAGTGCACATTTGACCATGCGTATGTAAAGGACCCTCACTTTTCCCAAATAAGATGGATATTGAAAGGTGGAATTTGAAGCAATGGACCCTGAATTTGTCTACAAATGCAATACAGCCAATCAATGCACATTTAGAGAACATCCAAAGGAGCATTTAGAGTTCAGAAAAACCTTGAATGGAAACATTCGAATCGAATATAATTTTGTTTTATAGCTAAGCGAACTGAATAAAAAGTTGAAGGTAGAAAATACCTAACCACTTTCTTTTCAGTTTGATTTTAGTACAGTATTTCGAAACTTTTGTTCGATATTATAGCACTAATTATCCTAGTTGCACTTTCATAAAAATACACAGGCATGAAATATGTGCTATTTAAAAATAATAAAGAAATAATGTTTTAAGGTGTTTTGTGACTTACTTTAATCTTAATATCAATTAAGCAGAAATTTCGAAGTTGCTTTATAGGAAAATGAACAATTAATTTTTAAATGACAACTTAAAAACACACACACACCAATAAAATTTTCTTTTACAACTAGACCACGAATTGCCATTCCCAAGGTGCATCATTGAGACTGAAAATGCAAAGCCACTTCCCAATATTTTGGGACGTGGCACCATCTATCGATGACAAATTCAACCACAGCATTATGAGAATACTTTTTGAAGATTTACATGGCACGTCTGTACTCAAATTATTACAAACTTCCTTCTCCTTGTAACTTCACCCCAGTTTTCTTCATCTCAATCATTGGAGAACTCTCCAATGAGTTCTCTTGCAGCTCTAAGCCTCATTACAATTACCGATGAAAAAGAATCTGGCGAAATTTAGAGATCAGCTACTTCTGTTAAGCAAACAAATAAGGAGTTGACATTCGTGTTCACGAACCTGATTAACCTAACAGAACTCTTTAAACTAAGTGATGCCCCGGCCATTACCAACATCCTATCTTCACAGGAACTTAGTTAAGTTATATACTGGTGTGCAAAACTTAAGGACCAACACTATTTCTATAGGTTACAACCACAAAATCTTTACTTAAGGTACTCTTTACTGATGAGAGTAGATTCAGTCTCAGCAGCGATTCTGGACGTCAGCTAAACTGGCAAGAGGATGGCACACGGTATCACCCCAAGCATCACTGAAAGGGATCGATAAGGCGATCGAGGTGTTCTCGTCTGGGGAGGCGTTATCATGGATGGACGTACACAACTCCAGTTACTGGAAGGAGGTACTGTAACCGGTGGACGCTACTGTAACCAAGTAATTCTTCCACATACGCGTCTGCTCCGAAGTGCCATTGGCTCAGAGTTCGTGTTTATTGATGATAACACCACACCCTATCGCACTGCAGCTGTGATATGTTTTGGAAAGTGAGCACACTGTTCGTATGGATTGGCCTGCCCGTTTCCCCCTACCGATCTAAATGCCATCGAACATATATGAGACGCGCTGGGGAGACGCCTAGCGGCACGTCCACACCCACTAGAAAATGATCACCAGCTGAAAATGGCGCTGACAGAGGAATGGACGATGTTACCGCAAGAACTGGTAAAGAAATATGTTGTCCGATGTGTCTATCCCATACCTCTCTATGCCGCAACCATTTGGTCCTCTGCTCCCACAACACACTTCAACAAGTTCCTCAGCCTGGAATACTGGCTCCTGAAATGGCTCAACTGGCGGACTGGCAACCAATACACCATTTCTAGGGCTCAGTTCTACATAAATCTGGAAGTCACCCCATGGAAACAACAGATTGTGGCAGCAAATCTTCTTACACTTGCCAGACTAATCACAAGACGACTCGACACCCCTGACATCACTGATTTAATAAAAACTCCACGCATTGCCGGAAGGAATCAAATGGACCCAAGGCTCCCACTCACAATCAGCTTGAACAACCTGAAAGGATTGAGACGCATGTTCCCAGGAAACACGGTAGATTTGATGAACAATCTAGCCATCGACCTGGATAGATTCTGCGAACAGCATTCATACAGACGTCAGAAGCTAAAGGACACATATGCAAACATACACTTATGAGACGCCACCAGAAGGAAAATGCCACCACAATGCATCCCGTTAAAGATAGGTGAAGCCATCACTGGTCCTCTCTTACTTAGAATCTACTACTCCAAAGACGCCTGGCTGCACTATCACGTTCAAGATTGAAGAATTGAAGAGATACCACGTGTAACAACCGGTGAAGGACTGCCTCATTTCTTTATATTTTGTATATTTCCCTCATGCTTATGTAATTTATAGCAATTTACAGAAAATAATATCCTTTAATTCTTTTAATTATGTAAAATAATAAACACTAAGTTCTGTACCTGTCGGGTTAAGCATACATGGGCCCCATGTAACCGCCAGGCACATGTCCCTGTCTTAACCTCTGTGTGTAATATCAGCCCCCTAGCTTCTAGCTGTCCAGGGGGTGGCTCTTTGGCAGAGCAATAAACAGATTTAATAAATAAATAAATAAAAACTTATCAACAACGTTGTTCTAAGTATGGACAGGTGGAGCAAAGTCTGCATCGACATTAGGGGTGGCCATAACCGTGGAGAACCCAGTGATATCTCCGGTGCCGCAGCCCCCGAAATTGCCAATTTATATTGTATATTTGTTGTATGTAATTCATTATATACACTAGTGTGCAAAACTTAAGGGCCAACACTATTTCTAAAGGTTACAACCACAAAATCTTTACTTAAGATACTCTTTACTGATGAGAGTAGATTCAGTCTCAGCAGCGATTCTGGACGTCAGGTAATCTGCGGAGAGGTTGGCACACGGTATCATCCCGCAAACGTCACTGAAAGGGATCGATATGGCGGTCGAGGTGTTCTCGGCTGAGGAGGCGTTATCTTGATTGCACGTACACAACTCTAGATAGTGGAAGGCGGTGCTGTACCCAGTGCACGCTACTCTACTAAGGTAATCCTTCCCCATGTGCGTCTGTTCCATTGGTTCCATTGGCCCAGAGTTCGTGTTTATGGATGATAACGCCAGTCTCCATCGCACTGCAGCTGTTGATATGCTTTTGGAAAGTGAGGACATTGCTCGTACGATTGGCCTGCCCGCTTCTCCCGACCGATCTAAATCCCATCGAACACATATGGGACGCTCTGGGAAGATGCCTAGCGGCACATTCACACCCACCACAAAATGTTCAACAGCTGAAGATGGCGATGACAGAGGAATGGACGATGTTACCGCAAGAACTTATCAACAACATTGTTTTAAGTATGGACAGGCGGTGCAAAGCTTGCATCGACATTAGGGGTTGCCATATCTCCTACTGAGGACCACCTCTTTCCTTTGTTCCATCTTTGGCAGTGATGCATCTGTATCATGTCAGTCAGTGCTATACGGCCAATTTTGAATAGAGTCCCTCTGTACCGTTTTGTTTCCGTTGTGTCTCGATGTTCTTTCCTTCATCATTTCTTTACCTCACGTCGTTCCTTTGGTAGGCTTTTCCCATATCCAGGCCACTCCTATGAGAAGCTTCAGGTGAAAACTTGACTGGTCCTTAAATTTTGCACACCAGTGTATAAACACAAAGTTGATTCGGAGAGAACTGCAGAGGTGGAACCTCATGACAGACAACTTGACAACAGAGCGGGTCTAACAAGCCCCACTATCCAACCTATAGAGAACCAGCAAAACCACAGTGCCCATATGCCACCCAAACGGGCACCTCTGTTCCCCCCTCGCTCATTATGCATCCACAGGGAGACCAATTTCTCAGTTCCTATTTAACAACTATCCCTTCCACAGAACTTGGAACAGCCTTGTGCTGTTACTGCAGAGAATCTAACTCAAGCCTCTCCTCCCCCGCTAGGAGAGCAGTACATGATCTCCAGGTTGCCGTGCACAAGCCATTCAGACAGCAGTTGCTAGCACAAATGCTGACAATCCCCCAGCATTAAGTCTTCCACATGCACCATGTCAAGTCCAAGGGAATGAACGCCCTTAATTTAACTGCTAAGCGTCAACAGACGGAAAATTCCATGGAAACTCCGGCTCAAGCCAGTTTTCAAAACCTACAACATTACAGCAGTGACTTCCAGTGCCAAGCTGTTCATCACTAGGCTGGCACCGACTCCCCAAGCAACTGCTATCAAAAGCTTCCTCTACATAGAGCTTGGCATAAAAGTAGCTGTTAGAGCCATCAAAACCAAATACCCATCATGTTCCTCGTTTGTTTTGTCTTGCCCTGCCCTCGAGCGCATATTCATGAGGGCGCATCAGAGAGGACCCAGCAGTATGGCGGATGGGTGTTTTAATTAATCCATTCACTAAAACAATAAAAGGTACCAACCAAAGGCCTCCTGGTGTACACCAATAGCAATCAATTAACAAGAGACAAATGGATGTAACCAAAACATCAGTAACATTTTTTTAAAAAAATGTTAGGAGCCTTGTTAACAAGCTACATACCTTGCCAGCCCTGTTCCTACAGGAAGACATTGATTTTCATTTACATCTCGGAAACTTGGTTGATGAGGGGAAACACCTTGGAATGCTCCCCTCGTCCACTCATTATCACTATTGCAAACTCCAGGAAGGATAAGAGAGGAGGTGGTGTTGCCATTTTCTAAAAGACCTCTTTCAGGCAGATACATGTGTATAGCAGTAAAACTCCAACTATTAAGCAATTACTGCGATTTTCAGCAAAAATAAAAAGGATCCAAATCTGTCTTGTGTATCTCCCTCCAGGACACAGCCCCATCAATCAGAGAGGACCTTATGTCATGGATATCTGTTAATCTTCGCCCCGATCTCCAAACTGCCATTTTAGGGGATTTAAATCTGCCTCTGCCAAGGTACAAGGATGCAAGGCAACAGAATGAAAATACCTTGCGGACCTGGGGGCTTAATCCACTTAATACACCACCGGAAAGGGGGGAATGAAGTCCTGGACAGCGTCTACCACAATTTTGAACAAATACAAACCAGTGCCTATAACTCCAAAGTTGTGTCGGATCCTTCCAATAGTGTTTTAAATTACACAGACACCTGCAACCTCCGTCGGTGGGACCAAATCCGCGGACCTGGTGCGTACAGTAACTAAATTTTCAACCGATCTAGTCAAGCGAAATGTTATCCTTACTGAACTTAAAGCATTTAATTGGAATAATCTCTGCTTCAAACCAGTGGGAGAGGCAATTAATGCCATTTCTAATGAATTGAGTCACACTGCTCTCATTGGTGGGTCGAAGAAAGCAGTTGCTGTCTTCGACGCACCAATAGTGGTGGTTCAACTCCGAAACGAAACAGCTTTTACCTAAAGCAAAAAAGCCTACAGAACCTGGAAAACGTATGGTTCCATGCTAGATCATACCTTATAACAAACAAAGAGCGAATTTCCTGCGCGTTCGGAAGAAGGCACATCGTAAGCACTCGTATATCGAGAGAAGGCCTAGGCATTCCAAGCGCATAGTTTCCACACGTGGGCGTCAGGTGTAAATGGATAAAGAAACCATAAAACTGTGGGCACATTCAACCCTTCCACCCTGACCAGGAACATCATCTGCCCGTCCCTGCAGCGGCCATCACAGATAAGGCTAGGACTGGGCTTGCGCATGTTAAGATCTCAAGGGAAATGATTATGAAAGCAATAAACAGCAGCCTTTCCAATAAATCTACAGTTGGTCCCAATGGATTACCACTCTATTCTCATAATGTACAGTGTGTATATGAATGACCTGATACATTATATCTTCAAAGGTGTCCTCGAGACTGGTATCACACGGACAATTTGAAATGTCTATCATGCATTACCAGTTCCAAAAATTAACAAATCGAAAGTCCCCCACGGCTACAGAGCAATATCTGTTTCCTGTGGACTACAAAAAGTGTTTGAAAAAACGATACAGGCCATCTTAGTCGATCACTGCTTAAATGAACAACCACAGCATCTTCATACTGCTATTCCTAGGAAGTCTACGCTGTCAAATCTATTAATAACCAGCTGGACAATCCAAAAAGCCCTAAACTCTAAGAAACAACTTGAAATCGTATTCCTGGACATACAAGCACCTTTCGATACACTCAGCACAGCAGAGTTAGTTAAAAATTTGAAGCGTTATTTCAGAATCGAAGGCAACCTTCTTGATATCCTACATCAACTTCTCATCAACATGCAATTTTTATTAAATATGACCATACTACAGGTTGGAGAGGACCACCACGCCCTTTGTCGGCATTCCACAAGGGAAAGTTCTTTCATCATGGCTTTATGCCGCAGCATTAGAGCCCTTCCTTGCGCAGCACCCACACTTCATTTCATACACTGGTCTTAAAATGCTGGTCACATCCGACGATCCAGCAAAAGTTGAGGCAATCGTCTATGAAAATCAGATAGTACTGTTCGAACTTCAGGATTACACGTGCCTTGAGTGACCGGGGTTCAAGCCCGTGACTGCTGAATACGGTTCTTTTTCTTGTATTCTGTCTATTTTGTGAACTCCTCTCACCGTTTGGTCGTCCCGGAATATAAACAGAAAATTTATTTATTTATTTTAATGAAATTATGCTCACAATAATTGGGACCGCCATTAAAAAAGGTTCACACCCACACAATGATTTGGGATTGAAGTCGAATGACGGGCTTACTTTCATAGATCACCTCAAAGTGGCCAGGCTAAAAACGCTTGCGGCGCTCTGGGTAAATCGGCAACAGTTGGTCGGTCTTATGCTTCGAGGATTCCTTTTGGAATACATCCGAAGGAATTTGACACCTATACCGCTCTACGCTTCGGTACTCTGGTCAGGAGCCTCCTCCACTCAACTAAAGAGATTTCTTGGGGTTAAATATTGGCTCATGAGATGGCTAAACAGGGAGATGGGCTACCCTTTTACCATCTATAGGAGCTCTATGCAAACCTTGGCACGAAACTCTGGGAAACCATCATCAAAGAAAGGAATCTGCACACCTCGGCACAACTTCTATGCCGCCAAATGGATTCGCCTGACATCTGGCGATGTCAGGCGAATGACAACAAACTCTCGAACCTCGGAATGAACCCGGTGCAGTGCAACGCTTTGTCCACAATCTTCCCTGCAAAACATGCAATGCCCGCACCGAAATAACTATAGTTTTTGTGATCGGCGTCACCACAACTCAACCAAACTGTACCGTTTCAGTACTCCTGTTTTTATAGGAGCATCTTTTCACATCCATTTATTCCCCCCCCCCCCCCAGTGACCTAAACAGTGAACTGTACGAGAACCAAAAGGGCTACGGACTTGTAGCTGGTAGCGTTTTGCTGCTCTTAACAGCCACAAGCTGACCAAAAATAATACACTCCCGATTAACCGTAAACGCCGTTTATCCGAAATCTAAAGAGAATGGAGGGAAAAAATAAAAAGTCGACTGGTACAAAAATAGAGCGGGGAACACGTTCCCAAACTGAAGCAAGGGACCAACCAGAGAGTATGCCATCTACAAAGGACACCGGAGAAGAGAAACCACCAGAAGTTCCCCTGGATCCTACCTTGCCTGAAGGCACAGTGTATGAAAAATCTCTAGCCTTGAAGACGGCATTAGAGAATATTTTCAAAGAACCATCAAACAGAATTACAACAGGTATTAGATCGCAGATTGCAAACATTTTCAGTAAGATGGAAGCCATGCTGATAGAGACCTTCTTAGAAAATGAAAAGGCAAACGTGAAGATACAAATCTACGAACAATGTGGGGCAAATCAAATGCAACAGCGTGCCCCCACATATGCCCAGGCGCTGAGGAATGGCTCAAACCAGTTACAACCAAACGAAGAAGGGCAACAAGAAAAAAGGCCACCACTCTTGAAAACACCAAACTTGGTGGTTCTCAGACCGACAACCCTGGAAAACACTGAAAATGTCCAATCCAGCGAAGAACTAAAGGTTAAATTTATGAAAGAGATGAAAGATGACTTGAGGACAACTAGAATTAAAACAATAAGAAAAACAAGAAGCACAGGACTAATAATAGAAACAGAAAATAAGGAAGATATACAGGCAATAATGGAAAACCCAAAACTTGTCAAGTTAGGGCTAACAGCGGAGCCGCCAAAAGAGCGTGGGCCTTCAATTATAATATTTAATGTAGACAAAGACGTAACGCCTGAACAACTAGCAACTGAAATTGTCACCAGAAATCTAAGGAATTTAGCCCAGGAAGCACAAAAAAAATGCACGGTAACACCAAGGTATTCAACCAATAGGAACTGGGTAGTTGAACTAGACCCATCTGCATGGCAACAGCTGAAAAACTGCAACAGAATATATATAGAATGGGGATCCCACCGGTTCCGGGAGCATGCAGCAGTGCCGAAATGCTTTCGGTGCTGCAAGTTCGGACACACAACCCACACCTGTACTCAGACAACGCCTACTTGCGGCCATTGCTCTGTCAAGGGCCATGAGTACAAAACTTGCCCCAACATGGAACAGGATCCAACCTGTGCCAATTGTAAAGCAGCCAAAATGGAATACACACATTCGATCAGAGATCCAAACTGCCCAGTCTATATCAAAGCAAAGGGTCAATACCAAAAGAGAACCGACTATGGAGACAAACAATAAGAAATATAATACATCCAAAATAGAGATCATCCAACAAAATGCGCAAAGAGCCAGAGCAATGGCAGAACAGCTAAGGATAAAAGCTGACGAAATCAATGCAGACATTCTCATACTCCAGGAGCCGTACACCCACTCTAAACGGGTGTGTGGATACCCAATCACATATAAGATAGTACACGAAGAGGAAGATACCCCTTGGGCGGCCAGACTACACAGTCACGAAAGTTAAACAACTATGCTCGTCATGGGCAGCTTGTGCCCACGTATTGACGTCGCTAGGCCAGTTCTACATAGTAGCACTGTACTGTAGACCGGGGGAGGACATTACCCCAGCTACACAATACCTTCAAGCTTTAGTAGACATGCTCCCGGACCAGAAAATAATCATAGGGGGAGATGTCAATTGCCGATCCCCCACCTGGCACAGCCTGACTCCGGACAGAAGCGGAACTCGGAACGGGCAAATACTAGATGAATACCTTTCCAACTCCCCGATCGTGGTACTAAATAGGCCGCACCAACTGCCCACGTTCTGTAACACACTGTGGGAGGCCACAATCGACGTCACGCTGTCCACTAGGAACGTCGCAGGCTATATAAAGGATTGGCTTGTTCGGGATTCGTGGACAACGTCCGATCACAGAGTGATTACCTATCAGATAGCAAGGTCACTTGACAGAGCCCCAATATCCAAGCAAATACAAAGCCGCTATGCCATTCGCAAAGCAAATTGGGAACGTTTTAAGGAAATCCTAATACCAGCAACGGCCCAACATCTAACTGAGCCAAATCAGCTCGAGGAACCCAATAAAACCCAAACTAAAGTAACCAAGATAATAACAGAAGCCAGCAATGCAGCAATAAAAAGAAGAAGCCCGATCCGGGGGGCTGTCCCCTGGTGGACCCTGGAAATTCAACAGCTCAGACGGGAAACAATTAAAAGAAGAAAACAATTCCAACGGGCAAGGCGCACATGGCCGGCCCATGAGGTTGAAGTTTTAAGGCAAAGATATAGAGAAGCCAGAAACAGCTACACAAATGCGATCGTTAAGAGCAAACGCAAGGCCTGGGAGACTTTTGTTAGCACAACAGGGAACACCGAACCCTGAGGAGTGGTATACAAGATAGTGACGAACAAACTTCCCAGGGGGGAAGTCATTTCAACCACCCAGACACCACAAGGTGATTATACCACCACGTGGCAACAATCTATAAGCAATATACTGGATGCCATCTTCCCGGAACCAATAGAGCCAACACTGCCAGAGCAACTTATCATCTGTCAAGATAATGAAGCTTACTCAACAGACACCCAGGAGCCACCCTTCACACGGGATGAACTACAACAAATGGCAACCCAGATAAGAAACAATAAATGTCCAGGCCTGGACTACTTAGAACCCGAAATTATTAAGAAGACCGTGGAGATCGTTCCAGACTTCCTCTTACACCTATATAACAGCTGCTTGGCTAAGGGCATCTTCCCCAAAAAATGGAAGACAGCAAAGGTAAAATTAATCGCCAAAAATTCGAACAAACCACCCCACCTGTCAAACTCCTATCGGCCAATAGCCCTACTGCCGGTTGCAAGCAAACTGCTAGAAAGACTACTCTGCACAAGGATAAATCAGCATTACCAGGCAGCGAAACTCACAGAGACATCGCAATACGGATTCAAGCAGGGTTCGTCTACTGTGGAAGCTTTGCGTAGCCTATCGGAATCAGCAGCAAACTGCAATAATAAATATCTTCTAGTCATCTCCGTTGACTTCGCTGGGGCGTTCCACACCATTTGGTGGCCGAGCGTACTGGCAAGACTAAGGCAGGCACAAGTGCCGATCAACTTATACTCGATAATTAGGTCATATCTCTCCGAGAGACGCATCATCGTGGAAGCACCTTATGGTAGAGTGAATCGTGATGTCCGCAGGGGCTGTCCCCAGGGTTCTGTTCTGGGGCCGCTCCTGTGGAATATGGTTCTGGACGAGTTCTTGGCTTTGCACCTCGGTGATGTGCGCTCCCAGGCCTTTGCTGATGATTTGGTCCTCACCATTGCTGCAGATAGCAGGGTCCAGCTAGAGGAAAAGGCCAATCAGGCAATGCTGATATTGCAAAACTGGACCAGAACCCACTGCCTGACGATATCAACAACAAAGACGTCCTCCATCCTGCTAAAAGGCAAGCTTGATATACGTAGACCGCCACAAATAAAGGTGGGACCTACCACAATAAAATTAGTGACCCAGTTAAAATATTTAGGGGTTATACTGGATGGTAATCTTACCTTTAAACACCATCTAACGTATATCAGAGCCAAAATTAAAAGATACTCTGGATTGGTGGCTAGGATCGCCAGGCGGGACTGGGGGTTAAACCAACGCACCCTGTCATTGTTTTATAAAACAACCTTCCTACCCATCATCACTTACGCCTCAGCAATATGGTTTCCCAAAACAGCAACTGTAGCAAACCGACGCATCCTTGATGCAACGCAAAGAACCATCCTACTGACAGTTACACGTGCTTGTAGGACAACCAGTACCCACGCACTGCAGGTCTTGGCCGGAGCTCTCCCCCTTGACTTAGAGATCACGCGCAGGGGAATGAACTACCACATAGAGAAAGGAATACCTTGTACACACCATGGCTATACTGTGGACGTTAATGCACCACAAAAAAAATGAAAAGACAAGACTGCAAAAACATCTGATGCAAGTTTGGCAGGAGCGCTGGGCCAACTGAAATAAGGGAAATATCACCAGGAAATTCATTCCGAACATCGACAGGATGTACCCCAGTCCCCCAACTTGGTTTCAACCTGGCTTATACACCACCTATTTATTGACTGGTCACGGGGCCTTTAAAGCCAAGCTAGCAGCGCTGGGGATTGAGGTGGATCCGAGCTGTGCCTGCGGAGAGCTTGAGTGCTGGGAGCACATTATGTATGATTGCACCCATTATGAGGACCTCAGGTGCAGACTGATCACTGCAATACACTACCTCCCCAAGAACTTGGAATCACATCTATTGGACTCACTAGAGGAATACAGGGAACTAAAGGAATATGCCCAAAAACTATTTGGTAGGCGTAAAACACTGATAGCCATCTACAGAAGATAAAAATAAAAAATAATAAAATAAAATAAATAAATAAATAAAAAGAGACACAGAACACGCGTGGAGAGAACTCAAGGAGAACCTCCCTCAGGAATCTGCTCACTACTAATCATCTAAAACCAGCGATCGCAAGAATAACCCCATGGAGATGCGGATCTTCCCATGATGAAGAGAACCACAGCCATTGCTAACAGACTAACAACGGACCTGACCAGTGTTCATAGCTGTAGGACAAATCTGGATACCAAACGCTACCAATGACAGAAGACCGACGAAGATAGAGAAACTCCAAGTTTCTGCCTCAACGGAGCCATATTGGCTCAAGGCTCTGTACTCTCTTGTGCAGTGCAATTCTTTTACTCCCACACCCAGCAGGGGAGGGAGGTGACGGCTTGCTGTCTCCTCTCTTCCCTGCCACACCATTCCTTCCCTCTGGTGGGGCATGGGCATGCCTCACTGAATAATTGGGGGTCACCAACCCTATCGACCCTCTTCTTCCTATTTCACCCCCCAGCCTTCACTCTCCCCTCCCAGCTCTTTCTCTTGCACAGTGTATAGCCCTACACGTCCAAATTTAAAATACACCAAAAAAATTTCGCCCAACCTTTTAGGCAGTTCAGAAACAGGCCTTCAGCGTCAAACCCCATATTAGCGCTTTAATGTAAGTGAATTAAAATCAACCGCGGTCGTTCCAATTTTATTTTAGGTCCTAGCCACTAAAATCCCAGGAAGGTAAGTGGCAGGACCTGCCAGAGTACAATTGACTCAATGGTAACACCCGGCTAGCCTCCACGTGGCGAGGTATGGGCAACGATGGGTCCCATTAGGAGCCTGGCGGCCAATAAGCCGGATAAACAATGGGCACAACATATAACACTACTCATGACCCACACACTTCTAAATCTCTGGCTTTGATAGGGTACTGTCACCGATACGTAGAACATTCGCGGAGATCGGAGAAATCCCAGGAGCCGCTAGACCCTCAATATACCTCATACCATACCTCATACCTCATACCCTAGATCAGTGTTTCCGGCGAATACGTTCGGAATGTATAACTCCTTGCAAATTGATGTCTCATCTTTCTGCAGCTCTAAGCGCTATAGACAGGACACCCTAAAAGAAGTCTATAAACATGAACAATAATCATTATGTGGAAAGAATTCGCTGGATTCACCGTTTTTTATTATTAATTTATTATTTCTTGAGTTGCTTTGTTTTATATTTTCGATGTGTTTTCATTTCTTGTAATTCCAGTCAATGTAATCAACTCGAATTTGCGTAATGTACACCCTTCTAGGCTGTTCCGGGGGTGTCCATTGTTGTGGAACTAAAATGAGGTTAATAATAATAAAAAAAATAATGACCGTCTAAGAGTGTGCAATGCCTTTAACACGGGGTAGGCGATTATACTGGGTGTCTCAAAAATATAGGTACAAACGTTTAGGGGAGGTAGGTAACATCTAAAGGAATGTGATTCGCATAGGAACCCATAACCGGAAACGTCACCATAACTCGGTACACGGCGCTGTTCATTAGTTCGCGAGAGGGAAAATTTCTGGTTTACTCATTCAAGCAGTAGTCGCCGCACGAAGAGCATCCATCGATATACGAACTGTGAGCTGGCAGACATGCACCTAGAGTATGGATTAGCAGAGGACCCACACGGTGTGCGCGCCCATGCGGCACAACATCGCTTCGCAATAAATGTGTGGGCAGGTATGGTCGGTGACTGCTTAGTCGGCCCATACCTGTAACAATCCCGCATGAACTCTGCTAAATATCGGATCTTTCTTGAACAAGTTCTACCAGGGTTACTTGACGATGTTCCCGCAAATGTGAGACGCAACATTTGGTTTCAACATGACGGGGCGCCTGCCCATTATGGAAGGTGTGTTCGTGACCATTTGAACAGGCGTTTTTGGCGTCGATGGATTGGCCGTGGTGGACCCGTTGCCTGGCCCCCACGCTCACCTGATTTACCTTGATTTCTTTCTGTGGGGGCCCCTCAAATCTATCGTGTATGAATCGCCTGTAGAGACGGAAATGGATCTCGTGGTGAGACTCGTCTGCGCTGCTGCTACTGTCAAAGAAACTCCAGGTGTGTTCGACCGCCAATCCATGCTGCGTCGGTCTCACGCATGCATCGCGACTCAGGGTGGAACCTTCGAGCATCTGTTGTAACATCATGAAATGCATCCATCTCGTACTCCATTGTTAATATTATGTCAAATAAATGTTTGCCACTAATTACTGTCCTGTGTCATTTCTGCTTCTTGTGCCTCTGCTGCTACTTTCCCATGACGTTTCCGGTTATGAGTTCCTCTGCGATTCACATTCCCTTATGTGTTACCTACCTCCCCTAAACGTTTGTACCAATATTTTTGAGACAACCTGTATACAGCTGACGGGCTTTGAAAGGTGTCGGATCATTGGTTATCAGAAGCTGGTTGGTCAACACAGCAAATCCCTAACTGTGTGGGCTCTGGTGACATCTGGGGGGATCACCATCGACTGATTCGCTAACTGGCGGCAGACAAAATGAAAGAATTCGCTAGATTTCCAACAACACAGTAACGTCACCTCTGTTTGTAAGCAGCATCTGCAGTTAATTGTTATTATTGTTACGTTTTCGGAGCATCAGCGACTTACTTCAAATTGTGGATTATATCTGTGGAAGCGTGTTTACGAGCCGATTTGCATGTTGTGCGGAATGAAAAACCCACATAACTGACGGAGAAGACGACTCCATCCACCTGAGATAGGCGAAAAACTGCTCCCATTGAAGAGGCCTTTAGCAGACGAGAACGAGAAGTGCGGCTGCATTTTTGTAGTCCGTTCATTGTCTCGTCTGCATTTCACGCCATGCCATCATTATTAGTGTCTACAGTACTGCAGAGAGAGAGATGCATTGGGACAAGAATGGTAGCGTGTTGTCTTCAGTGACGAATCAAGTTTCTGCTTGGAATCCAGTGACGTCCGTATGTGCATTTGGAGACCAGTCGATGACAGAAGTAATCCAGCCTGTGTAAGTAAGCTGAATACTGGGTCAACACTTGAAATGATGGGATGGGGCGCCATCAGTCGCAATAGCCGTTCTTATGTGATCATCACGGATGGATGGCACATTCATGGAAAGACATTATGTTGAAACTGTTCTGAGACCAGTGCTGCTCCCCATTTGTACGTTCAATCCCCAACGCTAGTTTTCAGCAGGATAATGCCTGTCCAAAAATGTCTCTCATATACTGACGGCGTCTACGCGATGTGGAAATACTTCCTTGGCTTACAGATTCACCAGATCTACCGCCCATGACACATAGAGGGCTAATCAACATTCATTGACCTCCATCTCTCAACCCAGAAAAACTGTTGTTCAACTCACAGCAAAAGTGCAAGAAGCAAAGTTCAGTGTTCACCAAGGTGACCTTCGCCACCATTCGACTCCCTGTCGAGACGTTTGCCAGCCTGTAACCTTGTTCACGAAGGTCATACTTATTAACTAATTTTGTTAACAGTGTTCAATAAAAGACCTCGTTCATTATAATTCTGTTTTTCATTAAAAATTCTATTGAAAATCACTTTCAACTGACAAAATACTATTGGTTAAAAATATTGGTCGTGAATACTTTATGTTCAAATAATACCATTGATTTGTTCATGAATACTTTAAAGTAAAAACAACAATTCAAAATAGCACTAATTAATTTATTGCCTAAAATAACATTAACATGTTGCTTAAAATAGTCTTCTCATTTAAAATTGGGTTCAAATACCACTAAAATTCTTTTTAAAATATACATGTGCTACCATCCAGCAGCAAATTTTAAAAATAACGAAATTCAGTGAGCGCAAGGATCATAGGAAGCCAAAAACAGCAAAGTACTGAGAAGTAATTGCGCAAATGATCATGGAAAGGATTCACGTGATTGATGACGTTTCACCTTCAGAGTTCCATCATATGTGCGCGACGGTGGCGCCGCCTACCGGCGACTGTCCCAATTAAAATCGATTCAAAGTTTTTCGATGGCTGCGCCCCCTAGCGGAGACAGACTGCCCCCTGCTCAGTTTGGTTCAGTGTTTCGATGGCAGCGCGACCTAGCGGCTGGAGTGGGAAGAGGGAGGGGTGCATCGACATTAGGGGTGGCCATATCTTCTACAAAGAACCACCTCTTCCCTTTGATGTTCTATCCTTGGCAGTGATGCATCTGTATCATGGCAGCCAGTGCTATTTTGCCATTTTTGAATAAAGTCCCTCTGTACCGTTTTGTTTCCGTTGTTATGTCGATGTTGTTTCCTTTATCATTTCTGTACCTCACGATGTTCCTTTGGTATGCTTTTCCCATATCCCGGCCACTCCTATGAGAAGCTACAGGTGAAAACCTGACTTGTCTTTAAATTTTGCACACCAGTGTAGTTTAACTAAACCTTGATAGTTCAACTAGGTGTAGACAAAATTCAAGCACAGCGCAACTATATAAAAAAAAAAGAACTAACTTTCAGTCCTCTTTATCATTAAATAGTTTCAACGGAGCATATCCTAAACACACTGACTTGCTACTAGTTCATTAATTACCAT
The DNA here is from genome assembly GCF_048544385.1 of Mastigoproctus giganteus. Taxonomy (NCBI): domain Eukaryota; kingdom Metazoa; phylum Arthropoda; class Arachnida; order Uropygi; family Thelyphonidae; genus Mastigoproctus; species Mastigoproctus giganteus. The sequence goes on along the minus strand of NC_143576.1, from coordinate 242,460,453 downwards.
TTCATAACTTTTTTGGTTATTAAGATTTTGTTAATACTTTGCCCATAGTCATAAACGCCAGGTTCCCAAACAGTAACCATCACCCTCTAACACCTAGAATTATCCAGGTGCATCTCTGGGACCCAGAATTCATAACTTTGATGTTAGACAAAGACCTCAACAGTAAAAAGAAATAAACCCATTAGCCAGAATTGACCAAGAGATAACTACCAATCTTATCAATTAAAAAGAAATTCTAATGAGACTATTTTCTCTTCTTTAACCGTAGGGAAAAAATGGGGATCAATTTCAGTGTAGTTTCAAAATGGCAGATCGAAAGTGGTGCTTATAATTTAAGCATAATTTTAGGTTATAAAATATGTTAATAAATAAATAATGATTTCTTAATCATTTCTTATAATAGCAAATTATTCTTCACAAACGATTGCAAAAATATCCTTATTCTCAGAGATTCCTGATCTGTAGGCGATTCTAAAGTTGTCAATTTATTCTCCAGCCCAAGTAACACTGTTCAGGCAATCCGCTTGATTAGAGGAGAATAATCAGAAAATCATTCTGATAATCGAATGTCCTTCAATTAATCTTACAAAAGGTATGTGTACATCAACCTTTCTTTGCGTACACTACAGAAATGACTTTTCACTATCTGTTGGCTGTCAACGTGGCATTTAATGGTTGGAGTGTTCTGATATTTCTGGGAGGGTACTGTGTATATTCAATATGGTCGAGAGCGTCTATGTTAGCATTCAGATGTGGAGAGATAGCTGCAGCAATTGATGGGGCGTCTCATTAACATGTATTCTGATGGGATGTTGTTGCAAGCGGAAATGGCATTGCAGCTGTATGTACTTTCCTCTCTGAAATCTGATCTGAAAGAGGAAATAATGAAGTAACGTTTTAGTGAAGATAGAGATTTAGATAAATATTTCTGCTTGGAGGTTTTCCCTTGCATATTTTGGTCCGAATAGCCGAATAGTCAAGTGAGGGAGTGCAGTAATGCACATGCGTTTCAAGCCAACATTTCTGTGCTAAATAGTAGTAGTAGTAGTGGCACATGATGCAAGAAAGCAAGTGTAGGAGCTTATGCAGCATCAGCCAAAAAAAATCGCACCATTCCCTCCAAATGCCTGTCCAGTTTCTCCTTAAATTTATTCAACCTATCAACTTCCACAACGACAGATGGAATTTTTTCCAGCAATTAACCACCCGCTGGCTAAAGGCAAATTTCCGCACATCTATTCTACATGTGTCCTTTCTTAATTTGAATTTATGCCCCCTTAGGTTCGTAATCTGAACAGGTGGAAGGATCCCCTCAGAATTTAGCGTAATCAACCCATTCAAGGCCTTATAGACCTCAATCAGATCACCGCGCAGGTGCTTAGTATCCAGCCACTGCAATTTGCAGAACTTAAGCCTCTCTTGGTAAGAGGATCCCTTCATTCCCCTCACCAATCTTGTTGCCCTTCTCTGTACACGCTCAAGTAAATCTATATCCTTCCTAAAATGAGGCCTCCAGACCTGTACGCAGTACTCAAGGCGTGGCCTGACCATTACCTTATACAGAGGGACAATCACCTCCTTTTCCCTGCTAGCAAAACTCCTATATATCATTGACAAAATCCCATGACCTGCCCTGGCAGCCCCTCTGCATTGCTCAGAAAACTTCATATCTGCCTGCACAATTACTCCCAGGTCTTTTTCATATTCTATCTCCTTAAGTGTAGTACCACACAGTTGGTACGTTTCTCTGGGGTTACTTCTACCCATATGCAGTACTTTGCATTTGTCAAGGTTAAATTTCAGTTGCCACTTCTTAGCCCATCTGCCCATCTGGTCTTTTAGCCGTTGGGTCTCAAATGAGACCCACCGTTGCCAACACTATACCTCGTGGAGGCAGACCAGGTACACCAGTATTTTAGAGATTTACTATTTACTCTGGCAGGTCCTGCCACCTAATTTCTTCAGATTTCAGAGGCAAGGACCTGAAAAAAAAAAGTGTGTGGGAGAAACACTAGAAATTGGGTCAGGCCGAAAGAGATATAAATTATGCGGGGTAGAGTTAAATTTTTATTATTATTATTTTTTTTTGTGTGGGGCTTGTGTAGTTTTGAAAAGGGTCAAACGCTAATCGCAAGATAACTAGAGAGGGAAGGGAGACTGAACACTGGGGGAGGGGGTGAAAGATCGGTTCAGATCCCCCAATGACGTTCGCAGAGGTAAATAGTCATTAACTAAAACCAGGGACGGAGCTGTGGAAGAATGGTATAATAGTATTAACAATAAAGAAGGGAAATTTAAGATATAGGTCGCCAGGACACGGTTCAGCAGGATATAAGAGCAATAAGAGTAGTAAAAGATCAGACTAGTAAGGTTCTTACGAAAACAGAAGTAAACAGGAGATGGAAATGGTTTTTCGAAGGGTTCAAATGTCGTCTTCTCCTTTTACAGGTTTTATCTTCGATGCGCCTGTAGAAGGCTCATCGAAGATTCGGTTGTTTATTTTCCTCTGAGAGCTCTCTTTGTATCTGTGTCATCTCTTGCTGATCGCGAGGAAGTTCTGCTTCAGTGTGTCCAAGTATTCTCCTATTCTCTGATTTCTGTTCTCATGTTTGCTGTGGACGCTGTCTCTCTTGAGGATGCTCTTCACCTTTCCAGTCAATTTCTTACTTCTATTATCCTGTTGGTACTGGGTCAACTGACCTATCTTGACTCTTAAATCTTCTGCTGAAATCTTCTTTCCCAAGTTGGTGGTTTCTTCTCTTTTCGGTTCTTCTGCTGCTGGTCTTTCGTTTCTTTTCCATTAATCCTAGTTGCTGCTGTGGCAGCACAGTATGCGGCTGCGTGGATAGCCTCCAGCGTCGCACGATTGTTGTCAAAGTAATGTGGCATTATTTGCCGATTGAGGTGGTCTGTTACTCTCCACGGATTTTATTTGGCCTCTGCTTAGGTATCACGTGGGTTCTTGTGGGGTCAATTCCTTCGAATTCTGTTAGGGCCTTCTTCCACTCGTCTTCTATTGTGAATATCATGGCTTCGTCTGTTTCCACTTCAGCTACTCTGGGTTGTATTCCTTCTTGCTGTTCCTCCTCTTGTTCCATGGTATGCTGTTCCTCCTCTGGTTCCATATTGACCATATTCTTTGTGCTTTGTAGTTGATCGCTGACATCCTGTTTGATTTCTTCCAAGATGGCAGGGACTATTAGGTTCTTCGTGACGATGGTCCTTCTTTGGTCTGCTAATCGCTCCTCGGTGACCTGAATATCCGGGTATCGTTCCATTGTCATACTGGTCTCTAGCCTGATTACTTCATAGTATGCTCGCATGATGTACGTATTCATTTCAATGCTCCACTTCATGCGTTGGCGTTTTCTTCCTTCCTGGGTGGTCACCAGCGCAGTTGCGCAGGAAGCACTTCCAGTTAGTGGGGCTGGATGGTCTTGCCCTTCTCTTGTGGTAGCCTTACGGGACAACGCCACTTGCTCCAATGTCTTGCTCGGAAGACTGCCTCCAACTTTTCGAGCCGACCCCACTACCTAAGACCTGAAAGCGAGTGACTTTATCTTGCGCCACACTCGATGCAGTATGAATAATATTTCTTTGCGACATCATCCATCTATGGAGGATTTTGATTTGTTTAGCTTCGGCTTATGTCCAGTGGTTTATTTTTGGGAGTGACACCAGATGGCGCCACTATCTGCTTCAGCCGTCACTCCGACCTTGTGGAAGGTAAGTCGAATGGAGTAACTTTCGCGCTGTTTTTTTTTTTTTTTTTATCATCATTTAATGTTATTATTATATCGGTTATTATTATTATTGTTATTTGGTTTTTTTTTTAGGAGCATTAGCAACTAAGGCCATATTGCTCCGGGGATGTGCGGTGGTCATTCCCTGACCTTTCCGCATCCTCCGTATTTGGTGGTGACGGGCTCGAACCCCGGTCTAATCAAGAAGCGTGTGCTACACACTGGTGCTCCTTCCCACCTGGCTACGGAGGCGCCATATTATATCGGTCTACCAGCGCAATAGAACCGCGTTCGCCTTGAAGGGGGATTCGAACCCGGGTCCATCATGCTGGTTGTCCAGTCTCTTAATCACTGGTTAAGAGACTCGCACTCCTTTTTTGTAATTATAATTATTAATTATAAAATATAATATAAATATTAATTATAATTATATAAAATAATAATAATAATAATAATAATACTTATTATTATTATTAGCCATGTGGTGCAAGGAAGCCTGAGGCTTTTGTCTGCACCAGCTAAAAAAAAAAAATTTAGTTACCATGAGAGGGAGTTAAAAGTAGAAGGGAATCATCAAGAAAGAGAAGAATGATGATATCCAGCTCAGGACCCTGGGTGTGCTAAATCCATGCTCACCGGATGTGAACTCCTGGGGTTATTATTGTGATACTTAAGATTTGTATTTAGAGACATAAGCACTAACTGAGTGATCACTAAATTATGACCGCCTACCTAATACTTCGTAGGTCCCCCTTTTGCCCTCAGTCCAGCAGCTATCCAACATGGCATTGATTCAATAAGATGTCGGAAGCGTTCGGAAGGTAGGGCCAACCAAGCTCTGTGTAATGCTGTCATTACACACAGCTGCGTGTAATGCGGTCAGCAATGCAGGTATGGAGGTGATTGGTGTATCCAGACGCCTGATATGCCTTTCCATAGTGTCCCCACAAGTGCTCTATGGGATTGATATCGGTGGTGTTCGGAGGTCAATCGATATGCTGGAAGTCAGAACTATGTTCCTCAAACCATTCCTGCACACCGTCGCCATTCGAGAAAACGTGTAACATAGCGGGGTGTACACAGTCAACAAGCAGTTGACGATAGCAGAGACCACTGATACATTGGTTGTTCCACTTGCACCAGGGATCCAAGTTCCTGCAGTGAAACATGCCCCACACCATACAACTGCCTGCACTTTTGATACCATGCACGATTGATCAAGAGCGTCTTGTTGTTGTCGCCAAATCCGTACAAGACCATCCACGGTGTGAAGCAAATAACGTGACTCATCCAACCAGCACACCTTCTACCAGTCTTCTAACGTACAACTTGCATGCCCTTTGCACCAGGCGAGTCTTTTACGCCGATGAACCTTGGTTAGACGATGCCGTAGTGGTCGTCTGCTAGTATAGTCCATACCAGCAGTATTATTCGTAACCATGTGGAGCAAGGAAGCCTGAGGCTTTTGCTGCACCAGCCAAAAAAAAAAAAAAACTGAGTTACCGTGAGTGAGAGAGAGAGAATTAGAAGGGAATCACCAAGAAAGAGAAGAATGATGATGATATCCAACTCAGAACCATGGCTCTGCCAAGCCCATACTCACCAGATGTGAGCCCCTGGATATAGTTGATTTTTTTTCTGAATTGTTCAGGAATTAAATTTTTTCTCATCATCAACCCCTCGTTGGAACGTACTTCAAAAATATATAACTAATTTATCACTTAACCCTTTGTATATCACCCGATGGTAAAGTAGAACAAAGACCAAATAGAAGAAATTTACGATGCTTGAAATCACTGAAGACGAAAATAGATATGGATGTAAAGAATCATGCTAAATCAATAGCCATAAAAATAACATCTTACGTTGCTTTATTCAATTATAATTTGGCATGATATTTTAAATAAAATTAATTGGGGAAGTAAAATGCTCCAAAAAAGGAATTTGGATTTACACGAAGCTTTCGAATGTCTACAAAATATTACGGAATATTTTAAAGAAAATAGAACAGAGGAATCATTTTCTAACTTTACCATTATTTAGAATTTAAAGTTTATTTGCAGAATTACAGAATGATTTTGTTATTTTTGTTTGTTGTTTCATTATATTATATGTGAGATATGTTGCAATTCTTTTCTTTTTAAATAAATGAATAATAATTATTTACACCTTTTATTTCCTTATTTCTCTCTTAAAAAGTAAGAGAAAAAGAAAGAGAAAGAGAAGTAGTAAGAGAAAAAGAAAATGTACTACTAACAAACTTAACCAAGGCCTTTGAAATCCAACACGTTAGTTTTCAGGCATTCAAGGAGATAAGTTGTATCCAAAGCTCACTGACTGACGAGTATGATTCCCCGGGTTTAAATAAATATCTTAAAAGTTTTAATGTGTTGCTTAATGATTGTATTTGACTCAATCTATTACATCAATGTATTCAACGAAAATAAATAATAAATGAAAATGAGAGTGAAAACAATGCTATATGCATTGTTTTCACTCTGATTTCCTTTCGCTTAATGTTTTGAAAATATGGCGACACCCTTTGGGGCACCACAGGACACCATTTTGGAAAGTTGTGCTTTAAAGCAATTAAATGACAATTAATCACATATCACATAGCTGACTGTATAACCAGTATTCAGTGGGGGGTTTTATCTTGTAACACTCAGCTTCGTGTAGTTTAATAGCTTACATATTATAGGATAAGTTGGTGAATGAAATTGGCTTACAATAGGGCATCTTTAAACTTTAAACTTCAAAACCGAGATAATAACATATAAATCGCAATAAAATTTATGATATACAAATTTTGTATAATTCAGTTGTTCATAATTTATCGGAACATAATTCACAAGATACGCGAACACGCAGGGGTATCCATGTTATTTTTCAATAAAGACATTAATAAAAATTCCATTTCATATAATTTCTGTGTGGGTATGTGTTTGGGAGGAAGGAAGAGAATCGTGTCAATTTGTTGCAAGGCAATTTGTGGCTACGACACATTAACAAAATCAAAATCAATTGCCTCGTAACACCGAACTATCATGCACCAAATTGTCGCATACAGCGAACTGTCATGCACCGAACTGTCGTACAACGAATTGTCTTTCAATGAATTTACATATGTTTCCGTGGGGGGGGGGGACATAGACGCACAGTGTTTTGTGGAAGGCGCTACCCGTGGTTTCCCACATCTGCGCCATGTTACTTTGTGAAGAAGTACAGAATCTCTGTAAAAGACAGAAAAAGTGTAATGTCTGGTTTCTGTCAGAGTAGTGTTATGTTTTGTTGTCGTGTCTCTGGTTGTTTGGCCGCACAGCCCCTAGTGGGACCCCACGTTACTCGCTACCACCAATGGGAGGTGAACAAGGCTGCCCATCATACTCTCTGGCTGGCTTTTGCCAGGGTCGCCTGAGCTTCCTCACAGAGGCCAAGTATAAAAAAATAAAAAAAAGGAAACATAAAACGGAGGTACAGATAAGAGAGGAAAGGAGGGCGGACTGAAAGTTGAGGAGTCCGCTTTTTGTGAGGCGAAAATAGGGGTCTGGGAGTGGGAGTTAAATGTTGCAGGGAACAGGTGCCTGTGCATGATCACCAGACGCCAGTGGACTCTGTATCCCGCACTCAGGGAGTGCAAACAGTATCCAACGCTTGTGGGTTAAAGTCTAAATTCCGCACCGCACCAAGGTTCTCCAGAGTGGCAGCAATCCCGCACCAGAACGGTGCTGGCTGATCCTACCCTATAAGGGGTTTGCAGCAGTATCCCGCCTCAGCCACTGTGTTCCTACCTTTAAAGGTAGCAGGTTGTCAGGGCAGAGTCCTCTAGCAGTGAAGGAGCTAATCCACGCCTGTCTGATTTAGACCCTGGGGAGCATAATCCAACGCTGTTCTCATTTCAGCAATCTTGGCTCGCCTCAGTGAGATTTCCTGCGCATAAACGGTTAATGCCTTGCACGTGTTTTCATCAAGCAGCAGCGAGAACTCCTGATCACGTGGATTCCTTTGAATTGCGGTAAAGAATTTGAGTCTATTGTTGTCATAGGCGGGGCACTTATACATGAGATGCCCCCAGAACTCTTCTTCACTACAATGGCATCCCGGATCTCTTTCAATCCAAATAGCCGTAAGTTTCTAACGAAAGGGACCGTGTCCAGCGATGATAAATGTCATGTGCAGACCAGGCGAGAACCAAGGAGGGAGCTCTGGGTGAGTTTGGTTTATAGTTGGGAGGAATCATCTCGCGATGTCTCCTTTCTGCGCAGTTTCCCAGCTCTGTTGCTATATCGCTTGTAGGTGTTGGATGACTCTCCTCTTCTCAATCTTGGGGTCATTTGCAAGATCCAGCTGGAGATTTACTATTTCGGCTGGCGTTCCTTTCCTTAAGGTGGTAGAATAGGCCTCACCTGACTATTTCCAGGTAGAGTGGCTGACATCCTGTTAGAGCTGGCAAGATAGGGCTGCAAACAGTGCAGAACGCCCTGTTAATTGATAGCAGCATAAACCTTTGAATTGTATCCAGCTTCCGTTTGTTTCTTGCCAGTGTAGCTTGTCTGTACCAGGTGGAGGCACCGTAGCAAACTATCAGGACATAGATCGCTTTATATATGAGGGTCAGAACTTTATGATTCAGGTCTGACCCTCATATACAAAGAGGTCTGGGGATCGATTTATTTATCTGGGGGCGGCCATTTGTATTTTTACTATTTTTATTACCTCGTCAATCCCGAGACAAATGTTATCAGCTGACTGAGCACTAGTAATAGTAGTAGTAGTGGCACATGATGCAAGAAAGCAAGTGTAGGAGCTTATGCAGCATCAGCCAAAAAAAAAATCACACCATTCCCTCCAAATGCCTGTCCAGTTCCTCCTTAAATTTATTTAACCTATCAACTTCCACAACGACAGATGGAAGTTTGTTCCAGCAATTAACCACCCGCTGGCTAAAGGCAAATTTCCGCACATCTATTCTACATCTGTCCTTTCACTGACAAGATGATGAATGAAACAAGGCACATGTGTAAGTGGATGTATCTGTTACCAGTTATGATTAATTGTTGTGCTGTTCGACGCGCAATGGTGGGGTCCCTGGAGTTGAGGAGGGGGGACTCCCAGTGATGCAAGACATGTAACATTGTACATGAGCACTGAGGTCCACAATGCATCTGACAACATAACTGTATGTTTATTATATCATCTTGATAGAGATTTTGTGGGTATTACTTAGTATCGGTAACGGTATCAAATCCACGTGTTACAAATTGCAGCTCCGTTGAACGAGAGGTTTTTAACCGTATTTAGCCGATTTATTAACCAATTGTTATATCAAATTATTATCTATAAGTAGCTATAGACCTAGTCAGGATCCTTGGTTTATTCTAAATTGAGACAGCGAGATTTGGAAGTAAATCAATACTTAAAAGAGTCCGTAGAAGTACCGTTCGTAATTACCGCCATTGTAACACGATACAGCATATCCGAAATTCGATAGCATTAGCTTTGTATAGTATAGTGCATAATATAATATTGTCAATTAATCAGTAAATCTATTAATCTTGTTAAACTTCATTGTCAATTAAATTGGACTTTTAACTATATATATATAACGACTTAGAGTACAAATGTAACAAATAATTAATACATAACTTGATACGGAAGTTATATAAAGGGAACTCGTAGATAACACTCGATACTGAAAAATAAATATAGCGTTATAACCTTGTTAGTTATAACGTTTAAGGTTTTACAAGTTTAAGGTTTTAATTTTGTTCTGAAATTGTAATTTTATTGACATTAAATCGAAATCATGACTCAAACCAGAGCAGCAAAGCAAAAGGCTCAAGCTAATAGGAGTGCTGTGGCTCAGGGGAGAACTGAGGGGGGAAGTTGCCCTCTGAATCACAGCCTTTTAAGATGCACTGTTTGCTTGATGTTTGCGTAGCATTCAGGTACGGGACATGATACTGCCATGGGGGATGTCTTTGTGTGTGCACAATGCAAGGAGTGCAAGGAAATTAGGCGAAAACTCAGCGTTGTTATGGGCCTATATGAGACCTTGAAGGACAGGGTGGATGCCCTCAAAGGAAATAAATTGAGGGGCCCATCAAGCTCTCAGCTGCCCACATCAAAGCCAGAGATTGCACTTGGTCATCTTGCAACACAGGCAGCCCCCAAGGCAGAATGCGCTGGTCCCACAGGAACTAGTAGTTGTTGGTGACTCTATTGTCAGGGAAACGGGGAACATGCTTTGTAAAAAGGATAGGTGGAACAGGACCAAGATATGTCTGCCAGGGGCAAAGGTTGATGACGTTGTAGAGCGGATATCATCTTTTAAGGGCACAAAAGGTGATATAGTTGTACACGTTGGCACTAATGATATTAAGAGTAGGAGACCAGCGGAATTACTTAACAAGTACAGGTCACTGTTGAAAAAAAGCCGTGAAGTAGGGTTGAATCTGAAAGTGTCTGCAATTCTGCCCAGACACGATAGGAGGGAGTATATGTTGAGAGCCTTGTCGATCAATTCGGCCCTGGAAAGATTGTGCAAGGCTCAATGGGTTAATTTTTTTCTGCCTGGACTGTACTTGTTAACAGGAGAGATTGCTTCTACAGGGATGGGATACACTTAAATAGAAAGGGTGCAAGAATATTTGCTGATGCTAAAGGGACAGTGTTAGGTGGGTCGGAAAACTGCTAGCTTGGGGGGAGACAAAGACAAATAGATTAACAGTAGCCACTTGCAGAGGTGAAAGAGATTCTTGCACTGCTTCTATTGGAATGAGCAGAAGCCTGAAAAACAATATGCAGGATATTTCAGAGACTGCTGGAAGTCATTGCGGTACAAGTAAACACATGGGTTGTGTTAGGGTAGCTAAGAATAGAAACAGGTGCATGTATACTTGCGTGTACACCAATGCTAGGAGTTTAGTATATAAATTTGATGAATTTGAGGTTTTGCTCAAAACATCAAAGGCAGATATTGTTGGGATATCAGAGACATGGTGTCACACAGATATAAGGAATGCAGAACTGCAATTTGGGGAGTACAACGTCTACAGAAAGGTTAGACAGGATAGGAAGGGAGGAGGGGGTTATGCTATTAGTTAAGAAACTCATAAAAACCAAGGAAGTGAAGCCAGTCGACATCGCTGGACAGTGCAGTGTCGACTCAGTTTGGTGTGACATAAGCATGGGTAAATCAAAATTGAGAGTAGGAGTGTGCTATAGGCCTAATGACTCTGATGAGTATAATAAGATACTGTACAGGGAAATAGAATGGGCCAGTAAATCAGAGAGTCTTATAATGGGGGATTTTAATTTCCCAGATATTGACTGGCATTTGTGGGTTGGTCACTCAAACACTAGCAAGGCTTTTGTGCATTTATTGGATGATTGTTTTCTACACCAGCATGTTCGGGAGGCAACTAGACGGAGTAATACTCTTGATCTGATTATCAGTAGTGATTCTTCATGCATTAAGAATCTGCAGATAAAGGAACCACTAGGTGGCAGTGATCACAGTGTGCTGAAGTGGGATTTACTCAAGGAGGTAACTACCATCAGAGGTAAAGGGAAGGGTTTTTGCTTTCGTAAAGGCGACTATGATGGGCTGAGACAGTATTTAAATTCTATACAGTGGGATCAACTGATGATGTTACCAACAGCAAATTCAAAATGGGAAGCATTCAAGGAACTAATCTTGGAAGATACCAGGCTTTACATACCAACCAAGAAATATTGTTCAAGGTTCAGGCCTAAATGGTTGTCAGATGAACTAATGAGACATATGGCAGAGAAGAAAAATGCATGGGATACATACAAATTAATGGGTGACATGGAAGCCTATGATAGATATAAGTTGGTCTGTAACCAAGTCACAAAGGAGATTAGGCAGGCAAAGGCAGATTATGAGAAATCCTTGGCAAAGGATGCAAAGAAAAACAGAAAAGAGTTCTTTACCTATTTAAACTCAAGAAGGAAAGGGATGAATCAGATTGGTCCACTGGATGTTGATGGTTCAACTGTTGATGATCCTGCTCAGGTAGCTAACAAACTAAATGAATATTTTGCATCGACATTCACACATGAGGAGTTATTCAGGAAGGGGAATGTCGTAGGTGAAGCAAACATTGGCAGTGAGCTAGATGATTTTCTAATAACTGAGAGGAAAGTGGAGGAGAAATTGTTGAAGATAAACATAAAAAAGCACCCGGGGTGGATGGGATCTATCCAGTTATATTAAAGGAGGCAGCAAAGGAAGTAAGCAAACCCCTAGCCATAATTATGAGAGCTTCTTTGGACTCAGGGGAGGTACCCATAGACTGGAGATGTGGAAATGTAACCCCAGTTCACAGAGGACGATCAAAGATTGACACAAGTAATTATAGACCTGTTAGTTTAACTTCGGTTCCAGGAAAATTAATGGAGGCACTGGTTAAAGAAGCACTGCAGGATCATCTGGACAAGAATTCAGTTATAGCTCAGACACAGCATGGTTTTGTTAAGGGCAGGTCTTGTCTGACCAATTTGAATGGATACTATGATGTAGTCACAAAAGAACTGGATGCAGGGAATAACTTTGATATTATATATTTGGATCTTAGAAAGGCTTTTGATACTGCTGCACAAATTGGAGCAGTGTGGCATTGGAGGCAAATTGCTGCTATGGATAAAGGGATGGTTGAGTGGCAGAAGACAGAGAGTGGTAATCAATGGACACTGCTCATCATGGACTAATGTTATTAGTGGAGTTCCTCAGGGTTCAGTGTTGGGTCCATTGTTGTTTTCTGTATTTATTAATGATATAGATGGTGGTATATCAAGCTTAATGTCCAGGTTTGCAGACGATACAAAGGTTGGCAGGGTTGTTAAGGACACTACTGATGCTATGCTGCTGCAACAGGATCTGGAAAGGTTGAGCAGATGGGCTGAGAGGTGGCAAATGAAGTTTAACATTGACAAATGTAAAGTACTACATATGGGAAACAGTAACCCCAGATCAACGTATCAACTCTGTGGTACTACGCTGACAGTGGTAGAGAATGAAAAGGACCTGGGGGTAATTGTGCAGGCCGATATGAAGTTCTCTGAGCAGTGCAGACGAGCTGCAAGAGTAGCTCATGGTGTCTTGTCAATGATATACAGGAATGTTTCTAGTAGGGATAGAGATGTGATTATTCCCTTGTATAAGGCATTGGTCAGGCCACACCTTGAGTACTGTATACAGGTCTGGAGACCTCATTTCAAGAAGGATGTAGAGCTGCTGGAACGAGTACAGAGGAGGGCAACAAGATTAGTGAATGGAACAAAGGGTTGCTCTTACGAAGAAAGGATTAAGTTTTCCAAATTACAGTCTTGAGACTAGGCATCGGCGAGGTGATCTGATAGAGGTGTATAAGGCTTTGAATGGCTTGAGCATGCTCAATGCCGATGGGATTCTTCCTCTTGCTCAGAATAATCACCTGAGAGGGCATAAATTCAAATTGAGGAAGGACAGATGTCGGATAGATGTGCGGAAATTTTCCTTTAGCCAGCGGGCAGTTGGTTTGTGGAATAGACTTCCATCACTTGTTGTTGAAGTTGATAGCCTAAACAAATTTAAGGCTCAGCTGGACAGGTATTTCGAACGAACGGAGGGGTGAAATGGGAGTAGTGGTTGTGCTTTTTTTTTTTTTTTTTTTTTTTTTGGCTGATTCTGAATAAGCTTGCTTTCTTGCATCATATGCCTCTACTAATGCTAATGCTAATCTTTTATTTCAGGTTCTGAGAGGCGTTTAATTGGTGGACAGTATTTTTCCCAATTATAACTATCCAATAATAAACACAGCGATAATTTAAACCAAAGAGAACTTAATTAATTAAAATCCTATTGACGTATTTACAATTATTAAGAGTTGCTTATAACACGGGCGATACTCGTCCAAGGTGGAAGCTTTGCCAACTGCAGGTATAGATAATTCTCTACCTCACACACACACCATTCCGTAATGCATAATTTGCTATTTGGTTAACTAAAGTCCTCAAAATAGACCACAAAATAGTTCATCTTTGAAATAACGACTAAATTCTTCTAGTTCCTTGTTCCTTCAATAATCATTTATATGTTCTAATTGTACTTCATTTAACACAAATCATAACATATACCTATTTTAACACAAGTTTATAATTTAAATATGGTGTACGGTCAACCGAACACCATATTAGAAATTAAAATATTTTATGCATATAATTTGTCTCGCCCTTTTTTGACTTCAATTAATTGCAACCATATCCACGGTCTTCAATTAAACAATCCAAGGCAGCCAATACTTGTAACCCGGTTTATTACATGAATTATTCAATTAACAAATCAATAGTATTTAACTCAGTTCACTCTCTCACTTCGTCTTCTCATAATAGCGATTCAGACCAAGTAAATATTGATACAATAATCTCTGAAAAGTCACTTCCGCTGCAGATATTAGTATTTTTCAATGCAAAATTTGTGAGTAATTATCGACATTTTTTTCCATTTAGAGGACTACCTTAAACAGTTTTTTCTCCTAAATCAATGGAGAACAAGAAGATCACTTACCGAATTATTTTCCTTCTGGAAACTAACAGCATATTTCCTTCTGGAAACTAACAGCATATTTCCTTCTGGAAACTAACAGCATATCTAACTAACAGCATATCAGGGATTTCCTCGGATACTTGCCTCCTTTATTTCAGTAACAACGACCTTTCTGTACATCAGTAAGAGCGGCGTATGATCAAAAGCGTGGGCCTCGGTGCAAAGTTTCTTTATTGACTCTCAAGATAGGATTCCTCTTTTCCTTTGGGAACCCCATAAATCCAGGCCGAGGTGCAGCTGCCCTACAGGATAATCGGACAGTGGATCATGTTCTGTTCAACCAATAATGATCATCGCAGTCTTTTGGATTTAGTGACAGGCCGAATTGCCATAGGTACATATGTGTAACTTCATTAACTTATGGTTTATCTGGGAAATTTTTAACTGGGAAGGGAGAACGGTTCGCGTTTGCTATTTATTTTATCATGTTAATTTAAGTTTTAAACTTTTAAGTATCCTATGACTACTGAAGAAGATATTATTCTAAATTCTAAATACATTTTCCGCTATCCAGAATGCATTATACTGTCTGTCTTCTACAATTTATGTTTTACTTAGAAAAATTCCTTTTAAAAATCGCATTAAAATAAGCCGGGTAAATTGGTATTGGTATTAGTAACATAACGGCCAACTGATGGAGGAGAGGCGGATTTTTCAGCATCTATCAAAAATAAAAAATAAAATAAAATAATATATATATATATATATATATATATATATATATATATATATATATATATATATATATATATATATTATGTATGTGCATATTAATATAAAGATGTAAATATGAGTTACACGGAAAGCCAAAAGACAAAAAGGAATAATAGCCGAAACATAAAAGAAATATTTTAAAGGAAGTATATATATATATTAGCAACAAGACAAACTTTAGTTTCGATTTGACAATTAATTTTTTTTAATTTCTTTGCAGTGCTGAATGAAGATATGTATCACAATGGATAAAGTAGAATGCAGATCAGTGATTCGGTTCCTCTTTTTCAAGGGAAAACACTTACAATGAAGAAATAGTCGCTATTTGTGGAGAAGACTGCCTAGGTTACAGTGTTGGCATAAACAATTGAAATTTTGAAAGAAACTCAGTGCATGATGAAGAAATCCCAGGACGCCCAGCAACTGCTGTAAGAGAAGAGAGTGTTGCAAAAATTGAGGCATTAATCCTGGAAGATCGCCGTATTAGAATCAAAGAACTAGCTTCAGAGCTCCAAACTAGTGTACGATCTGTGGAGATATCATACGTCAACGGTTCCATAAGAGTAAAGTGTCTGCTAGATGAGTTCCCATATTTTTGATTCCTTACAAGAAGAAGGAAAGGGCACAATGTTCACATGAAATGTATGTGCCAAGAAATGCAAGAGGAGTTTTTTTTACGCTTACTCACCATGGATGAAACTTGGATCCATCACTATGATCCAGAAACTCCACAGCTAAAAAGACAAAGGTGCAATTAAGTGCTGGCAAGGTGATGCTGTCAGTTTTTTGAGATCAGCATAGTCTACAGTGTAATACTAACAAATTACCTTCAAAAGGAATGTACTGTGATGGTGAAGTATTATTTCAACTTCCTAATAAAGCTATATGCTGCTATAAAAGAACAAAAGACGACGAAAGCTGTCAAAAGGCGTGCGACTGCACCTTGATAATGCCCCTTCGCATTCCACGCATGCTGCAGTGATTTCAAAGAATTCACAATTCTTTGAAATCTTTTTTTTCGCCCAGCAAACAACAAGTTAGTTGAAATTCTGTATGCTTTCTTCTTTATCGACATGCATAAATCCTCCAGTTTACGGTTTCTGGGCGTATTCCTTATTTTTCAGGCACCCAGTTAAAATAATCCAAGCCTTGGAGGATATTTAAAAGCACTCCCTACTGCGATCTATCTATTGTTCATGAAATTTCCTGTCCAGATAGTCACGCATGTTGGTGGTTTACCCGACAGGAATTTAATTATGCCTTTTATCATGATATACCAGTACACACTGAGTTAGTTTTGCACTAGAAACGTCGGATTGTACTGGTCTGTGACGCCGGTGAAGGCTCAAAGTCGAAAACGGCTTACATAACATTGTAGTTCGTATAAGTACCGATCAATTTTTGAGTGTCTCTCTGCAAGGAAAAATGGGTCGGCGTCGATATCCTTCGGACACCGAACGTGGAATAATAGTTGGGCAAGACGTGCAGCTCTCAGTATCTCGTAACAGCCAACATGGTTAAGTGCTCCCGTTCTGTGTTTGTCACAGTTATTCCGTGACTGGCTCAACAGCGGTCAAACAACCAAACAAAAAAGATCACACGTGAGAGAGCTACGTGTGGTCGACGCCCGGCGTGAATATTGCATGTCCCGTAACACAGCAGCAACGCAGCACAGAGGCACAGCTAACTATCCGGCACAATGCAGGAATAGTAGGACTAGTATCCATACGGATTGTACAATGTATAGTGCATAGCGTTTTTTGTCAAACAGTACCCGAGATTCCCCCTAACTCCATTTGGTACACTCTGTGTCGCAGTACAAACTCTGTAAATGCCAGAGTAGTGTGGGTGTTGTTGGTCTGCGTAATAAAGTGTAGTGTACAGTGTATTGATGTCTAACGGCACCAGGGGTTTCCCCCATCTCCGCTTTGCTTTCATTGTAGGTGTACCAGTTCACTAGGAAGGCCAGGAATTTAAAAGTGTATGGATTTTGTATAAGTGTAATGTTGTGCATCGTTGTTCATCTGGCCATTTAGCCGCTGGACCCCTACTGAGACCCAATGTTGCCCACACTTGGCCCCGTAGAGGCAGACCAGGCACACAGTAGTATGAAGCTTTACTCTGGTAGACCCTACCACCTAGTTTCCTGAGATTTCAACGGCTAGGGCCTATGCAAAAATTTGTCTGCGTAATGTGGTGTTGGATTGTGTTCGCCTGTTGTTTCTCCGGAATTTAGCTTCGGGGGAACCTAGTGGGATCCCACGTTACCCGTCCACCGCCAGGAGAAGACAGCCGGGTATAGTAGGGAATAGATATAGACTCTGGGGGGGCGAATCCTGCACTGCGCCTGAGCTTGCTGGGAGGGGCCCAAAAAACGCTGAAAGATTATTATTATTAGAGAAGGAGAGCGAAAGACAGTTAAGGAGGGGAGAAACAGATGAAGATAAGGTAGGTGGATGATAAGAAATAAAAAGTTAAAGAGATGGAGGGGCACCTGTGTGGGAGGACTGTCTAGAGCAGAGAAAGGTTTGTGGGGGTAGGGTGCACCTGGAGAAAAGGTTGGTATGGAATTTGGGGTAGGGAACGGTTTGTGATGGGAAAAGTCATAGGGCCAGGGTGCAATGCGGGGGGGGAAGGAGAGTGTACTGTGGGCAGTGCTACTCTTTGGTAATCCCGCACCTGCCAGACCAGCTGAATCTGGTGTGGGGTTCACTCATATACACTTATATCTACATACACAGATACATATTCAAGCGTTAACATGCCAAACTCACACACATACACAAGCCAACTCTGAACATATACATACTCCCACACGTATGTTCGTTCTCACACACACATATGAACCCTCGTCTACACATTCATGCACTCCTATACATATTCGTATACGCAAAATTATACATACACACCAATACTTATTCACGCACATATACCCATTCATACTCACAGTAATGATAAACATGTAAATTTAAAGCACATAGAAAGTGTTACTATACATGGAAAGTACATAGAAAAGGATTAAAGATCCTGCGAAGTTTCACCTTTCTAGGGCTATTATTTCTAGATAAGGGTACGAACTTTTTGATACCCCCTCGAATAACATAAATATTCTAAACCAAACTACACATGACCACACTTATACATATAACGTAAATTATAAATAGACTTAATAGTTCTTATTTACATGAACGAAAAAACACAGAAGGTAAGTCAAATTTAATATAAAATCTCACTGGGTGGGAAACACATTCTAGCAGGCCTGTCACATTTGTATATGTGTCGCATTCAGGTACTTCTAAATGTGGGTGTGTCGTCATAGATTAGGTATCGTTGCATGGTTGTTTCTCCTCGTCTCAAAAACGTTCTGAGAAAACTCAGAGAAGGCAATTCACGGACTATGGCAGCTGATGGCTGTCACGGGTACCCATGCATACTGCAACACACAAGAAGCTGCATCTTGCATGAACACATCAGCACTAACACTGGGCCACAGGTTGCGAAGTGGTTTCAAGAATACGACAGTGAATTCTCCGTCCTGCAATGGCCGCTCAACTCACCGATCTCAACCCAAGAAAGCATATTTGAGACCAACTGAAGGACATTCGATGCTACGTCCATCCGCCTAACAATGTACTGGACATTATTTTCCCGACTTTTCAGTCGGAAAAGTCCTGACTGAAAAGGCCGTCAGAAATTTCTGGAATACAAGACGGACTCGAACATAAACCTTTCCAAATTAGTGCTATGTAGTTGAGACCATAAACTGACAAAAAAAAAAAAAATCTATAGAATGTTATGAACAAAAGGAATTATGGGATCATTTGCACCGAACAAACTTTCATAATATCGCACATCATTACTTCGATCTTACATTTCTTTATATTTTCATTTTCGAGAGGAAACAAGTGTACATGCATTCTCTGTTGCTCAACAGACTGATGCATGTTAATTAAGGAATATTTGAATCTCATTATCTAATTGTGCCTATGTGGTGATGTATGTGTTTCTCTGCAAACACTTGAATGGTTGAGAGTCCAGTACGATTTTTGTGACGTTATTGATGAGCTCCAAAATATAACTTAACTGAAACAGTCACAGGAGGGAGAAGTCGTCAGCAGCTGAGAAGATCACTCCACGAACAACGCTT
Organism: Mastigoproctus giganteus; assembly: GCF_048544385.1. Lineage (NCBI taxonomy): Eukaryota > Metazoa > Arthropoda > Arachnida > Uropygi > Thelyphonidae > Mastigoproctus > Mastigoproctus giganteus. The sequence continues at coordinate 242,441,237 of NC_143576.1, read as the reverse complement.
CCAGCACATCTTATTCAAAATTCGTGCAGCTTTGTAACGCCGAGGAAGGTAAGTCAATCTTCAAATGGGTACATATATAGCAGCTCATATCAGTATATATTAAATATATTCTTTCTTCTAGATCTGTTATCCGTCTCATTTGCTAAAATAAACTTAGGAAATATCTGATAATATTCCGTATAAAGTTCAGAAATCATTATCAGAACTAAATGAGTGTATCGTATACATTATCCATCGATTTATAAGCTTCGAAATTAATGCGCGAAACAATTTCACCGATACTAGACTGTATTCCGAAGCCCTCGCGTGTAGTAAAATTTAAATAATAACGTCCTCCCCAAACGAGGTATAAATGGCTTAGCTTCGAATTCTGTCAATTATCAGAGGAATTTTTGTGGACTTTCATCATAACGTGACTGATTTAGTTGGTCTCAGGCGCGGGGGTGCATGGTTTTGTCCCTGAAAGCTGGGTTTTCCGTCAAGCAAACAGGTAAATCAGCCCCAGAATGCACGCAATTTAAAGGCGCAATATATTGACGTTTCATAACCTTAGTCTCTTTGAAGCTTAACACATAATTTAGAGCATTCTCAGCAAGCTTATGAGATAGGGAAAAATGCGAACTCATGAATCACGGGAGCTCACAGCAAGGATCTCACTCTGTTTATGGATAGAATCATTATACTATTGCTATATGCTCGTCTGTGCCCTGTTTCTTATAATCTCACTTAGAGTGAATTATCATGGTCTCTAAGAAAATAAACACAAATTAGTTAATGGACGTAGCGCGTAATTTATCAAGGGCTTTACGAAATAGTAAAGAATCATGAATAACCTCGGGGCCTATCAGGCAACGCAATTATTTTTTTTAATTGTATGATGTGAGCAATACATGAAGGAACCAGTTTTTTCCTGCTTCCTTCGTGTATCGTGGCCGTGAGATCCAACCGAAGAGTATGGCACCATCGTAATATCCAAGCCCGAAGCGGGATTCGAACCCGCGACCTTTGGATTGCCAGGCAGGCACTTTAACCACCCGGCTAGCCCGGTTGGCGGCAACACAATAAAAGAGAGCAATACTACTACCATTTTTAATAATTTACTGCCATTTTTAATAATTTACACACCATTTTTCTGGACATGAAATCTGCTTTCGACTTAGTCCAAATCACGCCCCTTCTGGTTTTACTTGAAAGAGTTTACGGGATATCCGGAAATATGCTCGAGATCCTCAGTAATCTGCTATCTAGGAGAATGCTTCATTTCCAGACAATGGCATTACAGTCTCTAAAAGCGTCGAGCTAGGGATCCCACAAAGGTGTTCTCTCTCTCTGCCTTGCTATTTGCAGCAATATTCGTTCTACTAATGGATCAAATCCTAGCGTTCCTGTCGTGTGCCGAGGATATTGTATGCTACTTGCCACGCAAACGCCGTGTTGGTGATTCACAAGAAAGACAAACCTCCTCTGAATCTGTAAACAGCTACCTAAATACATTCTGTAAGTATGCCCATTTTTTTGGCTTGTCAGTTAATCCAGAGAAGTCAAATTATCTCATCTTTACTCCAATGATTACTGCTGATACTGCATCTTCTGTACGTCCGGAATTGGCAGAAAATGTTCTGATTCCCACAGACAGTGTCAAATTCCTAGGAGTAATTCTTTATGCCAACCTCGTCTATAAACAACAAATCCAAGCTCAGTATTCCAAAGCCCTGAAAGAATTCTGGGGAATGAAAATAGATCTGTGTAAAACGCACAATAAGCAAATAATCAGGAAATACCTCGCAACTTCTGTAGTGTGCTCACCTATGCCTTGGAAGTTTGGTCTGCGGCACCACCCACCAGCCTCAGGAAATTACGGGGGCCTTCTGGGTGCTGAAGTGGGCCAACTTGTGGTCGCACCAGATCTACACGACATCTAGATCTACACTCTGTTCCAACCTGCAATACACGCCCACAGATCATAGAGCCCATGTGCTAAAAATTATTGGTTTATGTATTTTTATGTAGTGGTAACTGTCAGATTTAGGAAGATGAAGATTTCGTAGTACCCATTAGAAATTATCGCCTTTAGTACCACGGTATCCCTGTTCATTTAGTCGCGTTAGTATACATACATAAACGCTTATTATCTTCATCATGACTGTCCACATGTAATAGATGGACTCCCAGTGGACGCATTTTCATAAAATTTTATATTTCGTTCATATAAAATTACTTATCGAGACATTACAAATTTCATTAAAATCCGAAAAATAGAAACCCGGCAATTATTATTTCCTTATTACATACACTTTATGGCGGAAAAAGAAAGTCATAGATTAAATGTGGTTTTAATGCAGTATTTTTAACATTACACAATCCATGAACGCTTGCATGTATTATGTAAGGACTCGTGAACGTTGTGTCCCTTGTGAAGAGATAGATACTTGCGCATGTATAGAGAGGAAACAGGCTGAAAGAGTATACGGGAGAAGAATAATAAATATTACATAGCTGTAATTTAACTAAAAGGCTTAGTTTCGAGAATGTAAAACTATAGAGTTTTAGTAAGTGTTCTATAAAGTTGTAATCTTAGTAATTGATAAGCAGATAACTATATTCACTTTTCACTTCAGTTAATCACATAAAAAGGGAGAAAAAGTGAATTAGTTTTAAGAAAAAGCTAGAATGCACCTGAAATGTAACGCTCTTCGTACATTAATTTGTAATGGAAGTATGTTATTGAATGATTACGCATTAGTTAATAAGTTCAATCGATATCACATTTTCAGCGTATGTTTCGTTGGTCCTTAGAAAGCTTTTAAAATCAATCGTAGCCTCAACCATCACAAAAATGATTCGTATAAATGAAAGTAATATTTCACGTATTTCTCTAGAGTCTAGAACAAACGTCGGATCGAAGCCAATTTTCAACCTATATTCTGTTGCTCCTTGGAAAAATTTCAGGCCCAGTTAAGATTTCATAGCCCTTGTTCAACATATATTCTGTTTTCTCCTGGGATGGTTCTAAATGCAGTTCCGATTTCACAGCATTTCCTCCCCACTTTCCCTACAGAAATATTACTATAAATTTGGAATAGCTCTGATCCATTTCAAAATTTCCCTGCTTGCTTAGAATATTTTAGGAATCTAAACAAATTTTCACGGCTCTCTTAGAAGATTTATCTCCATAAATCTTGTAAGAGAGCCATACTTTGAAATGTTCATCTGGTCTTATGAAATGCACGTAGTTAAGAACAAAATGAATATTATTATGGCTTCAAACTGACATATTTCGAAATACACGTACTTGCGAAATAACATGAATATTATCATGGCTTCAAACTGATATTTTTCAAAACACGAAATACACCCATTTCAAAATACACGTAGTTACGAAATAAAATGAATATTATTATGGCTTCAAAACTACAGTTTTAAACTTCTTTGAAAGTTTTAGTCTGGAATTGCACGTTAATAATAAAAGTTTTTACAGTAAATGGGAATCGTTAATAAAATAGCGACTTGCAAAACTGCATAGGCTGCGAATGTGTGTGTGTGTGTTAGGCAAACAGTAAGGTCTATATGTAGACATGTGAAGTACCTTAGATATGGCACTAGTTCCATGAACACTAGTTACACTCGAGGACATAGTTATAATCCTCGCCCAAATGTTGAGATATATATCGGGCATATAATCCTCGCCATCTTTCATGATTGGAGGCCCTCCATATAGTTGTGGCGGGTTCCACTATTAATCGTAATTCTGCAACTCGTAGACATCCTATTATGGAGGCAGTTATTTAATATCTGGATGACAGGTAGCGTAGTAATTCTCTATGTACAGAAAGTGTAGTTTTAGAAGATTCCAAGGTTAAGGAAATGGTTGGTTCTGTGGTCAAAAGTGGTAGAATCAGTGTGCACCTGCCAGTTATAGAAATATAGAGCAAGATTATTAGATGCCAGTGGTACATCAATATACGTCACAACAATAATGCAGAGTCGGACGGTTGATATCCTCTTCCTACTCTCCTATTCCCTTTGATGATAGTTTATTTTAAGTCACTCATTTTTATTTTTATTTGCAGTAATTTATTTAAATAAACTTCTCTTGTTATCTGTTCTTCAGCAGATGCAATATTATTTCGATAGGGTGAAGTTTGTTTCAACTAATCTTATAAATAGACCCCATGGAAAAAGTTTAGTTTGTTCTTATAAATACTTTTAACATACAATCATTTTATGTTTTTATATTCCTGATAGAAGTGTTGAAATAAAGCAGAAGTATCTTGATTTCTGCGTGCTCTCTGAAAGGCTGGTTTGGTTTTTATGAACTTGGCGCCATAAAATTGTGAGCGCATGCGTTCACCATGGAGTGCACTTTAAAGTTAATATCTTTTTGCGGGATGATTTAGACATGGTTTTTTGAATAATATTTTGGATTAAGACAGCCAGTTCATCAGCAGTAAAGTGAGAAACATAATCAGTATTGTCCGAGAGAAGTTCAACAAAAACAGGCTTATCAAAATTTTTCTATTTTATATTATGCAAAAAATAGCACAGCAACTCTCTAGGTGGGGAAAGAGTAGTTTTAGATTATTCCAAGGCAAAGTAAATTGTTCTGTGGTCAGAAGTGGTATAATCAGTGTGCTCCTGCCAGTTATCGATATATGGAACAAGCTTATTAGATGCCAATGACACATCAATATTCGATTGGCCTCTCCAGTTACTGCAAGCAAAACGGTTGATTAGGAAGATTTATAACATAAAGTTGATGGGAAAATTCAGGTTCTCAAGGAGTTTACCTCTGGAATCAGTATTTTTTCTGTGCTAGAGATTGGATTTTGAGTTTGCATCCATTAGAATGATAACTGGTTCAGGGTTTAGAACATTTATAGCAGAATCAAGGTACTGAAGATATGGAGTTATATCAACCGAAAGTGAGCAGTATAAAGAGATAAATTAAAAAGAATGAGTAGCACAAGTTATTTGCACACAAATTGACAAACTGTGAGCAAGGAAAGAGACTTTTAATACCTCTAAACTTTTATTAAAGACGATAATGGCAGTTTTCCTATTTTTATGTTGAGGCTGAATGATCCTTGAGAAAAGTGGGAAGCCCATTATTTTTTCCATGAAAGCGAAAAGGATCTTGTAAACAGATAATGTCATAAGACAATATCAAAAAGAAGTCTGGCTTCATTAGCAACTGACCCAAGGAGCATTTAGTTGTACAAATAATAGTTCAGATTCCAACGTAACTGGTTCAGAATCATAATCTCTATCATAATTGGTAATAAAAGGCGTGAATAGTACGTGATATTGTTGTTTCTTGAACTCCCAGATATTTTGGGCAAGCAAGATTCTGAATTGAATGCTTGGCATCCCGTTTCTTACGCTTACAGTTTGCACATGTAAACTGATTATCTTTGGAAGGATTTTCGGTGTATATGGGTCCGAACAGGCACAATGCCCACAGGTAGGAACATCCTGTCGACAGGAATTTGAGGTTTGCCCATATGATAAGTAGCTGAAACGCTTGGTCACAACTCTAAAAGATTTGATCATCTTATGGGCTGACCAGCCAATAAATAATCGGTCCAGCGAATAACTATGGAAAAGAGATGAGGGAAGAGGCTAAGCATCCTTGGAGGAAATTTTAGAACGTGATTTGGTTTTGAAACGGAAGTTAATTCCAGTACTAACATCTTCACGAATAAAGCCATAGTCCTTTAGATTTTTGAAGAATATGTCTGTCAAGAATATAATCCTTAGAGAGATCGTTGTCAGGATCAAATACTAAGATTGTTGGATTCAACTCCTTAGGTGCCTCTGTAGTAAAGCCTGCAACAGGAAAAAGGATTTAGATGTGATGGTTCGAATTTCATCTTTAGCGTGACTTTCAATTACACGGTCTTTATTAATCTGAGAGCTTTTACTTTTACTTGCTTCATATCACTTTTTAGGGTATTCACCACCTTATCACTTATAGAAAGTGATGAAGTATCGGACGCTTTAGTGATAATAAGATTCTGTTTTTTCCTACCTAGAAACAGAAGGTTGAGAAACTTTGGGTGGTCCTGGAGCGTAAGGAGATTGAGAAGGAGGAAGTGTTTGGTGAAGAATTGGCGCTAGAAGACTCTTTAACAATAAAGGCATGGGAAAGGAAGCCAGTAAGTGTAGAATTTTTCACTGGTAATTGAGCATGTTGAAGCTCCACTTGAACCTTCAGCCTTTCATTATCAATGAGAAGAGAGTTGAAAAGCTGTTCTAAATTACTCCAAGACTTGAGGATTATTTTAGCTTGCATCATAGTAGTCTTACTGTCTTCGTTGAAAAGGAATCCTTATAATTCTTTCCTCAAGAGAGAAATGTCTTCTTGTGAGGGCAAATCAGTTTGAAGAGCACAATGTGTATTTATTTGATATCCTGACTTTTCTACAATCAGATGATATTATAGGGTCAGATGGTGTCTTATGCTCTAAATTATTATTTGGAATAGTACGAATATCTCCTTCAATATGTTCACATCAACAGTAATTTCTGAATTATTACTATTAAGTTTAAATTTTGCTAACTCCATTTTTATCCGTCGGAATAACACTGTCATCCTGAATGATAAACAAAACAAGAAAATATACTTATCTCAAGCTTCAGAAGAAGTACAAAAAAGTAATAAGTTGCTTGCAAGACAGGGAGGCAATAGTTTATAAAGAGAAGAAACAGAAGTTTAGAGAATTTCTTTAAAAGAGGTAAGCGCAAATTAGATTTTTCAGAAATTGCAATGCAACTCAGTATTAGTATTAGTTGAAGCATATAATGCAAGAAAGCAAGCTTATACAGCATCAGCCAAAAAAAATCTTCCCGTTTCACCCATCCATTCACTCCTAAAGTTTGTCTAGTTCAGCCTTGAATTTATTTTAGCTGCCAAATTCCACAACTACAGACGGAAGTTTGTTCTAGCAATTAACCACTCGCTGGGCAAAGGCAAATTTCCGCACATCTATTCTACAACTGTCTTTCCTCAATTTGAATTTATGCCCCTCAGGTGCGGAATCTGAGCAAGAGGAAGAATCCCATCAACGTGGAGCTTGCTCAAAAGATTCAAGACCTTATACACCTCGATCAGATCACCACGCAGGTGTCTTGCCTCCAGACTCTGCAATTTGCAGAACTTTAGCCTTTCTTGGTAACTGAAACTTTTTGTTCCACTCGCTAATCTCGTTGCCATTCTCTGACCTCGTTCCAGCAACTCTACATATTTCCTAAAATGAGGCCTCCAAGCCTGTATGCAGTACTCAAGGTGTAGCCTGACTATTGGTGATTATCCCCTTGTACAAGGGGATAAACACCTCCTTATCCGTACTAGCAAAATTCCTATATATCATTGACAAGACCCACCATGAACTACTCTTGCAGCCTTTTTGCATTGCTCAGAAAATTTCATATCTGACTGCACAATTATCCCCAGTTCTCTTTGATTCTCCACTGACCTGAGTGTAGTAGCACACAGTTGGTATGTTACTCTGGCTTACTGCTACCCATATGCAGCACTTTGCATTTATCAATGTTAAACTAAAGTTTCCACCTCTCAGCGATTTGCTCAACTTTTCCAGTTCCTGTTGCAGTAGCATATTGTCCTTATTGTCATTAACAACTCTACCAACCTTCGTATCGTCTGCAAACTTGGCCATTAAGCCTGATATACCTTTATCAATATAATTGATAAATATAGAAAATAGCAATCGGCTCAACACGCACCCCTCAGGGACACTACTATTAACATTAATTCATGAAGAGCAGTGTCCACTGATTAGCACTCTCTTTCTTCTCCCATTCAACCATCCCATTATCGAAAGCAGTAACTTGCCCTTAATTCCCTACTGCTCCAACTTGTGCAGGAGTCTTTCATATGCAACAGTATCAAAAACTTTTCTAAAATCGAAGTATATATGATATCAAAATTATTTTTTGCATCCAGTTCCTTTGTGACCACATCGTAGCATCCAATAAAATTGGTCAGACAGGACTTCCCCTTAACAAACCCATGCTGTGTCAGAATTAAAACTGCAGTCTTGTGTAGATTATCCTGCAATGCTTCTTTAACCAGTGATTCCATTTTTTTACCCGGAGCAGAAAGTTAAGCTAACAGGCCTGTAATTACTGATGTCACCTTTCCATTTCCTTTTATGAATTGGGAATGCATTTGCACATCTCCAATCCCTGAATTCAAGGATGCATATCTCCAATCCCTGAATTCAAGGATGCACTTCTCCAATCCCTGAATTCAAGGATACCCTCATAATCATGGATAAGGGCCTGCTTACTTCCTTTGCTACCTCTTTTAATATAACTGGATAACTCCCATCCATCCCAGGTGCCTTTCTTATGTTTAACTTCAACAATTTTCCTCTACTTTGCTCTCAGTTATTACAAAATCCTTTAGCTCCCTGTAACAGTTTGACAAACCTTTGGCATTCTTCACCCTTAATAACTCCTCAAGTGTGAATGTAGATTCAAAATACTCATTCTGATTGTCAGCTACCTCAGCAGGATCATCAACAATCGAACCATCGATATCAAGTGGACCAATCTGATTCATCCCCTTCCTTCTAGAGTTCACATAAGTAAAGAAGTCTACTGTTTTTCTTTGTATCCTTTTCCAAATATTTCTCGCAATCTGCCTTTGCTTGCTTAACCTCCTACCCGACTTTATTACAGGTTATCTTATATCTATCATAGGCTTCTTTGTCTCCTGATAATTTATATTAATTCCTTGAATGCATTTCATTTAGAATTTGCTGTCGTCAACATCATCATTTGGTCCCACTGTACACAATTTAAAAACTGTCTGAGACCACTGTAGCCACCTTTACGAAAACAAAAACCCTCCCTTTACCCTTGATAGTAGTTACATCTTCGAGTAAATCCCACATCAGTACACTGTGATCACTGCCACCTAGTGGTTCTTTTTTCAGAAGATGCTTAATATATGAATAATCACTGCTGATAATCAGATCAAGAGTATTACTCCCTCTGGTTGCCTCTCCAACATGATGCTGATGTAGAACAATCATCCAATAAATCCACAAAAGTCCTGCTAGAATGCGAGTGACCGACCAAAAAGTTCTAGTCTATATCTGGGAAGTTAAAATCCCCCATTATAAGACAATCTGATTTTATTGGCCCACTCTATTTCTCTGTAGAGTTGTTTGTTGTACTCGTCAGAGTCATTAGGCCTATAACACACTCTTACTCTTAACTTGGGACGAGTTAAATGTTATTAAAGAGAGTTTCAGCGTTGGCTTTCTCCTGGGCTATTGGTTCAGGCATAGTTACTGCTCGTGTCTTCCGGTCCAATATCAATATGCGTACTAACTTGACTTTGGTTTGGCTTAATTGGCCTTTCTTTTTTAGATTTAAAACTACTAAAATAACTTTACCTGATATCTTCTTTCAGGAGCTGATTTATTCATTTTGGAGATTCGGATTTTCTCTTCCCGATGATACCAAATGCAACTATTATTAACTGTTCAGACAGAAAATTAGAGCAAAGTAGCAGAGCACTTTTTCACTTGATTGAGGTGCTGCGCGAAGTCACGCCTATAAGCGGAAGCAAAAAAACATATTTCCGGAATGAATAATGGCACCACTGCATTAATGCCAGTTCTCGTATCAGGCACAGCTATAACGCCGTTGCCCTTCTCTACCTGTAACCTGAGTTTGAATCGACCACCATGGGAGCAAATTTTATGGACTTTTTCAAGAGTTAATCGGTCTTGTGCATGGGCTTCATTGTTTTATTTTCAGCTAGAAAACTCTTGTTTTAATTCAGAACAACAAAACAAACAAACCAGCCATAAAATACTGCATCTGATGCTGCAGTTTTTAAATTTCGAATTTCAAATTTAAAATTTAGAAACCATGTTATACCGAAGCGACCCAATTAAAAATAACGTAAACCGAACACTTCCTGTATTCTAAAGTTGATTTTTCTTCATTCTCTCTCTTTTTAAGGAAAGCAAAAAATGCAACCGTCGAACAAGGCCTACTGAAAATAATTACCGACACCCATCGAGGTCACTGTGTTAGCATAGTGGACTACTTTAAGGAAGAATGTGTATTTGGATAAATAATCACCTTTTGGGAAATGCCAACATCATCTTCCAGAAGGAAAACACACTCGTCTATATTTTGCTATTTTATTTTATTTTTTTTTTTTTGCTTGTTTTTTCCTATCAAAGCAAAGCTATGCAACGTGCGTGTATTATGCCCGTAATTACGCATATTCTTTGGCCGGTTTGTCTATTTTGGTGAATGAGAAACCCTAGTTTCTCGGGAAAAAAGTTGTGCAACCTTCAAAGACCAACTCGGCTGTGATGTCAACCATTTCAGTTACCCAGTGTGACTTGCGATCGTTGGGTTATCTAAAGGACATCATGTACTGTGGCAAATTCCTCCCTTCTTTGAAAAGGCGTGTGTTCCAATATCACAAGCTGCCCGCTACCTGCAAGGACCAGTAATTTGAGATATTTATGGAGTGCCCAATTTCTGAAGAAGAGAATGAGTAGAGATTTTTTTTTTGCCTTCCGATTCACTTCATCTATATCCATTATATTTCCTTTTTTCTACGTATGTATATTTTTTTAATTTTAGCGAAATCAAAATGTGCTACACCAACTAAAAGAAAAAATATCAGAACTGACAGCTTCCTATATGTTCCATAATGTTAAGGACTCATACATGTTATATGAGATGGTTTCCTATGATCTTTCACACTCTTGTGTACAGGTGTGTATAATGACGAATTCCGTATTTGCAGGGGAAAAAAACTGTTGAAATAATGGCCTTGAACGTTCATCGTTACATATTTTTCTTGCTAAGTCAAGTGACACGAAAGCCGCCGGATGTTTGTCGAACAAAGCTGGACTTCATATAGAATGACACCCATATTGATTGGTGTTTACATATCAATGTCTAAACATTCTTCCCTAAGGTGGGCCCATAATGGGGATTCTTTGCTCTTTATGCTAATACTAAATACTAATAATGCATAAATGATTAAAAATTAATTAGGTGAGTGAGATTTCATAAATGGGAAGTTAAGGAAACATTGTGTATAGGAAACTTTGAAGCCAGTCGTACACGTATATTTTCGAAGTACTGTACATGGAACACGATTCATATTTAATGGAAAGACAATCAGTGAATATCCGAGATTAACTGGAGAAGATATTTAAAAAAATAACTTTATAGTAGGTGACAGAACTGAGACGGAGAGTAAGACGCAATGGAAACTTGCTTGCATTTAGCATTTGAATTTAGAGGGCCACGACTATAGAGCAGTTTCTTGAAAGTAAGCAAAAGTAAGATGATTAGCTAAAACGTAACTCAAACTAATACCTCCAACCTCTCAATGTAACTGAGGGTTATACAGAGAAGCAGGTTACTTGAAAGAAACAGAAAAGCGAGAGTAGTAGACTCAGCAGTTGAACTTCCATAACGCCACATTTGTGTTCGACAGAGCAAAATGCATAAACTCTGAAAACTAAGGCACTTGAAAACCCGGGGTTATTTAAAATTCAGCACATTTTATGTAAAAGTCGCTATTTCTTTCTTTATAAATTGTTATCCGGATTATCTTTCCTTTAATATATACTTGTGGCCATTAGGATTTAAACTGTAGAGATAAGAAAATAGTCTGAATAATCAAAGAAGAACAAACAAGCCTTTGGTATTAGTTCCCCTACTATTGCACTAATTTGTAGGCTTCTGGGCTAGGAAGAATTGAAGAGCAGCCTCGCTTCGGTTCCGGTGCTATCTTTCTGCTGCGAGGAAGAAATAATTTCAGAAAGGTTTGGTGTGTCTAGTCCTAATGAAGTAATTTCGCACGGTTATGACGTTGGTCATCATTAGAATTAATTCCCAAAGGGTGATATAAAGGATGCTTCTTGAGAGTGCAAGAAATTTTTCGTATGTCCTGTGTGTATGTATTGCTGTCTGTTTAAAATCAAATTAGAGCTAAATAAGAATCGTTCTTTAAAATATTAATTTCTTGTTTTATTCTTTGTAGGTTTATCTCGAGTAATACTATCGAGTTTGACGGCGTTCTCAGATATTCAAGGAAGATGAATATTAAACGGTACGGAAGTATAAGGTAAGGTTCTGATTACAACTTTCATTTAAAATTAAAAATTTATACTGTTTTCAGGTGTATAAATTTTTTTTACTAAATAAAAGCTTCCCGCACACTCTATAAGACTAGTTTTAAATAAAAAAGACATCAAGAATTAACTAAAAAATAAATAAAATAAAAGTATGATGTAATGAATTATAATACGTGAAATCCTCACTAGAAAATGTTGTTTAAAATTGTATTTATTGATATTAATTTTATTCATAGTAAAGTGTAGATAAAAAGAGTGAAAAGGGAGAGGACAAAGAGGAGAAAATAAAAATTAAGGGTGGAAATTGAGAAAGAGAGAGAGATCACCTATTTTTCAAAACCGAGTGTAAAACAATTTTAAAATTTATTTTCTAGATCATGTGTTCTATTGCCAATCGTCATTTTGCTCACGGGACAACTTACAGCCCAAAGATTATCACAAAGAGAAAAGAGAAATGTGCAAGAAATAACTAGCGACAGCATCGAAGATGCCTTCGTGAACGCTAAAACGAAACTTGCTGATTTGAATGAAAATTCAGGTGAGTTTTAAACCACAAAATAAGAATCGAAGTCAATGCAATTGATTTAAATTCAGCAGAGTCAGATTAAAACTAACTCGTTTTACATTATTTGAAAATTAAGCGCTTTTTTTGGGAACTCCTACCTAATAGTGAGTAGGTTCCCTCTCAATTGATTTAGAGCTTTAAAAGTATGATAAATTTATCATCATTAACGAACTATTTGAAAATGGCACCTGCTGCTATAGAAAAAGTTTTGATGAACTCGGCACGTTCTTACCGCTCATAAAATGGCGTCATCACGGGTCATTGGTTTATATTATTTTACAAGTACCATTTTTCACAAAAAAATATAAAAAAAATTGCAATGTATCGTAACCGCGAGGTTTTAATCAATAATAAGAAAACAAAAGCAAAACCAAAAGTTCGTTTAATTAATTAAAATCTGAAAGAATTCAGTTTTCAGCAAACTTTTCAATGTTGTTCTGTAGTTTGTTCAATTGATATTACTGTACTCCACTTAAATATAACATTGAGCACTTGGACACAAGACTCAACTTTTTAGAAAAACTAACTGGCCAGCAATTAATGACACTTAGTATGGACTGGTACGCATACATTGAAATTAAAGAAGTTAATGTCCTCACAGACAAATTCTTCAACCCAGTCAGCTGCAATGTTAACGCCACATTCCACTGAGCTCCTCTCCTAACAATCGGTATCCCGTCTGGCTAACAGCTGAACTAAAGAAAAAAAATTGTCTCAAACGCTTCAAGAAATCACGAGGCAAAGCACATTTAGTCCAATTCAAAGAACTTCGACAACAGCTTGTTGTTAATCAAGAAACAGCACAACAGATACACCGAATCTATACATAAAAGTCTTGCTATGCAAACACACATGGTCTTTTTCGAAACTGGTGAACATGCCAAAGAAACACACACCCTCCTATTAGAATCCTTGCCTCATGCGGACAATCCTTACGCAGACCTCGGACGAATGTGGTTAGGTTTGCTGAATTTTTCGAGCGATTAGCGATTGTCAATATCACAGAACTGCTTGTAACGTCAAAGTGTTAAAATTAAAGCGTAACATGAGGAACACACGAGAACTAACTCATCAGCCTTACGTGTGATATGTATATAAATTGGTTCTTGAAGCTGTCACAGATATAGTCTCGGTCATATCAAGCTGGTCTTGAAAACTGGGAGTCTAAAACGTTGATGGCACCGATATTCGGGTGACACACAAGTCAAGTGGACCTAGGGATTAAATACTTTATTCCACTCTAGCTTAAAATCCCTTCCTTTATCTAAACATTGGTTTTCCAATAGTGCTAAGATTGTTCAAGATTGTAATTTGCATGTCGAAATTGGCTTGTATCCAAATCTCCAGCTTCATTTTCTGCCTACACCAAAGCTCGCAACAATTATAAAGAGTTTATTAATGTCCAAATTAGATTTCGAACAGGCTAAGAGCAGAACACTTGCTTTTTGTCCAAATGGTAGTTGAGAATGCCAAAGCTATTGGCAACTTTTGTCCATTTCTGTTCTCACCTCTGTCAAAATCAGATGGTTCTATTGTTACGTCAGCCAAAGATAAAGTTGACCTGCTAATATCCTACTTTTCTTCTAATTCATGTAATGATGATCTTGGTAAACCACCTCCTATCACTCCAAATGCACTCCATTCAATGCCTCCTGTGGTCTTCCGTCAAAAGGGTGGCTGAAGGATTTTGAACAATCTTGATACTAAGAAAGTTCCAGGTTCTGATGGTATTTCTCCACTTAATATCTCACAGGCATTTGATCGTGTTTGGTATGAAGGTCTTCTAAATAAGCTTCCTTCTTATGGTTTGCCAACTGTTTTTTGTAATTGGGTATCCATTTTTCTCTCTGACCACTCACTGCGGGTAATGGTAGATGGCTTGCTCTCTTCTAACGTCTCCACTAATGCTGCTGTTTCCCACGGTTCGGTTCTTTCTCCACACTATTTCTTTTTGTATATTAATGACCTTCTTCCATTGACCAGAAATCCTATCCATAGTATTACTGATGATAGCACATTGCATTCATTCCACCTTTCAGTTTGAGAAAACCTTGCCATGCACAAGCAGCTTCAACTTTTCGAATACCCACTGTCCCTTACGATTATTCCCTGCTGATCTCTCGATGCTTCACCAGTGGAGCAAAGATAACTTAGTTGATTTCCTTCTAAAACTTAGTCCTGTCTTATAACTCGCTAAAATATTCTTCTGCTTCTATGCTTATCTTCGATGACACTTCGATTTCTAGATAAGATTACATATCTCAATATTGGATTACCCTGATTTCTAATCTCTTATCCTCGTGGGTAGCACAGTTGTTAGAATCGCCGTCCTCTCCATACCGGGTGGAAAAGACCTGAGTTGGAGTGCCATCGATGATGAGGAATATTTATGGGCTTTTTCATAACGTGCTGAGTTAATCGGTCTCAGGAGAGGGTAGCATGTTTTGTTTTCCCTGAAACTCGGGATTTTCGTCCAGCACACAAGAAAATTGACAGAACACATGCAATTTCATCCATTCTCATATTAAGTTAATAAATTGTGTAAAGTGGCATGACTTCGCGATAAAACGTTGCAGTTTTGGATTAGGCGTCTGTTTCCTTCATCGGTAGTCATTCCCCGGACAGCACTAAACTTCTGGACAAGCGAAATGCTGCATGGGCGTGGCTCATAAGGCCAACAAAACAAACACGATGTGTGGGTTTGATCAACCATTTACATAGAAAAAAACGAGAATGGATCTCCTCACTTAACAGTGAAAAGGTCTAGGAGCACAGATTCCAGTTTGTCTTGAAGACCCTTAAGGTGCTTAGCATTAGATATTTATTACCTTGGGATGACGCATATACTTATGTACTATTTGCGTTCTTGTACTCAATGTAATAATAAATTTTATTAAGATCAATTGATATATCCAAAACATTCAAACAAAAGAATATAGTCACTGCAAGTCCTTGTCACACGTAGTCACAACTGTAAGTAATAACAATAATGAACTTATCCCATTCATATGTGATTACTTTTGATGTTCCTCTTCTAGAGATAGATTTTTTTCTCTTTTAGTTTCATTTCCTACTCATATTAGTTATTCTTCAAGTTTATAAGTGTGAACGTTTTTCTCTCTGGAACTAGGTGAAGGATCACCACTCACCAATATAGCTGCCATACGACATCAAATTCAACAACAACCGAATGCTGCCTCAAACAGATTGGATGAAATCAGTCATTTGATAGAGTTGGCAGCCGAAGACTTACAACAAAAGTAAGTCAACAAAGTTAATTTCTTTGCTCTATTAAGAATTTAATGCAGTAGATAGGAAGAAAGGTTTTCCCTTAAGTATTTATATCAACATCATTGTTGGCATTGTCATGTATCGAGTGGGCTTTATTTTGATATTAAATCGTTGCAGTCAAGGTAAAATTAAACAAATTCATTGTCTCTTAATGCCACTCTATTTCTGAACATTTCTCTCAAGTCAACTTTCCAATAAATTTTATTTCTATGTTATCCAATGCATCACCATATTAATTTCCAGTATCGCCGGTCATCTTTGATTTTCATCACCATGAAATCACAATTACAGCCTAGTGTATTTCTTAACTATTTAATAACTGAGCATTCTTAATCAATTTTATTTTCCCGTAACTTTCCACTTTGTGTTTTTCAACTTTTCACATTTCTCTGATTAATTACAATTTCATACTGCATCAAAACTTGTATTCTTAGTCAAATTCTCTTGTCTATGTAGCAGCTACACTGCTCGACAAAATTAACAGAACACATAGAAAACGTGGTGTAACTCGTGAAGCTTGCAATGAAGAGGCACAAAAGTTGGTATGGCGGCGTGCCATAGAATAACGATGAAATAAAGAGACAGCAAGAAACTTCAGGCAGGTATAAGAGACATTAATGGTTGTATAGGAACTACTAAAAAGATCACATTACAGAAGTCGATACAAGATGCTCGAAAATATGGTCACATGATATCAGTACGGTATGATCCCCCAATGGCTACCTAGGCCTGGCAGCAGTGAACCATGTTCGATAATAAAGGTGTCTATAAGACACTGTGGCAACAACTCCCATTCTTCCAGCAGCGCAGACCTTAGCTCACCAAGTGACCAAGCAGATAGCTTTCGGCGTGCAATGAGACTCCCAAAGGATCACAAGGTCAATAGGATTTAGGTCTGGTGATCGTGTTGACCACGACAGTCGTTGGATATGTTCATTTTCAAAAGATTCCTCAACCACTGCAGCTCTATGTCCAGTGGCGTCGTGCAAGAAAAGAAAATCTGGGCCAATCGCTCCCCTAAAAAGTTGAAAATAGGGCAGGATCTGTTCTGGGTAACTTTGCGCAGTTACTGTACCCATATTTATCTAAAACATGAAGAGGGGTGCGGTCGTTGATCATTATTCCGTCCCACACGAGAAAACCTTCTCCACCGTAAATGTCCCTTTCTGTGATGTTGGAGGGATGGTACCGCATTTCTCGTTGTCTCCAGATGAAATTACGTCTAGAATCTGTTTGCAAGCTAAAACAGGACTCCTATGTTATTCTGAACAGGGTCTTCAGAGACACTGTTCACAATAAACTATTCATGATAAACTTTTTGTTCTGTTAATTTTGTCGAGGAGTGTATATAACATTACAGCTTTCTGTTCATCTTATTATCCCTGGTATCTGCACGCTTGCAATAATTGAAATCTTCAGACATATTTCAACTTAATACAATGAAATATGCCCTGTTCAAAAACCTTTACAATTCGCATACAGTGACCAATGTGCTTTAAATTTTTGTCTCTGTTTCTCTTTCTTTAAAGATCGCATTTAATTTTACATTGAAAATGAATGTTCCATCCACCAGTTCTCCTCACAGCTTGCGCTTATTAGCCATCCTCTGTCCACGTTTGACACGCAGGCAATAGCTATCATTTGTGAGACTGTCACTATGAGCTTAGTTCGAATTTTAAATCAAAAACCCAGTACGGCATGCGATTATTATAGATGTTGAATATAAAATCTGAAAACAATTTTATACATCTTTCATACAATTTTATTGCATTCGATCCTTATTACGAGGAGAAATGCAGACCCCGATTTATCTCTGTCTTTCAAGGACGTTTCACATCTTCTTCGGTTTCGTGATGGAAAGAATGTAGGCAATGTGCAAAGTCCATAAACTGCAGTTTTATCATTCTTTATTCGTAATTTTTAGTTAGGCACGAAAATTACAATAAACTTCAGGTTTATTGTTGTAAGGTTTTAGGCACATCAGCAACTTAAGATATAGTGCGCTGTATATAATATGTTGGTAAACTGAGTGTTCTGTGGTCAATTTTTCTGGTCATTAAATGCCCAGAAAAATTCCTCGCGTGATCGACTGGATCTAAATTCAGGTCTTATTCCAGCCGGTGTGAAGACCGCAATTCTATCAACTATGCTGCCTACGAGGGAACGAATTACAGATGTAAATACTCTGATAAATTTTATACCAACGTTAATGGAGGCATGAGAGAATTTCTACTCCAATATTAAGCATATGTTAAGAAAACTCTCTGTGTAGAGCATTTATAAATCAAAAATAAGTGATTATAACGTTCAGGGATAGAAAAAGGTATTACTGAGAATGAGAAGAATAGAAATTTTGGTAAACAGGTTCCATAAAAAATGCGATGGTATACTTTTTTTTCCCACTTTACCATTCTCGGGTTAAACATAGCTTTAGAAATTATGAACCAAGCTGCTGAATTTGGCCGAGGCGTCAGTGTATGGTATTTTTAAATTTCATGTGTGCCACAGCTGGTGTGTCTGTTCGGAGGGATGAAAATCTTAGGTTTCTGGAAGAAAAGTTCTGAACCGTAACAATGAAGGAATTTCAAGAACAGGTATTATCATTTCATCTGATGAGACAGCTCAGAGGGAATTCATTGAGTGAGTGGACCTGCAACTGAGCGCCATCTTCACCATAGCACAAGGACATCCCATTCTTACATGATATTTCCATTCAATTTCACAATTATCAAGTAGGTTTAGGACTTGAGTCTCCATACCAACTGCAATTGTGTTGCTCCGGAGCCATCCCAGTTTTGGGGCTTTGGAGCAACTGAGCCATTGCCCCTCTCCCCTCATGGAAATCCGATCTTGACTGTCTCTTTTGTAGCCTTCTCATTTTGAATTCAAAGACGTTCTTAAAAGGTTTCTCAAAGTGAGTTGTCAAATATTGAACTGCATACTAAAAAAAAAAGTAAAAATTACATATGCGACTTGAGGCAATTAATCATGTATATTTTCATTCTTTTATTCGGTTTTTATTTGTAGATATGAAATATTGCCTGGTCAGATCAACTTGCTGGAAGACGAGTCTTTATATTCCGGAATCACTTCTAATGAGGTTTTGCAGGAGTGTCTTGCCCAATTTAACGTTTCTTGTGATCCTACGTACATTTACAGAACAGCAGATGGAAGTTGCAATAATCTACAAAATCCTACCTGGGGTAAAGCCAGTACGTGTTACCTTCGGTTTAGACCACCATGTTATAATGATGGTAAGTTTTGCATGATTAAACAATTATTCAACCGATAAAAATCTCAAAACATCAATTGATTCAGCGAGCTTTGGTTTCTTTCCCACTGAATTTGTAAGTATTGTACGCAAGTCGTTTTAGTATATTCCAACTCATTAAAAGTAATGGGATATCTCTCTGATTATATCGGACGTAGAAATAGGCAAGACAGTTGCGTGATAGACTCAAAAAGATGGGTCTTTCCCATCACTTATTTTGCTGCAGGCAGTTCACACTTATCTACAACAAGAAAAACCGTGGAAAGAAATGAACGGACTTTTTTGGGTTGTGATAGTCTAAAAATTAAATAAATGCTACCACATGCTACATTAGCAAAATTTAAATATCTCAAGTCGTTGACTACTGCCAACATGATGCGAAATTGGAAGACTGAATATGATGTTATACCGAAGAATAACTAGCTATGTGCAATCTAGTAGGCGAATCATGCTAAAACTGGTATGTTTTCCATGCCAACTACCTTAGAGATTCTTGCTTTTCGAGGATTCTTGGTTTAAATGAGCCACAGGTAAATGATTTTTTGTAAGGTACATAAGTACACGCATACCAAGAATTTACCACACTCTTCAACGTACCAGACCGAGAGTTAAGAACAGGCAAAGGTCGTACCTCACCAGAAGTATTATAAACGGTAGCATACACTCACTGTCCAAAATAAAAATCTTTATTTAATATCTAATAGGGATACGTTGTGCCCAAATTACAGCCAGTAAATGCTATGGGATGGATTCCACTAGTTATCTGAAGGAGTCTAGCTCTAAATTTGATCATTCTTCCACTGGGATACTTTTCAGCTACTGTATTGCGGACTATAGAGAACTGCGAAGCCGAACTACCCTCTCCAATACATCCCAGACATTCACAATTGGATTCAGATTTGGAGAATTAGGCGTAAGCAGGGTAGATGTTTGAAATCTTTGGAATGTTTTTCGAAATATTCATATATCAATTTTTGCATGACGCATAGTTGCTTTGTCATCTTGAAAATATCCATCGCAATCCGGGTAAAAATGAAGATTGCAAGTTGAAGATGTTTCCGTATAATTGACATCTTCACTGGAGGTAACGCAACCTTCTAATTGTAAGAGCAGACTGTCATACCAACTCCAGCTGCTTGAGTGGTGGACCAGAACCAGTCTGAATGCATGGTTTCATGAGGTTTACGCCACTCTTTCATCGTACCATTGACCCAAAATTTAGTAGAGGTTTAGGAACATCAGCGACTAAGGCCATATTACTCCCTATATATATATATCGACGAAAATCCCAAGTTTCCAGGAGGAAAAACCATACTATCCTCACCTGACAGCGAATAACTCAGCGACATTGTGAAAAAGGCCCATAAAACTTTCTCTCGTCATCGACGGGACTCGAAATCAGGTCTTTTCCAAACGGTTTGGGGAGGTCGGCGATTCTACCAACTGTACTACGCACAAGGGCACGCGAAGCGTACATTGACTGTCTAAAG
This sequence comes from Mastigoproctus giganteus, assembly GCF_048544385.1. Lineage (NCBI taxonomy): Eukaryota > Metazoa > Arthropoda > Arachnida > Uropygi > Thelyphonidae > Mastigoproctus > Mastigoproctus giganteus. The sequence goes on along the minus strand of NC_143576.1, from coordinate 242,420,471 downwards.
CCAACAATACTGCATTAAAATTGCATTTAATGTATGAATTTATTGTAATTGTATAATAAAAATAAATAATAATTTAAGGATTTCCATTTGTCCGATTTTAATGAAATTTGTAATGGCTGGGGAAAATATTTTTAGAAGGACCAAATGTAAAATTTAATGAGAATGAGTCCAATTGGAGTCGAGTTGTTAGCGGATGGACATGGTGAAGACACCATGCCTATCCACTAACAACTATTAATTTATAGATGTATATAGTGTCTATAAATTATTCACTTAATTATGAAGCTTGATTAACATTATTTTTGTAGTAAGTATTGTAAAACGGTTTGCTGTACCATTAAATAACTCAAAGAATTTCTTATCACGCAACCGCAACTCCACAAGGGCACCTTTTGTAGCATGTAGAATGTCAAGACGGTAGCTGATTTCATTGCAAGTGTTTTGACGCATCTCTTGAGAAATGAAAGTCGCTACCTGTTCAATCCGGCATTTTAACACGATGATGTGAACGTTTTTTTGCATACACCTTCTCCTTTAGTCTGATACAAAGTAATCCGTAGATGTGATATCTGGGGAATGAGGAGACCATGGAATGGATCCATAAAATTTTAATCTAGCTTCATAATCAAGAGGATAATTTTGACACCGTGTGTGTGTGTGTGTGCTCAAACGTGCCTAAAAAGACACCAAGCTTATTATAGGGTCCAAAGATGGCCAATCGCCTGGTGAGATCGACAAAATATCGTTCATATGAGGAATGCCCTCAAATATATAGGCTACTGACCTTAGTAAACAAACTCTTATTAGAGGAAATCTGATTGAGGTATATGAGGCTATAATAGGGGATAGTAATATGAATGAAGAAATATTCATGGGTTATAAACGATATTAATTCAAATGATAGGGGAAAATGTTAAGACTGGATTGTAGGAAGTTTTCTTTTATCCAGCGAGTAGGTAATTATTGAAATAAGTTACCTCCGTGGATAACTAAGGACAACAGTTTGGAAAAATCAGCTGGAGATGTACTTAATAAGGAAGAAACCAATTATTGTATTTTTTTTATTTTTTGGAGTAGAAGTCTAGAGCTTCCTCGCGCCATATGATTAATTCCAATACTAAATGCGTTTGTGTTTTTTGGGGAGAAAGACACTTTCAACATTTATTGTAATCTCTATTATAATTATGTTTATCACATAAATTGAATTACAACTTATTGCAACTTCTATTTCAATTTATAACTGAAATAAAACTGAAAATATATCATGGTTACGCTTCTTTTAGAAACCACCTATACTTTCTTCTATAAATTGCCTTGTACCTTTCTTTTATTAAAATACATGTTCCAACTGGGATTGTAATAATACTTTCAAATTTCAGGAATCAAAGAATTTCGGAAATCAGTAACTGGAGCAGACCTTCCAAACCCCCGATTTATATGCCAAACACTTTGTCCTGATGTGGATGTCCCAGTCAGATTTACCCATATGCTCATGCAGTTCGGTCAGTTCATTGCCCACGACTTTATTTTTACACCTCAACACACAAGTAAGTAGTCAATTCTTTGGTTATTAACAGACTTACGATTTTTTTAACTGTTTTCCTTGCATTATATACTGTCCGTTCGAAATCCTACCACATGATAGTAATTAGGCATTAAATAATACACTATACAGGAATTCCTCCTTTTGTTACAAAAACAATCGAATTGTAATTTTAGGAAGATTGTCATTTTAAATGTAATGAAAAGATGGACAAATGGAAGACCCTTTTTCTTTTCTATACAGGGTGTTTCAGTTAAACGTTTCAGAATTTCTAAGAGGGGTAGGGTACATCCTGACAACTCGAAATCATATAGCAATGTGGGGTCGGAAATGCTTTCCTGAAGCGGTGTTGTACACAGAAGCACCATAAAGAAAAGAGACCGTAAGTGAGAAATCGTTTTAATAATACATGAAAAGAAGCAAAAGGTACATGGATTAAAGTAAGTGTTCGAAGTTTCTTCCACGGGCTACAATGCACGCCTCACATCTCCGACGCATGGACATCCGAACATTCTGGAATACTCCAGGCGAATTTCGAATTTCTTCGGCAGCTACTGCGATTCTTGCAACCAGCTCCTCAGCATTGTCAACAGGGGTGTCATAAACTAGCGATTTCATATGACCCCAGAAATAAAAATCAAGACATGATAGGTCGGGTGACCGAGCAGGCCAACGCACGGGACCACCACGTCCGATCCACTGTTGACCAAATGTGACATCCAGGTAGTTACGAACATCTCCGCTATAATGGGCAGGGGCTCCATCGTGTTGGAACCACATTGTCTGTTGCGTCGATGCAGAAATCTGTTCATCTCTCAAAAGTTGTGGCAATACTTGCTGCAGAAAGATCAAGTAGATAGGTCCGGTTAGACGACACGGTAACAGGTAAGGTCCGATGAGGTGATCTCCCATAATACCGGCCCATACATTGACCGAAAATCGAATCTGTGCTGCACGACGTCGTATTGCATGCGGGTTCTCGACCGCCCAGATATGGTCGTTATGCGTGTTGAAAATTCCTTCCCTTGTGAAGGATGCCTCATCGGAAAACAACACTTCAGCAGGAAAAAAGGGGATTTGTAGCATATTTTCCAAGGTACCACTGTGCGAAAGCAATACGAGGCGCATAATCCTCCGGTTGCTGTGTCTGGACACGCTGCACGTGAAACGGATGCATATCTTGTTCTCGGAGAATCCTCCAGACGCTGCAATGGGAAACCCCGACTGCGTTTGCTAGACTTCGTGTACTCGTTCTTGGATTCCCCTGTACATGCTGCAGCACATTCTGTTCGACGGCTGCAGTCCGTGTTGTTCTTACCCTGTCCCTGTCAGCTCTTTCAAATGAACCTCTCTCAGCTAACCTCTGGTGCAGTCTTGCAAAGAAATTATGACTGGGAATACGCCTCTTCGGATATCGTTCCGCGTACAAACGCTGTGCGGCTGGCCCACTACAATTTGCAGCCCCGTACGCCAAATGCATATCGGCTAACTCTGCGTTCGTGTAATCATCCATCCTACTAACTTGGCGTTCTTGTGCGAAATTAAGATTCCCTGCACTAAAGCTCGGAATTTTCGATTCTGCCCATTGGTATATGACTTCGAGTTGTCAGGATGTACCCTACCCCTCTTAGAAGTTCTGAAACGTTTAACTGAAACACCCTGTATATATTAGAAGAGGTTCTTCATGACTCCAGTGCCTCGATAATGTTTAAAATTATAATTTTACAATGAAATGAGGGTGAAATACGACCAGTTATCTGATATCACATCAGGTCTCAATGTTCTCGCAAAAGTGCTTTCACATGTCGTTTTATTGATTTTACAATATCCTTGAACACATCTGGAGATACTGGTCATTAAATGCATATCGTCCTAAAATGATATCATATTGGAGAATGGTGAATCCAAACGGCAGCTCGTTTAATTTCATGGCACAGTTGCTCGATGGGATTGCTCAAATCAGTTGCTCAAATCAGCGCAACCAGGTGCCACTGGAGAAGGCCAAAAAAGAATGAATCCTTCGAAGTGTTCAGCAAAAATATTCCTTATTTTGATGTTGTGTGCTTTTTTTCACCATTTTCGGTCTGGTGACATTAAATTTGGATCTTGGCAACGTCAAGTTTATCAAGTTCGGGTTATGATCTTACTGAAAGCCTGCATATTGTCGAGAACTGACAAGAATCCGAGGAGAAAATTAAGTCAAGCAGATTTTGGCATCTTGTAGACCTATGGTTAAGTAACGTTTTTGTGAGTGGGGAAAGGTGGTGAGTTGATTCATAACGCCCTACAGTAGCGGAGGCAAGTGAAAATATCCACACACAATATATATGGCAACAGAATGGAATGATTTTTAAGACAATTTGACTCTTCTTTAGTAGCCTCTGTCTTAGGATCAGGCGACATATATAAAGCATATATATGACATAATATATATATAAACATTGTGTCTACCAAGCTGTCTTTAATTTCAGAGAAACTAAAATACTATTAGAGAATATAGAACTGCTACAAATCAAGCGAAAATCGAAAACATTAGACATGTATAGTATCTTATGTAAGGCGGCTCCCAAACGCTAGTTCAACTCCGCCGTGGTACACAGTGATGTTACAAAAACTCTGCAGAAAGGCTAGAAATGTGTGTAACGCTATGCTTGTGTCGTGTTTGTTATGTTGTTTAGTTGTTTCTGGCTGCTTTGCTATCAGGAAGCAATAAGCACCAGGGTGGTGCGTCCTGATACCCGTCTACACCGCGAGGAGGCGGGTCACAACAGAGCACAAACCGCAGCAAACCTCGAGATATCGAAATCATTCAAATTATGAGCAAATAAAATTAAATTTAACAGTAAATTTTAAAAAAATTCAGAAATTAAAGATAAAAATAAGTTAAAATAAATAATAAAAATAAAATTCAGTAAAAAGAAAGATAAAAATGAGTTAATAAAATAGAAAAAAAATAATAATAAAATAAAATAACAATAAATAAATAAAAAAAATCATCCCGCACCAGTATAAGGTGGTGCCAGCAGATGACCCCCACCTCAGGACCAGTCTAAGGTTAGCAGGAAAATAGAAATCAAGACACAGTGATGTCACTCGGTGTTATACAAGTTTGTTAACCAACTGTCCAAGTTGAAGATGGTATTTGAGCTAAAAAAATGGTGGTAGTGACGATGGTGGTGGTATCACGAGATGGCGATGATAGAGATGCTGGTCTGGACTGGAGGTAGAGCTGGAATAGGAGTAGTTCCTGAAATTAGGGCACTACTGATGATTTGTCCACGTCTGGCAAAGACTTTATGTGCAAAATCTTGCAGAAGATAATTTTTCTTTGGAGTTCAAGAGAGAAGACTCATTGCCTGGGGAGAATGGTTGACACAGAGCAGACAGAGGCTGACGAAGATCCAAGTAATATGGACAGGTGAAAAGAACATGCTGCCAGTCTTCTGGGCTGCCACAGTTACAGAGGGGTGAATCAGACAGGTTAAACATAAGAAGTTTAGCACGAAGGGAACCATGAACAGTTAGAAGAAAATGAGTGCGGAGACTCGGACTGAGAGTTTTGTAAGGCAAAGGACACAGATGGAATAAACTTTCTTGTGACCATACCTTTTGAAGAAGACCACCGATCTTGCCAGAGTTGAACCAGGTGGTTCCAGCAACGAGTTTAAACATTAGTAATGTTTCTCTAGGCATATAGGGCATATCAAAATACGGAATCTTCCAGAAGGATGGACTCTTTGTGGATCCAGCCACGTTTACGCTATCCACATTAGGCCTAAGAACCTTGAGAGTAAGACTTTATCAATTGTGTGACGAATGTTGCTTAATGATCTGTTTTCAAAAGTCATTCGGATAGCAGGGTCCTCCGTCGCAACTCAGTCGGCACGGTAACGCCGTCTGAAACTGGCTGGAGAGTTCTAGATTTGATTTCCGTCGAAGAATGGAGGGAGTTTAGTTATTTTCAGAAGAAACAGAGAGAAGAAAGATAAAAAAGAAAATAAATCACAAATTTAATGAGTTTTATTAACCTATTAACTTTGTATTACAAGAGAGATAGTTGGCGCCTCCGTAGCCAGGTGGGAAGGAGCAGCAGCAGTGCATAGCACACGCTTCTTGATTAGACCGGGGTTCAAGCCCGTCACCACCAAATACGGAGGATGCGGAAAGGTCAGGGAATGACCACCGTATATTCCAGGAGCAATATGGCCTTAGATGCTAATGCTCCTAAAAACCAAATAGCAAACAAACAAACAAGAGAGATGATATATTTCTGGATGGTCGTTGGTTGGCTGTTGCATTTTTCTTCCTAATGGAAGAAAAATTGCGCGAGATTACGCACAACACAAAAAAAATCCTTTGCACGAGATTACGCACAACACAATGCGTCAACGGAAGGTTTTTTTTTTTTTTTTTTTTGGTTAGTTGTTGGCACATCGACTTCTGTGGCCATAATGCTTTTGGCCTCCCAAAGCTTTTGCATTTTACACTGATCCAAGCCCGAGAAGGGATTCAAACCCTTGAACTTGGGGTTGCCAAGCAGGCACTATACCCACCTTACCAGCCTGGTCGGCTCAGCGGAAGTGACGTCATCGATCACGTGACACCCTCGCCCGTACTCTCGGAGAGACTGTCATGATTCTTTGCGCGATCATGTCACTGTCTCTCCTGTACTCCCCTATTTCCTCATCACCAGTACCCCACTTTTTTATTTATTTATTTATTTTTACTGGACGTCTCCACAGGATTTTTTCAGGAAAATAAATTTTTATTGTTTTGCTGGGATTCGAATTCAAGTCCATATATTCTATGGGCAGGTGCACTCACCACTGGGCTCCTAAGACATTTAGTTCAAGTAGTGAGAAGGTAGTATTAGAGTGCAATTTGAACTTTAATGAACAAAATAATAGGGTGATTTTAATACTACATCTGTCTCACGAGTGGACAGATACCACGGAATCCGGGAGTGACGTCACCAACCGGCGCAGCATATACAGTCACGGCACGAGCAGCGCGTGTCAGTTTGTCATTACGATGCCTAGAAATTAATTAATTTGAATTAGGAAAAGAAGGACCTGACAGAATTTGAATGGGTTACGACTCCATTCAAATTCTGTCCTGTCCATTACGCCGATGGTCGGGTGCATATTCAACGGAGAGCAGCTGAACAGCTGCAACCAGACTGTACATTGGAAGAAAATAGGACTGCGGCATTAGTATCATAGTTTCGGGGATGTTTTCGTCGACATCACTGGAATCCCCTCTTCCCCATTGAACACATCCTCACCGCCAATTCCTACATCGGCATTGTTTCGAACCAACTTTAGGGCAACAAGGTGACCATGTATCCAGATAGCCCTGAACTCCTTCCACAAGACGCCGCATCACAAGACCCAGATTGTGCAGGGATTGTTCGAGGATCATGTCGAAGCATTTCGGGTGCTCCCTGACCACCACATTCCTCTGACACCAATCCCATTGAGCATTTGAGGTATGTGCTGAAACGCAGAATTCGATAGTCCACGCCTATGCTTCGCTCTATTGCTGAACTCCGGGATGTGCTTCTGTCTAACTGGTCTAAGATAGGTGAGGATACCTTCCGCTGTGTCGTTCAGTCGATGCTACTACGGTGCAATCGGTTATCACAGCAAAAGAGACTTATTTTCTTATTTTCCTTGGTCGGATTACTGTTTCAAAATTTACAGTAGTACTGTATTCCTTCACAGCGAACATATGGCGCAGATGTGGGAAACCACAGGTGGTGCCTGACCCTAATACTATGCACACTATGCTATGTTTCAAAATTTCTGATGTCAACGTTTGTTCAGATCGTGTCAGTGAAATTATACTTGCAGGAATGGAATCCTTTATCCCACACTCCACTTTAAAATCTCGTCCTTTATCTAAACTTTGGTTTTCCAATAAATGTGCTAAGGCTGTTCAAGAGAAGAATGTTGCATATCGTAATTGGCTTGTTTCTAATTCTCCAGTTTCATTTTCTGCCTACACCAAAGTCGCAACGTTTCTAAAGCAGTTATTAATCAGTCCAAACGAGAGTTTGAACAGGCTAAGAGTAGAAAACTTGCCTCTTGCCCTAATGGTAGCCGAGCACTCTGGTCTCTTGCCAAAGTTATTGGCCGCAACTTTTGCCCATCTCTGATCCCAACTCTGTCCAAACCAGATGGTTCTGTTGTCACTTCAGCCAAGGATAAAGCTGACCTGCTAGCATCCCATTTTTCTTCCAACTCATATATTAATGATCTTGGTAAAACAACTCCCACCATTCCCAACACGCCCCATTCAATGCCTCCTGTGGTCTTCTGTCAAAAGGATATCAGAAGGATTTTGAAGAATCTTGATGCTAAGAAAGCACCAGGTCCCGATGGTATTTCCTCACTTGTTCTCAAAACCTGTGCTCCTGAACTTATTCCTATTCTTTGCCGCCTTTTTTTACTTTCTGATTACAAAGGTGGTTTTCTTCTGCTTGGAAATTTGCTCATATTCAGCCAGTTCCTAAAAAGGGTGACAAATCCCTCCCATCCAACTATCGTCCCATTGCAATTACTTCTACTCTTTCTAAAGTAATTGAGACATCAATTAACCGCCAACTCTTAAACTACCTAGAAACCTTCCGTCTGATCAACGATCGCCTGTATGGATTCCATCAGTGTCGATCCACTGGTGATATTCTGGCTTACATTACCCATTTATGCACTAATTCGATGGAAAGGTTCGGTGACACAAGTATTTACTCTTGACATCTCGAAGGCTTTTGATCGCGTTTGGCATAAAGGTCTTCTTTTCAAGCTTCCATCTTATAGTTTGCCAACTGTTTTTAGTAATTGGTTATCCAGTTTTCTCTCTGATCGGTCACTGAGGGTGATGGTAGATGGCTCTCTGTCTTCTAACTTCTCCACTAATGCCGGCATCCCCCAAGGTTCAGTTCTTTTCCTCTTGTATATTAATGACCTTCTTCCATTGACTGGAAATCCTATCCATAGTTTTGCCGATGATAGCACATTGCATTCCACTTTACATTTTGAGAAACCTTGTCCTGCTCAATCAGCTTCAACTTCTCGAAAATCTGCTACCAATTCCTTAAATGCCGATCTTCAGGTATTTCTCCGGTGGGGCAAAGAAAACTTAGTTGATTTCAACCATTCTAAAACTCAGTCTTGTCTTATATCGCGAAAAAAGGATTCTTCTACTCCTATGCTTATCTTTAGTGACACTCCGATTTCTAGGCAAAATGATATATCTCTTTTGGGGATAATCCTGACTTCTAATCTCTCTTGGCATAAGCACATTACAAATATTGCTTCCTTTGCATCCAAAAAACTTGGTTTTCTCTTTCGCTCTCGGTTACTTTTCTTCGAAACAGCTGCTCACTCTGTATAAATCGCAATTCCGCCGTGCAATGGAACATTGTTCCCACATCCGGGGTGGTGCCCCCCAAAACCTCTCTCGGGCTTCTTGATTCCATTCACAAGAGGGCAGTTAGGTTAATTAATGATTCTTCTCTAACAGAGTCTCTCCATTCGCTGTCTCATAGACGTACTGTTTCTGCTCCATGCCTCTTCTACAGATACTTCCATGGGAACTGTTCTTCTGAATTGGCTTCTATAAATCCCGCTCTCTCTTTCAAAACAGTCCGAACACGTGCAGCCACCAGCCAACATCCATTACTGTCCAACTTCAAACTGACAGAACCAACTTTTCATCTTCCTCGTTTATTAATTCAACTGCCGTTTTCTGGAACAACCTTCCTTCATACGTATTTCCTGAAAATTAGTCTACAGAAGTTCAAGTCCAATGTCAACAAATATCTTCTTTCATCTTGTCAACCTCCAACCCAAGCACGGTACTAAGTACTATAGGTTCTAATACTTCTCGTGTTTGGGGTTTACATTAATATAAAAAAAAAAAAGAGGCGACCCAACGTGCTATCAGGTATATGGTCATAATATTAGCTTATAATGCTTTGGTTCATGAGGGTACATTAAACCATAATTTCTCTGTTATAAATATTTCTATTTCATTTTTAGACAACATATTATTACTAAACATGGCGAAGTTCTTATTGTCCAGGTTTTGTTTTAATTTTTCGCGACTTTTACGTTTAAAACTCATTTTGTACCATTTTCTCAATAGTCCAGCCTTCTGTTACATTAGATTTATACAGTTTCTTTCATAAATAAATTTATAGCTTCGTGTTTGCAGATATCTCTACAAATAAAACGGAAAAGAAAAATAAATTTTAGAATAATGAATTGTGATATTTAAATGAATAAAATAGTAAATTTTAGTAAAACTATACTGTGCTGATTTTCTGGCTTAAATAGTTATAATTAAGGTATGAAATATAATCAGAGCAATATTCACCAAATTCCTATATATGTATATCTTTTTTTTTTTCAGCAGAGAACAATGAAAGAATTAATTGTTGCAAAGATGAACATGCAGAATGCGCCCAAATTGAAGTATTTGCAAATGATTCCTTTTACTCGCAGTTTAATGTAACGTGCATTAATTTCGTTCGTTCTACAGTGTGCTCAACTTGTACAGTGTGTAAGTTGTCCTGAAATAAACTCTTTCGTAAAATAGAAATCTTGATTTCATGCTTAAGTTTCGTCTAATGAGCTAATATACAATCTAAGTTGACCACACAATTTTCATTACAGAAAAATGTATGGTCAACTGACCCTTAACACCACAGTTATTTTTTGCAAATAGGGTTTAAATTTCTTCAGGGTTTAAACTTCTCTTTCGGCAATTCAAAGTAATAATCTTTCCAGTCACTGAAACTGTGCGAATACTACCTTATCATATTCCTAACATTTACTGTAGTTCGTCAATAATGTTCAAGTAAGCAAGATGATCAAACGAAGAACTGACTGATTCAAATAACTTCGCCCTCTCTCTTTCTCTAGATTCTCCAAGAAATCAGACAGATCAAGTAACGATGTTCATCGATGCTTCAGCAGTGTATGGAAGCTCAGAGGAGGAAATTCGTTCACTAAGGCAAGAAGGTGGAACAGGTAAGCGATTAAAGCGACCGAAATAATTTATATTCATAACAGAATTGCAATTTTCGATCAATTCAGCCCTGGAGAGATTGTGCAATGCTCAAGGGGTAGAATGTTTGTTCAGCCTGGTCTCTGCTTGTTAACAGGAGAGACTGCTCCTACAGGGATGGGATACACTTAAATAAAAGGGTGCAAGAATATTTGCTGATGCTATGGAGGCAGTGTTAGGTGGGTTGGAAAACTGCTAGCTTTGGGGATAGACGGACTAATAGATTAACAGTAGCCGCTGGTAGAAGTGAAAGTGATTCTTGCACTGCTTCTATTGGAATGAGCAGCAGCCTGGAAAACAAGATGCAGTGTATTTCAGAGACTGCTGGGAGCCATTGCGGTACAAGTAAACACATGGGTTATGTTAGGGTAGTTAAGAATAGGAACGGATGCATGTATACATGCGTATGCACCAATGCTTGGAATTTGGTAAATAAATTTGATGAATTTCAGGTGTTGGTCAAAACATCAAAGGCAGATATTGTTGGGATATCAGAGACGTAGTGTCACACAGATATAAGCAATGCAGAACTGGAATTTGGAGATTAGAGTACAATGTGTACAGGAAGGATAGGCAGGATAGGAAGGGAGGAGGGGTTATACTATTAGTTAAGAAACACATAAAATCCAAGGAACTGAAAGGAGTCGACCTCGCTGGACAGTGCAATGTCGTGTCAGTTTGGTGTGACATAAGCATTGGGAGATCAATATTGAGAGTAGTGACACTGATGACGCCTAATGACTCTAATCCGTATAATAGGAAACTGTACAGAGAAATAGAGTGGGCGAGTAAATCAGAGAATCTTATAATGGGGGATTTTTAATTTCCCAGATATTGACTGGAATTTGTGGGTTGGTCACTCGCACACAAGAATTTTGGGGATTTATTGGATGATTGTTTTCTACATCAGCATGTTCGGCAGGCAACTAGAGGGAGTAATACTCTTGATCTGATTATCAGTAGTGATTCTTCATGCATTAAGAATCGGCAGATAAAGGAACCACTAGGTGGCAGTGATCACGGTGGGCTGAAGTGGGATTTACTCAAAGAGGTAACTACCATCAAGGGTAAAAGGAAGGGTTTTTGCTTTCGCAAAGGCGACTACGGAGGTCTGAGACAGAATTTAAATTCTATACAGTGTGAAAACTGATAATTTTACCAACAGCAAATTCAAAATGGGAGGCATTCAAAGAATTTATCTTGGAAGCTACTAGGCTTTACATACTAACTAAGAAATATTGTTCAAGGTTTAGGCCAAAATGGTTGTCAGATGAACTAATGAGACATGTGGCACAGAAGAAAAATGCATGGAATACATATAAATTAATGGGTGACATGAAAGCCGATGATAGATATAAGATGGTCTGTAACCAAGTCACAAAGGAGATTAGGCAGGCAAAGGCAGATTATGAGAAATCTTTGGCAAAGGAAGCAAAGAAAAACAGCAAAGAGTTCTTTACTATGTAAACTCTAGAAGGATAGGGATGTATCAGATTGGTCTACTGAATATTGATGGTTCAACTGTTGATGATCCTGCTCAGGTGGCTAACAAACTAAATGAGTATTTTGCATCTACATTCACACATGAGGAGTTATTCAGGGAGGGGAATTCTAGAGGTGAATTAAACTCTGGCAGTGAGCTAAATGATTTTGTAATAACTGAGAGGAAAGTGGAGGGGAAATTGTTGAAGGTAAACATAAAAAAGGCACCCGGAGTGGATGGGATCTATTCAGTTATATTAAAGGAGGCAGTAAAGGAACTAAGCAAACTCGTAGCCATAATTATGAGAGCTTCCTTGGACTCAGGGGAGGTACCCATAGACTGGAGATGTGCAAATGTGACCCCAATTCACAAAGGAGGATCAAAGGGCGGCACAAGTAATTATAGACCTGTTAGTTCAACTTCTGTTCCAGGGAAATTCATGGAAGCACTGGTTAAAGAAGCACTGCAGGATCATCTAGACAAGACTTCAGTTATAGCTCGATCACAGCATGGTTTTGTTAAGGAGAAGTCTTATCTGAACAATATGATTGGATACTATGATGTGGTCACAGAAGATCATAATCAATGCTCATCGTGGACTAATGTTATCAGTGGAGTCCCTCGGGGTTCCGTGTTGGGTTCATTGTTGTTTTCTGTATTTATAAATGATATTGATGATGGTATATCAGGCTTAATATCCAAGTTTTCAGACGATACGATGGTTGGCAGGGTTGTTTTGAACACTAATAACAGTACGCTGCTGCAGCAGTATCTAGAAGAGTTGAGCAGATGGGCTGAGAGGTGGCAAATGAGGTTTAACATTAACAAATGTAAAGTACTACATATGGGAAGCAGTAACCTTAGAGTAACGTATCAACTCTGTGGTACTAAACTGACCGTGGTTGAAAATGAAAAGGACCTGGGGGTAATTGTGCAGGTAGATATGAAGTTTTCTGAGCAGTGCAGACGGTCTGCAAGAGTAGCTCATGGTGCCTTTTCAATGATATACAGGAATTTTTCTAGCAGGGATAAGAAGGAGATAAGAAGGAGGTGATTGTCACCTTGCATAAGGCAATGGTCAGACCACACCTTGAGTACTGTATACAGGTCTGGAGGCCTCATTTTAAGAAGGATGTAGAGCTATTGGAACAAGTACAGAGAAGGGCAACAGGATTAGTGAATGGAACGAAGGGTTGCTCTTACGAAGAAAGGCTTACATTTTGCAGATTACAGTGTTTGGAGACTAGGCACCCGCGAGGTGATCCGATTGAGGTGTATAAAGCCTTGAATGGTTTGAGCATAATTAATGCTGATGGGACTCTTTCTCTTGCTCAAAATAATTACATGAGAGGGCATAAATTCAAATTGAGGAAAGACAGTTGTAGGATAGATGTGCGGAAGTTTACCTTTACCCAGGGGGTAGTTCATTGGCAGAACAGACTTCCATCTTTTTTTTGTGGAAGTTGATTGCCTAAATAAATTTAAAGGCTTAGCTGGACAGGTATATGGAACGAACGGATGGGGTGAAATGGGAGCGGGTTTTTTTTTTTTTTTTTTTTTTTTCATTTTGGCTGATGCTGCATAAGCTTGCTTTCTTGCATCGTATGCCTCTACTAATGCTAATGCTAATTAAAATACAATTAGTTTACTCCATTCCAAGAAATTCTGTTTTAATTAAACATAAACGTTTTTTTTTTTAAATTCTATCATTGAATTGCATATTATTGAAGGATTTGTTATACAGTAAATGTCATTAATGGTTATAATTAATTAATTTATTCATAAATCACATCCTCTATAAATAGGACTGCCTTTCGTTTTTATGTAAATATTTTATTTTCGAGTATCTGAAAAGGAATTTAATGATAAAGTTTCGCTCTGGGCCCACTTCAACTCGATGCATGACATTTGGCCATATGAGCTAGTTTGATGAGAGGGAAAGAGAGAATTGGTTGCTACTATAGTTTTGTGAGTATGACGAAATCGCTGAAGTCCCTGCGAGAATCCGATGGTTATTGATGTTTTCATAGAGCGCAGATATCCATCTGCTTTATTAACCACATTCCAATTTTTAAGGGAGATTCTAATAAGAAAAATGTACCATGGACAGGTTAAATATTGGGGGGAAAAAGAAAATTCACACTTTACCTTTGCTACTGTACTTTAGGGAATGCATATGGAGGTTAGTTGTTCCAGGGACCAAATATAGAGATCATTATTAGATACTGGTGTTTAAATGCGCATCTTCCGATGTTGGTTTTGCAACCGGCGTTATATTTTTTATTGAAAGCAATTAGGTTAGTGGTGAGTTAGTACCGTGGATAAGACAGCGGTGGGAGCTTCCATAGATAACAGGCGGTTAAGCTTCCCTGAGTATCGTGGAGTGGCCAGAATTAGATCCCGGTCTGCCATAGGGTAAAGGGGCCAGTAAAGCATTTTCCACACGCCACTTGGCGGCTATCGACACCACTTGTGGTCGTCCGGAGAATGAAGAGGAAATTTGTTTATTCATTATATGGCCTCAACAACTTTCACAATGATCATCTTTGTTTCTTCCCCGTTCGCCTGGCTTGTACCTGAAAAAAACAAACAATCCAGCTGGTAGGATTGAGTAGGCTTCACTTGAGTAGGTATGATTAAAAAATAAATAAATAATCGTGTTTGGAGTAAAATTTTTACAATATGGATAGACAGTCATTTTCTAACCTGTCCATGGGTGCTTACACGTAGAATGCAGTTAATGCGCTTTCAGAGAATCGGCATCTTCAATCAGCTTAAATGAATCATGTAAGTTAATTGCTGGGTACACAGTAAAAGCATGTTTTTCTGGACGAAAAGACCCAAGTTTCTGGGGGAAAAAAAGCCTTGCTTTCTACACCTGAGACAAAACATTTTAAAAAGACTGAAAAAAAAAAAAAAAAAACTAATGATTAAACTTTATTTTTCCAGGATATTTGCTGGTTGTCACAGAAAGTGAACATGGTGAACTTTTGCCCCTTAGTGAGGAAATTAACAATGATGGATGCAGTCGTCCGGCAACAGGTGACATCTGCTTCCGGGCTGGTAAGTTCTATGTCAATAAATGTTGCACACAGTATTGTGAATAATTTGGAATAAAAATATATTCTTGTTGTTGTAGGAACATCAGCAACTAAAGTCATATTGCTCCGTGTTTAATATGTCTGTAAATTGCGCGTGTTCTGTGATTATTTTCTGTTTTTCTGGACGAAAAACCTGAGTTTCCGGGAGAAAAAACCAGGCTACACTCGACTGAGACCGACTAACTCTTCCACGTTGTGAAAAGAGGCCCATAAAAATTCCTTACGTCATGGACGTGGTTCGAACTCAAGTCTTTTTCAGCAGGTGCGAGAAAACAGCGATTCCACCAACTTTGCTATCCTCGAGGGCTGGCTGATACAGTTTCAAAATAAATGCTAATAACGATGGATAATGAAATATACTAAAAGAGAAAACTTACAAAATATGAGGAGAAATAATAACAAAATGAATAAAGGGAAATAAACAAAGCGGAAAAATTTAAATTATAACTAGAAAGATCAACCTGCTCTGAAGACAAACGAACCACGCTCAACAAGCATATTGCTGAATAATCGAATTGTGTGAGGGAGGAGGAACTCGCTAGTCGAAATTTTTAACCTCAACGAATAAGATAACGTATAAACATGATTAATTGAGCAGATATTGAAAATATATATGCTTAGTGTATTCCAACCTTCTACCTGGGTACCAGGTACGGTTTCTTATTCATAAAAATAAAAACTACCCGTTACACTAACACAATTTGCAAACTGAATAAATTCAGAAAATTTCCTTACCCTACGCCAAAACAAAAAAAAAAAAACATATTTGGACAGATTCAAAAGATAAAAAGAAAAGAAAACTTAAAATAACCTTCTTTAATAACGCATAAAATACAGTATATTCAAACGCATAGCTGGCTTTGCCATCTCACGCTAAGCGTAGAGTTTAAAATTTTCTTTTTAAAATAAAAAGAAAATTTTAAATTTGGCTTAGCGTACACTAAATAATGCCTAACAAACTATTCATGCTAAATTGCATTGTATTTTAGAAACAGCATGGGTCTCACCAGCGATTATTGATTCTACATGCTACGTTAGTTCACTCTGAAGAATATCAACTTACGATTACCCTCTCTAATCCATTCGTTAGGACGTATCAAAAACTTGACTAAAATTTAGGTATGCAGTTTTTAAGTTGTTCCTTGAATCCAACTGTTCTACGACTTCGTGATAATCAACCAAACTGGTCAAGAAAGACTTTCCCTATATGAATTCATGCTCTACACACGGAACTGTAACTACAGATACTTCTACAACCGAATAGCAGGTTCTACGAATGATCTTGTAACCATTGAATATCGACTACATGTATTGACTTCCATGAAATCCTCAAAAAAAAAAAAATTAAATAAAAAAATTAAGGCTAATGTAGCCTTAATTAGCCGTGTGGTCAGGCTAAAGGGTGCATAAATACAAGTGTTTGAGTGGCTCAGGTTCAAGCTTGTAACTGCTAAATACGATACTGTTTCTTGTATTCTCTCAATCTTATGCATTCGTTGACCATGTGGTCATCGCGGAACACAAAGAGAAATTTTATTTATAAAATGTAACTAAGATAACATTAGATTCTTTAACGTAGACGGACTACAATATTCTTAAATCTCTTCAGGTGTGAAACCCGGTGGCGTCTTATCTGGGCTCTTGTTTACACCGCTTATCTCCCAGTTTGTTGAGTTATGTTGGTGATATTAATTTTATGTTATGTTGGAGATATGAAACTCCTCAGACTGATTTCTCCATATGATGATTTTCTTGTGATAACAGCGTTAATTAACAATATACCCCTAGAATTTGCAAACTACCTCAACCAGTTCGGACTAAAAGTAAATCCAGAAAAGTCTGAATTTATGATATTCTCATTAAAGAAAACGCCTTCTTATATTCAGCCAACACTATGTAATTCTCCTATCCCCATCGTCAATAAGCATACCGATTACATAAGCTCTGCTTTGGTAATCACATGGAAATGCTGCTCACTCAGGCAGCTCCACTCCGGTGGATGGCCAAACACCATTTTCATTATATTAATGAAGTCACAACTACCAGAAGATATATAAAAACCACAGTATAATCTCCGCTTTTATATGCTACAGAGTTATGGGCATTTTTTGCCCCTAGCACAATTCGATCCCATTTTTCTACTCAGTTTTGGCTCTTAAAATAGGCCATAAACAAACAAACTTCCTCCACAATTACGAACAGCTGAAATGGCCAGTTTTATAAAACTGCACAGGCTCCCCACGCTGATTAGGTTGAAACGCCTTACTACGACTATAAAAATAATCACTGGCAAGATTTCGGCACCACCATTCTGGTACTTGTGCGCTTGGAGAGTCCCTCAGCCTCCTCAGAGCGAATCCAACTCTGTGCCCACATCTCAGTTGTCTCCATCTATTCGACAGTTTTCTGCCTTTTCAGATACTCTCATGAGCCCACTCTTTGGATGTTGGCCTTAATAAATTTTCTTGTGACAGGGAATACAGACACCGCATACTTAAGTTGTACTTCCCTGTCCCTGATCCTTCTCCTCGAAGCTTCCCTTAATACCGTAAGCCAGCAATATAATATGACATGAAGATGGCTTACTAACTTTTCAGTTTTCCCCCTATATATTCTTTGTACATTGTGTTGTATAAAACTGCATTATACTTTGAGTTTTGAGCTGTATTTTCTTTTATTCGCCCACATATGTATTTTCTTATGTTTAATTTATCAATGTTTTTCTCTTGCATATTGTACTATTACTGTTAACCCCTGGCCTTGTGGCCGTAAAGGACAATATTGGAATGTATCGATTTGTATTATTATTATTGCAATAAAATTTCTAAATTCTAAATAATTAGTCTTTATATATATCTTAAAACTACATTAAATTGTGACGTATCAGCAGACGTTTACGGCTACATTGAAAGTGGCAATGTTGCAAACTCATCCTTTATTTTTCTGAACAGGTGACTCAAGAGTGAACCAGCAGAGAATGCTTGCAAGTGTGCACACTATATTTCATCGGTTGCACAACAGTTACGCCAGAGAACTTGCAGAACGTAGGCCGTCTTATGATAAGGAGAAAATCTTTCAAGAAACCAAGTGAGTCATTTTTACAATTGTCCTTTTATGCGCTTGATTATATTTTAGTTAAAAATAATATTTGACAAGTAGAATATATTATTAGCAGTATTTTCCAAGTAGAATATACCATTAGTAGTATTTTCCAAGAAGTAGATTATGTTTTCCAAGAAGTAGATTATGTTTTCCAAGAAGTTAGACTTTAGTTCCAATTGTTACAAATCTCTTGAATTACTGTCTTCTTCATGGTTGTTATCCTTCAGAGTTCAAAGAGGCCTATATCATCCCGATATATGAAAAACAGGGTGAGAAAGCAATGCCTAATAACTACCGACCTATTACTATACTGAACACAATTGCGAAAATTTTTGAACTCCTTCTTTATAAATATCTTAGTTCCTACCTTCATCCTTTTATAAATAATTACCAGTATGCTTTTCTTTCCAGAAAATCAACTGTTTCAAATCTGGCCTCCTTCTCTCATTTCTTACAACCAAATTTGGACAAAGGAAATCAAATCGATTCGCTTTTCCTTGATATTTCACACGTATTTGATTCTGTTCACATACATCGATCTTCTCTTCACGCAGTCGTCTTATGGTCTATGATTTATTTACTGGATTTGTTTGATTCACAGCTTTGACATCAAATTATTATTTTAGTGTTAAAACTACATTAAATATGTAATCAATTACCTGTAATTGATTACATATACTCATGTGTATTTTGTCTGTAAATTGCGCGTGTTATCTGGTCGATTTGCCTGTTTTCCTGGACAAAAAAAATCCCAGGTTCTGGGGAAAAAAAATTTGTTATTTACGCCTGAGACCGACTAACTCAGCCACGGAGTGAAAAAAGCTCATTAAAGTTCCTCTTATCATCGACGAGATTCGAACCGGGGCTTTTCCACCCGGTATGGAGAGGACAGTGACAATACCACTGTGCTACCAGTGAAGCCTGTCTAGAAATGGTAAACTATTCGTAATAATTAATGGTACTGCATCAACTCCGTTTACTGTTATGCAAAGTGTTCATCAAGACTCACTCTCCCTTCGGCCACTCTTTTATTGTTTACATTAATGATCTGTCAACTTCATTTTGGTCAGTTAATGTTGAGTGGCAAATTCTAAATTTCTAAATAACTAGTCTTTTTATCTGAAAACTATATTACATTGTGATGTAACATGTAGATGATATTAAACTTTACAAAGTATAATATTATCTATGCAGATGATATTAAACTTTACAAAGTTATTTATTCTTCAACTGGCAGCGATGAACTCCAGTCCTGTCTTGATTCCCTCTCACCCTGGTTCAATAAAAATAACTTGTTTCTAAATGAATTAAAATGTAAATTTTTTCGCTTTTGCTCGAATCGTACAGTTAGACCCTCCATCTTTACTGATTATTATATTGGAAACTCTCTAATTTCAAGTAATGATACATTCAAATACTTAGATGTCCTATTTAGAGAAGACTTTCATTCCTCTTCCCATGTTGATATGTAATATATCAACCTTCCAAACTTCTTGGATTAATTAAGCATTCTTTCTCGATTTTCATGAATGACAAAGTTATAATTCTTCTATATATGCATCTTGTACTTCCCATATTTGATTATTGCGATATTATTTGGTCCCAACAACAGGAATATCTTTCTCATAGACTTGAGACAATACAAATTAAATTCATTAAATTCTTATGCTCTCGAAATCGCCTTGCCTTGCCCTCACCGTCGAAACTATGGAGCTCTTTGTTGTCGTTTCAAAATTGTTCCATTTTACTCTAGACGACAACTCCATGGGTCTCTTTTTGTCTACAATATCATAAACTCTATTAGCGGTATCGATTCCCCATCTCTTCTTGAACAAATACCTTTCGCTATACCTTGCTTGAATTCTTGCTATAAAACTAATTTTTCATTGCCTGTCCCTCCTATTCAACACTTACTTGGAAGTCCTCTGCTCGGTTTCCTTCCGTCACCCTAGATAATGGTGAGAACGTTGAGAATTACAGAGAATCAATACAAAGCAGTGATTAGTATTAAAATACATTGAAAATTTTGAATAAAAAAACAGAGTAAAGAGCAATTTCTTTTACACAGACGGTTTAATCGTAAAATCAATATTGTTCAATTATTTAATTGAACAGTATTGATATATGTAATCATTTACGGGAGACCCTAATATCATTATTTAAAATAAATACCTTGATCCTATTCCATCTGAACAATATATTCCCCGTTGCCCTCACAATAGAGTTTTCAACAATAGCTACCTCCTGGGGGACCAGTTCATTCTGCCTTGGGTGTTGCCACTGCGTTGCCTGATGTACAAGTGCGAGCTTTGGCATTGAATTGGGCAGCTGGAAGCTTGATAGGTTCCTCATTTTAATTCCTCCGAGGGCATCCACCCTACCCTTCAAGCTCTCATAAGGGGCTATCAGAATGCGGAGTTGGCCCCTAATTTCTTCAATTCTCTGCACCGAACACGGACAAAAGACATTCTCCTTGGCTGTATCATCTCCCTTTCCTAAAATCTGCAAACATTG
This sequence comes from Mastigoproctus giganteus, assembly GCF_048544385.1. Lineage (NCBI taxonomy): Eukaryota > Metazoa > Arthropoda > Arachnida > Uropygi > Thelyphonidae > Mastigoproctus > Mastigoproctus giganteus. The sequence goes on along the minus strand of NC_143576.1, from coordinate 242,399,656 downwards.
CACAAGTATTTCATTTCGTTAGGCTGCGATTCGTAGGATAATAGTCTGTTCCATTCTCCGCAAAGTCACAGCACTCTGACTACTTTGAGCTCGTTGCTTTACTGCTCTACTCTTGAGCACGATTTACGTTTAAATTCAATATAATTGAGAATATTACATTAAACTAATATACTTAAATGCAGTAATACTACCACAATTCATCAGGTATGCAGCAATAACACGTACTAAATTTACATTTTTGGTTAGAAGCGATTCTTGCCTATCGAGAAGTCTCCTTTGTGTGGGATTTCACTGGTTCGCTGTCTATGGCTGCCCTTTCTACCTTTGTTCCCTCTGCTGGTGACGCTAGCTGCTTCACCAGCGTCGGATTCCAGCTCCTCTTCACACGAAGCTATTCTATGAAATTCTTCTGTCTTCCTATGTATAACTATTCTCTCTAGAGGATCACTATACTAACACATGAATCCTCCCAGGAAAAGGTTAACTGATGACGTCAAGAATCTGCTTCACACAGGATTCTCCTGCTAGCGGTATGTTTGTGTCGCCCATTAGCTTTTTCACTTTGTCTTTTTCCCACAGAATTGTATCCAACCCTGCCTTCTTTAGGAACCCCCTTCACTAGGTTTCTTTTGTTCTGTTTTCGCTCCTGGGAATGCCTTCTAATATTTCTTCTTTATCTTTCACTTTTAACCCTGCAATTTATGTGGTTTGCTGATCCCCTTGATCTCCTCAGAGCAGGTCCATTACATTGCACAATGAAAACAAGGCTCAATTTCTGCCGAAACAGAAACTGCAAAGAGTCCAGGCTCTGATGCAGATTATGAAAAACTTGCACCGATAAGGACTATAGGCGAAATGCGCTGAGAGGCACATGTATATAATGTCTATTTGTAAAAAGATAGTACAGAAATGTCTTTTGCATAAATGAGAGAAAAAACATATTTGAACTGGTCAAAAAAATATATATATGATATTAGGATCCCCTGTAAATGATTACATCTACCCATATTTATTTTGTCTGTAAATTGCGTGTGTTCTCTGATCGATTTGCCTATTTGCTGGACGAAAAAACAAACCCAAGTTTCAGGGGGGGGGGGGGAACCTTGCTATCCATGTAGCGAAGAAAGCCCACTAAAGTTCCTAGAGTCATCGATGGGATTCGAACCTGGGGCTTTTCCAGCCGGTTTGGGGAGGACGGTGACGATACCACTGTGCTACCGCGCAGACCATTTCAACTGATCAGTTGGTATCGTATCATCAACGTTGCTTTCTATTATACTGTAACATGATTAGGTATATATCTTTCTCTCTATACATTAAAATCATTTTCCCGCTAATGATCTTTATTCAGCGAATAGGAGAAGAGAGATGCGGGGTTACGTGGTAATACGTAACAGAAGCTTGTTTTACCGTGCTAAAACAAACTTCTGCTTGAGTGTGGTCACACGCTATGTTTATCTAACATGACCACGCGGTACCATTCTTGATTTCCATATGAAAAGTATTTTTTTAAATAAACTAAATGCAGCAAGGCATAAAGTTTTAATTAAGATTCTATGTCTACACTGGTGTTCAAAGAAAGTGCATCTCCCCTTAAAATTGTAATTGCCGTCCGAATAACGTAAGCATATGGCAATATTTCTTACAGATTGCATCAGATAAAATTGACACGCGTAGGTGATGACGTAATATTGCATCGGCCGTTACTTTCAGCTATATAAGCACACTCTGCAAGAGTTGCAGTCATTCCTTGTTTGTGTCAGGATGGCGAATTACGTGCAGTTGAAGCCACGAAGAAATAGCGCTATTGTAGCTTTACGTGAGGATGCTCTTCCCTTCATATTGCTTATACTAGGAAGCAGCCATCCTGGTGATCGCTGCTACCTAGTAGCTAAGTGGCCAGATACAACAGAACAAGACACACACTTCGCAGACATAGGACCATACTTGTATCTGGACATTTCACAGAGCTCTCTACTCTCACATATTAGTGTCTTGTAATCAGTCGACAGTGAGTAGATTTCTTTCCAAAGTCAAGAATACTGGTTCTGCTGATAGGAAAAAAAGGAACCGGACGCCAACGAGTCTCTACGCCAAAGCAGGACCGCGTTTTGAAGCGTTTATGCCTTAAAAACCGTAAAGATTGTTCGTATGAGCTGAAAAGAGAATGGGAAGAACATACAGGAGTGGTAGCAAGTGCAGTAACAGTCAGAAGACGCCTCTTCAAAAATGGACTTGTAGCCCGTCGTCCTAAGAAGCCCCTCTTCACACAAAAGATAAAAAGGCTTCATTAATTTGGTGTAAGGAGCATGTCAAATGAAACCCCGTACAGTAGAAGTCAGGTATTTCCTCGAATGAGAAGAATTCAACCTGCATGGCTCTGATGGGAGACAAACGATTCGCCGTAGACATGGTGAAGAATACCATCCAGACTGTATGGTGTCTACAGTGAAATTCCCTACCAGCCAAATGATATGAGGGTGCATTTCATATCGCAGAGTAGGTCGCCTGCAGTTTATAAAAGGTTCCGTAAATGCCAACGGATACCTGGTTATATTGGAAGGCAAATTGCTGCCAACCATTAAAGACTATTTCAACCTGCCAAGTAACTGCATCTTTCAGGACGACTCTGCTCCGTGTCATCGGACGAAAAAAGCAAATGGGGGCACTTCTGTAGTTACTTTAGCTTCATTTCTGCATTAGAGGTTCGACGGTAATATGTTTACATTTGTTACAGGTGAAAAATGGTTGGAAGAAAGGTCCATTACAACTCTTAGTTGGCCAGGAAACAACCCGGACCTGAATCCAATAGAGAACTGTTGGCATCGTGTGGAATCTGCAGTTGCCAGAAAGAAACCAAAGATCCTTCATGAACTTCAGGAATCCATAATTCGTGTTTGAAACCACATACTATCAGTTGATTATTTTCAGAAATTGATCTTGTCAATGCCTCGACGGTGTGCTGCTGCCATCAGGGCCAGAAGCGGTTCAACAAAATATTAGTATGCACCTGGTGAACTTTTCATTTTGTTTTCCATTTAAAATGATAAACTGAAGCAAATTGAGGGCTTCTGATAACATTTCAGCCATAATTGTCTTGTTTACAAAAGCTGTTGTATAAAGGTTGGTGCAAATGCTCACTTTTAAATATTTTGAGAGCACCTGTCAAATATTACTTAGCTTTGCCTTAACTATTAATAAATATCTTTTGTTTATATTTCTATATGTGATGCTAGTCATTAATGTAACATACCATTGCGAAAAAGGATTAGAAATGCGAAATTCCTAAGTGATGCACTTTCTTTGAACACCCGTGTATATAATATCGGTGTAGAAACACCATACACAGCTCTTAAAGAAAAACTACAAGCGTAGTGTGAAAGGCACCCACCGATGAAAAGCCAACTGGTTTTGAAACGGTGCCGTCTTGGTGGTGGTGCCCACCGAGAATAAGTCACAATAGTCTTCTATATCAGTGAAGCGTTACTTATTAGAAGTAGTGCAACGCGTGGTAACTCGTGAAAGATGAGCACAATATGAGCTACAGATGAAATGATGCCTTTCACACTACGATCGTAGTTTTTCTTTGAGTTGTCTACAGTGTATCTACACGGATATTATATATATATATAGTAATGTATTTATGTATTCATAGCTGAGGAAGAGACACACATAAAGATTCGAAAGCTTCTGTAAGTATTTTATTATATTTTATTAAAAGAAGCGAGAGCAACGAGGAGAGGGCAAAGCCCCCTAGTAGTTCATTAATATTGCATATAAAAGTCGGGATAAGTCTATTTTAAAAGTGTCATTACAGAATCTTACGCAAGCTATTTTTTTTTTTAATATTTAAGCAATTCTTTATGTATCCCAAAATTTTTGTTGTTAATACCCTTAATATAATATCATATATGATAAACAGAAATGGATCGAAAATGTTTTAGAAAAGATCTTAGAGATTTCTAATATATATATATATTTTTTTTTTGCAGGCATATCGTTGATGCTTTATTGCAGTTGATAATCTACAAGGAATATCTTCCTGTAATTGTCGGGAATATTGATATGGATCTTTTTGACTTGCGGGTGCAAAGTTCAGGCTTCACTGCCTACGATGCTAATCAGGACCCTCGTATTTGGACAGACTTTGCGACTTTTGCTTACAGGTTCCATTCCCAAATTACTAAATTCATATCTTATGTTCCTATCTTCCAAGGTGACAATGGCGACCGTTTGAGAGACATTTTCTCTCAAACATTTGTACTGCATGAAGGAATGATGGACAACATTATTGGTGGACTATTAACGGATGCTTCACAGAGGCTTGACAATTTTTTTGTTGAAGATATGAGGGATACGATGTACCGAAGAGGAAATGGGAGTGGTCTGGACATTTGCGCCATTAATACTCAAAGGGGGAGAGATCACGGATTGTGTCCTTATGTGGACTATGTCCAGGATTGCACTGGACTGACTATCAACACATTTTCGGATCTTTTTCGATATGCGCTGATGTCTAGAGATAGTGTGGCACAATTACAGAGCGTTTACAGGTAAGTTCTGTGAAGTATGTATGAATCCTTTCTAACTTTTAAAAATGTTCTTATGAATGTACAATAAATTCTGCATCTCCTCGAACTTTTATTTAACATAATTATTAATAATTATGTTAAATAAAAAAACAGTCAAGTTTAAATTTAAATAAAAAAACAGTCAAGTTTAAATTTAAATAAAAAAACAGTCAAGTTTAAATTTAAATAAAAACAGTTTAAGTTTTTCCCTCTCCTAAATTTAATATAATACACTGAAATTCATTTATTCATCGTTTCTTCAAAATCTCGGTCTCTCACCAGTTTTCGGATTTGAGGTCCAACAAAAATACCTTGTTTTAGCTTTACTTGGGTAATCGATGAGAATTCAGTACAAAACTAGCTGAAGCAGGGACCTTTCACAAACTGTTTCATCAAACCCAGTTTGATGTGCAAGGGTAAAAGGAGGACAGTTTCGGTCTACCAGTGGTTTATGAACAATATTCTTTGATCCAGGCAGCAAACCGCCCCATTTTGGTCAGATCTTGACATCTCAGTGCTTACTCCTTGCTCAACTGTCCCACTCATACTAAAAGCAAAGCATTTTTGTGTAGCCAGATTGATATCCAAGTAATATGCCTCTCACTTTAAAGTCATAATAAACCAACCAACCATGTTCTTCATATTTAATATTTGTCAACATCTTCAAATTATCATGTTTCTTTCAGATTCACTGAGTGAGCTAACGGAATTTTCACATATTTATTTCCATTTTGGAGGAACACACCTTTGAGACCTCTCTTCGATGAATCAATAAAAGGTCTCTACTGTGTAGGATTGTAATTAATTCTTAAATAGTTCATTAAGTCATTTGTATTACTGCAAAAACACAGAATCGTCCACAGAAAAGTAGGGGACTAATTCTCGTTTTCTGTGTTTGTACCACGAAAAAAAAAAAAAAAAAAAAGCACCATATGCTATAAGATTTTTCTTCTAGCATAAAAAAACAAGGTAAACTGCAGCCATTATCAACCCACTACAGGATGGAAGCCTCCTCAACAATTCATGGTGAGGGAAATGAACTATAATCTGCCACGCTGGTCCAATGCCGGTTGGCAGATTGACTGTATTTAGCAGTCAGGGGCTTGAACCCCGGTCTACTCAAAGAGCGTGTGCTACTGCACTCCCGCTCCTGACCACTTGGACACGGAGGCCGATTCTAGCATATGAAGACGTAAGTCCAGAACCAAGGAATTCTGTTGATTGCTTTGGTAAATTTAAATCTCTTACCAGGTCATTCAATTCATGCTGTGAAAACAGTTGAGGGCTCAACTAAATGTCTTCAGGCGTGTAGACTTCAGCGTTATCTTCAAAAGCTTCACTTTCGGCACTCTCTGCCGCTACATTCTCCAATATAAGTGAAGAGCATGGAATTGACAGGCTTTTAGCATTGCATTAGTTTAAGCATATGATGCAGGAAAGCAAGCTTATACAGTATCAGCCAAAAGAAAAAAAAAACCTTCGCATCCATTCGTTTCAAATGTTTGTCTTGAATTTATTTAAGCTATCAACTTCCACAACAACAGATGGAAGTTTGTTCCAGCAATCAACTACCCGCTGGCTAGGAGCAAATTTCAGCATATCTATTCGATAACTGTCTTTTCGTCCTTAGATCTGTAATCTGAGCAAGAGGAAGAATCCCATCAGGAATGAGCCTGCTCAATCCATTCAAGGCCTTATAAACCTAAAACAGATCCCCTCGCAGGTGCCTAGTCAACAGATGCTCCAATTTGCAGAACTTAAGCCTTTCGTTTGCACCCGTTTGTTCCCTTCACCAGTCTTGTTGCCCTTCTCTGTACTCGTTATAGCAACTGTACATCCTTCCTAAAATAAGGCTTCTAGCCCTGTACGCAGTACTCGCAAGGCGCCTCCGTCGCCAGGTGGACAGGAGCAGCAGTGTATAGTACACGCTTCTTGATTAGACCGGGGTTCGAGCCCGTGACCACGAAATACGGAGGATGCGGAAAGGTCAGGGGAATGACCACCGCATAAGGGAATGGCCTTAGTTGATAATGCTCCTAAAAAACCAAATAACAACAAACAGTACTTGCAAAATTCTTGTATATCATTGACAGTACTCCATGACCTACTCGGGCCGCTTGTCTGCATTGCTCAGAAAACATCATATATGAGTGCACAATTACCCAAAGTCTCTTTCATTTTCCACAACCCTGAGTGAAATACCACCCAGTTAGTACATTTCTCTGGGGTTACTGCTACCCATATGTAGTACTGTGCATTTGTAAATGCTAAACTTCAGTTGCCACTTCTCAGCCCATCTGTCCAATTTTTCTAGATTCTGTTGCAGGAGCATACTGTCATTACGATTATTAACAACCCTGCCAACTTTTGTATCATCTGAAAATTTTGACATTAAACTTGATATACCTTCATCAATATCATTGATAAATATACAAAACAACAATGGGCCCAACACCGAACTCTGGGGGACCCACTAATAATATTAGACCAAGAAGTGCAGTATCCAATGATTACCACTCTGTCTTCTCCCACTCAACTATCCTTTTATCCATTGTTACAACCTGCCTTTAATGCCACACTGCTCCAATTTGTACAGTAGTCTTCCATGTGCAACAGTATCGAAAGCTTCCCTGATATCCAAGTATATGATATCAAAATTATTTTTTGCATCCAGTCCCTTTGTGACCATGTCATAGTATCCAATCAAATTGGTCGGACAAGACTTCCACTTAACAAACCCATGCTGTGTCTGAATTATTACTGTTTTCTTGTCTAGATGATCCTGCAATGCTTCTTTAAACAGTGACTCTATTATTTTCCCTGGAACAGAAGTCAAACTGACAGATCTGTACGATTAAAGAGGCCTGTGCGCTCTGGATTCATTATTACCAAAATTACTGTAATTCAGAGCGAAAACGGATACAAACTAGATTATGACAAGTTTAATAATAGGAAATATACATATATTAGATTAGATACTTACAAACAAAAAGCTTTCGGTTGTTTTGTCAACCTTCCTCAGTTAAACTGACAGTTAAGAATGGAGCATGAGGGCGTGTACTGCCAATCTTGTACGTGAAGTGCGTGATTAATTGTTGGATATTGAAGCCTGTGGCTGTGATGTATGCGGACGTTGCCAGCGTTTGCCAATAGTCAGGATTGCCGTTTCGATGATAGGGTGGACTCGACATCCACTGCTCCTGTTGACTGATGTATTGGAGCATTTGATGTTCAACGACTCCAACCAGGCGTGTCGTCGATAGTGGCGGGACCTTTCCACAATCACGACATCGCGGTGTGGGTCAATGTCGTGGTGGGTTGCCCAAACGTGTTCGGCAATAGCTGAGTGCTCCACATCCGCTAAGCGGATTGCTCTTTCGTGTTCGGAAAGGCGTTTTTCTAGCCGTCTCCGAGTTCCCCCGATGTAGCAGCTAATGCAGTCACGGCAAGAGATGCGGTAGACCAATCCGCTTTGTAGTAAGGTGGAGACCGGTGTTTTACTTTAGAGATGAGGGATCGTAACTTTCTGCCTGGGAGTTGGACGAATTTTATCCCATGTGATCTTAAGACTCTACAAACCTGTTGTGATAGGTTTAAGTAGTATGGGATAAAAGCGCTCGCGGTTGAGTCATTACCTTAGATGTTGCTGTTGGTCGCTACGTGGCCATGTGTCTGTAGGTTACACTTATCAAGGGTATTGATGGGATAGCCACACCTCGTAAGATCCACCTTGACTTTAGAAATTTCGGTGTGCCTCTCTTTTACAGAGCTAGAGTGAATCCAGGCACAAGTTAGCAAGGTCTGTGCAGTGGCAAGAAGATGTCTACGCGCTTGTGCTGACCGGAAGTTGGTAAATTGGCCAGCACACATTGATTTACGATGGACAGTTGTCTTCAAGCGCGTGCCCTCGCGCCGTACAAGGGTGTCTAAGTATGATATGGTGTTGTTTTAGCTCGATGGTGAATTTTATGAAAGGCGACAGAGAATTGAGGTGATCTAAGATTCGGTCACCTGAATTTCTGAGGATAACCACGAACACATCGTCCACGTAGCGACACCAAAGGTAATGGGATCTGGTACATTCATAAATGCACGATCCTCTAATTCCTCCATCGGGACGTTTGCCGTGACCGAACTAACCGGGGAACCCATTGCTGTGCCGTGTACTTGTTGGTAAATGGAGTCGTTGAACATGATTGCACCACCTGTTAAGCACAGTCTGAGGGCGGTGGAGATATCGTCTGGTGTTAGTTTGGTTCTGCTGCCAAGGGTTTCGTCGTTATCTAAGAGTTGCTTTGTACATATGATGGCAAGTTCTACTGGGATGGAGGTGAAAAGTGAAACTACATAAAATGATGCCATGATTTGATCTTGTGAGATGGATATGGTTCGGATCCGTTCTATGAATTCACTATTGTTGGAGACGGTATTGGTGGTCTTGCCTACTAGGGAAGAAAGGGGCCCCGAGACAAACTTCGCTAATTCATAACTCGGTGAGCCACAACAGGAGACAATGGGTCTTATCGGTGTACCTTCTTTGTGAACCTTCGGTAGTCTGTAGAATTGTGGAATCTGGCAGTGGAGGCACGGAGGCAATTACGTGTTAAATCTGTTATTTTCTTCTGTTTAAGCCAACTGTTGACGAGGATGTTCACTTTCGACTGCCATCGTTCCAAAGTTTTGATTGGAGGAACGGTTAAGAGTTGGTAAACAGAAGTGTCCTGCAAGAGCAGCAAGGCTTTTGTCTCGTAATCTGTGCGATTCATTACGACTGTTCGACGTCCTTTATCTGCCGGTAGGATGTTGATGTATGAGTCTTGTTTCAATGTCTTAAGGGCAGAAATTTGTTTGCGGTTGAGATTGGAAGAAGCAGGGCGAGCATGGTGTAAAATTGCTGCAGTTTTTAGGCGAATTGTGTTTGCCACATCTTCAGGAAAACGTGTTAAACACGCTTCTACGCCTAAGGCAATATCAGTGATTGGTGGTTTTCTTGGGAGAACAGTAAATTTCATATCAGAGTCAACAGGTCTACTTGTTCTGTAGATAACTGTTTATTATTATTATTATTATTATTATTATTAAAATCCGTTTATTAAAAGATAGCAAGTGTTTGCTTTCACCCCTTATACACAGCCAACCGGCTAGAAGGGTGTACAAAATGCAAGAATTGCAATTATATACAATATAAGAAGGGTGTACAAAAAGCAAAAATTACAATTATTTACAGTATTTACAATATAAAAAGAGTGTACAAAAATGCACGAATACAATTATTTACAATAATTTACACAAGTGTGCATATTTACAATATTGTTTACAAATTCACTCATTGTCAAGATTATAGTTGAAGTAAGCAGTGCGCTTCTGAGATGCTCTTCACTCTGTACTGCTTGCTTTCGGAGTATTTCACAGGGTCTATTGTCAATGAATTGAAAAGGTTCACTGCGTTGTTTGGGAAGAAGTTCTTCAGACAGCACAGGTTGGATAGCGTAGAATGCAACGGTAGGTAGGGACTGTCACTACTGCGTCCGGCACGTGGAGTAAAGATAAGTCCTCGAAGACTGGGGGCGTCAATCACACCGGTAAGCATCTGAGAAAGAAGAAGAATATTCCTGGATGCAATGTGAACTCTCCAGGGAGTGATATTTAAGTTGGTGTATAAAACAGCCCTGGAGATGGTGAAAGCATTGCCCGTGACCCTGTTCATCCATCGCATTACCCAGTACTCGACTGCGAGGAATCTATTTATGTACGACGTCGGGGCAGAAGACCAGATTGGTGATGCATACAGTGCGATAGGTTGTAGGCACCGCTGGACGTATCCACCGACTACATCGACGTGTAGCAACCCCGTCAGCTCTTGTCGAATTGCCCACATCGCCGAGAAAGTCTTAGTTTTCATAGTGGAGAAATGGTTCTGAAAAGTGAGGCCCTCGTCCCAAGTCAAGCCGAGGTCGGTGTGAGACTTCACTTTCCTTATCTGCACTCCATTGTGATAGGCTGTGATGTCATTTTTTATTCTCTTTTTTGTAAAGGTAAGTTGAGCTGACTTTGATGCATTTATTTCCAGACCTATTTGCAGTAGATATGCTACAAGGCTGTCGATTAGGACGGAGACTCGCTGATTAGTCAGGTGAGTTTGTTCAGCTTCTTTAGATGTTATGTATAATTTGAGGTCGTCTGCATACGATGAGAAATCAGTATACCTTGCGAGGAAGGGTTCAAGGGCAGTGGCGAACAGTACACAGGATAGGACACCTCCCTGTGGTACTCCTCTCGTTATACTGCACTCCCGTTGGAAGGATTTATAGCTGATGATGAGTTGTCTTGGTGTAAGGATGCGGTTGATGGTTTTTAGCAGGCTTCCAGTAATGCCAAAGTATTTTTCTAGAATGTTGATGAGAGCGGGAATTGAGAGCTTATTGCTCTCGATAGAGTTTGTTGCTCAAGTTCAATACAAAATCAGTGCAACTTGTGGAAGGGGTATTATGCTGATGACGAAATTAACGGGACTCACCAAATAAAGCATCGAACTTATTTCTGACGTGTACAATAGCGTTCAGATTCTCTGACGGCTTGGTAGCACAAGGTATAGATTATCGGTGCACACAGGATCGGGAACTAACCTTCTAAGTTTGATCAGCAGGGCTGCTTTACTCGTTGAAACATTTTGCAAGTCTCGATGAAGGCAGCCAATCCATATGTTCAGAGTCTTGTAGCTGAAGTTTTGAGAGGCACGTCGCATACATTCGTTAGGAAACGGTGGTTTGCCCTCATGCTCCATTCTTAACTGTCAGTTTAACTGAGGAAGGTTGATAAAACAACCGAAAGCTTTTTGTTTGTATGTATCCACTCTAATAAATGTATATTTCCTATTATTAAACTTGTCACAATCTATTTTGTATCCGTTTTCGCTCTGAGTTACAGTAATTTTGATAATAATGACAGATCTGTAATTACTCGTGTCACCCTTTGATCCTCCTTTGTGAATTAAAGATAGATTTTCACATCTCCAGTCTGCTGGGACTTCCCCTGAGTCCAAGGATGCCCTCATAATTTATGGCTAAGAATTTGTTTACTTCCTTTACCGCCTCCTTTAATATAACTGCTTAGACAGGGCTCCTCAGTTAAGTGGTTTACTTTTGGATAGTGCTTTTTAATATTTGATTTATTTAGATATTGTTGGATTATTTTGTTATAGGTTTTCCTGTAACTGTTTGATTTTAATAATATTATAGATATAATTTTTTAAAGTTACTTTCATTGATATTTATTTAATTTTATAATGGTAGTTACGAGATCTGCCTTAAACACGTCACAGGGTATCGTGACACACACGGAAATAGCAGATGGCGATTTACGGGTGAGTCATGATTTAATCCGTTGTGGAACCTGTGGAATGTTTTCCAAGGTCGACCTGGTGACTAATCATAGCTCACCTGGGGATTCTTTTCTTTGTGATCGATTTAAGGAGTGCACTGATCTTAAATTACAATTTGGTGCACTGATGGAACAATTTGAGTCCCTGAAAAAACGAGTGCTTGCCCTCGAAAATAATGCATCTGGGAGCTCGTCAGGGACTCAAAACTCCAGCAATCTACCAAGTGATGCACACCCGATTCGAGCCTCAAAACAGAAAAACCAAGAGCAAACTACCCTGGTTAAAAAGGACATTGTTTTACTAGGAGACTCCATTGTCAGGGAAACGGGGAATATTTTCTGTAATAAAGATAGGTGGAGCAGAACCAGGGTATGTCTGCCGGGAGCAACTATTGATGATGTCACTACAGATTGTCAGATTTTAAAGGGGGTAAAGAAAATATTATTATTCATGTGATAATAACAAATGATATTAAACGTACACGATCTGACGATTTGTTGGAAAAATACAGGACCATGCTGAGGAAATGTCGCGAGCTAGGCCATAATGTCTATGTGTCTGCAATTCTGCCCAGACACGATAGGAGGGATTATATGTTAAGAGCCTTGTGGATTAACTCAAGACTTCAAGGAATTTGCAAGGCTTTAGGGGGTAAATTTCTATCAGCATGGCCCACACTTGTAGGTAGAAGGAATTTGTTTTGTAGAGACAGGATACACTTTGCCAGTTTCTGCCAGTATTATTGAGGATACCTTAAAGGTTCAGGGAAACTGCTAGTTAGGGGGGATGTGGGTAATACTGACACGCGTGTATCTGATAATATTGGTCAATGTAACTCTTGCACATACCTTAAGAGTTCTTATCTGTTACCCCAACTGGACGTATTATCTAGATGTTCTGAGGGCAAAGACGTTTTATGTGAGCGGGTAGCTAATATCAGGGAGGAGAGCCTAAAAAACTTCAAGGGTTGTGTTAGGGTTGTTAAATACACAAGAACAGTAAATCTTAATTGTTTATACAGTAACGTTAGAAGTGTCGTCAATAAAATGAGCGAATTCGAACTGCTGGTTAAAACAAGTAACGCGGACATAATAGGGCTTACAGAGACGTGGTGCCACCCGGAAATTGGGGATGATGAGTTTCAGTACGGCTTGTATAATGTATTTAGGAAGGATAGGTTAGATAGAAGGGGTGGTGGGGTAATGCTTCTTATCAGAAGCAGCCTCAGTGCGACGATAGCTTTCCCGGATTCAGACATTTCACATGCTAGTATAGAGTCTGTATGGTGTGAGATAGTTGGAAACAAAGGTATAATGCGAGTAGGAGTAATCTACAGACCAGGTGATTGTGAAGATTATGACAAAAGCCTCTACATGCAAATGGAATGGGCAAGTAAGCGTCAATGCCTTATTATGGGTGATTTCAATTTGCCTCTAATTGATTGGAGTAAATGGGAAGGAAACTCGACATCGGGAACAAAATTTTTAAATCAACTAGATGACTGTTATTTGTATCAACATGTCAGGGAAAGTACTAGAGAAAAGAATATCCTAGACCTCATCATCACCCATGAATCAGATGACATAACCGGGCTGACAGTAGAGGAACCAGTAGCAGGAAGTGATCACGGAGTTCTACGGTGGATGATGACGAGAGAGGTAGCAGAAGTAAAAGGCAAAGGAATGGGTTTTAATTTCAGAAAAGGAAATTACGATGCCTTAAGGTACTACATGGCCTCTATTAACTGGGTAGATATCGCGCAGAGAATGAATACAATTGAACTGTGGTACGCTTTTAAAACATTAATCACAGATGCCTTGAATGCGTATATACCATTAAAAAAATACTCCACGAGAAGGGTTCCAAGTTGGATGAACAGTGAAGTTGCCACATTACTTGAGCAGAAAAAGGTGGCATGGAAAGGTTACAGAGCAATAAAAAGTACTGAAGCCTATAACAGCTACAAGGTGATGTGTAATAGAGCCACAGAAAAGGTTCGAAAGCAAAGGCAGTTTATGAGAAATCACTAGCAAACAGAGCAAAGAGGGGGGATGAAGAATTCTTCACATATATAAATGCCAAGAAGAGCAGGACAAACCAGATCGGACCTTTACGTAAGGGAAAGGGGATAGTAATAAATACACCAGCTGCCGTTGCAGATGAACACAACAGTTATTTTGCATCGATATTTACAAATGAAAAGCCTTTTGTGGCAATGGGAAATTGTGGGAGCGAAGTTAAAAAATATGTAATTAATGATATTGAAATTTCGCAAGATTATTTAATGAAAAAACTTTCGAGCCTACAGACAAGTAAGGCTCCTGGAGTTGATGGAATATACCCTATAATCTTAAGAGAGGCGGCAAGCGAGTGCATTGAACCATTGAGGCTAATTATGCGGGCATCACTAGACTCTGGGGAGATTCCTCTGGATTGGAAAAGTGCAAATGTATCTCCCATACATAAGGGTGGCTCTAAAAGTGAAGTTGGAAATTATCGACCTGTCAGTCTGACTTCAGTAGTAGGGAAAATCATGGAGGCAATGATCAAGGGTGGAATTCAGGATCATTTGGATCGAATTGAAATTCTCAAGGATACTCAGCATGGTTTTGTAAAGGGAAAATCATGTTTAACAAATCTGGTTCGCTATTTCGAAAGGGTCACTCACGAGCTGGATTTAGGGAATAATTTCGACATTGTTTATTTAGATTTCAGCAAAGCTTTTGACTCAGTCCCACATGAGCGGTTGCTTTATAAGCTGGAACAGGTTGGAATCACTGGGAAAATCCTTAGATGGATAGAAGGATGGCTTCAGGGCAGGTGGCAGAGAGTTGTGATAAATGGCTATTCCTCAGATTGGGTTGATGTAAGAAGTGGGGTTCCCCAAGGATCAGTATTAGGACCACTGTTGTTTTTAATTTTCATAAACGACATTGATGAAGGGATAGAGGGCGTGATGTCTAAATTTGCAGATGATGTTAAAATTGGTAGAGTAGTTAATGATCACTGTCAAGCTGAGCTCCTTCAGAGAGACCTAGATAGACTTCAGGAATGGTCAGAAAAATGGCAGCTGTGCTTTAATCCAACAAAGTGTAAGGTATTACACCTGGGAAACAGTAATCCCAAAAAAACTTATTCACTTGGTGGAGTCAACTAAACCCAGTACTGGAGGAAAGGGACTTTGGTGTTACGATACGGTTAGACATGAAATTCTCTGAGCATTGTAAACAGGTTGCAAGGAAGGCCCATGGTGTCCTATCGAACTTTTGCAAGTAGAGATAGGGACGTGATAATCCCATTATATAAGGCTTATGTTAGACCACACTTGGAATACTGTGTTCAAGTATGGAGACCGCACCTAAAGAAAGACATCGAGCTTCTTGAAAGGGTGCAAAGAAGGGTAACTCGCCTGGTGAGATCAGCAAAAGGGCGTCCTTATGAAGAAAGACTTCGAATATGTGGGTTGCAGAGTTTGGAAACTAGACACCTTAGAGGAGATTTGATTGAGGTGTTTAAGGCTCTGAGAGGCATCAGTAAAATGAATGAGGACAAAATTTTCAAGATTATAAATGATGCTAGAACTAGGGGACATAAATTCAAGTTACGGGGGGGGAAATGTTTAGATTGGACTGCAGGAAGTTTTATTTTAGCCAGCGAGTTATAAATTACTGGAATAAGTTGCCTTCATGGGTGGTAGAGGCCGACAGTTTGGGGAAATTCAAAGGTCATCTGGATAGTACTTTCGGGTAAGGGAAGCGCATAGGATGATAGGTTTAATTTCCTTTTTATTTATTTTTTATTTTATTTTTTTTTTTATTTATTAATTATTATTATTTAGTTTATTTTATTTATTTATTTATTTTTATCATTGTTTTGTTCGGATTTTTTTTTTTTTTGGCTGGTGCAGCATAAGCCATGGGCTTTCTTGCACCATGCGGCCGTTACTAATACTAATAACTGAACAGATCCCATCGACCCCAGGTGCTCTTCTTATGTTTAACTTCAACAGTTTCTTCTCCACTTTGCTCTCAGTTATTACAAAATCATTTAACTCCCTGTTAGAGTTTGATAAACATCTCGCCCGCTCTTCCTTGAATAACTCGTCACGTGTGAATACAGATGCAAAATACTCATTTATTTTGGCAGCTATCTGAGAATGTTCATCTACAGTCAAAACACTGATATCAAGTGGACCAATCTGATTCATCCCTTTCCTTTTAGAGTTTATATAAGTAAAGAAGTCTTTGCTGTATTTCTTTGCATCATTTTCCAAAGATTTCTCATAATCTGTCTTCGCTTGCCTAACCTCCTTTGTGACTTGATTAGAGACTTAGCTTATATCTACAATAGGCTTCTGTGTCGCCTGATAATTTATATGCATCCCATGCATTTTTCGTCTCTGCCACGAGTCTAATTAATTCATCTGGCATCCATTTGGGCCTAAACCTATTACAGTATTTCTTAGTTGGAACAAAAAGCCTAGTAGCTTCCAAGATACTTCCTTGAATTCTTCCCATTTAGAATTTGCTGTTCGCACTGTTAGAAGCAATCTCTCCTGTTAAGAAGCACAGAGGTTATCTCCATGTGGGACCGGTCTGATGGCAGACGAAATATCAGAATACAATACTCTTCATATTCTTTGCATTGTATTCCACTATATTAACTAAGAAAAAGTAATAGTCATCACAGTTGTTTGCAGGCTCCCACTAAATCATGGGAATTACAAATGGCGCAGCCTTCTTTTTACTATTTTCCCACAATCTCAATGCCTCAACACAGGTTCGGCAAACTTTATATGGAGCCCATTGGTTATCTTGGTCATCGAGTTTCACTCCTAAATAAGCACGATACAATTTTTTTTACAAATTCTGTAACAAAATAAGTTCGGTTTGTTCAAACACTTGCATAAAGATACTTTACTCACTTTTCAGTACAAGTTTGACACAATAAACTCAGCTCACATTGATTAATACAGTTACATGGAGTTCTTGAGTTTAAAAAACAAAAGATGGAAGGCAATGTTGCTAACATGTGAAGATTTAGTTTACAAATTCCCGAATTTACTCCTAACTTGATACATCAATACTACAACTCATGACATCAACTTAAGTGATTTGTGAAAAGCAGTACGTGACATTAAAAAACGAATATAATATTTCTGTTATTAGCGTAAAAACATGAGTTAAAAACAGTTATTAGTTTGCAGACATCGAAAACCATGCAGAGTGGTGCAATAAATAATGTAACAAATTATCATTTTTTCATTGTTCCTCTTATGTCTGACATCTAGAGGTGACTTAATCCGGGATTCCATCCTCCCTCGTACCGCTGTTCGTTTTCAGATATCTCTTGATGAAACATTTCACCACATTAATCACTGGCATACCCAGGACTAATGAAAAAAAGTTTAAATAACAATGCAGGAAATGCATCCTCAGTGATTCACTGAAGCATATTTTTCAGGAATCTTGCACTTGTTAACAATATAACCAAAATATTCTGTTCTAATACCGATAGCGACCATTTTAAGAACTCACCTTTTCTTAAATTTAGTTTAACGAGAATTCAAGTGCGTTCCTCTGCAAAACCTAGGCTCTGATTTTCGCATCATTCATTCTCCAAAATGTATTTTTAAAATATAAATATTATATTTTTAGGATAGGCTCATGCAACACATTTTTCTATAATCGAACTAATCTGTATCACCATGTCTTAAACTGAGTAATTTTGGCTTTTGCTCGCTTGTATCACCCTTCAAAAAAAAAGCAGTAATATTTCATGAAATCTAGATGCATCCAAAGAAGTGCTATCGCCATATACACTGCTCTACCAGTAATATCCGGACATCCACACACATAGAAATAACTTTTTTTTGTAGGAAAACTAATAATGCGTGCTGAAGTGTTTTAGCCTTTATGGCAGCGTCTAGTCTGCGTGGAGCACTCTCCACCAGTTGTTTTGAAAATATTTCCCAGGTGCTCTCTATAGGAATGAGTTGAGGACTGGACTGGCCAATCCAACTTTTCGATGCCCATATCCTCAAAACAGTCCGGTTTTTTTTTTTTTTTATGAAAGCCCCAAACAAGAGAGGTATTACAAACTATAGTACTTTGTACCGTGTTTGGGTTGGAGGTCGAGAAAACGATAGAAGACATTTGTTGACATTATACTTGAACTTCTGTAGACTGTAATTGTCAGGAAAGACATACGAAGGAAGGCTGTTCCAGAAAACGGCAGTTGAATGAATAAACGAGGAAGATGAAAAGTTGGTTCTGTGAGTTTTAAGTTGGACAGCAAATGGACGTTGGCTGGTGGCGGGACGTGATCGGACTGTTTTGAAAGAGAGAGCGGGAATTATAGAAGCAAATTCAGAAGAACAGTGCCCATGGAAGTATCTGTAGAAGAGGCATGCAGCAGAAACAGTACATCTATAAGACAACGAGTGGAGACATTGATTAACCTAACTGCCCTCTTCTGAATGGAATCTAGACGCCCGAGAGAGGTTTTGGGAGCACCATCCCAGATGTGGGAACAATATTCCATGGCAGTGCAGATTTCGATTTGTACAGAGTGAACAGATGTTTGGAAGAAAAGTAACGCCGAGAGAGAAAGAGAAAATCAAATATCTATAATGTGCTTGTGCCAAGAGAGATTAGAAGTCAGGGTAATCCCCAAAAGAGATATATCAACTTGCCTAGAAATCGGAGTGTCAACAAGGATAAGCAAAAGAGCAGAAGAATTCTTTTTGCGAGATATAAGACAAGACTAAGTTTTAGAAGGATTGAAATCAACTTAAGTTGTCTTTGCCCCATTGGACAATTACATGTAGATCGGCATTTAAGGAACTGGTAGTTGATATTCGAGAAGTTGAAGCCGATTGAGCAGGGCAAGGTTTCTCAAAATGGAAAGTGAAATGCAATGTGCTATCATCGGCAAAACTATGGATAGGATTTACAGTTAATGGAAGAACGTCATTAATATACAAGAGAAAAAAAGAGTGGGGGAAAGAATTGAACCTTGGGGGACACCAGCAATAGTGGAGAGGTTAGAAGACAGAGAGCCATCTACCATTACCCTCAGTGAGCGATCAGAGAGAAAACTGGATAACCAATTACAAAAACAGTTGGAAAACCATAAGATGGAAACTTGTTTAGAAGACTTTTATGCCACACACGATCGAAAGCCTTTGAGATGTCAAGAGCAATTGCTTGTGTTTCACCGAACTTTTCCATTGAATTTGTCCATAAATGGGTAACAGAAGTCAGAATATCACCAGTGAATCGACATTGACGGAATCCATACTGGCGATCGTTGATCAGACGGACGGTTTCTAGGTTGTTTAAGAGTTGGCGGTTAATCGATTTCTCCATTCCTTTAGAAAGAGTAGAAGTAATTGTAATGGGACGATAATTGGATGGGAAGGATTTGTCACCCTTTTAGGAACTGGCTGGATATGAGCAAATTTCCAAGTAGAAGGAAAAACACCTTTGGAATAAAAAAGTGAAAAAAGGTGGCAAAGAACAGGAATAAGTTCAGGAGCACAGGTTTTGAGAACAAGTGGAGAAATACTATCAGGACCTGGAGCTTTCTTAGATTCGTCAAAATCCTCTTGACATCCTTTTAGACCATAGGAACCATAGGAAGACCATAGAATAGAGTGTATTGGGAATGGTGGGAGGTGTTTTACCAAGATCATTAATACATGAGTTGGAAGAAAAATGGGATGCTAGCAGGTCAGCTTTATCGTTGGCTAAAGTAACAACAGAACTATCCAGTGCTGACAGAGGTGGGAGCAGAGATGGGCAAAAGTTGCGGCAAATAGCTTTGGCAAGAGACCAGAATGCTCGGCTACCATTAGGGCAAGAAGCAAGTTTTCTACTCTTAGCCTGTTCAAAATCTAGTTTGGACTGATTAATAACTACTTTACAATTGTTGCGAGCTTTGGTGTAGGCAGAAAATGAAACTGAAGAATTGGAAACATGCCAATTACGATATGCAACGTTCTTCTCTTGAACAGCCTTAGCACATTTATTGGAAAACCAAGGTGTAGATAAAGGACGAGATTTTAATGTGGAGTGTGGAATAAAAGATTCCATTCCTACAAGAATAATTTCACTGACACTATCGAAGCAAATGTTGACATCAGAAGTTTTGAAACAATAATGCAACCAAGGGAAAGAAGAAAAGAAATCTCGCAGGTCATCCCATTTTGCATTCTTGTAATGCCAAACAATACGAAGTTGGGAATAGCCATGAGATAACGGCTCCATTGAAGAAGAGACAATCACCAAGTTGTGATCTGAGGAGCCTAAAGAACCACTCACTTCGACCGTGTACTTAGAAGGGTTGTTTGTGAGAAAAAGATCAAGCATGTTAGCTGTATGGTTAGGATTGTTCGGTATTCTTGTAGGTAAATGAACAATCTGTGCAAGGTCATTAGTAATTGCCAAAGCCTTAACATCTCGACCAGCTGGGTCAGTGTGACTAGAAACCGGAAGCCAGCTGGAGTTGTGGACGTTAAAACCACCAATCCACATCCATTTTCAGATCACATCTCCAATCGTCGACCAGGGATCTTCAGTGCCGTTGAAACGTCAGACTAATTCCTCATGTGGAACACGATAATCTAACCGTGCTGGAAGTCCATTAAGGACGTCCATCGTGGAGTCTTTCGTTGACTATTACATTATTGTGTCCTCGAAGGACTACGAGCGTATTTATGGTTGTGATTGTGTCTGAAACGTGGTGCTTGAAAAGAATGTTGCCAACTATGAACAGAGGGTGTCCGGATATTAATGGTAGCGCACCGTATTCCCTAAGTGGTTATCGAAGTTAGTACTGTTTTAAAAACATCCGTACTCCTTATAAGTGATATGATAAATCTTTTGTGTGCTAAGAAAACGTTTAGGAGCCTTGGTATGTATATACACTACCCTACAAAAAGTATCGGAAGAACACACGTTGGTTTCACATTTGCGTCACTTCAATAGTGTATAGGGCCTCATTTGGCGACTATGATACAATCCATCCTCTTAGGCAAGCCTTCTGGCTGTAAAGGGCTTCACAAATTAGTGTTAATTTTTCTCGTCGTTGTACAATAAAGAGTATTTATTTTCTCCAATGAACGATAAATGCTTCGTACTAGTTTCCCGAGGAAACGAACTCATCCATCCATGTGTATTGTGTCTGTAAAATGTATGTGTTCTATGGTTGGTTTGCCTATATTTCTGGACGAAAACCCAGAAAAACAGGTTAATAAATAGCCAAAAAATAAATAAAACAGCAAAAAATTATGATAATAAATGAGAATAATTTGTAGACTTAAACTAATGTTCCAGATTAGATTACATTCTATACAATAAGGCACATAGTACAAGAAAGCCATCCAGTTTTCCTGCACTGACCAAAAAAGTTAAAGTTATGTGCAGTGGCCGTCCTTGGATACAGTACTCCATTGCAGTCTTACAATTGTCATATGCAGTTGGATTACGACCTCTCTAATTCTACAAGCAAATATATGAGAAATCTATGGGCATTCCTTGTCGCCTGAATAGAATGCCCAGAAAATTGCATGTCCGACCATAATAGGTTGAACTGGTTAGATTTTCAGAAATCTCCATTTCGATTTATCAGCGCACCATACCACTAAACAAACTATATTATGTGAAATCATAATTTTCTTAGCATTCTTTTTAGTGAACAGCTTGTAACGATGGACTTAAACTTCAGAAAATATCTTCTGGAACATGTAACAAACTGCAGGACTTTGAGGTGGATCTGTAATGCTTTCTAATGTGAAAAGATAAGCTTTCGTCAAGGATCTTATATTGTAGACATTCTGCAAAGGAAGGGGGGGGGGGAAGAAATAATTACATAGCACAGCAATGTAAATAGACAGAAGGGACTATTTACAATGCTGCTGTGCTGTTATGTAGAATATACCATTTTTCCTATGTTTCTGAAGCCAGTATCACACCGATAGTATTTATTGGCTGTTTTTGAGCGATGGAGATTGTCAATAGTAACTCATGCTGAAATGCACTCCGTATTGTATTTCCATCGTTAATTAGTCGCCGACAAGAGTTGCATGTTTTTTTTCCCCTTGGGAAACTGGTTTATCAAGCAAAAATCCGACCGAAAATACATACGAGCAGTTACAGACATAATATACTAACACTGCAGCCTTATAGTATTTTGTCGCTTAAAACATGTCTAACCTCTCTAACAGTCCCTTGGGTGAAACCCCGTAGGGGACTAGAACCCAGAGCATGGAGAAAGGTTTTTCATGGAAAGCGATACCAGGGTTTAAATAAATCATCTGCATTTATTTAGGATCATTATAAACAGTACAATCAAAATAATATCTCTATCTTCTTTAGCATCAATGTAATCATCATCATTTTGAATAGATTTTTCGTGGACTATACACACGATATAATATATTTGTCCGCCATTATTAAATTAGTAAACTTCAATAACAAAAGAAATTCGTTTTAATACACAATATTACAGAACATCAACCAAAAGGAAGCCCAACATTAAAGGCTATATTTTCTCTTTTATAAAAAAAAAATATCTGGCTTAATTTCTTAATTGTAAAGATGATAATGTATGTCTCAGGAGTCCCCAAAGATACCCGAATTATTTCACATAAAAGTAACATTTTTTTTTCAGTGACGTCCGAGATATCGACGTTTTCATTGGGGCTGCCTTCGAGAGACATGGCGCCGCCAGGGGCCTGGTACCTCCTACAGTCGGATGCCTTGTGAGCCGCCAATTTCGGAATTTGAAGTTTGGAGACCGATTTTATTTTGAACACGCTAATCAATTTACTGAAGGTATTTTTTATTTAGATTTTCACTATTATAATTACTAAATTGCCAACCAGTTGTAATGAATTAAGTAAGTATATAGATATTTTTAGCCGAACCATAAATAGGGTTTACGATTATTAGACCAGTAAGGAGGGTGTTATGAATAAAGTCAGTCTTCGAGTAAACAACTTCGTATAAACGTATGTTTTATTCTAAATGCTTATGAAGCCATAGTTCTCTGAACTAAAAAAACGGCTATGGAGGTTGAGTAGTTAAAAAAATAATAACAAATTTTAAAAATAAATAAAAATAAGCAGATTCATGCCTAGTGAAGATTTGTCTTTCATTTAAAATTCGTGTTTTACATCAGGTGCTCAAAAATAGAAGGTTACTTGCTATTTTTGAGCATGGCAAAATACGACTCTCGGCCAGATATGGCGCGAGATCCTCCGATATCAGGTGTAAATATTTTTCAGAAATCCATACCTATCAGGACTTTGCTTGCTTACCAACTGACTGTCCGTTGCATAAGATATTAGTATTATAGTAGTCCATTGAGTAAGATATTAATATTATAATGGCTAAACTTTGCAATATTCACTAAACATTGTTCGATCATCGACCACACCATCTACATACTTTTATAATGGGAAAGTCGACTCACTAACTGTCTTCCCAAACCCTGTTTATAATTGGAGAATTCCCTAATAAGAAGCAACAGCTTACCACAGTTTTAATATCACAATTCTCCAGCACTGGAGATTTGCGATATTTTTAATCCATTTCTTACTTCATATATGGTGTAATGAATTAGGTTATTTGGGTATTTTCTTTATGAAAAGGTGCTGTGTGTATAAAACAGATTTTTTAACATAAAAATGCAAACATTTCCCTATGTGTGTAGGCGTTGTAGTTATTTTCTTATTGATGATTGTATTTGTAGCATGCATAATTCTATTTTTATCGGGATGATCATCTTTTCTGTAAATACAAGTTTTGCTTATTCATTATCTTTAAAATGTCTTAAGTTCAAAAAATTTATACTATTATTTTGCTCAAGTTCAAGAGTGCATTTAAATCTGTGGTGAACGGCATTAAATTTTGAAAGGAGAATATCTATGGTTTCCCTGATAGAAATTATGAGATATCCGCGTAAAGAATGAATAGTTTGTAGGGGGCTGTGAATTAAGGATGCGATCTTCTATTGATGAAAAAAGCCCATTAAAGTTACTCGCCTCCTCGACGGGATTCGAACCCGGGCCTTTTCCACCCGGTGTAGGAAGGACGGTGACTATACCACTGTGCTACACGCGCAGACTGTGAGAGGTGATATAATTTGAACAACGTAAGAGGAAAGGTTAGCAAATGCTGACTGTCTGTATGATACTTGGCTAATGGGAGAACCCCTGGGCTCTGCCACAACACATGTCTGTATGATACGATAAGTCGAAGTTGTTTATGAAGTTTTATGGTTCGAAAAATGTACGGCATAATGTTTTTTTCTTAATACCAATAGATTGTAGGGTATATAAATTAATCCCTTTTGTGCTATGCAACGTTGTAAGAAACTTGTCTATTTTATTTTTAATTTTATTTATGGCGTAATGGTTGTCAATTATGTACGTGTCTTAGTCCTGTAATATTAGTCCGATTTATATAGGATTACTACAGTATCGCCTTTACAGTATTCCGAGAATAAGAAACAATAGTCTTCTCTACTGTTGAAGCGTTATTTATTCGAGATAGTGCAAAATCATGGTAACTCGTTGTGAAGTTAGTCACAATATGAGATACAATTAAATCGATGCCGCTCATACTAATATTGTAGTTCACTACTACGAACAAAGTATTGTGAAATATCACTGATAGTGCTGTAATAAAATTTCAAATTCGTAGTGTATATGCCTTGCGTATTTATTTTCTTAGCTCGTATTCTTATACTAACAGTTTATTATTGGTGAACTTTTTGGATGACGGATTCACTACTGATGGAGTGGAGGTTCTCTACGTCTGTTAATGAAAGCATTCCATTCGCATTCGTATCTGTTGGAAATAATATTATGTGCGACGTCGATAAGATTTTAGCAATAGCATTAGTTGAGGGCCTTGAGGCATACAATACAAGAAAGCAAGCTTATACAGCATCAGTCAAAATAAAAAATTTAAAAAACTCCCATTTCACTCATCCATTCACACCAAATGCCTGTTCAGCTCAGCCTTAAATTTACTTAAGCTATAAACTTCCACAACAATACAATAGTAATGGTATTCGCCATATAGTGAAGGAAGCCATAGGCTTTTGCTGCACTAGAAAAAATAAACAAATACATAAGAAAATAAAAATAAATTATATGCTTCCTTCCTCACATTCTGTGTAGTTTACCCTTAATGTATCCCAGTGGTCAGGAGTGCATAGCACGCGTTCCTTGAGTGGACTGGGGTTCAAGCCCATGACTACTAAATACGATAAATATTTGTATTGACGATTTATTGTAAACTCTACTGACTTGGTTGTCGTGCCGGAATATAAATAGAATATTTTTAAAATTTATTTAAGTTATCAATTTCCACAACGACAGATGGAGGTCTGTTCCAGCAATCAACTACCAGCTGGCTAAAGGCAAACTTCGGCACATCTATTCTACAACTGTCTTTCCTCAATTTGAATCTATGCCCCCCCCCCCTCAGGTTCTTAAACTGAGCAAGAGGAAGAGATCCATTAGCATTGAGCTTGCTCAACTCATTCAAGGCCTTATACACCCCAATTAGATCACCTCGCATGTGCTTAGTTTCCAGGCGCTGCAATTTGCAGAACTTAAGCCTTTCTTGGTAAGCGCACTCCTTTGTTCGCCTAACCAATCTTATTTCCCTTCTTTGTACTCGTTCTAGCAACTCTACATCCTTCCTAAAATGAGGCCTCCAGATCTGTACCCAGTACTCAAGGTGTGGCCTGACCATTGTCTTGTACAATGGGACAATCACCTCCCTGCCCCTGCTAGCAAAATTCCTATACAATATATCATTGACAAGACTACATTACTTGCTCTGGCATCCGTCTGCACTGCTCAGCGAACTTCATATCTGACTGCACAATTACCCCCAGCTTTTTTTCACTCTCCACTTCCCTGAGTGTAGTAGCACACAGTTGGTATGTTTCTCTTGGGTTACTGCTACCCATATGCAGTACTTTTCATTTGTCAATGCTAAACTTCAGTTGCCACTTGTCAGCCCATTTGCACAACTTATCTAGATCCAGTGGCATTAGCATGCCGTTTTTACTGTCATTAAGAGCCCTGTCAATCCTTGTATAATCTACAAACTTCGACATTCAGACTGATATATCTTCATCGATATCATTGATGAATACACAAAATAACAATGCGCCCAACACCGAACCCTGGGAAACTCCATTAAAGTCCACGAAGAACAGTGTCCATTGATTACCACTCTCTGTTATCACCCACTCAACCATCCCTTTATCCATTGTAGCAACTTGCCCTAAATGCCATACTGCTCCAACTTGTACAGTAGTGTTCCATGAGCAACAGTATCAAAAGCTTTCTGGAAATCCAAATATAGATATCAAAATTAATTTTTGCATCCAGTTCCTTTGTGACTACGTCATAGTATCCAATCAAATTGGTCAGACCAGACCTCCCTTTAACAAACCCATGCTGTGTCTTAACTATTACTGCAGTCTTGTCTAGAGGATCCTTCAATGCTTCTTTAACCAGTGACACCATTATTTTCCCCGGAACACCAGTTAAACTAACAGGTCTATAGTTACTTGTGTCACCTGTTGATTATAACTTAAGAAGCTTCCCCAAAATTTATCACGATATCTCTTTGTGAGTTCAAGTTTAACGATAGCAAAGCAAGGGTCGCTGAATTTTTCAAGTAAATGATGTGAAGTCTAGTAGCGAAGTATTTTATCTAAACATTCTATTAAAATTATATATCCGTTACACAGATTTTATTCTTATAATTTCTAACATGCAAACCAAAGATATTCTCCTTTCAAAATTCAACGCCACCACAGATTAAAACACTCTTGAACTTGAGCAAAAAAATTGTATAAATATTTTGAATTTCAGAATTTTTGAAGATAATAATCAATTAAAACTCGTATATACAGAAAAGATAGAGAAACAATGAAATTTTTGCATTTTTATTCGCTTCATCCATACAGCATTAAAAATCCGTTTTATACACACAAACTTACAATGGAATAAAATACCATAAAGAAAATCCATATGTGAATAAAAAAAGAGATTTTAGGGCCCCTGGTGGGACTCGACGTTGCCCGCATACACCGCTAGGAGGTAGCCAGGCTTCCGTTATTAAAAAAAGGGGGGGAAGAGTCGGGGAAATACAGAGTGTACGCGAGAAAGGAGGTATAGCTAGAAATATGGAGGATGTAGACAAAGGCATCCTCCAAGTTATCAATGGAGCAATAAGCGCCATCAGGTGAAAGGGGAACACGGGGAAGAGGCTAAATAAGACACAGCAAGAGAGCTGCGTATATGTCGCCACTGGCGAATCAGGTAGCCCGTTGGCGAGTTAATCGCATTCATGTTAAAATCGGTTGGCCAGTTAGGTTAGGATCAGATGTTTGGAGTGTTCATATTCTGCGTTGGCAATAGGGTGTTCCGTCTTGTGAAGAGGGCTTGTACAAACTTGGTAATCGCATAGTAGTAGTTTTCTTCTGTGATGAATAAGTGTTAATTTCCTTGAGTGTTGTCTTGTATACGAGTACACAGGATGCTGCGGAGGTCCTCATAATGTTGGCAGGTATATACTAGATGGTTCCAGTCTTCTATTTCACCACATGCACATTAGGGGTTATCAATAATTCCCATGGATGCTAGTTTGTGGTTTATTGATCGGTGTCCGGTAATAAGGTAGATGGGATAAATACTTCAAATCCTTCAGGAGAATGGACTGTGTCTTCTGGGGTGAGAGTCTTATCTTGTGTAAGGCTGTCCAATCCTGAAGGATTTGAAGTGCTTGGTTTCCTCTGGCCTCCAGAGAAGCTTTACTTTCAGCCTCAATGGAGATGGTGACATCGTCGGCAAAGGCTTGTATAGTTACAGGACCTAGGTTCAGTCCAAGGAGCTCATCCAGGACAATTTTCCACAGAAAAGGACCAAGGACGAACCCTGGGGACAACCTCTGTAAATAGACCTGTTGATTCTTCGTAAGGTTGAGGAGATGATAATTTTCCTATTTGATAAGCAGTTTTGGATGGCTCTGTATAAATTTAATGGAATATTTGCTTGCCTAAGTCTGCGAAGGATACTTGGCCACCAGAGCCTATCGAAGGCTCCAGCGAATTCTATTGCTATTAGTAGGAAGTTTTTGAAGGTAGAAGCTGAGACTGCAGAGATGATCCTTTGCAGTACATCTTCTGTGCAACGCCACGGTCGAAATTCAAACTGGAAGTTGGACTGGAGCTCGGATTTGGTGTAATGGTCTTGGAGCCGTACTAGGAGTAGGTGTTCAAACAGTTTACTGACCATGGACAAAAGGGCAGGGCAATGGGTCCATATGACTCTGGTTGTTGAAGCAGTTTAGATGGATTTTTTTATGATCAGCTTTACATTGCCGTTTTTCCATTCTTCCGGAAAAGATCCATGGGAGAAGCACTTATTGAAGATGTCGAGTAGAAACTGGACATTGATTTGGGCGGTCTTTTTAAGGACTTCGGGTCCAATGTGGTCTAGTCCGGTGCATTTCCTCTCTTGCATTTTGGTGAGAGCTTGCTGCAGTTCATCGGTGGTAAATTGATCTTCTACAGCATTGTTGAAGTAGGTGTTGTTTGCCTCACATATTTCTTGCTGTTGTGCTGTCAGAGGGTCAGTATCTGTGCCAAAATGTGTGTCCAGAATATTGGCCATAGATTACTTCCAGGATGTAGTCATAGTGCCCTGGGGTGTGAGAATGGATTGGATAACTTCGCCACTGGGGAGCTTGTTGGTGGTGATGCGGCATCACATACCATACGATATGTTGTGTCACATCACCATCACCACTCGAACGACTCGTTTTCAAGAGTCGTTCACAAAATGATCTTTTACGCTGCCTTATAAGGGAGGTGTAGTCATTTCTGACTCTGCGATTTCTTCGTGCTGGGTGTTGACCTCATTTGAGGGCCAAGAAGTACGAGCTCTTTGTAAGGTTTTTCTTTTGTAGTATACAATTCGGCGAAGGGGCTCTAGCTTTGGTGACCATCATGGGACGGGATTAGGCAGTGGTATTTTCTTTCTAATTGATTGATTGCAGGCCTAAATGATGATTTCTGTTGTGAGTTTCTGATGTTGGTCGGGGTGCTGGAAAGTTAGAACAGTTGTGATCCTGGATCGTTGTCTGCAGGGTGGAGCAAAATATTTCCCAATTGGCCTTGTTAATCGCATAGCGACTGATATTGTAGTGAGATGGTGGAGTTGGATCAATGGATCTTGTGAGTTTAAATTTAATAGCTCTGTGGTCTGAGGTGGTCCAGGTCTCGTTGACCTGCCACCCAGAAATTTTGCTGGAAATGGATCGTGTGGCTATGGAGATATCTATTGTGGATTCCTAAAGTGCTGGAATAGGTAGGTAGGTTATTGGGCTTGTTCAGGACCAGGAAGGGAGAAGTGGCCAGGAAATCTTCAAGGAGCTGCCCACTGTGGCACCCAGAGCGATCAGTGGTCAAGCTGTACCAGGTAGAAGAGCGACAATTTACATCAGCCCCAAGGATAATCT
Source organism: Mastigoproctus giganteus (assembly GCF_048544385.1). Lineage (NCBI taxonomy): Eukaryota > Metazoa > Arthropoda > Arachnida > Uropygi > Thelyphonidae > Mastigoproctus > Mastigoproctus giganteus. The sequence continues at coordinate 242,370,146 of NC_143576.1, read as the reverse complement.
TGCTGTTGGGAAGCGTAGCAAGGACTGTACGTGGATAATTTATTGTTGGAGAGATATCTTGGCCAGGTCTGCAGTAGAGGGAGATGTGGTAGAAGGTTCCCAGGGGTCCAATTACATGAGCACACGCTGTCCACGCAGTGCATAAGGAGGAAATCCTTGTAACCATGATGTTAGGGTTACGGACGACTATCGCAGCCCAGAATGTCTCTTCATCTGGATGTATGATTTTGAAAGTCGGGGGGGGTATCTCTTGACTACCTTTGAATGGGTATATGGCTCCTATAGAATTAATATGTCAGCATTTTCCTCTTCGGCCCTGATTCTAATCTGGGCACTTACTGCACGTGCTCGCTGGGCGTTTAGTTGGATAAACTTTATGATGTTGATGTTGAATTATTTAGGGCGTGCTGCCATAGTCGGTCTTTATTTGTTGGTTCCTCTTAGCTTTTAGATAAATGGGGCACTTATTGTCCCGGAGAGAATGTGCTGCATCAAACTTTGCCGCTTTGCAGTTTGTGCGAACTGCATCTGTGGACGACAGCACTAGAGTTAAATATGATGTCTCAAACATATTTAACTGCGGGCCTATTATCGCCAAGCCAGCTTTCATATACATCAAAAAACAGAACTCAGCCAACATGTCCAGTCCACCTCTTACCAACCGAGAATCGGTACAGAAATAACACCAGTCAACTTACCCTTTAGTTATAAATTAACCACTTTCTAAGCAATAGCGTGGTTTAAACAAAATACACACTTTTCAGTTCTTAACGACAAACTCTCCAATACTTTATCGTTAATATGGAATCGGAATAAAAAACAAAAATCCGCACGTGTATGCTCGAATTGCATCACATGAATCTAATTCATGTGGTGCATATATTTAAACTCTCTCTTTCATTCTCTGCTATTATGAACCAACTGATGATGGCTCGGAAGTTTCCGTTCGAACTCATGGTCCAATAGTGATTTTATACGGTGAAATCATTTACAAAGAATTTTAGAGTAAGCAGAAATTTTAATAAGTGTTTAAATGTCCATAACCTTTTTAAATAAGTTTCATTCTTATTCATACATAATCAATCCATAAATAAGGTTTCCCGTTTCTTTTATTTATCATTTCAACCTTGGATCTTGAGGTTATCCATAATTTTAATATTATGGTGTAATATTTCCATAAATTGCATGTGTTCTTTGGTCGATTTGCCAGTTTTGCTGGAAGCAAAACCCGAGTTTCTGGGGGGGAGGGGGAATCTTGTTATCTATGCCTGTGACCGATTAACTCAACCACAGAGTAAAAAAAGCCCATAAAAGTTCCTCACGTCATCGACGGAGGCGAACTGCACCTTTTCGGGCTGGTGTGGGGAGTACAGTCGTTATAACCACTGTGTTACCCAATATTAGTATTAGTATCGGCCGCATGGTGCAAGAAAGCCTATGGCTTATGCTGCACCAGCCAAAAAAAAAAAAAAATCCGAACAAAACAATAATAAAAACAATAAATAACTAAATAATAATAATTAATAAATAAAAAAAAATAAAAATAAATAAAAAGGAAATTAAACCTATCATCCTATGCGCTTCCCTTACCCGAAAGTACTGTCCAGATGACCTTTGAATTTCCCCAAACTGTCGGCCTCTACCACCCATGAAGGCAACTTATTCCAGTAATTTATAACACGCTGGCTAAAATAAAACTTCCTGCAGTCCAATCTAAACATTTCCCCCCGTAACTTGAATTTATGTCCCCTAGTTCTAGCATCATTTATAATCTTGAAAATTTTTGTCCTCATTAATTTTACTGATGTCTCTCAGAGCCTTAAACACCTCAATCAAATCTCCTCTAAGGTGTCTAGTTTCCAAACTCTGCAACCCACATATTCGAAGTCTTTCTTCATAAGGACGCCCTTTTGCCGATCTCACCAGGCGAGTTACCCTTCTTTGCACCCTTTCAAGAAGCTCGATGTCTTTCTTTAGGTGCGGTCACCATACTTGAACACAGTATTCCAAGTGTGGTCTAACATAAGCCTTATATAATGAGATTATCACGTCTCTATCTCTACTTGCAAAGGTTCGATAGATCATCGATAGGACACCATGGGCCTTCCTTGCAACCTGTTTACAATGCTCAGAGAATTTCATATCTGACCGTATCGTAACACCCAAGTCCCTTTCCTCCAGTACTGGGTTTAGGTGAACTCCACCAAGTGAATAAGTTTTTTTGGGATTACTGTTTCCCAGGTGTAATACCTTACACTTTGTTGGATTAAAGCACAGCTGCCATTTTTCTGACCATTCCTAGGAGTCTATCTAGGTCTCTCTGAAGAAGCTCAGCTTGACAGTGATCATTAACTACTCTACCAATTTTAACATCATCTGCAAATTTAGACATCACGCCCTCTATCCCTTCATCAATGTTGTTTATGAAAATTAAAAACAACAGTGGTCCTAATACCGATCCTTGGGGAACCCCACTTCTTACATCAACCCAATCTGAGGAATAGCCGTTTATCACAACCCTCTGCCTCCTGCCCTGAAGCCATCCTTCTATCCATCTAAGGATTTTCCCAGTGATTCCAACCTGTTCCAGCTTATAAAGCAACCGCTCATGTGGGACTGAGTCAAAAGCTTTGCTGAAATCTAAATAAACAATGTCGAAATTATTCCCTAAATCCAGCTCGTGAGTGACCCTTTCGAAATAGCGAACCAGATTTGTTAAACATGATTTTCCCTTTACAAAACCATGCTGAGTATCCTTGAGAATTTCAATTCGATGCAAATGATCCTGAATTCCACCCTTGATCATTGCCTCCATGATTTTCCCTACTACTGAAGTCAGACTGACAGGTCGATAATTTCCAACTTCACTTTTAGAGCCACCCTTATGTATGGGAGATACATTTGCACTTTTTCAATCCAAGGGAATCTCCCCAGAGTCTAGTGATGCTCGCATAATTAGCCCCAGTGGTTCAATGCACTCGCTTGCCGCCTCTCTTAAGATTATAGGGTATATTCCATCAACTCCAGGAGGCGCCTCCGTAGCCAGGTGGGAAGGAGCAGCAGTGCTTACCACACGCTTCTTGATTAAACCGGGGTTCGAGCCCGTCACCACCAAATACGGAGGATGCAGAAAGGTCAGGGAATGACCACCGTATATCCCGGAGCAATATGGCCTTAGTTGCTAATGCTCCAAACAAACCACATTCATCAACTCCAGGAGCCTTACTGGTCTGTAGGCTCGAAAGTTTTTTCATTAAATAATCTTGCTAATATTTATTAATATTAATATATTTATTAGTATAATAAATATTATAAATAATGAATAAAATATTAATATATTTATTAATATAATAAATATTATAAATAATAAATAAAATATTAATATATTTATTAATAATTATTAATAATCTTGCTAATATTTATTTCATTAAATAAATATTAAAGGAATGACTGAAGCCCAGTGCTTCTTCCTGATTGCAATTTCAAGAACTTGTCGCACGATTTCAACGTCAGCACTACGGGTAATCAACGCAAAACTGCTAAGTAAATACGAAGTACTGTACAATTACTTTCAGTATTGTAGAAGGAAGGGTATTGCAGCACAGTTCAACCAGCTTTCTGTTAACCTGGACGTGCCAGTGAAAGAAGACAACACTAGATTAAGAAACCAGTTCCTCCAGGAATGGCAAAACGAATGGACTAATGCCAACACTGGAAGAATTACTACCCTTTTTCTTTTTATACCCGAAGTTGCTGAATTTGACAAAAAAACATTGGCCCTGGTTTAACCCAGGTCTTCACCTAACTTTCCTTCTATCCGGGCATGGCAGTCTAAACTCAGTTATTTACTCTGGCTGCGCGTCTCCTCTATGTAAATGTGGCTCAGAGGAGACAGTCCAACATGCAATCTTAGAATGTCGATATTATGTAGATATTCGATTTGAATTTCAGACATTGACGGAAGTTTATGATGTAAATAACTTCACCAAGTTTTTAGAATGTAAAAAAAATTATCAGGCACTGGCTAACTTTGCAGACGAGACTTTCCGCAGAAGGAAAGGACTTGCCGACTAAGAATAATTATGTTATTAGTGGAGTACCACTGTATATAGTTGCCTTGATATTAATCGTATTGTTACAGGACCTCTGATGAGAAAATTTGTATTTACTGCCGGATATGCGAGATTCACTGTTTGTGGGCGGTGTCCTTGAACTTCGGCCTCAAATAACGTGCATAAATTGTAAATCTTAAATTCTATAAATTGTAAGATATATGTCTGACCTCATTGTAAACAAACTGGTAGGTTTTAACTATCTGTATAAATTGCGAAGGTTAATGTAGAAATTGGTGCCTTCAACATATTGTAATAACTGAGTTCCAAGTGTTATGGATATATAGGACCGTAATCATTGGTCGTAATCATTCCTGTGAAGTTGGTGGATAAAGATGTTTTGCAAAACCACAAATTCTAAATAATGTACAGTTAGTCTTCAGCGGCGGATAGGGAAAACACTGGAGCCCGCAGAAAATAATAAAATACTTTGAATTAAGGTCTCCTAGAAGGTCAACTTCAACTATTCACGTGTATTCGCAATTTACAGACAAATAAATATATGGGTAGATGTAATAATTTCTGGGGAACCCTAATATCATAATCATAATACCCATGTGTATTGTGTCTGTAAATTGCGTATGTTCTCTGGTCGATTTGCCTGCTTTGCTGGACGCGAAACCCCATTTTTTTTTTTTTTCAGCGGAAAACCTTGTTATCTACGCCTGAAATCAACTAACTCAGCCACGGAGTGAAAAAAGCCCATAAAAAGTCCTCGCGTTATCGAAGAGATTCGAACCCGGGAATTTTCCACCCGGGTTCGAATCTCGTCGATGATGCGAGGACCTTTTACGGGCTTGCCTTTTTTTTTCACTGTTAGAAGCGATCTAACCGTGAAAGCGATCTACTCTTCTTCATTCTCCAGAAGTACTTTAATATTAAAGGAAACCTAATTAAGGTGTTAACCAATTTGCTTACGCCGAAGAACCGCGCCATTCAGTTTGCTACCTGGCAGGAAAGGGTTCGAGCTTGGCTGCAAAGGAGAACATTATTATCATAATATCTTCCTTTTTGCAGCCAGGTTCAAATCCTTTCTCGCTTGCCGCAACGATTTTCTTTCCTAAGAAAATTACTGAAAATGACTTGGCTAGCAAATGCCACAATTATGCAGTTTTAGGATAACCTTCGTGATCTAGGGTTCATCATTAACCATGAAAGAGGACCAAACTGACGCGTGTCATCTGTATGAGTGGGCTACATGTAAATGCCCAAGTCTTGGCTAAATTAATGACTGGATAAATAGAAGTGTTTCAACAACACAAATTCTTGATAGGCTGAAGACCAAGGAGAACCCAATAAACTATGCTACCTCAGGCCTACAATGAAGAACCCAGACAGTCGAACAAGGTTCTTCTCATATAAGTGTTATAATCAATAAAAACAGCATATAATTAAATTACTTTACTAATTTAATGTAATTTACTAAATTACTTTAAATTACTGACTGGACAAATAGAAGTGACTCAACAACACAAATTCTTGATATGCTGAAGACCAATGGGACCCAATAAACTACCTCATGCCTACAGTGAAGAACCCAGACAGTCGAACAAAGTTCTTCTCATATAATATAAGTGTGATAATCAATAAAATGAGCATCGAATTAAACTACTTTGCGTTTGTGCTATTTGTGACATCATAGGAACCAGACTGTTAGTAAAATCTACTAAATGGAACCTGGACTTGTTCCAACGGCCAATTACATCGTAGTGAATTTCCCAAATCATTTTTGGCAACAATAACTTTGAATCCATTTTCTCTCATTTAAGACGTAACTCCTGGGCTCCCCAGTCTGAATTATAACCTCTTCCAGCCAGGACAAGCCTATAGTTTGTATTACTACTACTATTCTACGTTCGTATTGTGGTCTAATTTCACGGCAGGATCATTTAAATAAAGAAATATATAAAAAAATACTCCTGGACATTTTTTCCACATGCCCTATAACTAATCGGCCAAACTGTCAGTTTGTGTGCAGTTAATAGCAATAATCACCATATGAATGAATGCTAACACTATGTTTAAATCCCCCTTAAACTGACAACCTGTTTGCTATTTTTGAGGGGTAAAATAGCAAGTGATTTGTTACGTTTTTATGATTAGGTGACAAAAATTGTTACATTATATTCAATTCAATTCCATTACATTTTTTTCTCTTTTGTAGATCAGCTAAGACAAATCCGAAGACAACGCTTTTCACATATAATATGTAGAACTACAAATATTACGCAGATACAGAGGAATGCATTTAGGCCATATAATGTAGATAGGTAAGATATTTTTATTAAATACCTGCAAATTAAATATATATATTATGTGTTCAAGGCTGTACAATAATGAACATGGCGTGAAATAGAAAGTAAGTTAAAATTAGGTTAACGTTAATTTAAGAATGAACACAATATACATTACATTGGACAAATAAAAATGCATTAAAGTTTGTTTACAAACTTTAATGCATTTGCGTAGTTTACATTATGTTAAGCCATAAAAAAACTTATTATTATATTGGAGTTACCCGTAATTAATTACATAAACTCGTATTTGTGTCTGTTAATTGCGTGTGTTCTCTGGTCGATTTGCCTGTTTTATTGGACGAAAAAAACCCAGTTTCTGGGAGTGGGAAGCCTTGCTATCTACGCCTGAGACCCACGAACTCAGCCACGGAGTGAAAAAAGCCCATTCAAGTTTCTCGCGTCATCGACGGGATTCGAACCCGTCGTTAATGAATTAACACGCCAGAATGTTAATTCATAAGTTAGTTAAATTGTCATTAATTAATAGTTAGAACAATTATTAATCAACGAATGGGTTATTTATTAATACAGTAATTTGCTAATCGCCAATTAATATATTTGTTCTGCACTGAGTTTTGGGATCTGGGTTTGGATTTTCAGTTTTGGGATTTGGTATATGTTCCCTTTACTAAATCGCGTACGCTGAGTTCAAAAATGGCATTCACTTTAGCAAGGAGAAAGCCATCTTACGTTGTCTATCAAATTATAAATGGGTAGCTGATTGCTAGGAAGCAGTGTTGCTCACTCTTCACTATTTTTGTTCGTACACAATAGCTCAAATAAAACCGTAATTATTTCTGTTTGTAAGTTTTGTAGAGCAACATGGCAGCAAGAGACTGCCTAAATAAACTGTGACATTTTTATACATTTTTTGCAGCTTTATTTTAAAAAAATTATTACATATTTTGCTGGAAAAAATATGCATTGTGCATATTTTGGAATGAAATTTGCGACCACCGAGATAATCCACAAGTTCCAGAGAAAGTTTTCTGCAGGAGTTGAACAGTTGAGAAAATGGAGTCAAGGCAAGAAAAAGAGTCTTTGCCTTCTGTTATTCCCATGGTTTGGAATGAACCAACAAGCCACCGAGATGACTGCCATTTTTGCTAAAGTAACTGCAACATTATAATGTTAAAAATAAAGCGGCGCTTCTTATCCTAATCTATTATCTGCTGCATAAGCCTCTGTGTACACAGAACACAGTCCTAATCCGACTATACTTTCTCCACCAGAAACTTTCAGTACAATTTCATCTTCAGCTTCTAAATGTAATGTATATGGCGACAGTGACACTTGCGAAAGTGTATGTGAACTGAAACACAAAACGAGCTTAATAATTTAATGCAAAATTTGGATCTTTCAAAATCTTCTCCTTGGGATCAAGACCTTCAAGCTAAAAACCTGCTCTTCATTAAGATCTTTTTCTTGGTATAGGCATCATAAAAAGGAATTCATTCTTTACTTTTCTCAGGAAGATTCACTTGTCTATTGCATCAATATTTCCAGCTTATTGTCATATTTAGGAGCTCCAGTCTAAGAACCAAATAGGTAGAGACTGTTCATCGATTCCTTCAAAACTAGCCTGAATTGCGTTCTCCTTTATAAGGGGAAAATTGATGCTTCTGTTCGAAACGCACATTCGGTTCACTTAATGGAGATGAATGAAAAACTACTTAACGCGGGACATTAAGGTTGAATTTATGGAATCTTTTGTCTATGAAAATTTCTATTCTTGTCGTTCTCAGCTTCCCCCACCGCCTTTCTCTTCGCATTAATCTCATAATAACTTATTAGTGACTTACTTATCTTTCTTTTTAGAGAGTTTTCTTCGCATGTTCAGTTCTGGGGTGGAAACTCTCCCACGCCACAATCGAAGTTGATGAAAAATTTATTCGCGTATTTTCGAGTTTGTTGTAATTTTGGAGCCTAACTAGAAATTGCAAAGAAGGAATAGTAAAACTGAAGTTTCTGGGATTGGTTTTGGACTGATGAATTTGCCTAAAACGCTTTCCATTAAAAACAAATTCATAATAGTTCAGAGTGAAAGAAAACTTGAAACCTCTCATGGAGATATAAATCAAGATCCACATTTCTGAGGAGTAAGGATCCGAAAGTAACAAATTTGTTTTCTCTTTCAATCCTAGAAAACACAGGCATAAAAGAACTTCATCTTAAGCAGAATCTGAAGCAATAAGAGGTTTTTCCTCGTCAAGAGAGCTACGATCCTCTTAAAATGCAGTAACTAAATGGACTTCTTAAAATATCTTCACAGTTCTAACTGCTACATCTCAGAAAGAAAGATCTATTCAAAAACTATCAAAAAACACTACAACTAACAAAAAATAAATAGATAAACTCCTTGCACCACGATATGAGGCAAGGATGGCATGCCAACCTCCACTAAGGCTGGCAGTGCTTATATTACCATTCCAATGGTGCAGATTATCAAGAGGCGCATCAGTCAACATCACAATCTGGAATTTGAAGAAACAATAAAATCAATCTTATTCCCAAGACTGAACGGTCACAAGGAAACATCAGCTACATAGCATTGCAATAGCCTCGACAGTCCCAAAAAATAACCGAAAAGACTAATTTCTAATTCCATATACAGATGCAATTCCACCAATATCACCTAATAAGTACATCCACCATTGGATACGATCAGCATACAAAAAACTTTGGTATGATATTTCCTAATTACATGTTAAATCAGCTTTAGATAATCTCAATACGAAAGCTGTGAAAATTCTTAAATCCATTTCAGATAAACACAATTGCTTCCTGTCTCTTGTATAGCGTAAACTAGAGATTCCTCATGTTCACATCAACTTCCAACGAAATAGTTACTTCGCCCTCAGGTATACCTTATGGAAGAGTAGTTTCAATAATAATTTTTACAGCTTCACTACATCCACTATTTCAAGCCGCTACCAATGTTATCTCATATGCAGATGATTTAAAAATCTTTATCACTTCCAAACCCAGTGATGATGTACAAAAATTAATCGCCACGCCAGTGAATAAGTAATTAGTTTCAAATGTTGTCCAGCACCTCCAAACTATCAACCTCACAGTCAGCATGAAGAAAGCTGCTCATATTGCCTATGCTTTCCAGAACAACTATAAACTTCGTACGCCTTCGCGTATTGCACAGTTGGTAGAATCTTCGTCCTCTCCACACCACGGAGAAAGGACTTAAGTTCGAATCCCCTCGATGATGTGAGGAATTTTTAATGGGCCTTTTTCACAAAGTTCTTGAGTTCGTCGGTCTCAGACGAAGATAGCATGGTTTTTCTCCAGTAAACTCGGGTTTTCCCTCCAGAAAACAGCAAATCTACCACAGAACACACGCAATTTACAGACATATATACGGCACAATATGGTCTACATTTCTTGGATAGTGTTGCTTCCCTATATGAATCTTATATGAGTCTTAAATGTTCTTTTAGCGGCATTCTTAATATACATGCACACCATGCGGCTAAAACAATATTTAAGATCAATATGGTCTAAGTTGCTGATGCGCCTAAGAAACCTTACAGCAACAAACGAACCAAACCTAGTACCAAAAGAAGACTCTGACATAGATCAGTGCATTAACTTTGACAAAGATTGATTGTTTTCTTTCAACTACGTTAATATAGCATGCAAAATTCAAAAAAGCGAAGTAGAAATAAACTCCACGGAACAATTTCAATACACAACACAACAGTCGTCACAAAACACGTACAGAGATTATTCTACCTACCCCTTAGTTATAAAGAGGAAATATGGGTATATCCGCTATGGGTCAAGTCACAAAGGAAAAATTCCTCTCTCGAATACGAGGTTCTCCGATACCAAACTGTAAATTCCGCTTTTCATTCACAATATCCAAAGATCAAAACTTACGAGCCACAAGGCCAATTGACTGTACCTACTGACAGAAAAAGGCACAGATGTTCGCAATAACTCCAATCAAAACTATCCTCTGAAGCGGCTGATCCTCCAACATCAATGGTGTAAGGAGTTGAGGTGATTACAATAATCATTGCAACTTCTTCCTCATATAACACAAGATCTAGGCAACTTTACATCGATAAACAGAACAGAGTAAACAAATGGATAGGCTATATCCAAACTCAAACTCGAATTAAGCTAATCAACAAATACAGCATCGAGTGTCAAAAATTCGTCACCAGCAAAGCTACAAATGAAGTTGGATCCATCATCCGGATCCAAATAAAGTTATGACCTCACCTCATCATTCTAAGCCTTTCAGGAAAAAAAAAACATCCAACTTCACCGGTATTTACAGGTCAGCCACACTACAACAGACTACCCCTCTGCCTAGAGGTTCAGAATCTCATGCCAACCAAAGATGAATGCAATGAGAATGACAATGCTATTGAACTGTAGAAAATATGATACCAATATGAAACTAAATTATATATATAAGTATTCCTTTCAGTGGTTGTTACTATCTAAAGGGGGTAGATAAAATAGAGGAAACACTTGATATGAAAGTAGTAGTTTTTGTAGTGGCTGTAAGACGCATTTATAAAGATGAAGTGACATATACACTGAGTGATCACTGAATTACGACCACCAACGTAATACTTCATAGGTTCTCATTTTTCCCTCAGTACAGCAGCTATCCGACGTGGCATTGATTCAACAAGATGTCGAAAGCGTTCGGGAGATATGGCCAACCTTCATGTGTGTAATGCGGCTAGCAATGCAGGTGTGGAGGTGATTGGGGTATCCAGACGCCTGATATTCCTTTCCATTGTGTCCCACAAGTGCTCTATGGGATTGATATCGGTGAAGTTCGGAGGCCAATCGATATGCTGGAAGTCATAACTGTGTTCCTCAAACTATTCCTGCACGACACGTGTCCGATGGTTCGGCGCATTGTCATGTTGGAAGACACCATCGCCATTCGGGAAAAAGTGTAACATAGCGGGGTGTACAGAGTCAGCAAACAGTTGACGATAGTGGAGACCCCTGATACGTTGTTCCACATGCACCAGGGGTTCAGGTTCCTGCCAGTGAAACATGCCCCACACCATACAACCGCCTCCACCGGCCTGCACTTTTGATGCAATGCATGATGCATCAAGAGCCTCATGTTGTTGTCGCCAAATCCGTACAAGACCAATCACAATGTGGAGTAAATAACGTGACTTATCCGACTAGCGCACTTTCTTCCAGTCTTCTAACGTCCAACTTGCATGCTCTTTGCACCAGGCGAGTCTTTTACGCCGATGAATCTTGGTTAGGAGAGGATGCCGTAGGGGTCGTCTGCTGGTATAGCCCATACGTGCGACGCATGGTCATGACATATATTGTTCCGGGTTGGCCCGTGTTGCATTGGGTAGTCAACTCTTCAACAGTGCTGCGCCTGTTCGCCTGTACGTATCGTCGGACCCGGCGCGTACCTCTAACATCAACCTTTCGCTGACCTTTGCAATTTTGCCGTCGTATCGTTGTTTGACCATTTTGACGCCAGTCCTGGTTCACTTTAACTATGGCGGCTCTCGAACACCCCACCAATTCAGCTGTTTTGGAAATCGAGGCACCAGCTCGTCGAGCACCCACAACCTGTCCTTTATCAAAGTCCCACAAATCCTTCCTTTTACCCATCCCGCTCGGAAGTTTACTACCTACTGAACCACTGACACCTTATCTATGCTACGTAGGTCGGCTAACTCCGCACTCTCGTACTTCACGTGGTCAACGGGTCACATTCAGTTTTCATAGCAGTGGTCATATTTCAGTGATCACTCAGTGTGTATATATATATATATATATATATATATATATATATATATATATATTATTTTTTTTTTTGTTCCTTGCAAGTGTTACTGTGAAGGAAAGACGATAAAAGCTAATGTTTATTTAGAGGTGGTATAAAAAGGTAAATGAAAGAAATAATCGCTCTTTCTGAATTACAAAGAGGTCAAAATGTTAGTGCACATTTAGTAGGGGCATCGGTGACTAAAACTGTTCATTTTTTAATGCATCCAGAGAAAATACATCGAAAGTGATGCTCACATTCATCAACTATGGAAAAACAAAATCCGAGAGGACGAATCGAAGCTCACTGAAAGAGACCGCCTGACACTGAAACTGACTGTAGCTCGAAAACACTACTACTTCAAAAATGACTGCAGAACTTAATATGCGTCTCAGCAGTACAGTTTTTAGCAAAACAGTTTGTCGAGAACTTCATACGCTGAAATTTATTGCCAGAGCCGGCCAACTCACTCGTTATTGATGGTAATGCCGGTAAGAGGATGCAATGATATAAGGAGCACAAAAAGTGGATATGATTGGAAACATGTCATATTGTCAGACGAATCATTATTCACACTTTTCCCAAAATCAGGGAGAGTTTATGCTATGCGTGCCAAAAGAACACATCATCCTGACTGTCATGGCCTACCTTCAAACACAGGAGAATCAACAGTAGTTTGGACAGCGATATCTTTATATTGTTTAGGTCCTATCATCACTCTGAACAGGACAATTACTACTACTGATTACCTTGATATTAAGGGTGACCAGATGCATCCCATAGTGTGAAATATTGTTTCCTACAAACAGCCAGATGTGTACAATCTTGGTTTGATGAGCATGAAACTGAGCTTAAGCATCTCCGATGGCTCTCAAAAATCACCAGACTTAAACGTCATTGAGCTACTGTAGGCATATTTGGAGAGGAGACGAGAAGCAGATTTTCTCCATCTTCACCACTCAAGGAACTGGAAACGCTCCTCAATTAAGAGCGGGCAATTTTACTCTTAAGACAATTCAAGAATCGTTCGAATCTATTCCACATAGAATCCACGCTGTCTTAAAAGCAAAGGATAGCCCGAGATCATATTGGTGCATACCTGTAACTCTTATCATAGGTGTTTCCGTTTTTTGTCCACCCCTGCATGTATTCAAATTTTATTTCAATTTTTATTAATTATATTTTGTCTAAGTTTGTTTTATTATTTATTTATTTATTCTATTTTAAGAATACAACTTAACCCCAGTATATGCTATTGGGGTAGATAAAAACAAGTATTAACATATGAATAAAAGTGCATAGAGTGGAATATATACAATAAATTGAGTACAATACAATATTTTTTTTTCCTTATAACTGTGTGAAAAATTGTTTTCGTCTACTAGACATATGGCCATGATGGGCTTCCTTGTATGTATTTTTTTTAATTATCTTTATTTGTGAATATTATTATTATATGTATTTTTGTTTAGTGCATGAAAGTATATACAATGTCGATATATTCGTTATATTTTTATCGTTTCCACAGCAATCCCTATATAAATTGCAGCGATGTCCGCCATATCAATCTACGTTTCTGGTAGAAGGGAAATAAATTATCAGGTAAGGTATTTGCATTTTCTTATATCTCATTATGTCCAAGGGTATTAAGAACACTTCTGATTTGAATTATGACCCACACAGCTGGAGTAAAGAGATATCTTGAAGTTACTAGATTAGGCTCAGCCACCCCCTAGCTCGCAGAAACATGCCGCAAGATACTTAAATACTCTCCTCTGAACACTTTCCAAAACTTCCAATACAAACCATTCATATACATTAAATGTATATGAGTAAGTTGCTTCAAATGTAAATCAAAGAAAATGAAATATGAATAGTTCTCCAAACATTTTGCACATTTTTCGAAATGTTCAATTGATTTAACAATTCAGTACTTTGGTATCATACGGAACCTAGGTTAAACCACTCTTTCCTTTCCTATAAGTATAGTAATCTTTTAATACAATTCGCATTCAATACTCTTACCACGTAATATAAATTTGAACAAGGTCCACAATATAAATTAGAGTATTTGAAAAATTGAGGATGGGAAAAATTACTAGGATTTTCGTCGAATAAAACGTTTAGCATCACTCATTTGAATTCCTTTTCAAGTTTATGACCCTAGCGATACTTCCCAAAAAAAATGTTCTGTATTCAAGTATAGACTTCATCTGAAAAGACATTGAGCTTTTCTTCTTGAAAGCATACAAAGATAGGCAGCTCGAATGGTGAGATCAGCAGAAGGACGAATCCATGAGGTAAAACCTTGCTTATGTGGGCTACAGAGCTTGGCAACCAGGCACATCAGAGATGACCTGATTGAGGTTTATAAGGCTCTGAGAAGGATTAGTAAAATGAATAAAGATGGAATTCTCACTGTAATAAAGAATTCCAGAACTAGGGCCATATATTCAAATTACAGGGATTGAGGTTTAGATTATATTGTACGAAGTATTCTTTTAGCCACAGTCGTTGATTGTTGGAACAAGTGGATCACGCATGTAGTTCAGGCTGACAGTTTGAATAACTAGATAGTTGCCTATGTGAGGAGGAAGCATATAATTTATTTGTATATTCTTATCTACTTGTTTTTTTTTTTTTTTTTTTTTTGGTTTTTTTTGCCAGTGCAGCAAAAGCCTGTGGCTTCCTTACACTATATGGCGAATACTATTACTCCGAGTTCTGTGACTGTCTTGTAATTCTATTTCTAACAAAACAGTATCTTGTTTCAAAACATCTGAAATCGTGGAGATATCACTTGTGCCAGGCTACTAAACATTTTATTTGACAGAAATCGTGAAATAATATTTTTACAATAAAGTCCTTAAATAATTTATCAAGCCATTCAACATACAAAGTTAGTTCAAATAATGGATTATCCACAATATTCTGAAAAATATACTCCTGCAGACTGACTCATCTAATGATTACGCTTCATGGATGAGTCGGTCTGTAGAGGTATATTATTTTGGCTTCTCTTCTTTGTAAATAGGGGGAATGATAGATTAAGGCCTTTATAAATTGGGGAGGGACTAAAACATTTTAAACGACTTTCGTGGAATCAAATGTTTGACACCACTCATTTTAATTCAGTATCAAATTCGTTCATGACACTAGCGATACCTTTGGCAAATCATGCTTTCAAACACGACACTACCCACTTAAAAATTACAAGCCGATCACACAACCCGGCATACATATGTAATACTGTATTAAAATAATACTAAACTAACAAACACAGCAGCCTTCGTGGTTAAGATCGTAGATTTTCCACATCATGTTCAAATCCTAAATGCGATGAGGAATTTTTAGCTGCTTGTTTGACGCGTTAGTCGAGGTTAGTTTATATCCAGCGAGAGTTGCATTGTTTATCTCTGCACTTCGTGTATTTGGTCCTGCAAAGATGGCATCCCGAAGAACAATAACACGCGAAAATAATGACACAGTATATACTTGCTTCGTGGCCTTAGTTGCTTTGCCACCTGTGCCGTTGTGGTCGCACAGTTGGTATAATCACCGTCTTCCCCATACCGGGTGGAAAAGAACTCAGTTCAAATCCCATCAATGACGCGAGGAAGTTTTATGGGCCAATTTTTCACAAAAATGAAATCTAATCAAAAATTAAATGAAAGTTATTCGGTCTCAGGCAAGGGTGGCATGGTTACTCACAGAAACTCGGGTTTTACGTCCAGCAAACAACAAATCAATCACAGAAGACATCCAATTTATACATATAATGTATACTGTGCAATATGGCCTAAGTTGCCGATGCGTCTAAAACCCAACCAACAACCAACCAAGCCTTGATATCTAAAATACACTAGATAATCATGGTACTAAATTTCACTCTGGTGGGGCATGGGCCTGCTCCACTGACTTGGGGTAATCTTCACTATGGGCCACGTATCTTTATCTTTTCCCCCAGTCTTCAGCCTCCCTCTCCTTCTCTAACTTACAACTAGCGTCCGAATCAACTCCAAATTTGTTGAGCCCTACACCAAAAAACTTAACATTAAATCGGCCAACTAGTACTCCTTTTGTTTTGACTGACCCCTATCTATAGCTGGTTTTGTTTTTTTTGGTCCTTGCCACTGGAACCTCAAGAAATTAGGTGGCAGGACCTGCCAGAGTATATAACTATGATACTGGTGTAACTCGTCTGCCTCCACGGGGCGGAGTGAGGCAATGTTGAGTCCCATTAGGGGCCCAGCGGCTAAATGACCAGATGAACAACGGTACACGACACTAAAAACCCCTGGCTTTTAGCCGTGAAGGATATTGTGTGCGGCATGTGCGTTTTGTATGCAATAAAGAGTTCTTCTTCTTCTACATATACAAAATCCATACACTTTTAAACCTCTGGCATTGACAGTGTTCTGTTTCACACTCACAATGTATAGTACGCGGAGATGGGGGAAACCCCTGGAAATAATTTTTACTAATACTCAATCTACAATATAAACATCTCAAAAATATTTTATTAAAAATTGCAAGCATGGGTATTTACAGGGCAATAAGAAATCACAGAATTTTCTGAATTCCCACTGCAAGCACCAGATTGGTTATTAGATTGCAACCAACATAACGTTCAGTCGTTGATTTACTTAATCTGGAAATGCTATTTCTAGCCTATGGTGTCTAATTTTTTGTCAAAAATCTGAGATGGAATTAATTATGTGCACCAAGAAACGACCGCAGCACACAAAAGCAATTTAATTACCAGATGGTGCATATCCTCCGTGATAGTATAATAGCCACGTCCCCTGTCGCTCGTTTCAAGAAGTCAGTTGAGTTCGAATCTCTACGGGAACTGGAGGAATTGTTCAAAACCTCTTCAATCGGGGCTGTAGTAAACTAGTGTCAGGTGAATGGAGTATGGTGGTTCCTCAAGAGCTAATCCGGATTTTTCAGGACACACAACATGCAAATCGTCCCGTAAACACACATATCTGTAAATATAATGCACACAGCGCAATATAGCCTCAGATGTTAGGGTAATGGTGAAGGTAAACTGCAGTCATTATCAATTCGCTGCAGGATGGAAGCCTCCTCAACGATTCATGTTGAGGGAAATGGACCATAATCTGCCACGCTGGTCCTTTTCGGGTTGGCAGATCGATCGTAATTAGTAATCAGGGGCTTGAACCCCGGTCTACTCAAAGAGCATGTGCTACTGCACTCTCGCTCCTGACCACCTGGCTACGGAGGCTGCCAGATGTCCATATGGTGTAGAAATAACTACATCACGCGTGCTGAGTTTTTATAATACCCTTGTTTATTATTAGTCATCACACTACAACTTGGTGACAAAAGCGATTATTCAATTACGTAATTTCATAATTTAAATTTATCTCTCCTGGTTGGAATCATAAACACCTTTTGAATGATATGTATTTTGATACTAGAAATTCATGGGCAAACAGGTACTAAAGGAAGGCTATGATCATGTATAATAGGCCTTTCTCACGTCAGATTTTCCATTGAAATCACAATTATATCAGCCGCTCTCTGGCCTTCCTGACTGTTAATACTACGTTCTAAAAGATCGATCTCTCGTGTATTGACAGTGGTTACAATCACCACCCTCCCGCACCGCGTGGAAAAAGGTCCGAGTTTAAATGCTGTCAATGACGCGAGGAATCTATGTGTTTTTTTTTTTTTTCCACAACATGGCTCAGTTCTTCGGTCTCAGCCTAGAATTGTACGGGTTTTTCGTTAAGCAAATGGCAAACCGAACGAAAAATATGCGCAATTACAGTCACAATATGTCGACGCCTCACAGCCTGGGTTGCTTTGGCACTTATCACACACATAATCTAACCTGATCTAAAAGATACCTCTCTTAAACAGAATTTGTGTTTGGTAGTCCATTTTATTTAAGAGACACTAGCTCCATTCGTATGAAAATGATTTAAATCCAAAGACAAGGTCCTCGTGGATAGCACAGTTGGTAGGATCGCCATCTTCCTCACACGGGGTGGAAGAGACCTGAGTTCGGCTTCTGTCGATAACGGGAGGAATTTTTATGGGTATTTTTTGACAACGTGACTGAGTTAGTCTGTATTGGGCGAGGTAGCATGGTTTTTTCTCCGAGAAACTCGAGTTTTTCGTCCAGCAGACAGAAAATCGACCACAGAACACAATTTACAGAAAATATATACACAGAGCAATTGGCCTTAGTCGCTGGTGCTCCTAAAACCCTATACATCAACACTACAACATCTTCCGTAAACTCGCGGTTTTCGAATAGTAAACAGTAAATTCACCACAATACATGCAAAAATTGATTGACCACAGATACATTATATACGGAGCAATATGGCCTAAGTTGCTGATGCTCCTAAAACTTCACAACAACAACAACCCACGAGGGCCGGTTTTCTGGCGTATTGAAATCTTAGGCTATATTGCATTAATATTTGATACGTCTGATATCGGCTAACTCAATTTAAGAGGCCATTAAGACTTCTCCCAGCTTCTGAAAGGAATCGAAAACTGACCTCGTTAAAATGAGTGAGAAGCGACGAAATCTGTAATCTGACAATTAAGTACCCGGGCTGGACGAATTTCAATATGGTCTCCAGACCTGAACACTGTATTCTAAATGAGGTCTCAGCATCGTCCTATGCAACGTCATTGTACATACATCGTCTTATATTATATTTGCAGATCAACAAAGAGATAGAGGGATAGTTTCGTGGTAGTTGTGAGTATATGCCTTTGTTATACCTCAAAACAAGGAGAGCCACAAACCACCCAATCCTGGAGTTTTCCCATGCTACACCGATTCATCAGCTCTTGCCACTTTCATTGGAGAAATTCGAATTCAGACACTATTTATGTAAAAGCATTATCATTCTTTATTTTCTACCAAAACTCAAATTCATTATCTTTATCATTCTCTACTAATATTTCATATAGAACTCCTTTTATTATATTTAGGACCTTCGATTGTACAGAACATCTAATTAAACTCTAACTGATCAAGATTATAAGACAATGAACATTTTCACGTTACGGATTCTCCGTGCCAAAGCTGATTCACCCGCAGTGTATTGAGTCCATGAATTGGCCTTTAGAACACAACCAGTTTGTCATTTAGGTACGTCTTCTTTTCGAAGGGGGCAGCAGGAATAGCCATATAGTTGGCGACAATATTTTCCGCATGCAGCTGTATACTGGAGGGATACACAGATAATAGGAAATTCTATTTCCTACGAAGCCATTATGTCAAAACTGTAGCTTTATCGCTATTTTGGCACACATTTAAAACCCTCGTGGGTAGAACAGTTGGTAGGATCGCAGTCCTCCACACACCGGGTGGAAGAGACTGGAGTTCGAGTCCCGTCGATGACAGGAGGAATTTTCATGGGCCGTTTTCACAAAGCGGTCGAGTTAGTCGGTCTCAGGCGAGGGTAGCATGATTTTTTCTACCATAAACTAGGGTTTTTGGTCCAGCAAGCAGAAAATCGACCTCAGAACACACGCAGTTTACAGACAATATAAAAGGAGCAATGTGGCATTAGTTGCTGATGCTCTTAAAACCCTGCTACAACAAACAAACAACACACATTTAAAACCATCACTGCTATCAACTCCTGATAACACTGTTTTTACCTCATGATGTGTTTTTGTTATTATTTTTTTTCCAGGTCAATTAATATACTGGGTACTGGTTCACTAACATAATGGAACACTTGTGTCCATAACTAACAACCTTTCTATTTTCCACTTAAATATAGGAACAACCTGTATAAAGGCAAATCGAAAATTAAGGCTCCGATGTTCTTTTTTTATGTTAGTGACACAGGGCAAAAATAAAGTATGTGTAATTACAATTAAACAAGTCTATTTCTCCACAAATATTCACGAAAATTCAAGTATTTATGTACAGATTTCGTGAAATTTTGGAAACCCTGCTTCAGAAATATATCAAGACACTGATAACACCACGTCCTACTTTCGATGTAATCGCATTATTATTAAGAATATTGAGATTTTCTTCTGTTTCCCCCGTAGCCTAGTGGTCAGGCGCGCGGGTACACAAGTACACGTGTCTTGAGTGACCGGGGTTCAAGCCCGTGACTACTGAATACGGTGCTGTTTCTTGTATTCTATCTATCTTGTGAACTCCTCTGACCGTTTGGTCGTCCTGGAGTATAAACAGAAAATTTATTTATTTATCTTGTTGGAAATTTTTTCCGGCACAATCTCGTTTAAGATTTGGAAAGAGAAGAAAATGCGAAGATTCTAAATTAGGAATATGTAGGGATCCTGTAAAGTGATCCAATCTACAATAAACAGTGCAGTGTGTGTGAACGTGCATTGTAATGCAAGATGAAGATTCTGTTATCAAGAAGCCAAGAGACTGTTTCGTTCTAATAGCATGATGCATTTAGCAATATTAGCAGTAGTGACTAACGTTTATGGACAACCAGGGCGTTCTTTATCCTGGCAGTTGCTTCTTCCCTCATTAATCAATAGACACCAATTATTTTTGCAAACATTGCTGCCTCACCCAACAGCGACATGATTTCTTTATCGATTTGTATTGGTTTCTTAGCCAATAGCATGACTCCTCACATATCTTATTCGGTGCATGTGTTTATACGTGTGGGCGTCTGCGCGGTGGCACAGTGTTAGCGTCACTGTCCTCCCCACACCGGGTGGAAAAGGCCCGGGTTCAATCCTGTCGATGACGCGAGGAACTTTAGTGGGCTTTTTTCACTACGTGGCTGAGTTAGTCAGTTTCAGGCGTAGATAGCAAGGTTCCCCCCCCCTGGGGTTTTTTCGTTCAGCAAACAGGCAAATCGACCAGAGAACACACGCAATTTACAGACAAAATAAATATGGTTAATCATTTACAGGGGACCCTAATATCATAATTAATTTAATTAAATTATACGTTTGGACATTTAAAATACAGCACCTGCACAGTCACATCTGAAAGCAAGTCGATCAGATCAGTGTCATTTAAATTTAATCATAGTACAAATGTTTTAAGTTATATTTCCATAACAAACCCAGTTTATTTTTAAATTTCAATGTTGGAGCCCTTACTTACCAACACTGCTTCGTATCTAATGAACAAGTTGTATTGTACTGATTAAAGAATTTTCTCTTTTACAGTTCACATTTGACCATGCGTATGTAAAGGACCCTCACTTTTCCCAAATGAGATGGATATTGAAAGGCGAAATTTGAAACAATACTGTCAATTGTCTGCAAGTGGATAAAAGCAATCAATGGACATTTGCAGAACATCCAAAGGGGCAATTTAGAGTTTAAAGAATACAAAACTTGAAGGAAACATTGGCATACAATTTTGGTTTATAGCTAAGCGAATTGAATCAAAACTCTATTTTGCAGGGGGAATATCACGACTTAAGTAACACCCAACCTGAAGGTAGAGTGTTACTTAAGTCGAATTACCTAACCACTTTCTTTTCAATTAGATTTTGGAATTTCGAAACTTTTGTTCAATATTTCAGCACCAGATGGTACTAATTATCCTGGTTGTACTTCTCATAAAAATAATAAAATAAAAGAATAAATAAAGATAAAATATTTTGAGGTGTTTTATGAATTACTTTGCACTTAATATAAACTAGGCAGAAATTTCTTTATAGGAAAATGAGCAGTTAATTTTTAAATGAAAACACACATACAAATAAAATTTTATTTTACAACTAACCCACGCGCTTGTACCTAGCATACCCAAGGAACAAAACTGGAACTGAAAATGAAGAGCCACTTCCCAATATTTCGGGATGTGGCGCCATCTATGGATTAAAATGTGAACCACATGTTTATCAGAATACTTTTTGAGGATTAACATGGCACGTTTCTACTCAAATTATTACATAATTCCATCGCTTCGTGGCTTAACTCCACCTTTTCAATGAGTTCCCTCGCAGCACTAAGTCTCTTTACAAGTCAAGTGTTCCGCAAACAGTATTGACTGCAATAAGTGTAATTCTCAAAGAAGTAGCAATTAGTTCCTAGTAGTCCATCAATACGTATTTCCCTTCAAAACAACCATCTTTCCAGAGTTATTTAGAAGACAAACTTATTAATACAGCGTTTTGTTTTGTTTTCATTTTAACAAGTCAATGTCTCGTAATATTTCGAAATCACCTTTCGAATTTGCTTTTTTTCTTCGACACTGCAGATACATGAAAAACAAATATAAAAACATGCAGAAGGAATTCAAGTACACTGAAAGAACAGAATTCATGGGATACCTGGTTCCTGGGCAACGAGCCCCTGTCAACCCTCTCATTAGTGGTCGAACCACTGCTTACCAGGTATACACGTACACTGCATTCATGTAGGCGGTAATTCGATGTCAGTATGGATAAACGTCGTAAGTTAACTGACTTTGAAAGAGGGATGCTGGTGCCCGTCGCATGGGTCACTCTATCGCGGAGATGGTATAGAAATTGCGTTTTCCGTTCGAGAGTATCAAAATTTTATCGGAATACACCATTTCCAGAATAAGATCTCGTCGTGGACAGCTCTGTGGGCAGAGAAAGGTGGTGAATGAGCGTGGGCCGTCGACGTATGTCTCGCATTGTTTCAGCCAACCGGAGAGCAACAGTAGCACAAATCACCGCCACTTCAACGAGGGAGGAGCCAGAAACGTCTCCACCAAGACCATCAGCCAATCAATTAGCCTCAATAAGTTATGGGAGCCGCCGACCCACCAGAGTCCTATTGCTAACACCACGACACAGGAATCTATGCCTCAATTGGACGAAAGAACATCGGCACTGGACCTTGGATGATTGGAGACGGGTCTCTTGGTCTGACGAGTCCCGTTTGAAATTATTTCCAGCGGACGGGAGGGTACGTACCTGTCGGAAACCGCAAGAAGCTATGCACCACCGCCATGTCAACAAGGAACTATTCAGGCAGGTGGATGGTCGGCAATGGTCTGGTGCGTGTTCAACTAGCACACGTTGGGACTTCTGGTACGTCCAGACGCATCTCTGAACGGTCCAGGTTACGTGTCCATCCTTGCAGAACATCTGCATCTCTTTATGGTCATCGTACACCCACAGTGCAATAGACTCTTCCAGCAGCACAATGCGCCTCCCCACAGAGCTGTGGTGACTAGAACATGGTTCGAAGAGCATTCCACAGATTTTACCACCATTGAATGGACTCCCCGATCACCTGACAAAAATCCTGTGGAGCATCTTCGGAATGCTGTGGAAAGGTCCGTTTGAGCATTAGATCCTCCACCCAGGAATGCGACGGAATTATGAACAGCATGCATGCATGGAAATACCTATGG
Organism: Mastigoproctus giganteus; assembly: GCF_048544385.1. NCBI lineage: Eukaryota > Metazoa > Arthropoda > Arachnida > Uropygi > Thelyphonidae > Mastigoproctus > Mastigoproctus giganteus. Next base: position 242,346,611 of record NC_143576.1, on the reverse strand, counting down.
AACGCTTTCGTGAACTACTGGACTCAATGCCTCGAAAGACTGGCCTACCCGTTGCTAGGTAGGTATCCCATGATTTCAGTCCACTCAGTGTAGAGCTAAATATAAGAAAAAGTCCTTATGAACACATGTATCAAAAGTATTCTGTTCCGAGATATTACATTAGTCTCAATTTTTGGGACCATATACCAACAAATTCAAGCCTTTCTTTCACCATGGCTGGGTTCGAATTGTCAACCACCCTTTTCACCTTCATATTATCGCAAACTGACAGTTTCCCTCAGATACTCCTCATCGATATCATCTATGAAATTTATAAATAAAAGGGGACCCACAACCGAACCCCGAGGGGCTCGATTTGTTACTCTGGCTCACCGTGAAGGCTGACCACTTTTGAGAACCCTCTGTTTCCTATATTTTGGCTGGCTTGAGATCCAGCGTAGGATCTTGGCAGTAACTCCAGCTTCTTCCAGATTATATAGCAACGTTCCATGAGAAATGGAATCAAAAGATTTATTAAAATATTGATATGAAATGCTCAAATTGTTACCTGCATCCAACTGTTTAATGACTATATCACAGTAGCTTAATGGATTGGTCAGGCGTGACCTCCGTTTAAGGAAAAATTGACCATCTCAAGAATTGCATCTTGAATCGATCCTAGTATGGGATATATTCAAGATGCAATTCTTGAGATACTCTTGAATCATATACTCAACACGGATCTTGCAATCCTCTTTACAACAGAAATCAAATGCACTATAGTTACTTTACTATGATATCTTCACTGTCTGTTATTGGTTCTCTCCCACTCTCACGTTTTTGATACAGTTAGGCTCCTTAGTGGCGATCAGATCTCACGTGATCTGACTCTGGGAATATGCCACCTTCTGATAGTATTTTATCAGAAGCATTATCATTTCCCCACTTATTCCTCGCCCCTTTTTCTCCTGAATACACAATATTTATCGAAATTAAATTCTACATGTTGTACTTGTGGTTTGCGCTAAGTCGCAGTAATCCCAACTGCACCAACGTTACTTGAATTGATTGACGTCTCCAACACGGCAACGTCACCTCTGTTTGTGCGTAGCATCTGCAGTTGATTGTTGTTGTTACGTTTTCGGGGCATCAAAGACTTAGACCACATTCTGGATTATATCTGAAGAAGTCTGAGTTTACGAGCCAATTTGCATGTTGTGCGGGATGAAAATCCGAAATAATTTACGGAAAAGGCGACTCCCTCTACATGAGATTGGCTAACTACTGCTCCATTGAAGAAGCCTTTAGCCGACGAGTACGAGAAGTGTGGCTGCATTTTTGCAGTCCGTTCGTTGCCCCGTCTGCCTTTGACGCCATGCCACTGTCATTAGTGTCTGCAGTGGTGCAGAGAGAGAGAGATGCATGGGGAAAAGAATGGTGACGTGTCGTCTTTAGTGACGAATCATGTTTCTGTCTGGAATCCAGTGACAGCCGTATGTGCATTTACCTCTCAACGACAGAAGTAATCCAGCCTGTATAAGGAAGCTGAATACCGGGCTAACACTTGAAATGATGGTATGGGACGCCATTAGTTACAATGTTATAATAGCCATTCTTATGTGATCATTACGGATGGCACATTCATGGGAAGGCGTTATGTTGAAATTGTTCTGAGACCAGTGCTGCTCCACTTTCTACGCTCCATCGCAAACGCTATTTTCCAGCAGAACAATACCTGTCCAAAAATGGCTTTCATATGGCGACAACGCCTACGCGATGTGCACATACCTCCTTGGCTTACGAGTTCCTCAGATCTGCGGTCAATGTGTTCCATGGGCGGCAGATTGTCATCCACTGATTTCGATCTCTCAGCCTAGCACCACCACTGTTGTTCAACTCGCAGCACAAGTGCAAGAAGCATGGCTCAGTATTCACCAAGGTGACATTCGCCACCTTTCGATTCCCTATAGGGACGTTGGACGTTTGACAGCCTGTATCCTTGTTGACGGAGGCCATACTTCAAATTGATGCGTACTGCATTTTCTTCAGGAAATACTGCTTAAATTATGCATAAACTTAATCATATCTTTTGCATATTGATATCTGTCATTGCACTTATTTTTAACTTAAAGTACGCCTTCCTTTTTTATGGAACATCAATAGTGAACAATGTAAATATAAGAGAATACATGCATGGGAGCATTTAAATTCCCTGCGAAGTTAAAAGTTTCTGTTTATATTGTGGCGCAAACAGACGAAAGAGGGCGAATCATGTTATGGCGCACCTTCATAAGCCCTCTACACGATCAAGGCCATCACCTCGACTGTTTTGCCATTAGTAGCAGTAGAAGTGGCATGTGATGCAAGAAAGCAAGTGTATGAGGTTATGCAGCATCAACCAAAAAAAAAAAAAAAATAATAATAAAATAAAAAATAAAAATAGATACTGTATAACCTGTCAAAACAGGAAACAAGACCTCCAATGTTCAAAGCACTATTTGGTATTTCGATAATTCGTACACCCTCATCTGTATTAAAAGAATTACTTTCTGTGATGAGTACTTTCTCGTAGTATACAGTTGCTTTACAGGAAAGTATTCTTTAAAGGATATTAAAGTACAGTATTTATGTAATTATCGTATGCAAAATACAGGGTGTTTCATAACACGTGAGACGTCCTTTTAAGATCGATTCAGGACCTGAAAACAATGGCGAATGTTCATGAAACACGTGTCTGATTCTAAGCGGTTACAGAGCTGAGCCTCATTGAATTAAAAATGGCTACGGAGCTTTCAATGGTAAAAATAATTTTAAAAAACAAACAAACGTGTGATATTCCTACTTATGCTTATTATATTTCGCCACTGAAAACTTCAGTCTTTTTTCAAAATTCAAATTTCCATAGCCGTTCATAATCGAATACATGTTTAGGCAGGGTATCTCCAAAGACATTTCGAAAATTCATAAAGCAATTCCGAGGTCATTCTGAGTGGAAATCGGGTCAGATTCTTGTAAAGAGTTCAGTACTTGAAATATAGTATGTATGTAAATACGAGTAACATCGCCATGCATAATGACCACGTGTGCTAACAAAATACATATCACTCCCAGAGAAAGTTACTTGTCAGACTGTATCGTCTCAACAATGAAATTTCGCGGAGGTCTGGGACTGTTTTTCATGATTTTGCCAGGCACCATTGGTTGGTTCTGACGAAACCATGAATGCCAAGGTATATTTAGACATCCTAGACGATAATACGTTACTTATTGTGGCAGCACATCAGAGAAGGCCCATACCTTTATCATCGGGACAACGCTCCATGTAATAACTACTTCTCGCCTTGTGAAGGAATGGTTTGAGGACATGAGCTTCCAAACGTTGAACTATCTAGCCTAGAGCGCTACCCTCAACAATTCTATAGAGAACCTCTAGGATTAATTGAATCTTCGGGTGCATGTAAGGAGAGGCTGCCCAAAATATAGAGCTCAACTGGTCGCAGTTTTGAAGACCAAATGATGGATAATATCGGAATGCACTTATAAAAACCTGGTGGAGAGTGTCCCATGGAGACAAGAGGCTTTCATAAGGGCTAAAGGTTTCAGCACACATTATTAGTTTTCCAGTATATAAAGGTTATTTTAAGATATACAGGTACCCAGATATAATGGTATGGCAGTGTATATACAAGAAGTCAAATTTCAGTTTCAAATTTTAAATTCAGAGCCATTGATCTGAAATTCAAAATGGCTATAGAGTTTAGAACGCACTCAAAAAAAAAATAATAATAAAAAAAAAATAAAAAAATAAAAAAAAAAAAAAATATATATATATATATATATATATATATATATATATATAATAATTATTAATTTTAGTGGAAATTTTACGGAATTTTATCGAATTAATCCTTACATCTCCCGGAAACGATAAAGTTCGCTACCAGAAAGCAAAGATTCAAATAATTTAATCCTTGCTGTGTAGTTTTATGAGAATATCAGAACATTGCAGTGGCCCAATTGGATTGAGATTGAACAACCCAAAGGTGTTTAATCTCAATTCAATTGAACATCTTTGGGTTGGATTTGAACACAAAATTACAACTTACATTCGTAGGGAAACATACGCGGCGCTCTGGGCAACCAGGCAGGATCTCACCGGTATTAGAAACCACAATTTAATGAAGCAGTATATCAATAGATGTGTTATTCCTATTCTTCTATACGAGTCACAAATCTGGTCATCTCCTGAAGGCAGTATCATGGCTTTTCTAGGATTAGAATACTGGCCCTTGATAAGGCTAAACAGGATTACAACTAAGCCTATTACCATCTCAAGAAGGTGGATTTTTGGCTGCTGTAAAAGGATAAGTATTTTGATAATTTTACCGTATTCTTCGTTAATTAATATACTACATTGTGTTTTACAAAGATACTAAATAGGTTTAGTAGCGTTCGGTAGCTTCTTATTTTGGATTTAACTACTGATTTTTGGAAGTTACGACTCCCGGCGTTGGCGCCAATATTGTTGAACTACCCGCCATATTGTAATCGATAATATATAGTGCAACGTATATATCTCGAACTGACAGCCTAAGGTATAATGTAAAACTATATAACGTAATACGAAGCATTGTATTAGGAATCTGTTAGCTTAGTATAGTATTATCAATTAATCAAAATATTTATTAATCTTATTAAATTCCATTGTTAATTAAACTGTATTTAAACAGAAATCATAACCCAGACTAGAGTTGCGAAGCAAAGATCACAGACTAGCAGAGGGCTGTGACAAGGGGGAGAAACAAAGGGGGCGATTCTCCAACGCATTACAGTCTCGGAGATTCTCCAACGCACACACAAAGACATACTCCAAGGAGGAAGTCGTAGTGAGTGCTAGATGCCTAGAGTGTCAAAGATATTAGGCGCCAACTCAGCGTTCTGATGAGCGTCTATGAGAACTTGAGGTGTATGGTAAATGCCCTCGAAGAAATTAATATGAGGGCCCATGAAGCTCTCAGCTGCCCAGCTCAACAGCAGAACTCGCTCCTGTGCATCAGGCAACACAGACGCAATCTCCAAAGCAGAATGCGGTGGTCTCAAAGGAACCAGTTATTCTTGGTAATTTTATTGTCAGGGAGACGGGAAATATACTATGCAAAAAGGATAGGTGGACCAGGACCGGAGTATGTCTGTCAGGGGGCAAGAGTTGATGACGTTGTAGAGTAGATATCATATTTTAAGGGCATAAAAGGTGATATTGTTGTACACGTTGGAACTAATGACATTAAGAATAAGAGATCTGCAGATTTACTCAACAAATACAGGTCAATGTTAAAAAAAATCGCGACTTAGGGTTGAATGTGATAGTATCTGCAATTCTGCCCAGACACGATCGGAGGTTGAACATGATGAGAGCCTTGTCAATCAATTCGGCCTTGGAGAGATTGTGCAAAACTCAAGGGGTATATTTTTTTTCAGCCGGGCCTGTGCCTGTTGACAGGAGAGACTGCTTCTACAAGGATGGGTACACTTAAACAGAAAGAGTGCAAGAATATTTGCTGATGTTATCGAGGCAGTGTTAGGTGGGTCGGAAAACTGCTAGGTTGTGGGGGATACACAGACTAAGATGTTAACAGTGGCCGCAGGCAGAGGCAACAGTGATTCTTGCGCTGCTTCTATTGGAATGAGCAGAAGCATGGAATGCAAGGTAATGGAGATTTTCAGGACTGTTTGGAGTCATAGTGGAACAAATAAATACTTGGGCTGTGTTAGGGTAACTACGAGTAGAAACAGGTGCATGTATACTTGCATGTACACCAATGCTAGGAGTATAGTCAATAAATTTGATGATGGTAGTCAAGACATCAAAGGCATATATTGCTGGGATATCAGAGACGTGGTGTCACACAGACATAAGCAATGCAGAACTGGCATTTTGGGAGTACAATGTGTACAAAAAGGATAAACAGGATAAGAAGGGAGGAGGGGTTATGCTATTAGTGAAGAAACACATAAAATCCAAGGACGTGAAGCCGGTCGACATCGCTGGACAGTGCAGTGTCGAGTCAGTTTAGTGTGACATGATCATTGGGAGATCAAAATTGAGAGTAGGAGTGTGCTATAGGCCTAATGACTCTGATGAGTATAATAAGAAACTGTACAGGGAAATAGAGTGGGCCAGTAAATCAGAGAGTCTTATAATGGGGGATTTTAATTTCCCCGATATTAACTGGAATTTGGGGATTGGTCACTCACACACTAGCAAGGTTTTTGGGGATTTATTGGATGATTGTTTTCTACATCAGCATGTTCGGGAGGCAACTAGAGGGAGTAATACTCTTGATTTGATTATCAGTAGTGATTCTTCATGCATTAAGAATCTGCAGATAAAGGAACCACTAGGCGGCAGTGATCACAGTGTGCTGAAGTGGGATTTACACAAAGAGGTAACTCCCATCAGTGGTAAAGGGAAGGGTTTTTCCTTACGTAAAGGCGACTACGATGGTCTGAGACAGTATTTAAATTCTATACGGTGGGACCAACTGATAATGTTACCAGCAGGAAATTCAAAATGGGAAGCATTCAAAGAACTTATCTTGGAAGCTACTAGGCTTTACATACCAACTAAGAAATATTGTTCAAGGTTTAGGCCTAAATGGATGTCAGATGAACTAATGAGGCATATGGCAGAGAAGAAAAAATGCATGGGATACATATAAATTAACATGTGACACAGACGCCTATGATAGATATAAGTTGATTTGTAACCATGTTACAAAGGAGGTTATGCAGGCGAAGGCAGATAACGAGAAATCTTTGGCAAAGGATGCAAAGAAAAACATCAAAGAGTTCTTTACTTATGTAAACTCTAGAAGGAAGGGGATGAATCAGATTGGTCCACTTGATATCCATGGTTCAACTGTTGATAATCCTGCTCAGGTAGCTAACAAACTAAATGAATATTTTGCATCGACATCCACACATGAAAAGTTAATCAGCGAGGGTAATGCCAAAGGTGAATTCAGCTCTGGCAGTAACCTAGATAATCTTGTAATAACTGACAGTAAAGTGGAGCAGAAATTGTTGAAGATAAACACAAGAGAGGCACATGGGGTGGATGGGATCTATCCACAGGAGGCAGCAAAGGAAGTAAGCAAACCCTTAGCATAATTATGAGAACTTCTTTGGACTCAGGGGAGGTACCCATAGACTGGAGATGTGCAAATGTGACCCCAATGCACAAAGGAGGATCACAGCCTGACAGTAGTAATTATAGAGCTGTGAGTTTAACTTCTGTTCCAGGAAAATTAATGGAGGTACTGGTTAAAGAAGCGCGGCAGGATCATCTAGACAAGACTTTAGTTATAGCTCGGACACAGCATGGTTTTGTTAAGGGAAAGTCTTGCCTGACCAATTTGATTGGATACTATGATGCAGTCACAAAAGAACTGGATGCATGCAATAACTTTGATATTATATACTTGGATCTTAGAAAGGCTTTTGACACTGTTGCACATGGAAGACTTCTGCACAAATTGGAGCAGTGTGGCATTGGAGGCAAATTGCTGTTATGGATAAAGGGGTGGTTGAGGGGGAGAAGACAGAGTGGTAATCAATTTACACTGCTCATCATGGACTAATGTTATTAGTGGAGTCCCTCAGGGTTCAGTGTTGGGTCCATTATTGTTTTCTGTATTTATAAATAATATCGATGATGGTATATCAAGCTTAATGTCCAAGTTTGCAGACGATACAAAGGTTGGCAGGGTTGTTAAGTACACTACTGATGCTATGCTGCTGCTGCAACAATATCTGTAAAGGTTGAGCAGATAGGCTGAGAGGTGGCAAATGAAGTTTAACATTGACAAATGTAAAGTACTACATATGGGAAACAGCAATCCCAGAACAATGTATGAACTGTGTGGTACTACACTGACAGTGGTAGAGAATGAAAGGGACCTGGGGGTAGTTGTGCAGGCAGATATGAAGTTCTCTGAGCAGTGGAGGCGGGTTGCAAGAGTATCTCATGGTGTCTTGTCAATGATATACAGGAATTTTTCTAGCAGGGATAAGGAGGTGATTATTCCCTTGTATAAGACAATGGTCAGGCCACACCTAGAGTACTGTATACAGGTCTGGAGGCCTCATTTCAAGAAGGATGTAGAGCTGCTGGAACGAGTACAGAGAAGGGCAACAAGATTATTGAATGGAACAAAGGGTTGCTCTTACGAAGAAAGGCTTAAATTTTGTAAATTACAGGGTCTGGAGACTAGGCACCGGCGAGGTGATCTGATAGAGGTGTATAAAACCTTGAATTGCTTGAGCATGCTCAATGCTGATGGGATTCTTCCTCTTGCTCAGAATAATCACCTGAGAGGGCATAAATTCAAATTGAAGAAAGACAGATGTAGGATAGATGTGCGGAAATTTGCTTTTAGCCAGCGGGTAGTTGGTTGGTGGAACAGACTTCCATGCCTTGTTGTGGAAGTTGATAGCCTAAATAAATTTAAGGCTCAGCTGGACAGGTATTTCGAACGAACGGAGGGGTGAAGTGGAAGTGTTTTTTTTTTTTTTTTTTTTTCTGGCTGATGCTGCATAAGCTTGTTTCCTTGCATCAAATGCCTCTACTAATGCTAATTATACTCCAATTTAGAGCCCACACCCTGGAGACAATCTATCACTTCAAGGAATATAATGACACTTGCTCAAATCTTAACAGAACGGGTGGATTCACCGAAAGCCCAAGACTGGATAATAACACCCAGACAAAAACAAAGACGAGTTTCAGATAGGGAACCGTAACTCAGGGCCGCATTTACACAGTCGGATAGTCTTCAGTCTTAAGCAGATTACAAGTTATTATATGTATCGTATAATTATTATAATAAGTACTACATGTATTGTATAATTCAATAACAAGTGTTACCTATAATGTAAAATTGTATATAATATTATTTTCTGTTGCATAATAGAATATGTAGCTACACTTCCTAGTCAATGGCTGTAACCGGGTATCTCATAGGAGAAATAATAATAATAATAATACAATTTTTTTTTTTTTTTACAATACAATTTTATTTATCAAGAGAATTCGTTTACAATAAATGAACTTGTTAAGAAAAGTAAATTTCTTGACAACAAGTTGTAATTCTTCCTTTACAAGTTTTGTACAAATTTGTTATCTTACAGAAAAGACTATGAAGTCACTACACATAGTATATTCCACACTGTAAACAGAGGTAGTTTATCTGCATATCAATTCTAATCTACTGTGTCATTGAGTATCAAGAATTTTCTTATTAGGAATTTTAATTTGGAGATGGGATAACTTCTCCTGAGCCTGAAATCAATGCTAGCCAACAAGTTGTTTATTACATTCATTGTGTGCCTATCTCCATAATTGTGATTCATTGTGTGCCTATAATTGTGATAATGTTCTTTCTTTGATGGACAATTTCTATACTGCCTGTAATATTTATCCCTTTGTACCATTAGTTCTTCTATTTCTTTAGTCATCCAAGGTTTCCTAAGCTTAATCCTGCTACTCCCAGTGTTTGTGTTGTTGGCTGTGTGATTAACTTTTCTCTCGGTATTAAACCTCGAATTGTTTATAATTTGTATTATCTTATTTGAAAAAACATTTACATTTGTTGTGTATGATGCTTGCTCTTGTATTAACAAGTTTCCTATGTTCTGTTTCAGTTTCCCTGTTGATAAATAATTTTTCTTCATAGCATTTGTTAATTTTTTTTCTTCACATGGGTGTTGTTTTGAATACATATCTACTATTAGTATACATGTTCTATGATCTGAAAGTTGATTAATAGTATGTAGGAATTAGCATACTTCAACTTGATATTTGTAATTAGGTGGTCCAAACAAGAGCTGACTGTTCTATTACCCTCCATCCTTTGTTGTCTAGTTATTCCAATTAAGGTATGTTCAAATCCATAATTGTTTAAGATTGCAGAGTATCTGGGTATCACATTATCAGTTCCATCGGCTAGTAAATTAATATTAAAATCTCCTACTAGTATGGTCTTATCTGTTTGTATGTCGTCCCATTGCAAAATAATGTTTTCTAATTCTATTAGGAAGCTGTTTATTGAATCTGACGGTGGCCTGTAAAAAGCACAAATCATGAATGTGTTTTCTGGGTCTTCTCCTAATAATTTGACACAGCAGTTTTCACAAGACTGAGTTAAGTGGTAAACCTGTATTGCCCTAAAGCATGTTCTATAGTATATTATTATTCCTCCACCCTCTTCTCAACTCTCTCAATATATAGACCTTATCATAATCTTGTACGTTATAATTGGAAATTTCATCACTTTTTATGTTAACCTCTGTTAAAACTATACAAGAGATAAATTCTTTCATTGGATTTATATATTTCAAGAAGTTAAACCAATTTTTTCTTAGTGACCTGATATTTAGAGCTACCATAAAGAATTGTTTTTTATCAATTATAAGAGCTTGAATATTTTGATTATTTATAAAATGTAAAGGTGAATTGTAAATCTGTGATTCCTCAACAAGCATACCTGATGTCTTAATTTTACCTTAAATCTAGATTTCTGGAAATTTCAATTATTCACAATAAAAGAGTCTATTTTATAAACTGCAAATCCTCTGAACTCTGAATTCTAATGGCTCTTGAAGATTCATTCTTCTTCACATAAATTTTGCCATGTTTTAGCCATAAAAATTTGTAACTGTGAGTTCTTGTTAGTTGTTTTGTTTCCCAAAACAATTGCTTGAGGTGGGCTGTTAAGTGGTCATTTATGTAGATTGGGCTATTGCTATTGTTCTGATATATGTCTTTTGCTGTTAGTCGGATCTCCTTTGCCTTTCTCATCCATTTTTCCTTTGCCACATGGTTTGAAAACTTCACAATTAGTGATGGCTTGTCTTTTGTTTTCTTACTGTTTGGTATGTAATAGTGTTCTATTTCTTTGTTGTTCTGTAGTTTCAATGCAAGTCCTAGCTGCTCTATAACAAGCTCTAGATCTTGGCCTGCTAATCCAGTTAATCCTACAATTTCTACGTTATTCGCTAACAACTGCTGCTCTATCGAGTCTATCCTTAAGTTAAGTAAGTTGGAATTTTCCTCATTTTGCTTGAATGAGGCTTCCAGCTCCGCAATTCTTTTGCCGATTGCTGTGTTGGAGTCCTGTAGTTTGCTTATGCTTTCTTGTATTCTGTCAAAGGAATCTGAGACAAATGAAATCGATTTCTTTATATCTTCTACTTCTGTCTTCAGGTCTTCCATTTGCTTCTTTATTGGTACTATGTCTTTTAGTAAATCCAGCAAATGGATTTTACTGGATAGCTTTCTCAGCACGTCTTCCATATTAAGGATGTTCGCCTGCTTTTGTGTAGCTTCTAAGTCTTCGTTCACTTCTTTTGGTGAATGCAGCAAGTCGTGAAATTCTTCTGCCGAGTAGGAAATTTCACTTCTTTCTTCCCTCTCTTCTTTCCTGCACAATATACAGCTCCACTGCTGTTTCTTTTGTTTCGCCATTCCTTTATAGGTTGCTTCTTTCAATGAGCATCTGTAATGGTACCCATTGTTGCAGCCATGACATACCACTTCTTGCACGTGCAGCGGTAGGTTGCACTTTTTGCATATATTTTGATTCATTTTTGCAAAACTTTGAAGTAGTCAATACAAGACGTTTCAGATAAAGCGCTTTCACAAAATAAATAACAAAAGAATGAATTTAACAACTTACAACTAGCAAAAATTTCCAATTTTCTCTTGGAGAAAATTGGAACACTAGCCCTCTAGCGGGAATAATGCTATATAATAATAATAATAATAATAATAATAATAATAATAATTAGATAAGGCCTAATGCCCGTCTTATTTAATGGACGGTTTTCCTTATATGAGCTCTCTTTTGCTGATCTTACCAGTCATGTTCCGTCTTTGGACCTTTTCAAGAATCTCGATGTCTTTTTTTAGGTGCGGTATCCATACTTGAACACAGTATATCAAGCATAGTCTTAAAATTGCCTTATGCAGTATGACTGTGACATCCCTCTGCAAGAATGTTCGATAAATCATCGGCAGGACATCATGTCCCACCTCTCCTTGAGGCTTATCTGCACTACCCACAGAATTTCATAACCGACTGTACTATAATTCTAGATCCTTTTCTTCTTGTATACTGTTTTTAATTCAACCACACCAGGTGGGTAAGTTATTTTGGGGTTACTGTTCCTCTAGGGTGAGACCATCTTGCATTTTGCTGCATGAAAACACAACTACCACTCCTGACCATCCCTGAAGAATAGATTTAACTTTCAAATGCGATAGCTAAAGTGTATATAAAATTCAAACTGTAGAATCTTGATTCTGGTTTAGCCAAGTAATTCAATTGACCGAACATACAGTAAAGTAACTGAGGAAGTAAATTAAAGAAAATAATAACAAAGTTAATCCTCGATAGAAGAAATATTTATGGGGGCCTCACAATGGTACAAACATTTTTATGAACTGTATACGTCGGCAGGTGCATATTCACTTTCGGTCATCAATTTATATGCTCACGCCCATTTGTCTATGTTTCATTGAGAAATACAGAATGAATGGCTGGCAACGCCCGCGTTTCCGCTCGTAGTGAAAGAATAGGAAAACAAACGTGGGAGTCAACATCAATCGATGAACAATCGTAGAATTTTGATGAAATACAACTATTAGCATATCGTTCGAGTAGGAAAAACAACCAAGACGTGTAATTTAAAACAAAATGTAAAGGAACACAGCAATTTTTCCAACTCTCATTCACACAATTTCTAAATAAATTGGTCAACAGTTGTCTCTCCTTTACACACATTTTATTTTATTTCTCTTATTCTTTTTCCCACTCATGTATACACACGTCAGATTGCTTTATACTGTACTCTCCCACCTCTCTTCGCAACCCACCACAGATTTCAAATTGTGGTGTTCCGCAATTCGAAATCTGCGGTTGTACAATTTGAGAACCTTTGATATAAAGAAAAATAGAAAAAACAATGTTCATAGTTTTAAAAAGATACTGTATGTCGTATGTCTCAAGTCCGGGTGTATATGCGATGAAGTATATGCTAACAAGCAAGTATACACACACTAAGTGATCACTGAATTATGACCACCCCTATGAAAAGTGAATGCGACCCATTGACCACGTGAGATACGAGACTGCGGAGTTAGTCGTCCTACGTAGCACAGATAAGGTGTCAGTAGTTCGTAGGTAGTAAAATTCCGAGCGTGTGGTAAAAGGAAGATCTTATCGAACTTTGATAAAAGACAGATTGTGGGTGCTCGACGAGCTGGTGCCTCGATTTCCCAAACGGCTGAACTGGTGGGGTGTTCGAGAGCCGCCGTAGTTAAAGTGTACCAAGACTGGCGTCAAAATGGTAAAACAAGGACCCGACGGAAAAACTGCAAAGGTCAGCGAAAGGTTGATGTTAGAGGTGAGCGCCGGGTCCGACGATACGTACAGGCGCAGCACTGTTGAAGAGTTGACTACCCAATACAACATGGGCCAACCTGGAACAATATCTAGCATGGCCATACGTCGCACGCTCGCACGTATGGGCTATACCAGCAGACGACCCTTACGGCATCCTCTCCTAACCAAGGTTCATCGGCGTAAAAGACTCGCCTGGTGCAAAGAGCATGCAAGTTGGACGTTAGAAGACTGGAAGAAGGTGTGCTAGTCGGATGAGTCGCGTTATTTACTCCACACCGTGGATGGTCGTGTACGGATTTGGCATCATCAACATGAGGCTCTTGATCCATCATACACGATATCAAAAGTGCAGGCCGGCGGAGGCGGTTGTATGGTGTGGAGCATGTTTCACTGTCAGGAACTTGGACCCCTGGTGCATGTGGAACAACATATCAGTGGTGTCCGCTGTCGTCAACTGCTTGCTGACGGCTGTACAGCCCTTTATGTTACACTTTTTCCCGAATGGCGATGGCGTTTTCCAAGACGACAATGCGCCGAGCCATCGGGCACTTGTTGTGCAGAAATGGTTTGAGGAACACAGTTCTGACTTCCAGCATATCGATTGGCCTCCGAATTCTCCCGATATCAATCCCATAGCGCACTTGTGGGACATAATGGAAAGGCATATCAGGTGTCTGGATATACCGATCACCTCCATACCTGCATTGCTGACCGCATTACACACAGCTTGGTTGGCCATACCTCCCGAACGCTTCAGACATCTTGTTGAATCAATGCCACGTCGGATAGCTGCTGTACTGAGGGCAAAAGGAGGGTTTACGAAGTATTAGGTAGGTGGTCATAATTCAGTGATCACTCAGTGTAGGTTAAAAGAGGATACTTCAATGCTTGGGTTTCAAAAAAAAAAAAAAAAATACTGTTCTGCTGAGCTGAATATTACAAAAGCATATGAATTTAGGATTTCGAGATTAAAGTAAACTATAAAAACAACTTAGAACTGGCAATTCGATCGCAGTTCAAGACAGTCTGCCAGTGTGTGTGTGTGTGTGTGTACCATGGTGGCTCCAAGGCAGTAGCCCATATCCATCTTTGTTCTCTGTGTTGGTGTAGATACTCTAGGCCACTTTGCCACCAGTGAGCAGCGAACACCTTGGCAGCTGCCGCCTGGTGCCCGGCCCCAGGCAAGATGAAACCGGCCCGGGTGTACTGTCCTATATGTGCACAAAATCCCGCGCCCACCGGAGGTAGTGCAACACCCGTGGGTGCCAGAAATCCCGCTTCCAGGTTGCCCACACCTGGGAGCCAGCAAAAAAAAAAAAAAAAAAAATATATATATATATATATAATAATAAAAGTAAATAAATAAATAAATAAAAAGTGGCAGAGTTACCCATAGTAGTACCACTACATATTTTTAGGTAAACATGGCACTCAATGCTTAAAAATTATAGCAATTTAACATTTATCACTACTTAATTAAGTTTACTCATAATAGTGCATAATAATAATCCAACAAGGCCTGTAGTAGCACCAAAACAAGTATAGCTTTTAATATTACGCCATATACACTATTTATAATATAAACATTTAGTTGTTGCCAAGGCCCAACTCAGGCAAGCACAACGGCAACCATCATAGCGTCTTACGTTTTATGCCATCTCCCAAACTGAAGGATTCTTTACAAGTCCTCACCTCAGAGCCATGTACTTAAACAAATCATAGCTGTAGTTCAATTGTAATTAGTACGTGCTTGCTTCAGTCTCCAAAGCGGATCAGATCTGTCCAACAGATAATAGCCAAGACAGAAAAAGCAGAAAATTCGTTTGTCTCCAGTTTTGTCCAAAACAGCAATGTTGATAGTATTGAGTCGTCGAACGCGTTTCGCCTGAAGTTCACGTCCAAGAAGTCACTTTGAATAGAGTCCTAGTCATACCAGATCTAGAAATCGCACCCGTTGTTTTATACTGTGGTTTTAGGTTAGGTGAGATGTCACAATATGGCAACTATGTCCCAAAGCCGATTTCCATCTATTACTTTAGATTTTCAAGATCTATTAAGTGAATTGCCTAGCAGTTTGAGCTCTCAGCTCTTTCTTCTTGAAAGCCAAGGTGGAAAAAAAATGTAAAATGCCTTAAAATTAGTTTTAGATTCCACAAGTATGTTTACATTATCCCCCGTGAGATCTGGAACTGAGGTTTATAGGTCCAATCTGACCTACGTGGCTGAAATAAAGTAGCCAAAGAATTGTTTAAAAAATAAAGATAATCAGGACGCTATTCTTCAAAACTTTTTTTTGTTTCAGCCACTACAAAATCTGGCCATACTTGTGAACGTCCTGAAATGCGGACTGTAGAGTATGGCTAGCTCTTTCTTACAGTAATCTCAAAATTCCAAATTCGTGTATTTTTGATTCTAAGCTTAGCAGAAAGTTCTTCCTTTAGCAGTACTAAGCTCAGCAGATAATTTACTCATTTATCAATAATAAATTTTATTTTTAAGATGAAAACTCGCTCAGTGAAGGGTTCTCTCCCAAGGATCAAGGTGAAAACCAAAATGGATGACCAACGACCTGAATAGCCGTTCAGGAAATTAAGAGGCCCGCCAGTGACAGAGCATATTTCGCTGTTGTATATTCCCTTTGTGCAAATGTGCTCTCAGGCCGATTTGCAAGTTGTGCAGCCGATAAAAAAAAAATGGAATTAGCTATTCCCTCCACCTCAGATCGTCTAACTAAAGCCTTGATTGAAGAAGACGTTAAAAATTCCTACAATCATAGATAGCAATCGAACAGAGTACTCTCTAAACGAGTGACAAAGTCCTGAACAGTTGTGCGATGTCCAACAGTGTATAAATCCGTAAAGAAACATTTATTATTAATTTTAAGAGAAGTGTTCCAATGGTTCCCTGTTACAGAGATTCTAAGCAGAATCCAAGCGTTGTAAATTCTATAAGCGTCAGATTCAAAATGGGGTAGGGGCGTTCTGGAAGAGCAGCGTTTACGTTCGTTTTTTGTATAACAGTCTTTTCTGATGTGGTAGTTGGAAATATATTGAAGAAGCAGTAAGGCAGAGGCATCTCGTTTATACATTCTTTGTTACCACTGCGCTGATGCACAAAGGAAGTGAAATATATCGGTACACCAGCCTTAATAGACAACTGCTGCATGCAGCGGATATTGCACAATGTTATCCACCGCATATATCGGATCGAAGCTGTTAATGCAAATAAAAAATTCCGTATGGGTGTGTGTTAGAGAGAGATTTGGTATTTTTAACCATGGAAACACTTGAATTTTTAAAAGTTCATACCAGGAGATTTAAAAAAAAATTATATACCGATAAAGAATACAGTAACATTCTTGTCTTTATCTTGCTCTTCCATACAAAAACAAATTTGTGTATGGAAGAGCAAAATACTACATTTGCTCGCTCTGTCCATTACACAACGCCCTTATTACTGCTTCTTCAGGAATGACAGGCTGTGTTTTACCGTTCAGGGTGACCTGTGGTCCCTGGTGACATCATTACCATTAAATTAAAAAGTATACAAGCTAGTTTAGAAAAATACTTAATGAAATTAGACAACCAACCAGAAGGCTATCAATGGTTTAATTATAATTTAAATTCATCAAAATATAATTTAACTTACCTCAGCAGAAGAAGGCAGGTGCACGTTAAACTTTGAGCATAAAACCATGAACGGTTACTGCTTAAACAGAATTACTGCGCTCTATCTCATAAAAAGTTTTCCCCGTTAACATTGGGAACATATCATACAAAATAAGGAAAGTAATCATAGAAAGTATAATCTATTAAATATACTGTTATCAATATTAGATTGAAAATCATTGGTCCATTTGTTCTAAATAAATTCAAACAGCAAAATCTCGAAAAAAGGTTGTGTTGATCTCCATTTCTAAGTGTATGGAGAGTTGGATATGTTGACTTAGAATGCAGCCTAGGTTTTGCATTACACGAAACGTTCCCCAGAATCGAAAGAAAACTAAATATGTAAAAATACCATCACATTAACTTCTGTACAGAATAGAGTACTAATCTTTGCTACAAGTAATGAAGAGGCTAAAGAAATCCCAAATTTAAAAAAAATCAGAAACTCTCCTCAAGGTAATCAAATATTTTCCTTGTAATTGTGTACATTTAAAGGTCAGTCTCGTCACCAATGTGATTTCACCTTAACTGTTTTCTGTTTCCTATAAATCTTTGCTTTTACCGGTCTGTAACGAAATAAAAATAAATTAAGAGAGGAGTGGGGTGGTTCTTAACAAGTGGTGAATAGAATTCAAACATAAGTGGTCTGAAACGTACTATTTAGAATGGTAAAATGAATCACAAAACTTGCATTCGTACATCTTAGAGAGATAGTAACCTTTGTACGGCAGCAATGGACTGACGAACAGAACCCAGAAAACATACATCAGGGGGGAGCAGGACCTTTCTTAAATAATAATAGAAAAGGGTAGGTGTGCCTCTCGAAGGAAACAAACGGACTCGGCAAAAACAGTAATGTGCACAGTGCTTTACATTTCAGGCACGTTCGATCTTTAGATAAAGTACCTCACAGGCTAAAACATTTTATACCATAGTCTACACGTGTCTACTAAAATTTCATCACACGATGTTCAAGTGAAATAGATAGCCAGAAGTGGGATATGTATAGAAGTTCTGTTTTTAAATTGGGGGAGGCACTATTCATTGCCTCCTCTAATCAGAATTGGATCAAAAACCTCTCCAGAGACCAACGGAAATTTTGGTGTTGATCAGACTTTTCTTTCTCGAGTAACGTTTCAATATCTGAAACTAAACATATATCTATGGAAGTGGGGAGGGGAGAACAGTCGAACTGGAATCGATTCAAAACCTTCTAATGACTAACAGAAAATAGGCAAAAAACTTGGAGACGATCTGTCTCTTCCTTAGAGCAATGCTGAAACTTTCGAAAATATTTTCTAATTTATTGTAATAGTTATTGTTCACTATTATTGTTGTATGTTAATATATACACTGCCCTACCATTAATATCCGGACACCCCTCCATGGATGGGGAAACAGGTCCTATGCAAGCAATACGTCACAGAACCTGTTATAATATGCACACTGGGCTTCGAACAGACAATGATACGTACAACAGAATTAACAGACTTCCAACGTGGAATGATAGTAGGATGCTACATAAGCAAGTGTTCTGTACGAGACATCGCAGTCACTCTGGGGATCCCTAGGTCAACGGTTAGTAACGTCATATGCAAATGACGGAGGAATGGGACTGAACTGCCAAAAACGGCCTGGTAAACTCCGAAAACTAACAGAACGGGACAAGAGAATTCTGCGAAGAACTATGCGCGCATATCATAATTTGCCATTGTTTGAAGCATACAAACTCTCCGTGAGAGTATTGGGACTATTGTCAGCACTAGTACAATGCGAAGGACATTCCATGATATGAGTTACAATGGTCGTGCAGCTGTTCACAAGCCATTGATCCCTCAATAAATTCTAGA
Organism: Mastigoproctus giganteus; assembly: GCF_048544385.1. Taxonomy (NCBI): domain Eukaryota; kingdom Metazoa; phylum Arthropoda; class Arachnida; order Uropygi; family Thelyphonidae; genus Mastigoproctus; species Mastigoproctus giganteus. Next base: position 242,327,651 of record NC_143576.1, on the reverse strand, counting down.
TGCTGATTAACATGGTGTAAAGAGCACGAATCCTGGACTGTAGAGCAGTGGAAAATAGTCCTACGGACAGACGAGTCGAGGCTCGCACTCTATAAGTCTGATACCTGGGAGTTAAGATTGATAGACAGTTACGGTTTGTTTCAGACATCAACTACATCACTGAGAAGACTCGTAAATTTGTTGGTATGATTGGCCACGTAACTAGAAAGGAGTGGGGGATAAAAGGCAAGTCATTGAATCTATTTTACGACTGTATCTTCTTGCTAATTGCGAGCTATGGTGCATATGTCTGGCTAGATTGTGCGTTGCAAAAGTCAAATGTTAGGAGAATATTTTCAATTCAACGGACAATGTTGCTACAACTTAGTATGGCCTGTAGGACATTGTCAGATGAGGCCTTGCACATCATAACAGGACGGCTGCCACTGAATCTGATCTTAGTATTATTATTTTATTATTATCATCAGTTTATTTCTCTTAGGAGAACACCCGGTTACAGCTACTGGCTAGAGGGTGAAAATACATATACAACTATGTTACAAAAATACATCTATGTTACAATTATGAAATACATAATATCTGATTTATAACTACATTTTATCTGGAAAATACACTATTTGAGTTATTAATTATTCGCAAATACTTTTACTACTTAACTACTGTAAACTGGTAAGAACGTATTACGTTCTTAGCGTTTTTTCACCAACCTTTCATGGAGTAAAATAAAATTAAAATTAAAATAAAATAAAATAAAACAAAGCAAATCTTGATAACTATATTTACAATAACCTGTATTTACAAAACAAATATACGGATTACAATATTAAAAATATATTAAAACACAAGATTAAAATGCATTAAAATATACTAAGTTAAAAGCGATAAAATCCCGTAGCTTTCAAAGGCTCCAGCCTTCTTCTTCAGCAGTACTCTCTATTATTCAGTACACCTTTAAATATCAGCAGGGTAATGGTAGGCATCACATGTTTCCATTCTCACGTGTTCCGCTCTCTTGCATTGTGGAACCGGAAGTGGCTCGAACGGAAGTCGTACGGAACCGCTCATCCTTTTTTAGGATAATAGTCTCTAAAAGGGGGTGAATCCGTACACCCCTATCTCTATTAATGTTGGTTGTAGAGCTGATCCGCAAACTCTCGAGCCACTTACGGTCCCAGAACCTATGCGCCCGATCGGTAATAGTGGCATCGTCTGGGGAGATCTGGTGTTGCTTCTCCCAAAAATGTTCGGCCACGGCGGACTTGTCATATTCCGCATTTCTTATTGCTTTTTTGTGTTCCCCCAGACGATCTTTGAGACGACGTTTTGTCTCTCCTACATAACATTCCCCACAATCCGGGCATCTAATATTATATACGACCCCACTAGCATCCTCTTTTTGAATGGGGTCCTTAACTTGAGACACAACTGTGCGCAGCCTACGTCCCGGAAGCTGCACACAGCGTGTCTGATATTTTCTTAATACTCTAGTTATATAATCCGTCAAGCCCGGATAATAGGGAATGTATGCAGTAGATACTGGTATAAAAGATTCATCTCTCCTCTGATTTTCATTAATAAATTTATCTATAATCCTCTGGGGGTAACCACATTTAGTAAGATCCGCCGTGACACGTTCATACTCTGCTTTCCTATCATCGGAGTTACTGCAATGTGATTTCGCTCTATTAATTAGCGTTCTTATCACACTGTTCCTATGATGGCTGGTCAGGGCTGAATTATAATGCGTATATTGCCCTTTACACATCGTTTTTCTAAAGACTTTTGTCTTTAACTGCTGGTCTTCCCTACAGACCAACACATCCAGGAACGGCAGAACTCCTCCATCTTCAACTTCCGATGTAAATTGTATGAATTGGGAGAAGCCATTTAAGATATTCAACACATGATCTTCACTCCCCTTCCGAACAAATGTAAACGTATCATCCACATACCTTTGGTAAGAACGTACCGTGATAATTGAAGCATACCTTCTGCTTAAACACACACAAGTGGGAGTTTTACCATATTTACATAAACACAAATATTTACAGCAGCCAAAACAATGTACAGCATATGAAACAACACGAATGACCGTGATACGGCAAAATAAAAATTTTAAAGTTCAATTTTCCAGCAGTCTTCTTCTTCTGTGGGGATTAGAGTTGTGTAGGTAGGTCAATCCTTACACATTGATGAGGTCGGGTTTCCTAAAGCCCAGTGACTTGTGCCTGGCCTAACAAGGTGCTGAAACTGTATCCTCACATCTGTATTTGCAAGTAAGAGTTTCTGAGAACTTCCTTTCTGTAGGATTTGCAAGTGCAGAGCTTTTCAGGATTGATGTTGAGGTTGTTGAATAGCTGTATGGTGTTTGCTGGAAAGAATCTTCCGAGGCTATCCAACTGCGTAAATGCCGCTTTCAGTTGTGGTTCTTTATCTGCAACTCGTCTTGATTTTTCGCCGGGTATTTCTATCCACTCTCGGGCTTTCGGTGCATCCAGTCGTCCCGTTAAAAGCTGAGCGACGGTCATTATGTTCCTTGACGTGATTATTTGTCTCCAGGGAGTGACCTCTAAATTGGAGTATAGTATAGCTCTTGAGATGGTAAAAGGTTTAGCTGAAATTCTGTTCAGCCATCTCAAGAGCCAGTATTCGAGTCCTAGAAAGGCTTTGATACTGCATTCGGGAGCTGAAGACCAGATCTGTGCCGCGTATAGGGGAATAGGAGTAACACATCTGTTGATGTATTGCTTCATCAGACCGGGGTCTCTAATACCGGTGAGCTCTTGCCTGGTTGCCCAAAGCGCCGCGTATGTTTTGTTGCGGATGTATGTGAAGTGCGGGCGAAAGGATAGGCCTTCAGCCCACTTGAGACCAAGATCAACGTGTGTCTGTGCCTTTTGGACGAGGATGCCGTTCACAAATATTTCCATTTTGTTTGGCTTTATTTTATTTGTGAAAGTCATATGTGCCGTCTTTTTTCCATTCAACTGCAGCCCGATACAATCTAGGTACTCTTGAAGTTCTTTTATTTTAGTATTAGCCACTTGGTTGTGGTAGTCAGCTGATTTCTGATCTCCTGAGGTAATAAAAAATTTTATATCATCGGCGTATGTGATGAAGTGCTTCTTGTTCTGGGCTAAGAAGGGTTCAAGGGCTATGGCAAAAAGTGTGGCAGACAAAACTCCGCCTTGCGGGACCCCTTTATCCACCTCATACATTGCGCACATGTTTTCGTTTGTCACCGCAATTTGTCTTCGCCGAAGAGTGCTCTTTAATAAATGGAGGACATTTCCTGCAATGTGAAAGTAGTCCCGCAGAATGACTATGAGAGCTGGGATGGATATGTTATCATAGGCGGATGCCACATCTAAAAAGACTACGTCCACCTGCTGCTTGCTGTTTAGTGCTTGTTGGATCCTTAGCAGTGTCCCCATGAGGTTGGTGATGGTCGATCTCTGTGGAAGTACTGAGTGCAGGTATTCTGGCCTGTGCTTGAAGCAATGCTCGATAATGGTGTGCAGGATTGTTTTTTCAAAGATTTTTTGCAGAGAGCATCCGATAGCGATTGGTCTGAAGTCTTTTACAGATTTTGGATTTTTTATTTTGGGGATAGGTTTTACAAAGTAGCTTTTCCACAGCGTCGGGAAGCTCTCCTCCATCAAAATCCTCTGGAAAATGTGTAGTAGTACATCGATGATGTAACAGCTACAGATTTTGATCATAAATAGTGGGAAATTATCTGGCCCAATCGTTGCTTTATTTGGGAGGCTGTTGATTGCACTTTTTAGGTTGTCTCTGCTAATACTGATTTCCTTTAGATGTTCATTGTTAGTGACAATCCGATTACTATTGTTAGATTCCTTAAACCCCTTGATTACATCTTGTATCCTGGTACTGTTTGCTTCGCTGTCAATTTGGTTTTCCTTGAGGGGTGTTTCGAAAGTGGCTTCGGTCCATTCCTTAAAGGATGTCTCAGTCATGTTATGCGCGAGGCTTTTTTTGCTGACAATTCTTTTACCTTTTTTTAGTTTTGCTTTAGCCATATCTATGTGTGCCCGTTTCTTCTCCTTCATGAAGCGTGCTCTTTCATGTTTGTACAGGGTGTGGTCCTCTGGATGCCCAGTTCTTTTCCATTTCCTGAACAATGTTTGCTTATTTTTGAAGATTACTTTCAACTGTGAGTTGAACCAGGGCTTTGCCCTGTCTGATACTTTTATTTCCTTCGATGCTCCTTCTTCAGCCATATGCATGAGTGATTGTGAGAGCGCTGATAAGGCGTCATCAGTGCCCATATTCAAGTCAATGTGCTTCTATCTGCGGCGTAGACAGCCATACGAGCGGATATCAATTGAAATTCATTGTAACGATGGTTATAATGAGGAGAGGAAACGATTGTGGACTCTTCTTATGAATCGGGGGCAAAATAGATGGACCAATTGCACCAAGTGTTTAATAACCAAAAAGTTTCTTCCAGGCATCAAACAGTTTGGGAAGGGCATGCCGTGTTGGTTTCAACCAAACCTATATTCAGCGTTCCTGCTTACAGGACACGGGTCCTTCTTTGGAAAATTAAACGATTTAGGTATTTCACCACGTTAATTGTGTATTTGTGGAGAAAGAGAAGACTGTACATCTTCTGTATTAGGTGCCATGAATACCACAATCTACGAGAGGAATTGATTGATGGAACACCCAGCGTGTAAATACTGACTTCTGGATGTGAGGCCCTTCTACTGAAGATAAGGGCAGACTTTGGTGCTTTCCAATCTTTTGCTGTACAAGTTTTCAATATATGACGAGTCCTGCTGCAAATGAAGCAGGAACAATGATAATAAAATTAGCTATGTACCTGCACGGCACATCGAATTTTCTTGAGTGAAACGGACGGATGCAGGACATTTCAGTTTTTCGTGAATGAAACTGATACATGTAGAATGTTTCTGTCAACTACGGCAACCAAAACGGAAGAGGTGATATGGCCACAGGTGACACTCGTTGTCAAACTCGCAATTCTATTGTATCCTTGATGGAGGTGAAAATCAAATATCCTCTTCAGCAGGAGGTGAGTGTTTCTTCCTTAAAACGTGAACCATGCAACATCATATTGAAAACAATTTCCATCATGCCGTGAACAGCTCCTATAACCTTTTCTTGAATGATCCCTGCTGCATGAGTAGATCCTCCGGCTAAATCATACTGAAATTGTAATTACAAGGTATCACCAGTTCCTACAACTGATTTCCTAAGGTGAGTTGCTTCATTTGGCGATTTTAGATTACAGCAAGGCGGTTCTTTTTGCCGCGAACAACAGCTGTACAATGCGGTTCCTGATATTGCAGGAATGAGCTTTGGCAGCTCAGATAATCACTAATGATTCAAGAGGACTAGTACAAAAGGCCAATTCATCCCTAGTTAAACCACATTTCATCACTGAGTGCTCTTTCAAGGCAGAGTATTCGAGGACAGGTGCTTCCCTGGGTGGTCTTTCAAGTTTGAGTACTCAATGAGGATAGGTGCTTCAGGCTGTGCATTTCATCACTGATTGTTCTTTTAAGTCGGTGTACTCGACGAGTCCATTGGAAACGTCAACCTCTAACTAAGCATATTTCAACACTTATGAAGATGGCGCATTTGCAACAGATCTGTGTTCATCTTCTGACTACAATTTAATGATGAGAATACTTGCCAGATCTGACTGCAATTTACTTTGGAGAATACTTCCATGGTGTGGAATTCAGCTTTCTGGGTTATATTTCATTTATTAAAAATACTTTTTTTCTCAGACATTGCATTGAAATTGTATGCACTGACGGCAATTTTGCACCAGCTACTTTCCGTAGCAAGGACTCAAAATTCATTTTATATGAACTGCAGCGCTTCAATGTCTTATAATGGTGAGGGAACATGAAGCGGAGAACTTCAATATCTTGTAATGGAGCGGGAATTAGTGCTGTAAGTCTGTAAATATCTATACAGTATTGTGATTAGTGACGGGGATGCCAGGAAAGCTGGCCCAGACCACTTAGTACAATAAATAAATAAATTTTAAAAAATCTACCAGTCTGATGGCCGTTCCTGGGTATGGCGAATACCAGGGGAACAGTTCGTTTCTGATTGTAACCTCCCAACAATGAAGTTCGTGGAGACTGTGTCATAGTATGGGCTGCTTTTCAAGATTTGGTTTGGCCCATTAGGCGTTATCGACAAAACCATGAATACCAGGACATCCTGGACAATTATGCACTTCCAACATTATGGTAATACATCGGGGAAGTCCCATACCTGTATCAGCAAGACAACGCACCATGTCATATTGCTCAGGTGATAACAGAGCGGTTTGAGGACATGGGTGTGGAAAAGTTGGATTGGCCAGCCTTGTCTTGTTCAGCCAGAGTCTTGTTCTGAACCCTATCGAACATCTTCCGGATGTATTGGATCGTCGGGTACGTGCACGTTGAGATCGCCCAAAGAACGAGGCCGAACTGGTGGCTGCGTTAAAGGCTGAGTGGAGGAACATATCACCTGATATTTATAAAAAGCTCGTTGAGAGTATGCCGTGAAGATTGAAGGCCATAAAAGCAAAAGGTTTCAGCACAAAATATTAAATGACACAATAAAAGCTCTTTTTTTTTTGTCTGAAGGCAGGTGCCCCGGATATTAATGGTAGATCAGTGTATATATATATATATATATACTATATATATATATATATATATATATATATATATATATAGACAAAAAGGTAAATATCAGTATATTTATGTATATGGTAGGGGAGTTGAGCTGTCAGGTGTAATAACCATAGAAGAATAGGGAGAACCTGTAAGTACAAAATCAATTTACCTGAAATAAAAATAAAATTCAATTAATAATTATTGTAGGCACCTAACGCTGTGGGTCCTAGGACTTTAACTACTTCAACAAAGGGTCGGCAGCTAAAATCGTAGGAGCCACGGCAATAGGCCCAGGTCTCTGTTTCTGTTATGACGTACACGTAAACGGTATACATCACAGCCGACCCGACAGAGACCAGAAGGAAGAATAAAAAACTATAAAATAAAAATAATAATGATATATAAAATACTGTGGAAAGAGAAGAATGAAATGTAAACTCAAAAAAATCTGAGAGATGGGACAAAACAAGAAAACTTACTGTCTGTATGGACCGGCAGACAGTGAAAGTCAATTGAAGGAGAGAGCTGAGTGTTTACTTGCGGTATATATATGTGTCAGATGAAGTAGCCCCGTGTGGGGGGGGAGGGGAGGTGTGAAATCGTAAACTGGAACTGTACCCGTGTGATGGGGAAGTGAGCAATTAAACAGATGAGGCAAAAAGTCAGCAGAGGGAGAAACAAAATCTTACAAAGTAGAGTGGAAAAGACACTAAACTCTGTAATAGAAGAAACAAGTAGCATCTCGATATTGCTTTAGGCCTTTGTCTCCTACGATTTTCGTTGCCGACCCTTTGTTGAAGTACAGTAGTTAAAGTCCTAGGACCCACAGCGTTAGGTGCCTACAATAATTATTAATTGCATTTTATTTTTATTTCAGGTAAATTGATTTCGTGCTTACAGGTTCTCCTTATTCTTCCATGGTTATTACACCCGATAGCTCAACTCCCCTACCATATACACAAATATACTGATATTTACCTTTTTGTCTATTATTCATTATGGTTGCCAGTCCTTTCTGCGTTTACTCGGATCCATAACCTAGTCTTATATACATTTTATAAATTTTGCATTAACTCTAACAGCTCATTCCTGTTTGATAAGACTTTCGTAATTTCATTGCATCTTTATCATATATATACTATGCATGTTTTGTTACAATAAGAGATATGCTTCTATTTCACGTATAGAGATAACTCAAAATATTTTTTAAAAAAACGAATTATTATTGGTCAAAATTTAATGAAATTTCGAATAGTGCCACAAATCTTTTTAAAAGATCCAAATATAAAATTTTACGAAAACTCGTCCACTGATAATGTCTAGTTTAGAAGTTCTCAAACTTTTACACCTTGCACCTTCCTTAATTAAAATATTTCATAAAATTTACGCTCCTCTTCCAGAACAAATGCAGATAAACAGACATGACATAAAATTTAGCTATGAGTATGCATACCTTTATAAATTAATATGTAATTAAACACGTTTAATTTCAAATATTGAAATAAAATATGGTTCATAGTGGAGGAATTGGATAGTCTGTCTATATTTTTACAAAAAAGTGCTTCATAAAAACAACACGTCCCCCCAGTAAACCAAGTGATCCCTAAGGGGGGTGCTCTCCACGCTTTGGTAATCTCTAGTCTATTTGTTACTTGCGGATAATAGTGTGAACGCACGCCTAAAAACAAGTAGACAAAGTAGCACAAAAAGCTCTCAGCTCTGACTGAAAGGTCGCTAAGGACTCAGAGACAAGGCAAGGGTTACTAAGCTGGAAGGAGATATATAATGGATTTTGAAATGATGAGTTGTGGGTAACGAAAGAGAATTATCTTTTTTGGAAATAGAATTATCAAAAGTTAAAGTGCACAGACATGTGTAATGAGATTGACTTAAGAGTGGAGCTACTGACACGCTGTGATAGCCACCACACTACCCAATATCGTAGTTCGTGATTGTCTCGGCAAAGCAGTGTAAGATTTGAAAATCTTACAAAAATAAATTTTTTTATAAAGACTTTGGAAGTTAGTTTTCCTTTGGATTCTTGCCGTTAGTAGGATAATATGCTAATGTCCGCAGTTTCATTAACAAGAATTATTCAGTAAGAATTATAAAATTAGTGTGTAGTAGTAATGAAAAACAGAGCCATTAGCATAACTTCCGTTGTAAGCAGGGAATAGACGGTGAATACTACGGCAAAAGCAGCAAGTGATTTTGCGAAACAAACAAGTTAATGTTTATGCAAGGTCAATATAGTAGGGCAATTTACTTCAGTCGCAGACCGGAAGTCGGTTCTTAAACGCACTAAGTTGAGATTTTGGCGGTGTGAGTTAAAATGGTTTAGGAGGACACAAAGTGGTGATTTTTTTTGTCGGTGTGAGGGAAATGGTTTAGGAGCACATAGTTGAGGTTTTTTTAGTCGGGGCTAGTAAGAATGGTTTAGTCAGACACATAGTTTAGATTTTGGTCGGTGCTAGTAAGAATGGGTTAGTCATTGTGAAAGTCAGAGTTCTTTTTTTGAGTGGAACATAGTCAATGTTGGCTCTTTGGAAAAGTCTAGGAGTTGGGAAGAAATATGTGAAAGATAAAACACAAGAAAAGGGTGAAAAGGGTGAAATCAAATCTGCCGTTAAAGACCAAGATTCCTGAAATCTTGGAAAGCAAAGAGCTGGAATCGGATGGAATCCGAACCCCGATCGACATGATAGTAGCCATTCCAGAACAGGAGAAATGCATCAAGCGGGCTGAATAAAATGGAACCGAAACCTACCTGGCAGCCCTACTACCAGTGCCTAATTCTTCAAGAATAGTAAGACGCCGCCCCAGATAGTGAAGATAAGCTGTACCTGATAGGAAGGATGAAAGATGACGCCCCACCGAGTTCTACAAGTAAGTCGCTAGTTTGTAGTACATAGTATCTTCACACACACCAAGAACTGTAGAAACCCAGTAAATTGGTCAGCAGGACTTTAGAAATACCTAATGGTAAAGATAGTTTAGGGAAGAATCAGGAAGGAAGAACATTAAAAAGAGGGAAATTTATTAGATATAAGATATTTAGAATGTTGGATATATGATAACGTAGAAAGGGATAGAATGGAATTGATGTTAATCATTAATTGTTTCTTATGTTGGTATTTAAATGAAGCAGTATTAAACATATGTAGAAAGGGATAGAATGGAATTGAGATTTTTACTAATCGTATTTAATTGATGCAGCACTAAGTATATGTAGAAAGGAATGGAATGGAATTGATATTTCTTGTTTAACTGATGCAGTATTAAACATGTAGAAAGGGATAGAATGGAATTGATATTTTTTTACTAATGGTATTTAATTGATGCAGTATTAAGTATTTCTAGAATAGAATGGGATTGATATTAGCTTGTTAATGATTTTTACTAATGTATGAATATGATATATATATATATATATATATATATATATATATATATACACACATGTAGGTGAGTCCAAATCATGTTGTCATATGTATGAATTCAATTATTCTTTGGTTTAATTATGCTCATGTAAATATGCCTAATAAACTGATTTTTTTATATACAACATTTGTGTGTTTTTTGTTGTTCTGAGTACAAACCTATCCAAAGGGAATTAAACACATTAAGGAGCTTTCCCCTTGAGCTTAGAATTTTCTGTGAAGTAATAGTCAGATGCGCAAGTGGGGAGTTGTATTATAAAGGGGATATATTTAAATAGGGGAATAAATTAAAATAATATAAAATATATATAATCATCAATACATCCCCCCCACAGCAGTATTAGGAAACCGCTCCTACAGCCATGCGAAGCCTAAGAACAGTCGCTACAGGTGCCTCATTGCGTGCTGAGACCGTTTTGTACAATGATTTCACCGTCAACAACTAAACACGGCTCCTGTGGATAACTCGCAGCGAGTACAGAGAAGACGTACAGAAAAAGTTCCGTCGACATATGGAAATACTGGGTCACTTCACTGCAGCGAACAGTGCGAAAACAGATGTATGCAAAGTAGGAACAGGCCTAAAAGTGTGTCGGTAATGGCAGAGATGTCACTAACAGCAGAATGAGTCTCGGTAAGATGTTTACTGTCTTGTAAAGAGGCTCACTCGTCGTCGGATACTATATCAGCTGTTTATCATACGTGAGACAGCTACACGTCTGAACTTCGCAAAGTAAATATTAACCAATTTAGTGAAAAGATTGAGTGGGATGATGTGGGAGCACATAGTGAGGTAGGCAAAAAAAAAAAAAAAAAAAAAAAAGCTCCACCATGAAAACTTGTCACGCAGCTCACTAAGGACCATAGATGCACTTCTCTACAATCGCATGGAAACCTGGAAAATCGACACTGCACACATTCCTGGTCTATGGGAAAAACTTTTCATGTTCTAGCATGCTAATTAATGTTTCACCACATCGAATAGTGTAAAAATCTGGTCTGAGGACAACTCGTCTGGCTGATCTAAATCTGATCGAACACCTCTGTAATGAAGGATCAAGAGGAGACCAGTATGATCCTCTCCTAAAGATGAAGATCTAACTATTAATCTACATCATTAGAAAGCATGGTAACTTCACTTAACCTGCTATACGAAACAGCTAAAAAGTGCTCCACCACACATCGACAAACAATTGGACCAAATGTGTGCCAATATCTTATTATTTGTTCATTAAAACTTTCGTTTTATCAAATGTGACGGGTCCGAATATTTTAGGTAGGATTAGTTAGGATTTAATATAAGGATCCATCACAGACCTTTCACGAAATATCCAAAAAATAATAAACCGAATTAAATTTAATAAAAAAAAAAACAAAAAAAAAACAAAAAAAAAAAAACAAACAAACTCTTTAAAATCCCTTAATAATATTCAGATATCTGAACTTGTTGCGCTATTTTTTATTTAAACCATATTGATAATAGTGACATAAGAAAAAATAAAATTTATGGGTTTCTTTATATTAAAATAGCAATAATGATGAAACCGAAGTATTTGATATTAACGATGTTCTCATGTAACATTCGTTTCAACTGGAGATTGGGAAACAGTTTTTTATTCCTTCTTTCAACAAATGGCGTATCATATCGACAAAGTCTCATAGTTGCTGCATGTGTTGTTCTGTAATTCAGGCTTCATTCACTTTAAAGCGAAATTCTGAGTTTTATTTTTATTACATATAAAATGGCAATAACACGTCCAAATAGTGAAACCCCGATTATTTGTAACGCGTTAGTAAACACTGCGAAAGTGTTGCATATGAGCGATAGAAGTTATTACGAAAAAGAAACAAATTTTATCCTCGTACAAATCTCGGTTTCTAAACTAGGCCTACAATACTAAAAGTGCATATTTCCTTTTATTCAATTTACATACGTAGTGATGTGGTTTTCCGTTAACTAATAACACGAAACATATAATGAAAAGAAAAATGTGCCTGCTCTTTTGATAGATATGCTAATGCCACATTTTGATATGAAGGTTGACACTGACTATTTCAACTCAATATTCATGTCATGATTCTATTACCGAAAATAATCAGTTTTTCTTAAATAAATCATTTATTTATAAATTGGCTAATCTTCTATTAAGATAATCCATCTGCCTCTCTCTAAGTTACCTAATTGTAATTTCATCTGTTAAAAAATTAATAAATAATTAGCCTACATTTCCTTCAGCATGGGAGTCAGTTTAAATGTACTGCAGTGTAAAATGGCCATTCCAAATAAAAGTATTCTCTCCAAAGGGCTTCTAGACACTCTGCCATGTACTGAAAACTTAGTTTATAGCAGACTGCAAACAAGAATCCTAATCGGATGGAGCGTGGTCATCATCTTGTATCAAAATGGCAAATCGAAATATGAGCAGCCTCAGAATACTTCTCACCCCCATACCCCATACATGATTTTATTCGGACTACAAACAGAAAAGTTATCAGGTGAGACGATGAAATTGTATTCTTAGTTTATGATAACAATCTACTCTTGTACAAACATCTGACTGGAGAAATATGTTTATTCTCAGTTACTCCTGGTTTTTAGCAAATTGTGGAAAGGCGAGTTATTCTCAAGTGTTGGTAGCAAATTACTTATATGGATACCTTTTACGGCATGTATTAGAGAAGCCACTTTCAGAAAAGGCCCTGAGACGAGAATGTTTTTTTATTTAAGTGAGCAATCAATATGTACGTACTCTGATTCATGTAAACTGAAGGAATTATCTCTTACTATGTGTTGGCTCACAACGAAGCAAAAGGCGTTTGAGACGTTCCTATATTTCTGGCATGTTAGTGTATTTGTTTTATTCGAGACACGTTAGCTATATGGGAAAATAGTTGTAGTGCATCTCATTTACAGGTGCTGTTTCGTGCGATGTTGTTTCACTACGGAAGTGCAATACATCCGTCAAAATATCGATTCTGAAAAGAATAAACGTAGTATCAACGTAATATGGATGATAATTCCGAGAAATGTCTAGCGTGGGAGATTTACCAACGTATTATGCATGTAGATTTTGAAGCATTTCAGCGAGCGAGTGCAGTATATGAATATTCATAATCTATGAAAAAATTCTTTCGAACACTGAATAGACAGAAGGATTCATTTTTTTGATATATCTTACCATAAATATGAATATCTAAGAACGTGAACGTGATGGCTATTTTTATGAAGAGAGGCATGGTTAGGTGTGTGCGTATTAAGCGAGAAAGCATATGACAAGGAAGAATATATTAAGTCCATGTATTCTTCGTCATTTTGCCTAAAAACCGCGCAACACTCGCCTGAGACAGACTACAGAATTAAAAATAAGGCATGCTTAGATAAACTTAAGCTTGCTGTATAATAAATATAATCATTCTTTGAGAACTGTAAATTGCACTAATTCAGTTTTTTAACTTCCACTTGAAGACTGTAACAAAAGTTTCCTCAGCACGGACAAAAAAGTCAGCAAAACAAGTTGTCTTGCCTTTTCTATTTGCAGCCCGATTATGTATTGTTTTCTAAATTACTTTGTACCGCTTTTTCGCCTGAAAGTGTAGTCACTCCATCTGTGGACAGCTGATCTTTGAGAAATCATATTCATAATTATAAAAAAAAAACATGAAATAGTGAACACATGGGTTTTTTTTCTTAATTATAACAGAAAAAGGGGGCAGAATTTTTTATATATACCAGTTGAAAAGCCTAAAATTATTCACGCATTACAGATACGAGTACTGTACGTAGGAACCTCGTTGGTAGCACAGTTGCTTGGATCGCCATCCACCCCACATCGGATGGAAAAGATTCGAATTCCATCGATGAGGTGAGGAATTTTTATATTTGACTGTAATACAAATTACAGTCAACCCCCTTTCCCAAATCCCATGGTAAATTACACAACTATGTTTATACGTTTTTTTTTTCCACTTAGTAAATTGCAATGAAAACAGAAGAAACCTTTGTTACAGTTGAAAAACAAATTTCAGTTTAAAGCATAATTCATATTTATTAAATCTTTTTTCATACAGAACTTACAACATGTGGCCTAAAAAGAAGTAGTCAATTCTAATAAAGGGTATATCTCATTTCTAATAGAAGATAATGTATTGAATACATCCTTTGTTAACTTTCATTTGGTAACATCTATACCTAATTTTGACTTCCAGTTTTTATCTGATCCTGATATCTTAATATTTCCATTAAAAGAACCAAATAAAAAATTTTTCTAGGATAATGAATCCAAAATTCGAATTTGGTCTCCAAAGACTTTTCCTTATCGACGTTAGGGTTTTTCCCAATAGCAAACTTCGCATGCTTTGCACATAATTTATGCAATGTTTTGGCTTTTGAGGTCGTTAGCTCTTCTCTTTCCGTGAATCTTCGAAAACATATTATATCATCTTAAACTGGTGTGCAAAACTTAGGGACCAACGTTATTTCTAAAGGTTACGACCTCAAAATCTTTACATAAGGTACTCTTTGCTGATGAGAGTAGATTCAGTCTTAGCAGCAATTCTTGACGTCAGCTAATCTGGCGAGAGGTTGGCACACGGTATGACCCCGCAAGCATCACTGAAAAGGATCAATATGGCGGTCGAGGTGTTCTCATCTGGAGAGGCGTTATCTTGGATGGACGTACAAAACTGCAGATACTGGAAGGCGGTACTGTAAATGTGCTAAGGCTGTTCAAGAGAAGAATGTTGCATATGGTAATTGGCTTGTTTCTAATTCTTCAGTTTCATTTTCTGCTTACACCAAAGCTCGCAACAATTGTAAAGCAGATATTAATCAGTCCAAACTAGAGTTTGAACAGGCTAAGAGTAGAAAACTTGCTTCTTGCCCTAATGGTAGCCGAGCATTCTGGTCTCTTGCCAAAGCTATTGGTCGCAATTTTTGCCCATCTCTGCTCCCACCTCTGTCCAAACCAGATGGTTCTGTTGTCACTTCAGCCAAGGATAAAGCTGACCTGCTAGCATCCCATTTTTCTTCCAGCTCATGTATTAATGATCTTGGTAAAACACCTCCCACCATTCCCAACACGCTCCATTCAATGCCTCCTGTGGCCTTCCGTCAAAAGGATATCAGAAGGATTTTGATGAATCTTGATGCTAAGAAAGCTCGAGGTCCTGGTAGTATTTCTCCACTTGTCCTCAAAACCTGTGCTCCTAAACTGACTCTTATTCTTTGCCGCCTTTTTTAACTTTCTTATTCCAAAGGTGTTTTTCCTTCTGCTTGGAAATTTGCTCATATCCAGCCAGTTCCTAAAAAGGGTGACAAATCCCTCCCATCCAATTATCGTCCCATTGCAATTACTTCTAACCTTTCTAAAGTAATGGAGAAATCAATTAACCGCCAACTCTTAAACTACCTAGAAACCTTCTGTCTGATCAACGATCACCAGTATGGATTCCGTCAGTGTCGATCCACTGGTGATATTCTGGCTTATATTACCCATTTATGGACTAATTCAATGGAAAAGTTCGGTGAAACACAAGTAGTTGCTCTTGACATCTCAAAGGCTTTTGATCGTGTTTGGCATAAAGGTCTTCTAAACAATCTTCCATCTTATAGTTTGACAACTGTTTTTAGTAATTGGTTATCCAGTTTTCTCTCTGATCGCTCGCTGAGAGTGATGGTAGATGGCTCTCTGTCTTCTAACTACTCCACTAATGCCGGTGTCCTCCAAGGTTCAGTTCTTTCCCCCACTCTTTTCCTCTTGTATATTAATGACCTTCTTCCATTGACTGGCAATCCTATCCATAGTTTTGCCAATGATAGCACATTGCATTGCACTTTCCATTTTGAGAAACCTTGTCCTGCTCAATCAGCTTCAACTTCTCAAAACTCTGCTACCAGTTCCTTAAATGCCGATCTTCAGGTAATTCTCAAGTGGGGCAAAGACAACTTAGTTGATTTCAACCCTTCTAAAACTCAGTCTTGTCTTATATCTCGCAAAAAGGATTCTTCTGCTCCTATGCTTATCTTTAGGGACACTCCGATTTCTAGGCAAAATGATATATCTCTTTTGGAGATTACCCTGACTTCTAATCTCTCTTGGCACAAGCACATTACAAATATTGCTTCCTCTGCATCTAAAAAACTTGGTTTTCTCTTTCACTCTCGGCGTTACTTTTCTTCCAAACAGCTGCTCACTCTGTATAAATCGCAAATCCGCCCTGCCACGGAATATTGTTCCCACATCTGGGGTGGTGCCCCCAAAACCTCTTTCAGGCTTCTTGATTCCATTCAGAAGAGGGCAGTTAGGTTAATTAATGATTCATCTCTAACAGAGTCTCTCCACTCGCTTTCTCATAGACGTACTGTTTCTGCTGTATGCCTCTTCTACAGATACTTCCATGGGCACTGTTCTTCTGAATTGGCTTCTATAATTCCCGCTCTCTCTTTCAAAACAGTCCGAACACATGGAAACCAGCCTACATCCATTTACTGTCCAACTTCAAACCCACAGAACCAACTTTTCATCTTCCTCATTTATTCATTCAACTGCCGTTTTCTGGAACAACCTTCCTTCATACGTATTTCCTGAAAATTACAATCTACAGAAGTTCAAGTCCAATGTCAACAAATATCTTCTTTCGTCTTCTCAATCTCCAACCCAAGCACGGTACTAAGTACTATAGGTTCTAATACCTCTCGTGTTTGGGGTTCACATAAAAAAAAAAAAAAAAACCGGTGCACGCTACTGTACTGAGGTAATCTTCCCCATGTGCGTCTGTTTCGAGGTGCCATTGGCCGCGAGTTCGTGTTTATGGATGATAACGGCACACCCCATCGCACTGCAGCTGTTGATATGCTTCTGGAAAATGAGGACATTGTTTGTACGATTGGCCTGCCCGTTTCCCCCGATCGATCTAAATCCTATCGAAGACATATGGGACACTCTGAGGAAACGCCTAGCGGCACGTCCATATCAACCAGAAAATGTTCACCAGCTGAAGATGGCGCTGACAAAGTAATAGACGATGTTACCGCAAGAACGTATCAACAACATCGTTCTAAGTATGGACAGGGGGTCAAAGCCTGCATCGAAATTAGGGGTGGCCATATCTTCTACTCAGGACCACCTCTTCCCTTTGTTCCATCTTTGGCAGTGATGCATTGTGTATCATGGCAGCTGTTTGTTTGTTTGTTTGTTATTTGGTTTTTAGGAGCATTAGCAACTAAGGCCATATTGCTCCGGGGATATGCGGTGGTGATTCCCTGACCTTTCAGCATTCTACGTATTTGGTGGTCACGGGCTCGAACCCCGGTCTAATCAAGAAGCGTGTGCTACGCACTGCTGCTCCTGCTCACCTGGCTACGGAGGCGACATCATGGCAGCCAATGCTATGTTGCCATTTTTGAATAAAGTTCCTCTGTACTGTTGTTGTGTCGGTGTTGTTCCCTTCATCATTTCTCTACCTCACGAGGTTCCTTTGGTATGCTTTTCCCATATCCAGGCCACTCCTATGAGAAGCTACAGGTGAAAACCTGACTGGTCCTTAAATTTTGCACACCAGTGTATAACAAACTTTGTTGTACACCAACTTACCACACTGTTCAGATTAAATAAAAATTTCTTCAAAATCTGAAAGGGTAACAGTGTAAGAATTGTGCATCTTACTTATTTCAATTCAATCCATCTTACTTAATTCAAAAAAGAAGCAATTAGAAATCCTTTGCACTCCCAGAGGTGTAAGGAAAAATCTGATATAATAAACACAAGGATAGTAGTAATTTTCTGTCGACTATTCCTTTGGAACAGTGGACTGCTTTTCCTACTCGATATGACTTCAAAACTATTTTTGTTAGACTTTTCCGGAAACTCAGCGATAAACGTTCTTTCATAACTATTAGACCTACCAATCACATTGTTGAACAAGCAAAATAAACTGCTTTAAAACCAAAAATATTAAGAAATTGGACAATACTTCCATTACTTCCTGAAAATTACAAGTTTTACCATTGCTCCACCATTATTTTCTGTTGATTATTTCTTATTTCCATTATTTCCCATTACATTATTTCCCGTTTCCAAGAAGTTGCCTAAAGCTTTTCGATAATCATCCTATTTCCATTTCTTCTTCTTTGTTAGGAATTTTTTTTTAAATCTGATACCTCCTCTTTAAAAAAAAATTCCAATTAGAGGCATCAGTGCATTATGTATTCCCACGAAGATCAACATATACTGACCTTGCATATGAGTAGCAGTAATCCCAGATTAACGTACCAACTCTGCGGTACTTATGGCAGTGGAAAATGAAAAAGACCTGGGAGTCATTGTGTAGTCAAATATGAAGTTCTATAAGCAGTTCAGATAGGCTGCCAGGAGAGCTCATGGGGCATTCTTAGTAAGAATAGCCTATAAAACACTTCAATTCTGCAAATTGCGGCACGGGTATAAATCAGTATTGAAACATAAGTTGGTAGAGTGAGGTTCATGATATCCTTTCTTACAGTATTAAATCTTATGTTATAAACCAACAAAAGATGTTGCGACTCTCACTCTACCAAGCTATGTTTGTAATCTACACCAGGGCTGCAATTTGTAAGTGACATCTTGTGTAGGGTATTCTTATTAAGAAGTCTTTAGTTCTGAAGTCTTCTTAATTTTCAGAACTGAAATCCTTGGAAAATTGGAGATAAACTGAAGTTTGGAAACTAGAAGATAAAGCACCTTAAAGGGATTTTTCTACCCTAGTCCAGATATCTCCTAGAACGTTATTAATATGTTCCGTCCGATAGGCATGTGTACCTGTGGACTTGTATAGTATCTTATGTAGAGCGGCTCTGGAACGCTAGAACAAGTCCACCCTTGTTCAATGTGGTAATACAGAATTCTGCAAAACGGCCAGAAATGTGTTTATTATGTAATATTTGTGCAGCGTGTGTTGTTGTGTTGTTTAGTGGTTTCTGACCACTTTTCCACTAGAAGGCGATCAGCTGGAAAGCCTACCCAGGGCCCGTTTACACCATGAAGAGATGGGCCACAACTAAGTGTGAATCGTTGTGGACTCCAATTATCCCGTACTGAATGCTCAAAGCGAGTTTCGGATCATTCAAAAAAATAATAATAAAATAGAAAAAAATAAATTAAAAAATAATAAAATTTTAAAACATCTTGTATCCACTGGCGAGGTGCAAGACCAGGGAACCCCCAACCCAGGCATCAGAAAAATCTTGTCTCTAGCACAAGGCTAAAGCTCAGGGGGAAAAATGAAAAGAAAAGGGGGAAAAAAGGTGGAGGTTGTATGGAGAGGGAAAGGGAAAAAGAGAAAAGTTGACCTACGAAAACTGCATTGAGGCGCTTTATCTCCTTTAAAATAATGTTAGCATCAACAAGTTGATTAAACCCGGCTCGCCGCCTTCTCCCTTTCGCTTATATGAATGCTATTAAATATGCCATTAGCTTTACAGAATGCATTATGAATTCGGCGTGATACAGGTTGGAATAGTACCTCTTAGGAAAGTAAGAAAATAGTTATTTCTGGGCACCTTATATTCGAAATTCTTGACAACAGGCTCGTGTAAAAAAGAAAATAGGCCCTCGGCAGTTGCCTAATTTGCGTAGTGGGCAATCTGATCTTGGAAATGATTACTGTTGTCAAAAATTGTAAAAAAAAAGAGAGAGATAATCACGTTAAAAAAATCGTATTCCCAGAAAATGCAGTACTGTCAAAAATTAAGGACGCCCTCAGGAGGCTATGTAGTTTACCTAGTGAACAATCTGGTCCTGGTGTAAATCAGTCATTCAAACATAACAATCAGTTGTAAAATGTTGTGACTGAAAGTATTAATGGTCTCATTTACACCGAACAAACTTCCATAATTTAACGTTCGATTATTTCCAACCACTATTTGTTTCTTCATTCTCAATCTCCGAAAAGAAACCCAGGTGCGCATACGATGAATACATTCTGTTGCATAACTAACTGATGTGTGGCAATGAATACATAGCGAATCTCATTAACAATTTCAGCATATGTGGTGACACATGCAGTTCTCTGAAGTGTTTGTACGGTTGAAAGAACCCCCTACGAGTTTTGTGACGTTATCAATGAGTTCCGTGCAAATAAAATACCCGATACAGCCACAGGAAGATGAGACCGTCAGTCAGCAACAGGAAAGATCACTTCACAAACAAAGCCTCCAGCATCTCAGTTAGAGTTTCTACAGCTTTGAAACGACGCCGAAAGTAAGTCAATGTTAATACCTGCATAGCTAGATAGCAGCTGCTTCTCTCTCTCTCTTTCTCTAATGTATTTTTTCTATTCCGTTTTCCAGAACCGACTTAAAATATACTTTTCACTTTGAGATAGAAACGTGGTAAATATTTGACAAAGTTCTGTATACAGTTCGACGTCAATTTTTTTTATAGTGGCACAGCGTTTTGTGGAAGGCGCCACCGGTGGTTTCCCACACAGCCATGGTACTTTGCGAAGAAATACAGAACCTCTGTAAAAGCCTGAAAAGTGTAATGTCTGATTTGTGTCAGAGTAGTGTTATTTTCTGTTGTTGTGTCTCTGGCTACTTGGCCGCAGGGGCCCTAATGGACCCTACGTTGCCCGCCACCTCCGCTTGGAGGTGAGCCAGGCTTCCCATTATATTCGGATAAAAACAGGGAGGACTGGGGAAGGGGACTAGCCCCAGGGGATTAAAAGCATGGGGCCAGGTTGCCCTATGTGGGAGGAGATCGCACTGAGGGCAGTCGTTCCCTGTGTGTATTCCTACACCAGCCAGACCAGCTGTAGCCGGTGTCAGCATATTCCACACCATGCCACAATAGAAGAATATGACATCAGCAAGGAAGGGGGGTTTCCAAGTAGGTTATCCCCACTGCAGTCCGATTTGGGACTTCGACGTCAGTTATCGCAACTGAAGTTTGATCAGTTTGAATAATTGATTTTGATTCCTATTTTTTTTTTTTTTTTTAATGAACAAAATTCTTTTATTTTGTCGCTATTCAGTACGGGATTAGTACCTATGTCTGAGCTGACCGTGGTTCGAAATTACGTGACCCTTAAATACTGTTAATATTCTCATCAAATAATTAGCTGTAAACTGCTTCTACTAATATAGACATTATGGAATATAAAAAAAAAATTATTATCGCTGTTAGACAGTGTGGTGGGGGGGATAAAATTGAAATGTTTGTTATTAACTGCAATAGGGTGGAACTTCAGTAGGGTGGAAGTGTCCATCCTACTGAAGTCTCAATAGCCCCCAATTCTGCAAATCTGACTGCAATTCGCAGAAAATTCTAGATTGTAGGGTGTGTAAAGTGGGTGTTAGCAGAACATTAAAGACACATTTATTTACAAAATAAGTTATTTTTTGTAAATTTATTTTACAAAATTTACAACCTTTAATGAACATTATATACAGCATTTACATAAAAGAAACAAATAATTACATACAAGCATACCAATTTCCATATATTTGAACCATACTACAGTACACTACACTATCTCTCTCTCATCAACTGTTCTCAATTTACAAATTATTAACATCGGTTTGTATCAGTTGTATCTTATTAAATATGACTCCTCGATGATTACTCAATCATTCTCTTACATTACCAATTTTTATCACTTACATCAGTAAATTCATTTCAGCTCTTATTACACTTTTTGTATATTTGTTTCTAGCCTTTAACACATGAAATGTATTACGACTGTATTACCAAAATGTATTGCAAATGTATTACCTCTTACCTCAATAATATTCGCTATAGATCACCCATTCTACCTTAATTACTCTCTAGTTATCATCTTAGTCATCCCCTTTACCACCCTTACGTTATTTCATTATCATATCATTAACATTCACAAGAAATTGCCTCACCTTAGTAACTAACTTGCCTAATACAACAGGAATGTTCTTTTTTTAAAGGGGCTATTACTCAATTGCTTACAGAGCTAGGTTATGAGTCCTTGAGTTCAGGATTCGAGGAAAAAACAGGAACAGACTTACGTTCCGGATTGGTCGCTACTTCCAATTTCCTTGCATTCAGGCTTCCTTCGTGGCAGACAGTCTTTCTTCCCTTTCTTGGGTACACTGCCTTCCGATGCGGACCAGGCTTTCGTTCTTGCACGTTTACCTTAACCTTAAACTTAACCACCGCCTTCACGGCCTATCACTGCCTCCCGATGCCATACCAGGCTTTCTTTCTCTCAAGTTTTTTTTTTTTTTTTTTTTCTTCTTCATCCTGCTACAAGGTGTGAACTTTGACCACCAAAAAATCTACTTTTTCTTCAACCCGAAACTCACCACTTTTTCTCCAGGCCACACAGAAATCAGATACAGAGTCGACAATTTCTCAAATTACTGCCCCCGAACTTTACTCTTTCCCTCAAATTTGGAACGCCCCCCCCCCCCCCCCGAGGACTCCAACCAATCTCCATACTGTTTAATTTTTCATTCCTTCCTATTTGCTAAAACAACTCACCCCAGCTGTCTCCCTAGCGCACAAACCAACCCTTCTCTAGAAATTTCTTATTTGTTTTCACACGGCAGTATGGCACTTTCATGTTTGCCGGTAACCTCCAAAACACTCATTTTCGTTTTCACACTTTCTTTCTAAATAGGGCCAACTTATCGAAAATTCAGTCATCCACACCGTTCTCTTTTGATAAAAACACTGGACGTCCACTAATTTCTTGTTTACTTTCTAACAGTGGCTTAGATCAAAAGAGACTCTTCGTAATCCCGTTTCATGATGCTATTGTTCTTGCCCTCAGCAACCCTTTCACGCCTGTTCTCAAATGGCACCCTCTTTCTTAGTCATTACGCTGTCTTTGTTTGGTCTCTTGTATTATTTAAATTACTTGTTTACCTTTAGCCGCTATTTTAATTTGCATCTCTAAAACTGTCCATTCCTAAATCCAGTGTTTCTTCAAACTTTAACCTTATTTACATTAAAACTAAATATCCAATCTTAAAACTTACTATCTTTAACTTAATACATTTGCATTAATGCTAATATTCTCACTTTCCATCGCCCTTCCTGGATTTATTTTAGCAAAACAAATATTTCTATTTTAATTTGTAAGATCTACATCTTACAACAGCACCACGTTTATGTATCATGCACTCACTGGCCAAAAAATTAGAAACTTTTATTCATTATCTGATAGGGCCAAATTTTGCCGAATTACAGCCTGTACACGTTGTGGCATGGATTGAACTGTGTCTAAGAGAGTTTGGTTCAAAATTATTTTGGTATGTCCATAATGGCTCGCAACTTAGGCAGGGAAAAGTTCCTTTATCATTCTTAATTATACCCACACAGTTTTCGTGGATGTATATCAGAAACCATCACAAAGTCATATATACAGTTGCATATCATCTCCGTAAACGTAGCAGAACAAGAGCTTGTGGGACGAAGATGCCTGACTGATCCTGGTCCGGTGAATGATTCTTTCATTAAAATTCCTCCATTGTAGCTTTTGCCACGGTTTCAAATGAGAAATCGAAAAGCGTTAAAGTTTTTTCAGAAGTTTAGACGTTCCCAATACGGCCTTATATAGGCCATATATACAGGCCATAATTTTGGAATGTCTAAACTTGTAAAACATTTTCCTCGGTAAACCTGTTAAAATAACAGTGAAACGAATATTATTCGTTTTAAGGTGAAATTAAGTCATCTATTTTAATGTGAAACAACAACGATTTACTTCTTAAAATAAGATGCGCACAATCAAAATCATTGTTTTCCGAATTAAAAACTGCTAACACACGGCTGAGTGAGCAGTAGACTTCAACATAAATAGGTCGTAGACATGTCGTTACTGCCATCTGTGATTGAAACCGTACTAAGCCATATTGAGTAGAGGTACCTTCATTTCGTAATATGTTGAAGAGACGCGGTACATCGGTTGTAAGCGTGAATATTTGCCAACGACAGATTACATATATTTCCTTTATTTAAAAGTTTTAAGTTAAAAGGAACAGATATTTAACTATCAGAGATTGCACATGAGCTGCTGTCCTGTAACAAAAGAAGTCAAAAGTGTTGGGTTAGACAAGTGGCTCTCGCCCTAAATGAA
The DNA here is from genome assembly GCF_048544385.1 of Mastigoproctus giganteus. NCBI lineage: Eukaryota > Metazoa > Arthropoda > Arachnida > Uropygi > Thelyphonidae > Mastigoproctus > Mastigoproctus giganteus. The sequence goes on along the minus strand of NC_143576.1, from coordinate 242,303,449 downwards.
ACGCATAAATTTGAGACAGATATAAATCAAGTATTACCGATGAACAAATTGCGGGCAAACTCAAAAATAATATATGAGAGGATCCAAATTTAATTTATCTCTATTTATGAACAGAAAATTAGTTTCTTTTAGTCGTTTGTAATTCTGTTTGCCGATATGAACCAGTACACCGTTTTAATGGAAACTACTTACTGAAGCAAGCTGTTCTGCACAACATATGAGAAATAACAACCAGAGAATAAAATCAAATAAATTTAGTTCACTTTATTCCACTCAATTTTCGATTATGGAAATGATTCCGCTTCCACGAGGTTGAGCACTCAGCGCTAAGGCCTAGGAATAAAAGCAAGGAACAGACTAATATTCAAATTAGACAAATTTGAACATTATTCTGACTGTGGTTATTATTTGAATAATAACCACAGTCAGCTCTAATTCAAGAATGGTTCCACCACGGTACTGAACCAGAATAACTTATACTGTACGGTGGGGCACTTTATAAATTACAGGTGTCCTCACACGTTTAAGCATGAATAGACATCTAGTCGTGACAGCACACGGGGTCTCCCTTAGGTATGTTAGAACACGATGATACTTGGGGTTGTAATTAGAGGACTTTTCTTTACAGAGCATATGAAATTTTTAAAGAATAAGATTCGCTTATTCTGCCCCAAGTTTGGAGAGTGATTAGAGTCGATTGGGGAATTACAGAATGCTCTCTCAATTTATTGTATAACTGTTTATTCATCCCCATAGTGGCTTATGCTTCTGGAGCTTGGGTATATAGAATCCCATTCGGTTATTCAAAAATATTTGTTGCAAACGCAGCGATTCTCTCTTCTGAATAGAACTCGTGCTTGTCGCATAGTTTCCAATGAAGTTTTTCAAGTGATGGTAGGTAGACTTCCTGTTGATTTGTTGATTATCCTTTCTGGCATGGTGTATTTTGTTAAGAATAATATTAATGTTACAATTTTGGGTATAGCATCTTGCCTTGATGTTAGCAGATTGTATTCCAGAGCTGACCTAACAGTTAAAAAGAAAAGATTTATGAATGATTTATATAATTTGTGGCATTCTAGACGGAATAACAGCCAGAAAGGTAGACAAAGTTTTTGTTTTTGCCAAGAGTAAATATTATAGATGTGACAAGAAAACCTTTGCTCCAATTGGATTGAACGCTGCGTTCCTCATCACTGGACATGTCTTGCTCAAAGATTATGTCAGCTAGGTTTGTCCTTAAGTGTCCTTGTGGTAAAATTGAGCCATCTGATCATATTATGTTCGAATGCAACAATTATATTGACTTGAGATCTTATTTTAAAAAAATCAGTCACAGTTTTAAATCACGATAGTGTATGGATCCTGTTTGCTGACAGAAGACTATTTTCTTATTTTAATGAATACATTTCTAAAGCTTTCAAGAGGAAAATGGTTTTAAGAACAGCTAGATATTAGAGGGCCCGCCTCCTAGTGGCAAGGATAGTAACCCGACCCACTGGATGGATGAGGGCATCTCTTAGCATATGCTTTATTTTCTTTAATTGGGGCCAACTTGCACTCATCTCCTATTTGATTTGATGTTAGTTCGAGTTAATTTTATTTTATTTTAATTACATAACTTCTTTTAGTTGTAATAACTTCTCCTGTTGTCTAATAAAATTTCTGAAATATCCACGGATAGACTTAGGTCTAGGTAGTGATTAATAAAGTGTCGCTTTAAATGGAATACGGTGACGGACTGCCACTGTTTTGGAGAGGTGTGGGTTCAATTCCTATCGACGATGGCGGAATTTCTAAAGCTCTCTTCATTCGAGGCTATAGTTAGCTGATATCGGGTAGAGTGTGCAGCATTTTTCCCTGTGAGCTATTCGGTGATTTTCAGCCGCACAACATACAAAACTAACCCATAAACACAGCTTGGGGACCGTTAATACTAATAATACGTTGATAACAATAGAGCTTATGTGTAAAAATGAGGCTTGAGTGTTTCAATACAGATGAAGGTTAGCACGCAGTGAAAGCAGGCATTCAGGAAGGCGCGTACAGTGCTTCATCAAAGATTTACCATGCTTCTGCATCTAGGAAGAAAGAGGTTACTGTTCTGTTATATAAATCAAGGTGATGAGACTGCATTTGGAATGTTGTGTTGAGCGATGCAGGCTTTATTTAAAAAAAAAAACCTTCTTGAAAGTTTAGAAATACAAATTGAATGAAAGTAGAATTTTAACACCGAGGCACAAATAAAACTATCGTGGAAAACTAATGGAAGGGATGGTCATCGATCACTGGAATAAATTACTGCCCTGAGTCGTTGAGGTGGATAATGTGACGATTAAGCTGCTCCTGGATCGGTAACTTCTATCGGTGGGAATCGCATGATAAGAGTAGATATAAATTGCATAATTTTTTTTTTCGATGCAGCAAAAGCCTATCATCCTTAACCTTTTGAGCTATATACTACTAATAATAATAAGTTTATTTGTCTCTTTGTTGTTACATTTGATGGGAGGCAACAGTAAAAACGAGGGAGAATAAGCCAAAAGCTTTTTAGGGGTGTTCCCATAGAAAAGAGATACAAATAATATAATACTTATGCCGTTCTAAAATTACAGGTATTATGAACAACAACAGATATACCACTAATAAATTATAAAATTATGTATATTAATATTGAACATATTTTGAATAATAATAACACATTCTGAATTGTCATGGCTTAGTGTTTCTATTTTCCCAATGATTTATTTTAGAAGCAAGTCTGCATGCGGGTATGGTATTCCAGTGAGTTTTCTCGATTACTTCTAGAAAAATAACTTTACTAATTAAACCATATAAACAAGATTTAATGCATGATAATAAACCATATCTAATAGATCTCAGATTTCAAACATGTTATTCCGTATTTGTTAATTAAACAGAGGCGTTAAATTCTGGGCAATCAACTTTCTTTATGCAAAATTATCCCCTCCTTTTGTTTCAGTTAATACTGTAATAATTCAAGTGCCTTCCTACCAGTCAACCTCTCGTTGTCCGTACTCATAGTAAACATGCCAGTTCTAACGATTGATTATTCTTGTCAAGAAGACGAAATCGAGTGACAAAAAAACTAATATACAATCTCATCAATGCCTGCTAAAGCAAGACATGTTTCTGAAATTTATATTATTATTCTAATTAATAAATTTTCTTCAGCTTATTCTCTGAATTAGTCATTTGTTTGTTAGACAAACAATGATAATTGGCCAAAAGCACACTGTAAAACACTTGCTCAATCTACCTTCAAAATGAGTGAGGTTTGTTAGAGAAACATGCTCCAGTCATGCTCCAGTTCTCAGCTGGTGTGCGAAGTTTATAAACCACTTGGTTACAGGTTGTGGTGAAATAATTGTGCCTTTTTTGGAGTCCCTTTGCGGGAATAATAACCACAGTCAGCTCTAATTCAAGAATGGATGCAAATGATAAACTTAGCTTTAGAAGCCTATTTAGTTAAACCCCATCGCGAATACTGCATACTAAAGACTGTGCACCTGTTTTTGCCAACTTCCACAGGGATTCTGAGGTATCTGTGAATAAATAACCAGTACCGGCAGCAATAACTCTAGGTCTAAGGAAATTAAATTTCATGTAGTCATCGATATATTAAAGCTAGTGGAAGCTAGATATACAGTACTTGTAAAAATGCATTTCTGAAAATATTTGAAAAACGCAAAAGAAGATAAATGTTACAGTTCTTTCTAAATTATGTGCAGTAAAACCTGGCTTTCGTGAGGATATGGAGATAAGGCTGTCTGTTAAAACCAATTGTTCGTTAAACTCGCAATAAGTACATATAATCGCCGAAGTTGCCATAAGTTTTGTAATATAAAATCAAAATCATTAAATATTGTAGTTTACTGCACTTACCAGTTTTGGGGAGTAGAACTTGAAATTTTACCGAGCTGTGACTAAAACTTATTCAGGACTGAATCTGAAAAGTTCTAGAGAATCCTCTCTGGAGGGTCAATTAACTCTCTACTGATGTGTGGCCCACCCGATAGGCTGACGAGATGATGTTGATGATGACGATGAAGATTATGGCTCCATGGCACTACATTTTAATAGTGAAAATATTTCAACTTATGCTAAATGCCATCGGACTGGGACAGAAACTTCACTTGGATCCGTATAGACGAAAATCATGGTGTGGACATCAACCATTATTTTCGAAGTCCATTAAACTGAGATCGGTTAAAGCGAGAGTTTTCTGTGTATTTTAAACAAAACATCAGTCCTGCGTACACCTACATTTATTTATCTTTTCATTATAAAGAGCATCACTCACTATACAAGGAAATTTTAAAAAATATATTACAATTGACCCCAGTCTCTCTTATCGTCAGATCAAAATCTTCAAAATACTTAATTTTTGAGAAATTAAAGGGTTCCATTAATTTAGAGAAGAATCCTTAAATAGCAAATTATGGGTGCAGTCGGTGCCTGCTTATATTTCTCTGTCATTATGTAGGAAAAAATATAGATGTGGAAAAGGACGTAGATGTGGTTGCTATGGAGAGTGAAAGTTATGCACGTAATAAATCCCTGTATGAACGCGAGCGAGCACTACACACACAAACTTAGTAGCTAAAATAGGTGAAGGATATTTATTTGCTCTTTAAACACATATTAGAATTAAATAAGAATGGTGTTTCAAATATAAATTTCTTCGTTTGTTCTTTGTAGGTTGAATTCTACTTTATTATCAGGTGGACTGCGCTCTTAGAAATTTAAGCGAGATGAATACTATACGTTGTAAAATAAGGTAAGATTTTGATTCGAACTTTACACCATCATTCGAAAATTTATGCTGTAATTAGATAGATTAAAAAATTCTTAGTAAATGTCATTGACTAAAGCGTACTCTATAAAGCTTCTTTATAAATAAAAAAATACACGTTAAAAATAAAATGAAAAAAGGAGCAGATAAATAAAATTATAATGAATTTCAAAAGGGTCGGGGGAAAAGATAAAAATGGAGAGAGAGAGAGAGAGATCACGTTTATAAAAACAGAAAGTAAACGATCATTTCAAATTTATTTTCTAGAGCATGTCTTCTACTGACCATAGTCATTTTCCTTATGAGACAACTGGCAGCACAAAAGTTATCACAAAGACAAAAAAGAGATGCCGAGGAAATAACTGCCGAAGATGTCGAAGAAGCTTTTGTGTACGCTAAAAATAAACTTGCTGAACTAGACGCAGAAACATGTGAGTCGCAAACCGTAATAACAGATGTTAATATAATTAGATTCATCTTAATTCGCGATGCGTTTTGAATAGGAGAGTTTTATTTCCAAATTCTACACGGTATTGTTTTTTTAAATTATTGCACTTGTAGAAAACCTTAAATTCTCAAATAAAAATACACATACTGTACTTTTTGTGCAATTCAAGGGCTATTTTGTTAGAACAGGATATTCTAATAATTTTACTATAATAACAACCGTATTAAAACACTCCTATTTGAGTTTTTTTTTTCCTTGGGGAATGGGGAAAGGACTTCTCTAGAGAAGTTCTTTCCTTTCTTTGTAAAAATTTGGGGTTAAATAAATATAGATTTTTTTGTTCCTCCTCAAATTTTTAAAGTAAAACATGTCTCCCTGTAGATGCAGGAGGCCCACTCACTAATAAAGCAGCCGAAAGACACCAAATTCTCCAAAAATCGAATCCAACTTCAGGAAATTTGAATGAAATCGCCCATGTGTTCCTGTTTGCAACCGAAAAGTTGCAAGAAAAGTAAGTGGGTAGAGTTTATTTTGGCAAAAAAAAGTTTAATTTTTTTTTTGAAATGTTTATTAACGTTTCCGATATTATTAACCTCCATTGAATTTTCATCACCCTGAATAAGATCACAAATTACGCACATTTTGTTTTGTTTGTTCGTTTGTCTGGATCGTTCAACTGCTTTATGTTTTTTATTTTATTTTAAGGTAACGGTATTCATTGACTCTAGACGAATATACGTCTATACAAAATAAAAGGTATATGAATATAAATGTGCATTCAAAAGACAATCATTGGTCGTTAGGTCTTATTGAGATTAATGGTTCACTTGATAGCAGAAGAACTGAGCAAATTGTGGATGGACACTTGAAGGAATTTGGTTTGAACTTGGATGAGGATATTGTTGCCTGCACCACCGATGGAGCAGCAATGATGATTAAGTTTGGCAAGCAAATTACGCCTAATCATCAACAATGAATAGCCCATTGTATGCATCTGTCAGTTATAGATGTACTTTATGAAAAAACAATCATTTATGGTACCACAGTCTCTGAGTCTCCCAAAGACAATGAAGAAAGTAATGATGATGAAGAAGTTGAAAAAAGATAGCAAGGCATGCTTTATCAAACCGACTTTACCGATGAGCTCATTTATTTCTTAAATCCGATGGCCAATATTGCACAAACTATTAACAAAGTCAGAAAAATTTGCAAGCTTTTTCGAAAATCGCCTACCAAAAATGACATATTACAAAATTTTGTTAAAGCAAAATTTAATGGGAAAGAATATAAACTTATATTAGATTGCAAAACTAGATGGGATAGCACATTCTATATGATTGAGAGATTTTTGAAATTGAAAAATTTCATTCCATATGCTCTATGTGCAGTACTGTCAACTGAAGCTGTGTCTGACGATGACTGGAAAACACTTGAATTGCTACATGAAACTTTGCGACCTGTTGAAATGATTCTGAAGGCTATAACCTCAGAAGATACAGACTTACTTAAAGCAGAGTCTTCAATAGAATTTCTGCTTGCTAAGCTTGATACAGCAGAAAACCCATTTACTTTAAAGTTTCACCAAAGCCTTTTGCAGCGTTACAATGCAAGACGAAATTGCCAACTGTGGCTTTGCTGAGATATCTACACAACCCCAAAAAGTTTAGGAAAGAAGATTCAGATTCAAGAACTTTTGATTTTCCAAGTAAGCAAGTTTTGAAAAAGCGTGCTGAAGAGATTTATCAGAGATTATTTGCAAAACATTCCGAAGGAGTCTTAGCGTTGAATGAAGAAACTGAAAATAAACGAACTGTTCTTTTAGAAGAAAACAAAGACTCGTCTAGTTCCGATGTTGGAGATACACTCATGCGAGAGTATTGTAGTGTAATAAAGAGATTAACTGAAGAGCCTTCAAAATATCCGAGTGAATTGGAAATCAGCAAAGAATTTAAAATTTTGGAGGCAACTAGCAGTATAAATGAAAAGCTGGAGAAAGTTTATAGAGCACTGATGACCATTAAACCAACAAGTGTCCAATCTGACAGAGTGTTTTCGATCACTGGTCTCTTTAACACAAAAATAAGGTCAAGTCTATCAGGAAAAATGCTTAATATACTGTGTTTTTAAAGGATCATTTTCAGAAAAAAGCTGAGCAATAAATAGCAAAGTAATTTCCCCAAGCTGTTTTTTTTCACATTATTTTTATTTATTTATTTATTTATTATTATTATTATTATTATTATTATTATTATTATTATAGTGCTTATTATTTTTTTTTTACTATACAAGAAGATAGTTTTTATTCAAAGGATTTGAATACAATTTGTAATTTTGTATAATCTCAAGCTGGTTACTTTTTTTGGAACATTTTAATTTTTTTATTTTTTTTTACTATAAGAGGTGATAGATTTTGTTTAAAAGATTTGATTACGATTTGTACAATCTACCCAAGATAAAATAAATACCTGTGTTATAAGCTTTTAATTATTTTCCCTAAGTCTGAGAAAATCGGTTTTAAAACCGGTTTTAAGAGTAAACTGCGGTTAAACTCGGTTTTGAAATTTCTCGGTTTTATGCAAGCCCTAGTACCAACCACCGGATTCTTAACTATTTTTATTTTACTATAACTCTAACTCTCTGCTTTGTTTTTTAACTTGTCATCTCTTATTTCTGTTATAAAATGGAATTTCTCAATGGATTAAATTAGCTTCACCGAAGCTGCGTATTCTTATGCAAATTTCTTCTGTTCTATGCAGCAATTACTCTGTTCTTGCAACTTTTATTCTTTGCCATTAGTTCCGTTATGTTAACACTTACAATTCAAATCTTCAAACATTTATAGCTCATATTAACTTCAATATCACACAATATACTAAGTAGTTACTGTCTTAAATTCGCACTATTAATCTAACCTTAACACTTTCTTAAAAAGTGTTCCACTTTCTTAAAAAGTTATAGCTAACCTTAAAGTTAAAAAAAAATTCTATTCTCTATTTACTCTTCAGTTATGAGCAATTATCTATTTTCTGTGAAAATTACTCATTTCTATGTATATTCTGAACTAGTTCATCACAAACGTTCTCGAAGTTCAGCCATGTGTCTCTCATAATTGCATATTAAATCCTAAAAGCATTTCTGCTGGATTTAGCTGCACTTCATCTGCATATTGCATGATGTGTCTGAAACACCTTGCTGATAGATATGCTTCAGACTGTTTGCAATGAAATAGGATTTGCAGCACAACTTTTCCACTTTGAAACATTAGTGATCCACCGCTTCGATAAGGAAATTATAAAATCCTCCAGGACTTGTTACAAATTCTGTCTGAAGGAAAGGCCCATTCGGCCTATAGATGATGGAGTTGGAAATTCATCAGAACTTGAGAAACATATTGATTCTGGATATTTTTCATGTGTCAATAACTGTCTGGAATTAAACGATTAAATATTTCATTTAACGTTGTTTTAGAAAATCTGGAGTGAGCTACTGGGTTCAATTGTTCAGAATTTATAATGAGGAAACTAAGGCTGTGAGGCTCCCGTAGTTTTGTTTTTATTAATTGCGTGTGTGCCATTGTTGTTTTTCTGTTCTGTAGTATGAAAATCTCAAGTTTGTTGGAAAAAACGGTTACAAACTCAATGAAGCAGTTTCAAAAACTCGACCTGTGATTCGACCTGATGAGGTAACAGAGAATTGCATCGATGGATACTGACTAGGACCTGCAAGTAGTGCAACCTTAATCACAAGAGCATCGATTCTTATATGACTATAAGTATCTGAACGATAAATTATGCCATTTAAGATTAAATCGGTTTAGAAGGACAGATTGAGTTGCTTATCTTGTTTGAAAAGAAAGGAAAAATTATTATAATAGTCCAGATAAAATTCCACATGAATTTTTGGGGAAAAAGTCTAAACATTTTAATGCCTCAAATTCTACATTTTTTAAATTGTCCTTTACAACAGGTATTTAACCTTCTGCATTCAAATCTTGTTTTAGCTCCCCTATTAACAAAAAGGATGCTAAAGACAAACTTACCAATTATAGGCCGATCATTGTACTAAACTTCCTGACTCAGATATTGGACTCAATACTCTGTCACAAAATTTCTGCTTTTTTAGACACCTTCTTTTCCCACAACAACACAGTTTGTGAAAAGGAGGATCCAAAACAACTAATTTGCTAACCTTTTGGCAGTATGTCCCTCTGTCCGTGTCCCCTTATGGGTAGCACAGTTGGAAGAATCGCAGTCCTCCCCACACCAGTTGAAAACGACCTGAGTTATGGTACCGTCGATGACGTGAGGAATTTTTATGGGCCTTTTTCACAACGTGGCTAAATTAATCGGTCTCAGGCAATGGTAGCAAGGTTTTTTCTCCCGGAAACTCGGGTTTTTCGTCCAGCAAACAAAAAATCGACTTCAGAACACACGCAATTTACAGATAAGGAGCAATATGGCTTTAGTCGCCGATGCTCCTAAAATCTTACTACAACAGCAATCTCTGTCCATGATGAAGGTCACAGAGTGGACGTAATTTATTTCTGATTTATCCCGTGAATTTGATTGCGTTAACCAGGATTTCTTATACAAAAGTTATATGCTTATGGGCTTAGAAACCCATTACTTTCTTGGATAAAAAAGTTATCTTTACTGTCGTATTTACAGAGTTATAGTTAATAATACTATCTTTGTCTTTCACATTAAGCGTAGGAGTTTCTCAAGGGTTACCCTTATGGCCTATGCTATTTAACATATATATAAATGATTTAGCCTATGCGTCCAATTAAACAGACGTACAATTTTTTTGCTTATGAGGAAGGTAAGCGTGACAAAATTCCGCGTAATGACTTTCTCAGATCCTTATATTTGTAGTCCACACACACTATTTTATTAATTAGGAAACTTTACCTAGAGTAACTTCTTGTAAAGATCTAGGAGTAACTTCCCATCAAAATGTACCTTTGCCAAACGCATAATGGTGTTATTCGAGCCGGCTGCCAATTAACCGGATTATTGAAACGCTTTTCTTTTTACCTTTGGTTCATCCACGCTGTATAATATCCTTTATGCAACTCTGGTGCTGTCTGGACTGGAATTTGCCGCCCTTATTTGGCCACCGCATTCCAGAACATTGATCTCGAAACTTGAAAAAGTCCAGAGGCACGCCATTAAGCAGTTGAGAAGTTAGATGGCAAGATCAGATATTGTAAAGATCGATACGATTAATATTTGGAGAAACGTAATCTCCAGCTTCTATCTAAACGAACAATGATTGATTTTTACATAAACTTCCATTTTTTCCATAAACTTCTCCGCAATAAGGTTTCGTGCTCCAACACATTACAACAGATTAATTTTCATGTACCTGGAAGACTTACAAGAAATAAGACTTTATTATTAAATTCAGAAGAGATTTTGGAAGGCTAAACCTAATAAACACAATTTTAAACATAATACCTTAGATCTAGATCATTTCCTATATCTGATGGCGCACTATGGCCATAGATGCCCATGCACCTAAAAATTTCTCAAACAAACAAACAAACAAACCTACATCTGATTTCTTTTAACTATTATAAATCTGCTTAAAATTGATTAAATCTACATTTTATTCTAGATTTATCTTTTATCCCTAACTCATAATTTCACAGATGTGGCCCACAGAATATCACATAAGTAAATCGAACAAAGTGCATTTTAACTCCCAGCTTTATTCTTAATGGGGCATTTCACTGCAGTGCCCTTTTTCACGTTCTGATGTTTTTACCATTTATCAATCGTAATTTATTTATTAATTGTATTTTAATATTAATGATATTTTATCTTCATTGCGCATTTTGCCATTTTAAGTATACTTTACTTTTGAATCTTATTTGTTTTAACTATTTTGTATTTGTTTAGATTACTTTTGATTGTTTCATGCATGCAGTGTTAAAAGGGTATTGCCCTGTTTTGTACGTAAATAAAATTAAAAAAAAAAAAAAAGATAATTAAAAATTGAATCTGCTATAAAGTCGGGGCTGTACATTTTCAAGACGGTAAAAACGTCTAGAAAACTTCCGGGCAAAAAATAACTCACCTGCTCCTAAGACCAATAAATTGAGTCACGCTTGGAAGTTCTTCATATCGGTGATGGAATTCGACCCCGACATTTACAATGAGGTTAACGTTCAATAAAGCTCTGTTTTATTCTACATTTGAAGATAAGCTATCATAAAATACAGAAAGGTTTCTCCGGGATTAGGACCAGGCGAAATCAGCAGATGTGCCGCCTTTTCTACAAACTAAATTATTCTTAGTTTATTTAAATTACATGTAGGTTTGCAAGGTCTTAAACCGTAGGCTGGCGGTTTTGGTTAGGAATTTTCTTTTTATTATAATTGTGACACGCTCTTCATTCATGCTGACGATACACTGAATAAAGAAGAGCATGAAGTTAAGTAAATGTGTTATATGGCAGTCGTAGTTAGCGAGAAATTGCAAATACAATAAGCCTATCAACCCACCTTATGAAGAAGGTATTAGTCGTGTTATGGTATGGTGTGGTTTCTGGAAGGGCAGAATAATTATCCCATCCTTTTTTTCTTTGAACGCAGTGGCAGGAAAAGTATATCCTGACATATTGCAGAACGAAACTTTTACAGGCATTCCCGATGTGTAGGACAAATATCTGGAATATATTTCCCGCTTTATATCCACTTTTCCTAGCAGGTATCTTGCTGAAAAACATGCCGTGCAAATCCGCTCAGACAACAGCTAAACGAATAGTCTCCTCAGAATTGGATTTGAAGCGAGGATCAATGAACTGGTCTCAACCATAATCCTCTGACATTAAACCCCTAGAGTTTTACTTGCCAGGATATATCCAAAGCGTATGTGGAAAAATAGGCAATATCAAGCATCTTAAAAAACGAACTGTTATTGCATGCCGAGAGATCATACCGAAAATAATTCATATTGTTCTCCAAGACAGAAAAAAAACAAAAAAAATTTCATTACTGTGTTTATTTTACAGTATTTTTAAAAATTCCCTTCATAATGATAATGATATTTAACATTGTAATTCGGATAATGACATTATTATTTATATTTTGTATTATTGGAATTACTTCTTCCAACTGAATTCAACATATGCAACTGATCAGGTATGTTTTCTTTAACTTTATTTGATTTCTGTTTGTAGATATAACGTATCGGCTGATGAAATCAGTGCTGTGGATAACCCTTCGCTATATTCCGGACCCACTGCTAATGAGATTTACCAGGAGTGTGTCGGCCAATTTAATGGAACTTGTGACCCTACGTACCCGTACAGAACAGCAGATGGAAGTTGTAACAATCTGCAGAATCCCACCTGGGGTCAAGCCGGATCATGTTATGTTCGGTTCTTACCAGCAGATTATAATGATGGTGAGTTTCATGTGATTAAGCAATTATTATAGCAAAAATTAAAAGAAATTATTAGGAACCTCTGATTTGAGCTTGATTTTTTTTCCCAGAGAATTTGTTATTACTATGCGAAAAAAGTTTGTACTAAACGTTACCCTACCAAAAGTAATGTAACAGCTCTCTGTGATTGGAGGAAAGTGCATTGGATATAGAATATATGCAAAAAAATTAACTATAAAGGAGAGCAGCACGCCGCGCTAGAAAGAATCAACGGGATAAGACTTTTCCACGACTCATCCTTTTGAAATCAGTTCACTCGTTTTCTGTGACAGGATAAATCGTGAGAATAAGTTAATGGACTTTCAGAGCGGTTTGAAAATGTTAGGCGTGTTTAGCCGATGTCTGTCGATGTCGAGGCCACCGTAGCCTAGAGGTCAGGCGCGTGGGTGCATAAGTACACGTGCCTTGAGTGACCGGGGTTCAAGCCCGTGACAGCTGAATAAGGTGCTGTTTCTTGTATTCTGTCTATCTTGTGAACTCCTACCGTTTGGTCGTCCCGGAATATAAACAGAAAATTTATTTATTATGATATTGAGCATTGGCTAAATATCAGTGGTATGAAAAATCTTAGAGGTAATGATTAAACGTTCAATCCAGGGACATAGAAATCGCATTCTGAAGAACATACATGGTTTTGTTAAGGGAAAATCATGTTTAACTACTCTAGTAAATAAACTATTTTGACACAGTTACTCATGAGCTGGATGTAGAGAACAATTTCGACACAGTTTATTTCAGTTTATTTGGAATTTAGCAAAGCATTTGACTTAGTCCCTCATGGTAGGTTACTGTATAATTTGGAACATGTTGGGATTACTGGAAAGGTTCTAAGATGGCTGCATGGCAGAAGGCAAAGAGTTGTGGTAAATGGGTATTCTTCAGATTGGTGTAACGCCAGAAGTGAGGTCCCCCAAAGATTGCTTCTTGGACCAGTTGTTTCTGATCCTCATAAACGACGTCGAACGAAGGGATAGAAGGCATGATGTCAAAATTTGCAGATGACGTAAGGATTAGTAGGATCGTTAATGATCAGTACCAAGCAGCGCTCCTTCAGGATGACCTGAACAGACTTTAAGAATGGTCAGAAAAGTGGCAGCTAAGGTCTGCAAGCAAGGTATTACACTTGGAGAACAGCAGCCCAAAATAAATTATACACTTGGTGGAACTGAATTAAAGCCAGAGGGATCTGGAAAATTACGATACAGGCGGAAATGAAGTTTTCTGAGCAGTGTAAAGAGGCAGCCAGAAAGCCCATGGTGTCCTATTGATAATTCATCGAACATTATCCTATAGAGATAGTGAGGTCATAATTCCATTGCATGAGGCAATTGTAAGACTCTATTTGAAATACCATTTCCAAGTATGGAGACATCTCAAAAAAGACCGGGCTTCTTTAAAGGGTCCAAAGGCTAGCAGCTCACATCGTGAGATCGGCAGAAGAACTACCGTTCGAGGAAAGATTCCGATTATGTGGGCTATATTGTAGGAAGTATTCTTTTAGGCAGCGAGTCGTTGATTACTGAAACAAATTGCCTTCGCAGGTAGTTGAAGCGGATAGCTTGAAGAAATTCAAAGATCAACTGGACAGTTACTTTCATGAGGAGGTAAGTGCATAATTGGTTGTTTTCTATCTTTGTTTTTTTTTTTTTTTTTGTCCGGTGCATCAAATGCCTATGACTTCCTTCCTAACACTAATGTGTTGTCCCAAATACAGATTTTGCAAGTGGCAATGTTATGGTGTGGAAGTGACATGTGAGGTGTTTCGATTCCCACCTCGGGCTTGGATCAAAGTACTGCAAAAACCTTGGGAGGTGCAATATGGCCACAGAAGCCGATGCGCCAACAACTACCAAATCAAAAAAAAAAAAAAAAAAAAATGTGAGGTGTAATCAAATAGTTTTGGTCCTGACTATTCAACTAAATTTGAATTTATGTTCCCTGGTGCTGAAATCCTTTATGCAAGATACTTTCACCTTTATTCATTTAAAAAAAAAAAAAAGTTCCTGTTTATACTCGGGCACGACGACCACCAGGTCAGTAGAATTTACAATAAATCATCGATACAAATGTAATCATACAAATGTAATCATATTTAGCAGTCACGGGCTTGAACCACGGTCCATTCAAAGTGCACGTGCTATTGCATTCTCGCTCCTGACCACTCTGCTACGTCATCTCAGAACCTTATATGCCTCAATTAGGTTCCCTCTAAATACGCCTGGTTGGTTTCCAGCTCTGCAGCCCACATACAAAGGGTACTAGGAAAGTTTTGCAATACAGCTTTGTTTATTTAATTTTTTCAAAGTAATTTCCTCTACAATCAATAAACCTCTCCATCCTCCGAAACCAATCTTTAAACCAGTTCTGCCAAGTTTCACTAGGGAGTAAAGCACACTCGTTGTCCCAAGCCTGTAGAAGGTCCTCATCACTGGAAAACCGCCTCCCTTTTAGCTTCATTTTCACATGCGGGAACAGTGCAAAGTCGCAGGGAGCAAGGTCTGAACTGTAGGGAGGGTGCTCGAGAAGTTTCAGTCCTGTCGTGGTCAAATATTCGGTGTAAACTCAAAGTATAATGCAGTTGTATACAACACAATGTACAAAGAATATATAGGGGGAAAACTGAAAAGTTAGTAAGCCATCTTCATGTAAAATTATATTGACATGATGGCTTGCCTTAATGGCTTGCGGCATTAAGGGGAGCTTCGAGGAGAAGGATCAGGGATAGGGAAGTACAACTTAAGGATGCAGTGTCTGTATTCCCTGTCACAAGAAAATTTATTAAGGCCAGCATCCAAAGAGTGGGCTCATGAGAGTATCTGAAAAGGCAGAAAACTGTCGAATAGATGGAGACAGCTGAGATGTGGGCACAGAGTTGGATTCGCTCTGAGGAGGCTGAGAGACTCTCCAAGCGCACAAGTACCAGAATGGTCGTGCCGAAATCTTGCCAATGATTATTTTTACAGTCGTAGTAAGGGTTTTCAATCTAATCAGCGTGGGGAGCCTGTGAAGTTTTATAAAACTGGCCATTTCAGCTGTTCTTAATTGTGGAGGAAGTTTATGTTTGTTTATGGCCCATTTTAAGAGCCAAAACTCAGTAGAAAAATGGGATCGAATTGTGCTAGGGGCAACAAATGCCCATAACTCTGTAGCATATAAAAGCGGAGATTATACTGTCTGTGGTTTTTATATATCTTCTGGTAGTTGTGACTTCATTAATACATTTGTATATACTTATACGAGTGCCCTTTTGTAGATCTCGCTAATTTTTGCATGTGATCTTTCAAGATATGTGGTCGCCAAACTTGGATACAGTATTCCAGATGTCATCTAACAATTGCCTTATAAACTGGGATTATTAGCACAGAAAACAGCTAATTCTCGCATCGAAATGTTTTACGGAATTGACGCATGCTGCTGATCCATACTTTGTTTCTTTCTTTATTACTGGTGAGGAATTGTGGGTGTATGGTCATGACTCGGAAAAATAGTCCTGGTCCTCTAAATGGCCTGTGCGGTAGCACAGTGGTATCGTCGTCGTCCTCCCCACACTGGGTGAAAAAGGCACGGGTTCGAATCCCGTCGATGACGCGTGGAACTTTTATGGGCTTGTTTCACTCCGTGGCTGAGTTAGTCGGTCTCAGGCGTAGATGGCAAGGTTTTTCCCCAGAAACTGGGATTTTTTCGTCCAGCAAAACAGGCAAACCAAGAACACAGGCAATTTACAGACACACTACATATGGGTATATGAATAACTTTCTGGGTGACTCTAATGTAATAGTTAATAGTTCGTCCTCTCAAAGGAAGACACCTTCTCCTAGGCCCATATATAATCTCAATCAAATGTAAAGTTCATATTTACCGTATGTTCTGATTGAGAGATCATTGTTCTTTATGATTTTGTCCGTTCTATGGCGACTGCGCGTTTCTATTTGGAGAAAACAGGTGGATAATGCTTCACGGAATTGGCGTTTGCATCATGATAACATACCTGCCCACTTGGCGCTACCCCTTCAAAAGTTTCTAGCGAAGTACTCCAACACGGTGGTCCCCATAATCGCCATATAGAGCAGAATTTACTCCTTTTGATTTCATTTTAAGTTTCCTATGCTTAAAAACCCTCTTGAAGGTCACAGATTTTCGACAGCTGTGGAAATTATTCTGAACACTGTACAAGAACTAGTGCTAATTCCAAAAGAAGCCAGAAGAATACATCCAGAAGTTGCAGAAAAATTTAAATCTGTGTATATTGTTCTAAAGAGAATACTTTGAAACAGATCCATCCGAAAAGCCATTATTTACTTCAAGGAAACCACCAATTAATTAAATACATTCTTCTCAGGTGTACTACAAAGCACTTTGTTAACCAGTTACTTCTTCCCACCCATCTATTTACCTCCTTATATTATTTAATGAAAAAAAATTAATATTTATTTGCTGAATATACTTTCTTATATAACTTTCTACATGTGTTCGTTTACTTTATTAGAATTCATTTTCCAAATGGCACTCTAATAATACTCCCAAATTTCAGGAATTGAAACATTTCGGAGATCAGTGAGTGGAGCAGAGCTTCCGAACGCCCGCTATATTTGCCAAACAATTTGTCCAGATGTGAATAGGCCAGTCCGACATACTCACTTTCTCATGCAGTTCGGCCAATTCATAAGCCACGACATCAATTTTACACCCGTACAAACAGGTAAGTAGTCAATTCTTTGATTAATTAGTGACTTCAAACTGCTTAGTTGTGCATTAAATAGTGCCCATTCGAAATCCCATCCCAGGGCAGTTATTAGCCGCTGCATTAAATCACAAGGCGATTCCTTGTGTTTTGTTAATGAAAGTTATTCCATAAACGTTTAACTACTAAATTTTAGAAGATCACCTTGTGGAACTACGTTCTGCATCTCTTTCATCTCTCTGAAATGGACGGCTGGACTCTGTGCTTCAAGAACTGAATATTTTTAATAGATTAGATACACATATATGAATAAACGTTCAGTTATCCTTAATAATATTAATTACGGTTATAATTATTAATTATGAGTATTATTAGTGTTAATTTGAAATATGCATCCGAAAAGTATTTGGCCATCTTTTAAAATGAATGTTTATTAGGTAAACACTTGAGTACCCATATTTTGGCCTTTGATTACATTTTCGGTAGAATACCAGCTTTAGAGTTTATAGTAGAATGTACAGTAATTGATATTTAACGTTTCTTCCATCAGAAAAGTAGCAAGCCTATTATTTTGCTCTAAGCAAAAATAATGAATGATTCCAGTTCAAATCACGAAAAACAGTTTCGCACCATTACATCTATATATGTAATTATATATGTTTTTCAAACTTTACTGTAATTCGCTCTGGTAATAATATTCCATTTGCATTGATCAACCCTGCATTTACCTGTAATTCGACCAGGCAAAAAAGACCTGGGTTCGAATCCCATCACTGACGTGGGGGAATTTTTATTGGCTTTTTGTTTTACAACGTGGCTGAGTTAGTCGGTTTCAGGCGAGAACTCCACCGATTTCCCTTCTGGAAACTCGGGTTTTTCGTTCGGCAAACAATTAAAGATAAAATATACTGACGCCCCAGAGCTGTTGCTGCTTTGTCACTTAACGCCTCATAGCCTTAATTGCTTTGGCACTTAAAGCACGCACGCATGCACATAACTGTGATTAGAACATTGTATAGTTCGACTTACTACTCCTTCTTTCCACCGTTCCAAAGTCCAACGAAGATGGGAAAAGCATTATTCCAATGTCATTTAATATCGTTGAAGCACATATGCTGACTTGTTAGCTGTACTGAATCATGGAAACGAAACAGGTTTTCTATTCTGTTTATACTCTGGAAATTAATCCGTTTTAACAAGAACACAGTATTAATCGTATTTATGTGGAGATCACTAAACATTTCAGTGAGACCAAATAATTTTAACAAATATAACCACTAAACGAGAAATGAGAAATGTCCAAGAAAATAATTTGAATTAAACATTTTGTACCAATAAAAAGGTATTATAGAGAACAGATCAAATTGCATGCCAAAAGAACCTTACTGGCAGATAAGAAAATGGTATGACTATAAATTATTATCGGACCCTGAAGCCTACAATAAATATAAATTAGTTTATAATATAGATACTCAGGGAGTTAGGTATGCTAAAGTAGATTATGACTTCTTAAGACTTCTCATAATCTTGTCTTCTCAATAATCATAATCTTAATATTAAGTCCTTAAGAAAGTAAAGAACGTACTAAGGAATTCTTCTTTTGTCAGCAGCAATCCTACTGGTCCAACTAACATCTCTGGTAACGGTAACGAAGATTCTAAACTGGTTGCTAATAAGATAAATAAATAACTTGCACCAACAGTCATATGTGATGGAGTTTTTAAACTTAGATATATCAATACCTTAGCCAGTAACTGGAAGTTGATTGGTTTTAGGATAACTGAAATAGGACTATCAGCAAAGATATTACATTTAAAAGTGAACACGATATCAGGAATCCATACAATGGTACTAAAGGAAGCAGAAAAAGGGTAGGGCAAACCTTCAACTATTAAAATAAGAAAATTCTGGGTCAGTCCTTACAGATTGGACAAATACTGTAGCTCTCTTGTCCACAACGGTGGTTCAAAAAGTGAAGTAAGTAGTTATAGACGAGTAGGTTTGGCTTCTAGCCAGGAAAAATTATGGAGTCCTTTAAGAAAGCAGTACCGAATCATCTGGAACAAGGAATAGAATTATAAGGGAATGGCAGCATGGCTTTTTAAATAAGGAAAGAAATGCCTGAATAACTTAAGTAGCTACTGCGAGGCAGCCAATAAAGATACTGGATGTAAAGAATACGAGTAACTTGTAATCTCGACATAATTTACTTAGATTGTTACTTAGATCCGTTTCCGAACTCCAGGACATCCTTCTGTCCAGCTGGATATCTAAGTGGACAGTAGATGTCCGCAGATATCCAAGATATCTGAGGACACTTTCCGCAGTCTCGTGAGGTTGCAGCTACGCCAGGTGCTTTACGACATGAGAAGCTAATGTTGCTTCTGCAGCCAATGTTTTCTCTTCCTTTGGAGTGTCTTTGATAGCAAACACTGCATCTAATTTTCTTAGATGCAGTGTTTGCTATCAAAGGCCGTTTGCTATTCTGGCCGTTTTTAGGGGGCTTCTGTGTTTCGATTATCACAAATGTTGTTCCAAATCAGCCTTTCTTCTATTAGCTATATGAAATTGTCCCCAGGAATACGTCACAAAATGCTTCCTTGAGTGCGTAAACTCGACCGACGAGCGAACCACAGACATCATGGATATCGGAATTCGCCTCAGAGTTTCCCGACGTGGTATTATACTACCTAACCTACTCATTATTCATCAGATAGAAAACTTTATGAAGAAAAACGTAACATTTAGTTAGCTGATATTGTAATGTTCTAATGTTAATTTAAAAAAAAAGAGTACGCTTGGTATCAAAATGTGAAAAGTAAGCGTACACAATTTTAGGACATCAAAAAGAGTACGCCCGTTAACCCTAATTTCAGGAGGAAAGCAAATGTTTTAATGAAGCTGTGTTCACAATTCAAAGAATAGTACGATTATATTTTGTAGTTTCTACTTTCAATAAAAAGTGTACTTCTCCAAAACAATGGAAAGAGTTGCTCAAACTTTAGAGGAAACAAGATAGTAGTCGAATGGTCCAGCGCAAAAGTGCAGCGGCACATGTGGGCGGACCGTGATTCAAGCACACGTGGCTGCTAAATATGGTAAAACAATTGCATTCATTGTCAAAATGATTAAGTGTAAACTCCTCTGACCTAATGGTCTTGATGGGGTAAATTGACCTAATGGTCTTGACGGGGTAAATTGACCTAATGGTCTTGATGGGGTAAATTGACCTAATGGTCTTGACGGGGTAAATTGACCTAATGGTCTTGATAGGGTAAATTGACCTAATGGTCTTGACAAGACCATTTTAGAAGTTTTGTCATTTTGTTATTCGTTGAAAACGTGAATCTTTGGAATCTAAAGAGGAGAGTAAGACGATGGTACCGGTAAGGGTGACCAACAGCGAACTTCACGTTAGCGTTAGCCTCGTTTTTTTAGACACATTAGCTTGTTGTCTTCACCATGTCTGTCTATCCCTATGTAATAACTTAACTCCTAGTGGATGGAGTTAAGTTATACACCACATATTGTAACTGAAGCGCTATACAGTATACTGGGTGTGTCTCATGCGCTTGTTGGAGAAATGAGTGGACAATGTAGTGGATGCGCAGAAACTAAACATTCGCGCTTTCTGCATAAAATTCGTTGCTTTTTGCTTTTTTTTTCTTATAAGTGACGAATTATTACTATTTGCTTAAGTGCCTGAAATATAACGAAGCCAACGTACATTAAATAATTTATTTTTTTATGAAAAGAAATCCTCACATTCACTGAAGTGTTAAAGGAAACTTTACATACTTCTTAATATATCAAAGGGAATTACTGGATGTCAACAAATTTTATCTTGTTTAGTTGAATTTAAAATTCTGTTTAATCTTCAGATATAAACAGAAGGCTACTAAATAATTGTTAAGGTGAGACGGGGCGAAGTGGAGTTTGGTTTGACCTTAAGGAATATTTATAACTGCAATGGTTTTGTGGTGAGGATTTTTGTTAATAGTTAATTTTGTTGTGCAACTGGTACAGTGGAACTTTGAAACTAATTGCAAGGATGGCCGAGACGGAGAATTTGCGAAAATCGATGGCAGAATTGGATAGGCACTTTTTGGCGATGGAAATTATACGATATACGTAATTATACGAGTTTGTTTTTTTAATTTTTTGACAGATGCAAAATACGTTCGCTTCATTGTATAATTGTCATTTTAATACTAATTAATACATACAGGTTAATTAAGATACTGTAATCAAGGCAAGTGAATACCAGCATTATATCTCAGTTTCCTACACTTTTTTTTACAGATAACAATGAACTGATTACTTGTTGCCCAGAACAGCCTGATCAAAATCCAGAATGTGCTCCAATTCAAGTCGCTGCAAATGATGCGTTTTACTCTCAGTATGGTATAACATGTATTGATTTCGTTCGTTCTGATATATGTCCGACATGCGAGTTGGGTAAGTTATCCAGAAATCATCACTTTCTTTCTGATATCATTTCATGCAGGCTTTTGTATAATGAACTGGTATACTGTTTGGAGAATACTAATGTTTTAATTCATAAAACTCTATGGTTAGGAAACTTGCTAGCAGAATAATCTTTCAGCAACCGGTTAAACTTGCGAATATTGAGTTACTGTATTCCTAACATCTATTGCAATTTCAATATCCTTATTGATAATGTTCAAAATAAACAAGATCACTGTAAAAACTGATTGATGAAAATAACTTTGATCTCTACAGGTAGCCCAAGACTTCAGATCGATCAAATAACGATGTTCATCGATGCTTCAACAGTGTATGGAAGTTTAGAGGAAGAAACCAGTTCACTACGACAAGACAACGGAGCAGGTAAGCAATTGATACTCGTATTTCAAGCAATGTACTAAGTAAGAAGCATAAATTCTGATTCTTTCAAAATTCTCTCTTACTTTATTTTTGATGTTATTCATATATTTTTATATTATTATTTATATATAATAACATTGAGCTGGTGGGAGGGGGAAATTCATCTCGATCTCCTCTAATTAACAAAAAAAAATTCACCGCCGAACTTTATTTTTTTTAGGGTATTTGCTGGTTGTCACAGACAGTAATGGCGAAGAAATTTTACCTCCTAGTAATGAAGTTAATAATGATGGATGCAGCCGTCCTCAAACCAATGAAATCTGCTTCCGGGCTGGTAAGTTCTCTGGCAACAAATGTCGCAGAGATTATTGCGAATAATTTGGAATAAAAGTATATTCTTAAAATAAACGCTAATAACGATGGACAATGAAGTATGGTAACAGAAAAAGCTTACAAAATATGAGTAGTGATAATAAAATAATAAAGTGAGGTAAAGAGAACAAAAGAGCCTAAACTATTTAAAATCTACACTAGGTGCTCAAAAGTTACATTCAAATGCAAAGCACAAAAGCGCGAATAAAACTTTAAAATTCAAATAAAAAACAGAAACCAAACATTCGTAATCCATAAAACGAAATAATCTCTTCCTAATCCTCCCTTGTGGATAGCACAGTAGTTACAATCTCCGCCATTCCACGCCATGAGGAATAGGCAAGGGTTTGAATCCCGCCTCGACAGTAAGAATTTTTTTTTTCGACTCTTTCTTCACAGCGTAGCCGAGTTAGTGGACATAGTGTTTTTGTCAAGCGGTTCCTGTGGTTCCCCACAAATCCGCGTTGAGTACTCTGTGATGTATACAACGTTGCAAGGCCAGTCAGTATGGGTTATGTGTGAGGAGTGTGTTGTTTGACTGCCTCTTAGTTACTAGGAGGGACGATCACCATGGAAGGAGCCTTTCAGCATCCGTCCACCGGCACGAGGAGCCGGGCCAGGAAGGTAGAAGGAACGTCTGACGGGTTCACTGCCCACTTGCAAAGCTAGAGAGGAGAGAGGCCAAGTTAGAGGAACGGAGTGAGTTGGACAGGAAAGGTAAGAAAAGAGGAAGAAAGCAAGGGTAGGCAGAGCGGAAAGCTACTCCCAGCAGAGGGCCAATCGGCCAGATGATCTCACACCTGTCAGTTGACCAGCGTCAGCAGAGCCCCTTCGATGAGGATTCATCGAGGGTGGTTAAAATCCCGCCTGGGGAGTATCCCAGGCCAGCAAAAGCGCCCGAAAGCATCTAATCCCACCCCGATGGAGAGGCGGCGTCAGCAAAGGAGCTTCACGGAGAAGAGGTGAAGGCAGGAATCCCATTGGTTTATTCCCTGCAGAGAGAAGTGTCGGCGTCGGCAAGAATCTCTGGTGGAAGCTGTGTCAAGGGAAGTTGAGAGTCACCCGGTGAAGTCTTCTAGGAGCAGCAGAGAACATGTTGGAGCATTGCAGGGGAAAATGAAGTTACTGTGGATGGACAGGAATAAAAAAAAAATAATAATAATAATAAAAAAAATGAGACAGCTCTCGAATGGCCACATAATAGAAACTTGGCGGCGTGATTGCAATGGTGGAACCTGTGAAGTAGAGAATTATTACTAGGTTTGGTTGACATGGCTGATAAGTTATTTAATTTCTGGTGTGATTGGCAGTGGGGAAGCTAGTCGACAGAATGAGCTGCGGTAGTCATAGGTGTGCCAGTTGGTGGTTGTGTGTGATAGCGGCGTCTGTTGAAGACAGCGGTGGCATAAGTCGAGAATGCTTTGTAGGCTTCTTCTGATTCCAATACCCTAGCCTCTGGATGGATTGTCGGTGCATTGATATGGTATATATATGTATGTATGTTTGCGTATATATGAGAAAAACCAATATATATATATATATTTATCTAATTATTTTATTTTTATTTTTTTTTGTTATCTTAGTTAATTATTTTTATTCTTTTCTTTCTCTTCCTTTCGGGTTTTTTTTTTTTTTTTTATCTCTGGAGTGGGCCCCAGAGAAGGAATTTTTTTTTTTTTTTGTCTCATACTCTGAGACCATAGGTGTCCCGTCTACTGGAACTGGTCCACCTTCCCGTGATGTGGACGAGTACCCAGAATCATCTGTCCAGGTGATTGATGCTTTTGGTAGCCAAGTGGCCAGAACATAACAACAGAACACACACATAATACACACAAACCGACGTCACACACATATCTGGCCCATTTGTAGTGATACTGTTCTTCACAGAGATACGAGGCGGAGTTGAACTGACGTTCTAGGAGCCGCCCCTTACATAAAAACATGTCAACACATGTCATATCAGTGCATTGAGGGCCAGAAGAAGATAGTTGCGGTGGTCAAGATAGATCGGACAAGAGTGCATCACGTGGTTCCAGTCCTCTGACTCTCCACAGATGCAAAAAGCATCCTCAGCCAGACCAATGTCGAGAAGACGCCTTTTAAATGATCCATGACCAGTCAAAAGAAAGGACGTGTAGACGTTAGGGTAGAACCAGTTGCAACGTCGTTTGTTGAGGAAGGTGACATCCTGAATAAAGAGTTTAGTAATTTCACCTGTTGATGAGCTATTCCATCGTGTCTGCTATAGGGAAACCAGTTCAGTCCACACAAGGGTCATCTCATGTTTGATGTTAGTGTCTGTACGCGATTTAATGGTGAGTATTTCAACCTCTTTATTCTTCTTGATGGCATGAGAGAGGCCGAAGTATATGACATGGAGATCTAGGGGTAAGCATCCAGTAAGAACTTGTAGTGCAGCGGTTGACGTGGTTCGACATGCACGAGTCATTTGCAGCATCATAAGCCGCTGTACCTGAAGGATCAGACGTTGCATTCTTACTATCGTCATCCTGTTATACCAAACTGTGGTGCCATGTGTGACAATGAATAAATACAGCTGTGTAAAGATGTAAAACCCAGCCTTTGAGGCCCCAGTCTTTGCGGGTGAAGCGTGCCAGCATGGCAATATAGGCTTTAATTTTCTCTTTGATGGAACAGAGAGGGAACATTCAAGGAATTACTCATAGAAGCTACTAGGCTTTTCAGACCAATTAAGAAATACTTTTCAAGGTAAAGGCTTAAATTGATATCGGATGAACTGATGAAACTTGTGGCAAAGAAGAAAAATACATTGGGCGCATATAAATTATCAGACGACACAGAAGCCTATGAGATAAAGTGGTAGGTAATCAAGTGACAAAGGAGGTTAGGTAAGCGAAGGCAGATTACGAGAAATCTTCGACGAAGGATGCAAATAAAAACAACAAAAACTTCTTTACTTATGTAAACACAAGAAGAAAGAGAAAAATCAAATTGGTCCATTGATATCGGTGGTTCGACTATTGTTGATTATGTTCAGGTTAATGGCAAAATGAATGAGTAGTTTTCATCTAAATTCACACATGAGGAATAATTTAAGGAAGTGGAGGCCAAAAATTCATTAAACCCTAACAGGGAAGAAAAATTGTTGAAATTTAACATAAGAAAGGCACCTGATATGGATGAGATCTATCTAATGTATAAAGATAAAGATTTCTTCTAAGGGAGGCAACAAAGTAAGCAAACCCTTAGGTATAATTATGGGAGCACCCTTGGATTCAGGGGAACCCCCACAGAACGAAGATGTGCTAATGTATCCCCAATTCACAAATGGAAATAAAAGGGTGAGAAGAGTAATTACATACCTGTTAGTTTAACTTCTATTCAATGGAAAATGATGGAGTCACTGGCAAAGGAAATAGTGCAGGATTTCGGGAAAACTTTTGATACCGTTGCACATAAAATACTGCTGTACAAATTGGAGCAGGGTGGCATTAAGAGCAAGTTGCTACTATGGATAAAAGGATGATTGAGTGGGAGAAGACAGAGAGTGGCAATCAATGGATACTGCTGTTCGTAGACTAATATTATTAGTGGGATTCCCCAGGATTTGGCGTTAGGCCCGATGTTGTTTTCTATATTTATTAATGACATTTACGAAGGCATATTAGGTTTAATGTCCAAGTTTAAAGATGATACAAAGGTTACAAGGTAGTTAATGTGTTACTTCAACAGGATCTAGACAAGTTAGGTAGATAAGCTAAGAAATGGCAGTTGAAGTTTTAACATTGACAAATGCAAAGTACTGCATAATGGTAACAGTAAATTCGGAGTAATCTATCAACTATGTGGTACTACACACATGGAAGTGTAAAATAAAAAGACCTGGGGGTAATTATGCACTCGGATATGAAGTTCCCTAAGCAATGTAGACAGGCTGTAGTGTAGCTCATGGGGTGGGTCTTGTCAATGATATACAGGAATTTTTCTAGCAGGGATAAGGATGTGATTATCCCTTTGTATAAGGCAATGGTCATCAAGCCGCGCCTTGAGTACTCTATACAGGTCTGGAAGCCTCATTTTAGGAAGGATATAGAACTGCTGGAAAAAGTACAGAGAAGGGCAACGAGATTGGTGAGGGGCCAAGGGGTTGTTCTTACCAAGAAAGGCTTAAGTTCTGGAAATTGCAGCGTCTGGAGACTTGGCACCTGCGAAGTGATCTGATTGAGGTGTATAAGGCCTTGAATGGATTGAGCAAGCTCAATGCTGATGGGATTCGTCCACTTGCTCAGACTACACACATGAGGGAGCACAGATTGAAAATTTCCACTGAAAATGTGGAAATTTACCTTTAGCCAGCGGGTGGTTGATTGTTGAAACAAACTTCCATCTTTGGTTTGTAAGTCAACAGCTAAATAAATAAATAAAACAAGCTAGAACTAATCAAACTATTGGAGGGGATGAATAGATGAAATGTGAAATGGGAGGTGTCGTTTTTTTTTTTTTTTTTTTTGGCTGATGCTGTAAGCTTGCTTTCTTGCATCATTTGATACTACTAATGTTAATGCCAATGCTAAACTGCGAGGCGCTAGGAAGACTTCAGAGGACAACAACTTTCTGCAGAACTTGCTGGATCTACAGGAGAGTTGGTATCCAAGTCTACAGGCTACAGAAGGCTTCATGCGAGGATATACTATACACAAAAGTGTTCGCCTGAATTTGTGCTGAGCGCAGGTCGGATATACCCAGGAGAAGTGATCCGTGGTGCTCTTCACTGATGAGTCGATATACAGTCTTCAGTCGAATTCCAGACTCATTTTCATCTTGAAGGAGCGATGAATCTCATATTCAATAGCACCGAATTTGCGGAAACACATTCCGAAGACTCATTTTCATCTGGAAGGAGCGATGAATCATATTCCATAGCACCGAATTTGCGGAAAGAAACATGTTAAAAAATTCTAACATCTGGTTTCTTTAATTTGATTCGGTTCTGGAATTAAGTTTTAAACCTCGTAAATCAGATTTTAATAGCAAATTAAAACAAAAGCAGAATGGTTTGTTGTCACTTGGCATTCACTAAAAATCCAGAAAAATTATGATTAGGTAATTATCTCTTGTCACTCCCTAAAAATCCGGAAAAACTGTGATAAGATGGGTGTGCGATACTGTCATGTCAACCTATTTCCAGAATATCATGACAAAACCTTAACGAATGACAACGCTACTGGTTCTTGCGGTCAGGGCCAAAAGTAAAATATACAAACCCACCTTAATAAGCCACCGTAAGCCACCTTAAATCGCGATGCAGAAGCATTGCTTTATTGTTACATTAAAATGTCTTCAATGTTCCACACTCATTTTTAATTTTTGAATAGGTGACGCAAGAGTGAACCAGCAGAGAATGCTCACATGCGTGCACACTTTGTTTCATCGGGCACACAACATTATTGCCAGACGATTTGCAACTCTTAGGCCATCTTGGACTGCTGAAAGAACATTTCAAGAGACAAAGTAAGTTCCTTTTACCAAAAAAAAAAAATTGGAATAAATGTAGGGCTGTGTCGGATTTTATGATTCTTCCATATTGTACATTTCTTTCATGTTCTTGATTCTGCAGTTGAGTCTACTATACGATTCTTCTCTGTATGTACCCCCATACCTACAGTCTATTTTGTAAATAGGACCTCTAGGGTTGTTGGAGTTATTGGACTGTTGTTTTAGGATCTTATCTTGAAAACGGTGGTAATTCCATATTTTGTTGCTTCTTTTGCTAGTTTTATACTGATTGTTGGTATGTAAGGTATGCATATGGTGGTTCTTCTGTCCCTGCTAGGTTGGGGTTGTGTGTCTTGGAGATGTCTTGGAGATGTCTTCTTAAGCGTCCTGTAAACTTCCATAATTAGCCCTGGGGGTTTTCTGGTGAACAGAATATCTAGGAAAGAAATGCTGCTATTGTTTTATGTTTCCATTTTCAATTTGATTCTTTAATGATGGTTGTTCAGAGCTTCAAAAAATTTTGTAGGTTTTCTATTCGGTGGTTCCAGGTTGCTATTATAACGCCAACATACCTGCTCCAGTTTTTTTTTTAGTCTGGTTTTCCAGGAATTCTTCTAATTTTGATACAAATATTTCTGCAATGAGTGGATAGAGGGAATTTCCCATCTGAGGCCAGAAAGTTGCATATATAACCCTCTGTTAAATGAGAAGTACGGTTTTCCTATTAAAAGATCTATGAAATCTAATATTTCTGAGGCTGGTAGGAAGGAGTCTTGAATATCCTAGATATATGTGGCTGTCTATTGCTTCAAGGAGGCATGTTTTGGCTTCTTCCAGTGGTATGGTGGTAAACATAGAGTCCACGTGGAAGGACACCAAGATATCGTCATTGTTGACTTCCACATTCTTAAGTCTGAAAAGTATGTCTTGGCTGTTTTTAACGATCTCTGGTTCTTTGGTACTATCCGAGAGAGACGTTGTGTTAACCATTTTGATATTTTCTTCCCGGGTTGAAGTCTACTACTGATAATAGGCTGGCAGGGAAACCTGGTTCTGCTACCCATATGCAGTACCTGGCATTTGTCAATGTTAAACTTCAACTATCATTTCTCATCTCATCTGCCTAAGTATTTTAAACATTGTTGCAGTAGCTTATCCTGATTACTGTCATACCCTCAACCATATGATGGTGGAGAGTATTAGAAAGAATAAGATTAGTAAACTAATTCTGTATAAACAGTATTTCAGGAAATTTTGTAATTTGTAGACAGTTTTTAAAAGAAAGAAGTCTATGCAGTGTTTAGAGGAACAGCTGAGCCGTGTAAAATTGAAGTAATTTTAAATAATCAGATTAATTAGAATTAATGTAAATAAAGTATTACGTAAATATTGTAAAGTGTACGTATATTGTATAGAAAAGATTATATAATTACGCGAGATGCAGCAAATGATTAAAAAACTGATGGAAACCGCTGACACTAACCAATATAGAGCTTTTCATGTAATAGTACGTGAAATTTATATTACGAGGGAAAACGTAAGGGAAGCTATTAACTCTTTCCCCAGTAGAAAAGTTCCGCTAGGTAGCGGAGATGACAGCAGTGTATGATTTGTGCTCAGTATTTTTATCTATTTTCACATAAATTATTAGTCATTTAATATATATAATTGATACTGAGAGAAAGCGCTTGACTCCCTCTTTCCGAATATACCAACAGAAGAGGAAATTAATGTCCAGGTAAAGTTTTATTAATGATTTTCCGCATGCATATGCCCTGCTATTTCACCTCCGTACCCCTGGAAGTATCCCTCAAGGTCGAGCTAAAGTCAGAAAGTAACTGTCCTTCAACTGTCAACCCTTTCCTGGAGGACTGAAAAATTCAGTTCGTTATTATAGTCTCATACACTTTATCCTTTAGCATGTTAAAAACAACTATCGGATTCACCGAAACAGACGTGCAGCGTTTGTAAGAGCGCAAATAAAAACACCATCAATTGTTCACGGTGCAACATCATAATTGGAAGCTGCTGTTCTCAAGTTGATATAGTGCATTTAAATCAGAAACGACAAAAGAAGTTTCTTTGCACAGGTTGTAGGTCCTCAAATGAAAATTTTCAGAGCAGAACAACTGAATAAAACAAATGAAGCGCCATCAGGTATCATAGACACTAGTGACTCGGAAACTGAAGACCTCTCTCCACAGGCAGCTAGCAACCACACGGTAACGGAGCTGAACGGGAATCTAAATTACTCCTTAGCTCAAAAGAGAAACAGAACAGAAAACAGAGCATAGACCACTGTCGCTAGCCCCAGAAGCCAATCCTGCATAGATAAAAATCACTGCCTCCACCTTAAGGCCATATGCACCGAAACAACCGACCTATGCACAGATGGTTACTCTCCCTTCAAAATCGGCTTACCAAAGGTCTACTAAAAAAGAAAGCCATCCGCTACTTACCAATCACGAACACGATGCCACGCGACCAAAGGCGATCCTACGCATCAAAATCATGTTCCCTCGCCGAGGTTATCCACAGTATATTGCTCTTGTCTTGCCGAAAGGTACAACATCACCTCCGTTCAAACGAGAAGGAAAATATTTGTGTCGCGAATCAACCCCAATATTACTCCTGGTGTCATCAGAGAAATGTATGTTGAAAGAATTGGTATCGGTGTTGAGCTACGTCAAGTACGAACTAGACATCCTGCCTACTCCTCCTTCCTACCCCTCTTGCCCCATTAATTGTGAAGCCCAACTACTGAACCGAAACAATGGCCCAGTGGCATCCTCGTTAAACGATTCAGGGAACAATCGACAAGGTTCTCTACTAGTGCAGCAACACCCTAACAAAGCAATAGCAATTAACGACCACCTTGCCAGTCTTGAAAGGAGATACTAAAGTCTCCTTTTTTTTACTAAAACGTTCGCAGCATATCGTATAAACTCCACACCTTGCAGAGCCTTCTAATAAATTCAGAATACTCATTTATCTGTCTGACAGAGACGTGGCTACAAAATAATAAGCAGCTGAACGCTCTGGTAGACAGTTTAGACTATAACTGCATTGCGAGAGGGAGAGAGATCAAAAGAGGTGGAGGAGTAATGATGCTATATAAAATCGACTTCCAGATTGTGAAAGAACAAAGCTCTAATTCTGATAACTTTGAAGCTGTTAACGCCACATTCTTAGGTGAGAACCCAAGATACAGATTTTTCTTATCTACATGCCACCAGAACATACGAGAGAGACCAGAAATTAGTTTTTTACCTGGCTAGTCTCAAATTTAGTCGCAAATATAGACACAATCATCTTGGGAGATCTGAATATGCCTATGCCGAGGAATAAAGATGCAAAAGCAGAGCTAGACACTACAGTAGAAGCACTCGGAATGAAACAATTAACAACACCTGCGACAAGAGGATTGCAATGCCTGGATTTAATTTATTGTGACACACAAGCTATTAACTTAATAGACAATTCCTTACGATTTTCCTCTGGCCACTGTGCGCTTTCATTGGAAGTTTCTCTTCGAAGACAGGCTGCCGACCAGAACTGCTGCACAAATCAGCATAATGAATTTAATTTGATAATTTTCACAAAATATATTAAAAGCGAGGTCATCTTGCAATGATTAGCACAATATGACTTTCAAAGCATATATAAAATGTCTACTGAAGAAGCCATAGACGAAATTTCGCGGTTGATCTTGCATATTGCCTTGCATATCCCATCAATACCCTTGACAGGTGTGACCTACAGGCACGCGACCACGTAGCGACCAACAGAAACATCCAAGGTGATGACTCAACCACGAGCGCCTTTTACTCAAACCTATCGCAGCAGGTTTGTAGAATCTTAAAATGCGTACAACTCCCAGGCAGAAAATTACGATCCCTCATCTCTAAAGTAAAAACACCTGTCCCCACCCTACTACAAAGCGGATTGGTCTACCGCATCTCTTGCCGTGACTGCACTAGCTGCTACATCGGGAAAACTGGGAGACGGGACGGCTCGAAAAACGCCTTTCCGAACACAAAAGAGCAATCCGCTTAGCGGATGTGGAGCACTCAGCTATTGCCGAACACGTTTGGGCAACCCACCACGACATTGACCCACACCGCGATGTCGTGATTGTGGATAAGTCCCGCCACTATCGGCGACGCGCCTGGTTGGAGTCGTTAAACATTAAATGCTCCAATACCTCAGTGAACAGGAACAGTGGATGTCAAGTCCACCCTATCACCGAAACAGCAATCCTGTCCATTGACAAACGCTGGCCACGTACGCATACATCACAGCCACAGGCTCCAACAATC
The DNA here is from genome assembly GCF_048544385.1 of Mastigoproctus giganteus. NCBI lineage: Eukaryota > Metazoa > Arthropoda > Arachnida > Uropygi > Thelyphonidae > Mastigoproctus > Mastigoproctus giganteus. The sequence continues at coordinate 242,271,033 of NC_143576.1, read as the reverse complement.
AATCACGCACTTCACGTACAAGATTGGCAGTACACACCCTCATGCTCCATTCTTAACGGTCAGTTTAACTGAGGAGGTTGACTAAACAACCGAAAGCTTTTATGTATCTAATCTAATATATGTATATTTCTTATTAAACTTGTCTCAATCTATTTTTGTATCCGTTTCGCTCTGAGCAACTGTAATTTTAAAATAATAATGAATCCAGAGCGCACAGGTCTCTTTAATCATAATAATAAATGTATACAACCATGTAAATTGTTACGAATTGTAAATGATACACAAGATACACGTTTTATGTACCATTCAACTTTTGTGTTAAATGTTATAAACATGAGGTTTCGTGAATAATGCTTGAACAATTTCTGATAGATTGTTTTATTTCTGGTAGATTGTTTTATCGCTTTACATACACTTGAATTTCAAGTGTATCCAAAGTTGAAACTGTAGAGTGTTATGCTAATGTATTTTAACAGTGATGTAAGGTCGTATAGACGTCAGTCCAGAAAGCATGGTATAGTATGGTTAAATAAATGAAAATGGAATTAAAATTCGCACGTATTTGCTCACCTGCTTTTTTATTGCATGGTACAAACACGTGATGTCTAACTGAAAGAGCTCTCCATTTCATTAAAATAGTAGATGTATCTAATAAAAAGCTATTCCATGTATTCATACTAATACTTAATGAATGTCAGTATGGTTTTATACAGATAACTGCACTGTTTATTTCTGATTATCTAAGATTCCTGCTTGGCTTTCTTTTACAGGCGTCTTATCACTGCGTTAGTACAGATGGTAGTCTACGGCGAATTCCTTCCTAGAATTCTCGGGCCAAATGATATGAGTTATTTTGGCTTGTGGGTAAGAGCTTCCGGCTTCACCAATTACAATGCTACAGAGAACCCGACGCTCTTCACAGACTTTTCAACATATGCCTACAGATTTCATTCCCAAATTAACAGGTTCGCATCTAATGTACCTTCTTTCCAAGGAAGTAATGGTGATCGTCTACAGGACATTTTCTTCGAGCCATTTTTACTTTATCAGGGAATATTGGATAACTGTATAGGCGGACTGTTATTAGATCCTTCTCAGAGGTTTGACAATTATTTTGTTGAAGATATTAAGAATATGCTGTACCGTGAAAGGGGAAATGCCACTGGACTTGACCTTTGTGCCATTAATATTCAAAGAGGCAGAGATCACGGGTTGGCTCCTTACGTGGACTATGTCCGGGCTTGCAATGGGCCAACTATAACATCATTTTCAGATCTCTATGGGTATGGATTGATGTCTCAACAGAGTGCCCAACAGCTGCAGAGTGTCTACAGGTAAGGTTATGAAGCCGTTCTAACTTTAATAAAAATAATAATAAATATCAGTTTATTTGTCTTACAGGGCACATTCAGGGCACGTCTTTATATGCCCTGACTGGCATGCAGGCCAGAGCGGCTTACATTAGAGAAATGTAACAACATATTTGAATTTAATAACAGAAAAAGCAAACACGTTATAACAATACACAATATAAAAGGGCCTATATATGCATAAAATACTATTGATGAAGAATGCAGTTATAGTATAGGCTTCTTCATCATCTGTCATCGTTCCGCTATTCCACGGGTCGATGTATGAAACCTCGCCACCATGTCCTGTCCGTGTACTTCGCTCCGTCGTTGATTTCACTCCAGTTTCCTCCGCTCTTAATGATATCGGTCTTTATCATGACTTGCCATCTCATTCTTGGTCTCCCTCTTGATCTTTTGTCCCTTAATTGTAAATCAAACATTCTTCTCGGCAAACTCCTCTCGTTCATCCTCTTGACATGTCCAAACCATTTCAAACGGGACCTTTCAATCCTATTCTGGAGTTTTTCAACCTGAATTCTCTCCTTAATCACATCATTCCTGATTTTGTCACGTCTTGTCTTTCCGGCTATGCTCCTCACAAATCTCATTTCTGCCCCCTGAATTCTGCTTTCATCCTTTTTAGGGTCCGTAGTCTAACGAAATACCCTTATAATGTCACTCGGTTGTCTGTATGTCCGTCCGTCTGTCACAACATTGTATCTCTGGAACCACTCAACCTATTGACTTGAAATTTTGCATGGATTTGTACATCATGTGGGCCAACATAACGTCATATTGATCGTTGTTGGCAAACATTTGTCTGAGAAATGGGTGGTAAAATGTGGGGGGGGGGCAAAAATATTGTCGACAACCTATTCCTTATTATACACCGTTGGAAAGAACTCAACGAGCAGATTTAAAATATAATTTTAAAATATTTTTTAAATTAAAAATGGCGGCGCTAGACAAGAAACTGTAAGTAATTTTCGTGTCTCCCCTCCCTCTATTTCCGTCGCTAATGGAGCTAAAAATTTAAAAATCACATTAGCTATGCGTTATACGATGCTTATCAAGGGAAAACTTATTTCAAGTTGATTCATTTCAGAAATTGGTACTCGACGGAGAAAAGCCCATATTTAAGAACTGTAAGTCACTGGAGAAAACAGGAAACATATCGGAGAAGAATCTTTAGGGTTGCTGATATGAACCATATTTTGTGTCATCAGCATCTACACTCTTTTTACGGAAGAGATCCTGAGTTGAAATAAGTTAATATGGAACAGTTTTATTATAAAAACAATATTACTAGGTTTTTGTATACAGAGGCTGTCGGAAAAAGCTGTGGGTCAACTATTGGAAAAAAAGAAAGGGATCTTTTTCTTTGTATAAGATATGGACAGCTTTTTGAGCATTAATTTTAAGACAGAAATTCATGAAGTGTTCAGCAGTAGTTTTCAAGACTTTATTGAATAATATATCATTTTCCAGTGATTCACCAAACAAATAAACATGTAGGGGAGGGAGATGTACAGGCAGCCAGGGAAGCAGCTTAGGTGAAAAAAATTAGTAAGCTAGCAGCAAGGGGATGCAATGTAGAATGAAAGAAGAATGAACGAAAGGAAAGAATGAAAGAGTGTGAAAGGATGAATGAATGAGCTGGGTGAAAGGGGAATTGTGGTAAAAGGAAATGAATGTTAGTTTTGGTGAGACAGAGTGACCCAGCAAGGGAGCAAGAGAGAGAGTGAATGGGTGAATGAAATTGGCTGCAAGAATACATAGTTAAAAACAATATATTTATTAAAAAATACTAACACAATCTCAACTATATACTAACAACAACAAAGCACACACATATACATTGCACACCTCTTGACTTGCAAGATCTGCAGCCGGGGCTGCACTTTAATATGAGTATTTAAGTATGGGACGCTGACACTGGCCAACAGGACTTGTGCCTTGGCCGGTGTGGAATAGAGCACCAACACAGGCGTTTCAACAAAGGGACTCTTTTCCTATGATCCTTCATTCCTACCACCTGGGTTGGTTGTTCTCTCACTTCTCCAATCTGGCTACCCCCTGCCTTTCGCCTGGTGTGGTTACCCCACCAGACGAATCATGCAGAGTGGCGTTATTTAAAAATTATAATATGAATGGATCTTAGCTATTCAACGCTAAGAATATTCAACCTTTTTCATGTTGAAATATCTTTTCAGTGACGTCAGAGACATTGACGTTTTCATTGGAGCTGCCTTCGAGTATCTTAATCAAGGAGCCCTGGTACCTCCAGTAATCAGATGTCTGGTAGGCCGTCAGTTTCAAAAATTGAAGTATGGAGACCGGTATTACTTCGAACACGGTAACCAGGCAGGATCATTTACTGAAGGTATTATTTTTTTAGATTTTTACAATTGTAATTAGAAAACAGCCGTCTAAAAATTATGTGAAAATGTAGAATATTTTCTTCGAAGTATCTATAAATAGGATTTAGAACATACCTGCACGAATATTCTTAACCGTATTTTTATATCCTCCCGTATGCTTTAAATATTTGCTTATTATCATCAAATACGAAAATCTAAAGCATGTTTCTCGTGTTTATAGCTAGCTTGGTCGTCATATAAACAATTAGTGTTACAGTAAACATTAAGAAGTAGGTACACAGGCATTCGCTAATTGATCTTCGAAAGAATCAGAAATAATCTTTACGAAATTCCACGGTGACCTTCTTAGAATGTACAGTAAACATTTCCCAGAACCTATTCTGGGATATACAAAGTGCGAATCCATCTGTAGTCCATGACGCAATAAAATTCTGATCTCTTCGATTGTAAGTACCAAACACTAGAATCATTATCTACCAAATAAGTGCATAGCAAGCACCAGATATTAAATCTCCCTAAAATTTCCCAATTTATTTTGAAAATATAGGTGTTCTTTCTCTGCTTGGAATATAGATTACGGTAACAAAATTGGCTAATACACCAAAAAAAAAAAAAAAAAGCGTGAAGTAAATCCCTGGGGGAGCTCACCTCTTGCTGTCTTGGGTGTTTATGAAAAATCTCTCTCCTGTTTTATCCACTCTGCGATAAACCTAAAATTCATTTTTTTACAAATAAATTATTGTTTTCATTTATGAAAAGGAAATAAAAATTTTGCCTATTTTATTTTATTATATTTTAAGTATATCTTAAGTATTTTCTTAGGTTGTAATTAGGTAATATAATGACTATCACATTATATTCATCCACTGCATTTTATTTTTTATTTTCTGTAGCCCAGCTAAACAATATCCGAACACAAACGCTTTCGAGCATTATATGTCTTGCTACGAATATTGAATCGGTACAGAAGTGTGCTTTTGATCCACCCAACTCTTAGTAAGTTATTTTATTAATTACTTGAAGTTTAAATTGAATTACTATATAACTGCTTATATAACGAGTGGGGAAAAAATAGTGTGCAAATCCGCCCTACAATGAACTTTTGTTTTATTAAACTTCTTTTTTTTAATATATTTCTATCATGGATTTTTCTTTGACCTTATATGGCTGTTCTTCTCCAGTCACATAGTTCCCTCAGGGGCTGTTGTGGCCACCAACAAAATCCTCCAACTACATCGATCATATGCTATACGGGCGGCATCGCAAAATGTCACGCCCAAAACTTCACTGATCTCATCCTTCCACCTAGTTGCAGGTCTTCCTTTAACAGCAGTTTTTGGAGTTGGTTTTGTTGTGGTCTCTGTGGCATCATATAATGTGGTGGTATGCCATTGCCTACCACATGGCCGATTTTGAAAGGGGCCGGCTTTAATCATGGGAAGAGTCATCGTGCATCCCACGAGATGCTCTTGAAGAGTAAAGGTGACTACAGCAGAGCCCCACTTAGTGCAGAAGGCTGATTACAACTGGTTTTCGTTTTTTTCCAGAGGTCGTCTATGTATATAAACGGATATATATTATTCATTAGATTCGCACCATATGGCTGTATGGGGGTAAATTTTCAGCATCCACGAGGAGAGTTTCTATAGACGCTTTTTGTCATAAAACCCGTTACATCTACTGAAAGAGCAAACGATTTATATATCTTTTTTAAAAATATAGTTATATATATTTTTCTCAAAAATTTCTGTTTCACACTGCCTGCTGCTCAGTCTTTTCACCCTAAAACAACTGAATTGTTGGTTTTTGGCTGTTTTTTTTTTTTTTTTCTTTCCTCTGGGTAATTCTTCATTCTTCTATTTGTGTTTTAAAATCGTATTATATGACATTGTGTTGAAACGAAAAAAATGCATAACGAAACCGTAGATGTATGCTAACTTTTTACCAGATTTTACCACGGTGGAAAAAACTGCAAAATGCTCTTCGACTATGTTCTACTCACCACGGCTCTGTGGAGAGGCGCATTGTCCTCCTGGAAGAGTCCATTGCCCTATGGGTGCACGATGACCATGAAGGGATGCAGATGATCTGCAAGGATGGACACGTAACCTAGACCATTCAGAGATGCGTCTAGACGTATCAGAGGTCACTTTCCCAAAGTGTGCCAGTTGAACACGCCCCAGACCATTACCAACCATGCCCTGCCTGAACAGGTCCTTGTTGACATTACGCGTGAATAGCTTCGTGCGGTTTCCGCCAGATACGCACCCTCCCATCCGATCAAAATAACTGGAAATGGGACTCATCGAACCAGGAGACCCATCTCCAAGCATCCAAGTGCGGACGTTCTTTCTCCCAGTTGAGGTGTAGGACTCGCAATGGGACTCTGGTTGGTCGTCGGCTCCCATAACCTATTGCGGCTAATGATCGCCTGATGGTGTAGGTGGAGACGTTTCTGGCACCTCCTTCGTTGATGTCGGGGGTGATTTGTGCCACTGTCGCTCTCCGGTTGGCTGAAACAATGTGAGACAGACGACGACGGCCACGTTCATCCACCATCTTTCTCCGCCCACAGCGCTGTCCACGATGAGATGTTATTCCGGAAATGGCGCACTCCCGATACACTCTTGATGTCGTCGAATGGGGATAGCGCAATTTCTGCATCACCTCCGCAATAGAGTGACCCATACGTCGGGCACCCACTATCAGTCCTCTTTCAAAGTCTGTTAACTTACGACGTTTACCCATACTGACATCGAATAACCGTCTACATGAATGCAGTCTAACTATATACCTGCCAAGCGGTGGGTTCATCCACTAGCGAGAGGGGTGACAGCATCGCGTGCCCAGGAACCAGATATGCTATGAATTATGCCCTTTCAGTGTATAATCACAATAAAATCGTTTCGATTTATATTGGAACCTCTGTAATTCATTAAGACTGCATGAACTCTTCGAAAGTCTCCTACCAAGACGTGCACAGTCTGATCTTACGTTTACATTGTGACAAGCCATGAAAAAGTGCTAACCTATGATAAACAGAAATATTTGTGCTTTTATCCAGAGCTTGAAATACTATTTGTTTTTAATAGGATTTTAGGAGCATCAATGACTAAGGTCATATTGCTCCGTGAATATTTCTGGACAAAAAAATCGAACTTCCCGAAGGAAAAAAACATGCTACTCTCGCCTGAGACCGATCAGCTCAGCCACATTGTGTAAAAGGCCCATTAAAAATCATCTAGTCACCGATGGGAATCGAATTCAGGTCTTTTCCACCTGGTGTGGGGAGGACGGCGATTCTACCAACTGTGCTACCCACAAGGGCTTAATGCAAAGCGATTGCGTTCTTTAACTGTGAATGCTAAGGTAAAAGTTGTGAAACAAGCTGAAGAAATCAATGACAAAAAGTAAGACATAGAAAGTTGCATCACAGGAAGAACGAATAGTGAAAAAATCAGAGGAAGTGTTACGGGACAACGGTGTACATTAATGTCCTCTATCACTGGTGAAAGGAAAAAAATCTGATGTATATCGTCCTAAAAAGGAAAATGCTACATAAATTATAATTTTAAATTTGCTTTAAAAAACTGTGCGCGGATTTCATTCGGAGGCACGTGGTGTTTGCTTAAGTAGAGTAGTAGTTATTTGTTTTTAAATTAAATACTAATCCTATATTTATTATTTCTTTTTGACAAGTATTTTTCTTTGAACAAACTTAGCCAATAATCATCATTGGAATTTCTTTCGTTTCTTGTTTTGTTTTGCTTTTCGCGAAAAAAAAATGAATTTTTTTGTCATATTAGCATTATCAGAGGCATACGATGCAAGGAAGCAAGTTTATGCAGCATCAGCCAAAAAAAAAAAACAAAAAACCCTCCCATTTCACCCCGCCATTCGTTCCAAATGCCTGTCCAGCTCAGCCTTAAATTTATTTAGGCTATCAACTTCCACAACAAAAGATGGAAACCTGTTCCACCAATTAACTACCGCTGGCTAAAGGAAAATTTCCGCACATCTATTCCACAATTTGAAACTGTGCTCCCTCAGGTTCTTAGTCTGAGTAAAAGGAAGAATCCCATCAGCATTCAGCTTGCTCAACCAATTCAAGGCCTTATACAGCTCGATCAGATCACTTCACAGGTGCCTACTCTCCAGGCGCTGCAATTTGCAGAGCTTAAGCCTTTCTTAGTAAGAGCACCCCTTTGTTCCCCACACCAATCTTGTTGCCCTTCTTTGTACTTGTTCTAGCAACTCTACATCCTTCCTAAAATGAGGCCTCCAGACCTGTACACAATACTCTAGGTGTGGCCTGACCATTGCCTTGTATAGCGGGATAATCACCTCCTTGTCCCTGCTAGAAAAATTCCTATATATCATTGACAAGACTCCATGATCTGCCCTGGCAGCCAGTCTGCACTGCTCGGCGAACTTCATATTTGACTGCACAATTTCCCCCAGGTCTTTTTCACTTTCCACTTCCCTGAGTGTAGTACCACACAGTTGGTACGTTTCTCTTCGATTATTGCTACCCATATGCAATACTATGCATTTGTCAATATTAAATTTCAGTTGCCACTTCTCAGCCCATTTTACCAACTTCTCTAGATCCGGTTGGAGTAGAATACTGTCTTTAACAATCCTGCCAACCTTTCTATATATGTACATAAATATACATTATTTAATAATTCTCCACTTCCAAAATATAATTTCTGAGCAACACTACTAGTAATTCGATGTGTTGGATGTATTCATAAATTAATTGAGGAAAGTGAGATCGAAATGCGGTGTCTTCCACGTCTCTACAGGCAATGAATTTGAATTTCACAGAAAATTTATGGTCTTTCTTTGCCCATACTCTGACCAGCAAGTCTGCTGCACAGAAACTTTGCTATTAGGAATAGGGATGTGATTAGCCCATTGTACAAGGCAATAGTTAGGCTGCAACGTGAGTACCGCATACAGGTCTGGAGGCCTCATCTTAGGAATAAAGTAGATCTGTTGGAAAGGGTGCAGAGAAGGGTAGCAAGATTGGTGAAGTGAAAGAAAGGGTGATCTCACTAAATTCAAACTGCAGCGTCTGGAGACTAGGCAGTTGCGGGAAGATCTTATTGGGGTGTTTAAGGCTTTGAATGGATTGAGCAAAAGTAAGAATACTGATGGCATTCTTCCTCTTGATCAGACTACACACATCAGGGGACATAATTTCAAACGGAGGAAGGGTGATTGCAGAATAGATGTGCTGAGGTTTCCCTTCAACCAGCGGGTGGTTGATTGTCGGCATAAACTTACATTTGTTGTTGTGGAAGTCGTACTTTGAATAAATTGAAGGACGAACTAGACAAATTATTGGAGGTGATCGGCAGGTGATGTGAGAAGGTTTTTTTTTTTTTTTTTTTTTTGGCTAATGCTTCGTAAACTCTTGCATCATATGCCACTAATAATAGTAATACAAAATGGTGTATTATATGTGGTGCATTATATACACAAAATGGTGCATTAAACATTATGCATTTCAGATCAAGTGGATGCTGCCGTTAGCGTATGAGATCTAAGGAAAATTTTTCTTTATCTGTTCAGTTACATGTGCTGTGTTCTGAAAACAGCATAACAATATAACTATTGTCATATGTGATAAATTATGCTGTTTGGTGTAATTAGGTATATTTTTTCCTAATCGATATATATTTTCCTCTCCACAGCAACCCGTACATAAACTGTGCTAATATGCCTCAACTCAATCTAGATTTGTGGTCGTAAAGGAAAATTAAATCACGAGGTAAGATATATGAATTTTCTTATAATAATTCTCTGTTGTGTATTAGGGAATTTGATACGCTGCTCACATGAGCTATGTCCTCATAGCTAGCACGGTAGTAATTACGAGCACTGTTCTTCCACATCATGTGGGAAAGCTCAGATTCAAGTTTGGTTGGTTGCAGTAAGGTTTTAGGTGCATCAACAAATTTGGTCATATTGCCCCGTATATAATGTCTGTAAATTTCGTGTGTTCTGTGGTCGATTTGCTGTTTGCTGGACGAAAAACCAGACTTTAATGGAGAAAAAACCATGCTACCCTGGCCTGAGACCATCTAACTCAGCCAGGTTGTGAAAAAGGCATTGACATTATCAGGCATTATCACTGGCAGGATTCGATCTCGTCTTTTCCACCCAGTGTGGAGAAGACGGCGATTATACCAACTATACTACCAACGAGGGCTTGCTATATGCAGGACGGTTTAAAGTGTTTTACCCAATCTGCTATTAACTACACACTGTTTCGATGTCCATCATCAAGAAGTTAAAATTCTTTTTTTCTTATGCCATGTGGTGCTCAGCAACATTTGCAGTAGTGACTGAAGTTCCTGCGAGATGAAGTCGTTCTTCATCCTGCAAGTTAATCTCTCTCTTTCTAAAAAGCTACTTCACTTATGAATTCCTTACAGTCAATTCTGCTCCATCAAACACAGCCATTTTTAATGTGAAACATCTTTACGTCTACCCCCTAATTTTCGACACAGAGTAAACCAGCAGCATGTATGTCACAAAATCGGGTGACAGAAGTACTACGTCATCTCTCCACAATACCCAGTCCGATACGACAGCGCGTGCCCGTCTCCACCTGGTACTGCTTTAGTCTGGAATGACTAGCCAGGCGTCACCTGATTTTGTGACAACTCGAGTTCTACTGGACTCAAAGTGTAGTGATTTTCTTTCATCATTCTGGGTAAGAAAACGTAAAATTCTGAAATTGTGAAAATAAAATAACACGTCATTTTAGACTGCCATGGCAAAAATCGGCGCTGAGAGGCAAAAAGCTTATAAGGCTCGCTTAAATGCCTTTAAACCGAAGAAGATTGCAAAATCTGCTGCAGAGAGTCAGTCACCGGGAATGTTGAGAACATGCAAAAATTATGAAACTTTTGCTTCGGCTTAACTAAATCAGCCATCTACAAGTCGAGAGCAGCCATCAACGAGTCAGGACCAACCATCTGCAAGCTTTGTTAGTTCGTATCTCCAGTCATCTACAAGTCAGGACCAAGCACCTACTAGGATCCACATCCGACACAACATATTTTGCCTCGATTAAAACTTTTGAAACTTTCTGAAGAATCCACTCCTCATTTGCCTTATTTAAATTACAACAAACATCGTTTCGCACACAAAGAGATTGAAAGAAGATTTTGGAATAAAGAGTTTGGTGCGAGTTTGGTTATTAATACATTAAAAATAAAATTGTATATGTTTTTTATTCTTTTAAAAAAAATTAATTCTACAGAGATGTTTGACACAGAACATCGTTCGAGCGTGCCTGGCACACGTATATATATATATATATATATATATATATATATATATAATCTGAATATGCTAATTCCGTGCTATATATGAACGTTTACAATTTTAACGATTTTTTTCTCTTTTGCAGGGCACATTACATTGCTGCACAGATATGTATCGAAGTGACCTTGTGAAGTGAAAGAACTACACGCTACCCGATTGAGCTGGAAATCCTGGAGGACAGAATTTGAAGCAATGGAGAGCCAATTATCTAAAATTATAACACAATCATGTAATCCATGAAAAATACAATTTGGCAGTACTGCACAAACTTTTCATATATATATATATATATATATATATATCTTCAAAGTAGAAATATGTGATTTTGGAATATGTACATATTTCTAATATCTACGTTCAATCAAAATATCTTCTATTTGGATTCCTCTCTAGTTCGAGCACCGTTACTATATATGAATTTTAATATGCACGCAGTACAATAAAAAGCGCCACACGAAATAACTATTGTATGCGCACTATGTTCGCTATGAAATAAAATATTTCAGCATAAGTATATATCACTGTGTTATTCAAACAGTTCATTATATTCAACGCATCTAGGACTTTTTTAATTTAATTAACGACAAATACACCATTTTCCAAAAGTTACTACACTACTCATTATAAAATTTCAGAATTAATAAATTATATTGCATTTTTTGGTAGCAGAAAGCATGCAAATTAATTTATACTTTACAAAAAAATTAATATATACTTTATTCCAGTACAATGATTCCTACAGCTAGTACAGTGTTATAATCACTATCCTCCTGAAAACCACCGAATCCCACCAATGACACAAGGAACTTTTCAGTTTGGTGTCAGGCAAGGGTTACGTGGATTTTCTCTCAAACCGACTGAAGAAGATGCGCAATAACAGGCACAATATACTGACGCCTCAAAGCCTTAGTTGCACTGATAGTTAATATATACCTGACTTAGTAGCATGGAAATTTGATGGTTAGAAATCTAAGAGAAACTGTTGATATTAACTTTGATGCGAGAAATAGATTGTAATTTTTGAAAATACATATAGGAGATATTTTAAAGAAGTCAAACAGAGAAAGAGAGAGCAAGGGTAAATAATAATAAAAAAACTTAAAAAGAGTAACGAGAAAAAAAAAGAAAAGTTAGGTCGGTGAGTTTGAAAATGAATCGTGAAAAACTGCTGGTTAGTTGTTACACGCATTCTAATTGGTTTGAAGAAAGCGATGGGTTTACGAATACCGGTTTGGAAGAACAATTTTTGTAAATATCTGTACAAAAGGCAAATGCCATTCTAAAACAGATTGAGTTGGATCTGTTTGGTTATATGAATAACGTAACTCGGCTATATAATCAATAATTCGCACTATCAATATGAAAGACATTTCAGTTTCTGTTTCGATGGTGTGAAGTCATATTTAGCTGTATCTAAACTAAATGTCATTTTTGGCCCGAAGACGGGATCACGTATATGACGATGAAACGTAGGCTATGACAAATTAGTTTAGCCAGTTATTTCACTAGATGTGGGGTAGGGTGTGACTCTACAAAAATAAACGACCTTTTTAGCTATAGAAACAGTGTTCTCTTTCATTTTATATTATATTTGCATATTCCCCTTAATGTCTTTTAATATATTAAACGTTGAAAATTCTTGGAATACAAAATTTGTAAAATTTTAGATGCCAGTCTAATTGTCCCTCAAGATTGAGTTATTGAATGTTGGCAGTATAAGACTATATTAAGAAATCTTTATTTACTGGTTTGTAACAATACAGAAGGACAAATTTAACCTGGGCATTTTATAGTAAGTTAAATATTTCTTTTAAAAGAAACTTTTCGTTGTGTTCTTGTTGCACTTAATGAGCGATAAATTGCTATTTTACGACATCCTGCTATATAACATTCCCTTTAAAGAACACTTCTTGGTAGAACGGTACGTTTGTCCACGTCTGCTTGCTTTAGCATTTAGCATTAGCATTAGTAGAGGCATACAATGCAAGAAAGCAAGCGTATGTAGTATCAGCCAAAAAAAACGCTCCCAATTTACCCCTCCGTTCGTTCCAAACTTGAAGGGACGAACTCATTTGTCAACTCATTGCATTTAGGTGACTGTCATATGATTTGTATCGACTCTTCTATTGATACTACTACATTTCAAAATAAGTTAGGTTTCTTGGAAAGAAATAAAAATAAAAGATTTTAGGATCACGGAAGATACACAAGCAGCCAGAGATTCCAAAATCTCCAAATTCTGTCCGATCACTATGATTCTAAGTTCCAGTAACAAGAGAAATGTCTGATTTTCATAAGTATTCAAATAAACTTGAGATTCACGCGATATTTCTTGTTATAAATTTCTTCTCAGTTTTTTTTTTTTTTATTTTATATTTGAAATTAATAAAATAAAAGAAATAAAACTAATATATTAAGACTAACAATAAAAAATACTGACGCCTATAACAGCTACAAATTTATCTGTGATAATGCCACTGAAAAGGTTAGACTGGCAAAGTCAGATTATGAGAAATCGCTGGCAAAGAGAGCAAAGAGGAGGGGGGATGAGGAATTCTTTACATATATAAATGCAAAGAAGAGAAGGACAAACCAGATCGGACCCTTATCTAATGGACGTGGATTAGTATTAGATACCCCAGCTGAAGTTGCAGATGAACTCAACAGTTACTTTGCATCGATATTTACAGAAGAAAAACCATTCACATCAATGAGAAATTATGGGAGTGAAGTTTAAAAAAATGTAATTAATGATGTTGAAATTTCACACATTTATTTAATGAAAAAACTTTCGAGCCTGCAGGCTAGTAAGGCTCCTGGAGTTTATGACATTTACCATATAACCTTAAGGGAGGCGGCAAGTAAGTGCATTGAACCATTGAGGCTAATTATGAGCGCATCACTGGACTCGGGAGTGATTCCGTTGCATTGGAAAAGTGCCAATGTATCCCCAATAAATAAGGGCGGTTCTAAGAGTGAAGTGGAAAATTATCGGCTGGTTAGTCTAATTTCAGTAGTAGGGAAAACTGTGGAGACTATGATCAAGGCTGGAATTCAGGATCATTTAGATAGAAATGGAATTCTGAAGGATACTCAGCACGGTTTTGAAAAGGGAAAATCATGTTTAACTAATCTGGTTAGCTATTTTGACAGGGTCACACAAGAGCTGGATTTTGGGAATAATTTCGACGTTGCTTATTTGGATTTCAGTAAAGCATTTGACTCAGTCCCACATGAGCGGTTACTTTATATGATGGAACAGGTTGGCATCACAGGGCAGGAGGCAGAGGGTTGTGATAAATGGTTATTCCTCAGGTTGGGTTGATGTAAGAAGTGAAGTTCCCCAAGGATCAGTATTAGGACCACTGTTGTTTTAGATTTTCATAAATGACATCGATGAAGTGATAGTGTGCGTAATGTCTAAATTTGCAGATGATGTAAAGATTGGCAGAATAGGTAATGATTGCCGCCAAGCAGAGCTTCTTCAGAATGACCTAGATAGACTTCAGTGAGTGTCAGAAAAATGGCAGCTATGCTTTAATTCAGCATAGTGTAAGATATTGCACCTGGGGAACAGTAACCCCAAAATAACTTACACTTGGCGCAGTTGAACTAAAGTCGGTAGTTGAGGAAAGGGACTTGGATGTTACGATACGGTCAGACTTTATAAAGTTCTCTGAGCATTGTAGATAGGTTGCAAGAAACGCCCACGGTGTCCTATCGATGACGTATCGAACAATTGCTATTAGACATAAGGACGTCATAATCCCATTATATAAGGCTACTTTTAGACCACACTTAGAATACTGTTTTGAAGTATGGAGACCGCACCTAAAGAAAGACATTGTTCTTCTTGAAAGGATCCAAAGACGGGTAACTCGCCTGGTGAGATCAGCGAAAGGGCGTCCTTTTGAAGAAAGACTTCGAATATGTGGGTTGCAGAGTTTGGAAACTAGGCACTTTAGAGGATACTTCATTGAGGCGTTTAAGGCTCTGAGAGGCATAAGCAAAATGAATAAGGACGAAATTTTCATGGTTACAAATGATTCTAGAACTAGGGGCCATAATTTCAAGTTACGAGGAGAGTTGTTTAAACTGGATTGCAGGAAGTTTTATTTTAGCCAGCGAGTTGTAAATTACTGGAATATACATGGATGGTAGAGGCTGACAATCTGGGGAAATTCAGAGGTCAGCTGGATAATTATCTAAGGGAGGAGGGAAATGCATAGGTTGTCCATTTCCTTTTCTCTTATTAATTTTTATTATTATTGTAATTTTCTTCTTATTATTATTAATTAGTTTTTATTATTATTATTTTATTTATATTTATTTTTTATGCTTTGTGCAGCATAAGCCATAGACTTCCTTGCACCACGTGGCCATTACTAATACTAAAATACTAAATACTAAAATCAATCACTATTTTTTATGCTATCTGTAATACAACAAGTGGTGTTGTCAACTGTTGAACACCTGCACAATTCATTCAATGCCATGGAGGTACCTAGGAAGGCACAATTCCTCATACCCTGTCTCGGTTGGGATATAGCAGCCCCCAAAACATGCTAATTGGGCCTTGAACATAATTGTACAGTCACAATACAATACAATATAGCTGTAGATGCTATTATATAAATAGTAGATTGTATTATATAAATAATTATAATAAGTCTCGAGTGGTCAAGAGCGGGAGTGGTCAAGAGCGGCAGCCGAGTGGTCAAGAGCGGGAGTGCTAACGCACGCTCTTTGAGTAGATCGGGCTTGAAACCCATGAGTGCTAAATGCAGTTGATCTGCCAACCCGCCCTGGACCAGCGTGGCAGATCATGGTCCATTCCCTCAACACGACTTGATGAGGAGGCCTACATCCTGCAGTGTATTCACAATGGCTACAGATATATTTAACTATTTTAAATAACTGCAACATTCTTTATTCTAATGGGATACTGTACGTTTTTAATCTAAACCATACTTTTTTCTGTAAATTTTGCATTCACTGATTAATTTCTCTTCTGGGAGGGGAATCAGAGAACCGGGGATGAATAAAACCATCTTAACTAAAGGGGGAAAAAACACATCACGGTCCCCTTACTAATTAATAGTTGAAGTGTGTGGAGTGGAGGAAATGTTAAATCGTTTATTATATTATACTGGGGGAAGAGAAGCTTTATTATTATATGTTATTCCTTTCTTATTATTAAATTATAATTTCTGTAATTAATAAATCTCGTTAATCTTTCAGACCCATCTCTCTTAACTTTGTATTTCCCAGTTTATTTTCCCCCTAATTTACCCCCCTCCACATTAACACCTGACTTGTATACTGCACAGAAGATCACAGATTCTGGGGGAATAGTAGTTCGTGTATGTCTCCTCTGGACTGGCTGAGCATTCAGAATGACTCATACTACACTTGATAAACATATACAATATTGTTTATTCACAGTATATACATTAAAAGAATATATCATACATCATCATTTGGGGATTATGTTAATTACTAGCATTATATGTGTGCCAAAATGTAAACATAATCACAATTCATATATCATGTCTCTTCATGTCTTTCTGCCTTTTCTCCTTCTGGTTTAGGTTACATCTCATAACATTCTCTTGTCTTCTAACAATTTAAACTTCCCAACAGGGTTTACAGCAGTGAGCATAACACCTATATATGTATTTTCCTAGATTTATAAATCCCCGCTATAATCTTTCTTTAATTATCCCTTCCAAAATAATTACATGTGCATAGAACATAATTATCCCTTCCAAAAAAATTACATGTGCTTAGAACATTCTTTAGTTTCAACTTAAAACATACTAGTCTCGAGTACATATATCTAAATCTTCCTTGCTTGCTTAATAAACTTATCTTTGTGATGAAGTACATATATCTATATCTTATGAACTTTCTCCTTCCCTTTATGCTAAACAATATCAAATCAACTATCAACTAATTTAAAACCTTCCCTAGAGTCCTTTCCATCAAATCTAGCTTAAAACTATTATCTGGTACTTACATAACAGCTTAGGGGATCACTCTTTACACAACCTTTTTATCAGCTCAGGGGCGGCCATCATCATCAATATAGGGCATCATCAGACTCCTACTGGAATTAGTCATCGGCTAAAGAACTGCTGCTCATCTACAGGAATTCTCCTTCGTTCAGGAACTCACTCTTTTCTCCATAAATAGGTTGCTCCGGCCAGCTTTTGGGCGTCTGATCAACTCGACGATACTGGGGTGCATAATAAAACTATCAAGACTCTTCTTACTGCTTTATCGAGAAGCCAGACTGTATAACTCTTCCTTATCTTTCTATACCGAGACTTTTCGATCCTTATCACTCAGCTCCAGCATATGTGCTTCCATCTTTCATTGGGCATCTCCTTCCTATTTCTACGTTGCGGTTGACCCCTCCCAGAACTTGCCTAACGAATTGTCTTTGCGACAAACTGCTTCAATTCCCACTACCACATTCCAGCGATTCATAAGAACTCCCACCTTCTTCAAACTTCCTACAACTCCAGAAAACTCTAAAAACTCTCTCACTGCAAAACAAACTTCCTTTAAATTAATTTCTCTGTCCGCTACTCTCCAGCGATTCTTCCGGCCCTTCTCGGGATTTCTTCCCAGCCGCACATCACTCAGGCACACCCACAGGAACTCTCCAACTTCCAAAAACTCCCAAACTGTCAAAAAACTGGAACTGTCTGTCCTCCTGTTCCATCTCCTTTTTGCTTCAGCCACCCCTTCTATTCTGATCCAATCGTAGTTCGTTCTTCCTCATCCCTTTATTCTCATTCGCTCTCTCCCACTTCCGTCGTTTCTTGGCCCTTCCCTTTCCTGGGGAAACATCCGACTTCTCGAAATTTCTAGAAGCTTCGATGAACTTCCGGACGTCTAGAAATTTCTAGATATTTCCTTGTGATCATTCCGATTCACTTACCGCTATTAGTCCACTCTGTTTTTTCTCTACCGCTCCTTCAAATCAGTAAGTGCTCAAGGAGTCGGTTTGTTTTATCCAGCAGCTAGTCATTTCTACACGGTGTATGCCGCATCCAGGGTCCCCTCCACCCTCTTAGTCTTTAAAATTCTTCCTCTCCACAAGGGGGAGTCGGTTCCCTTGTTCTTTTCTTCCAAAGAGCTGCCCACTTTCTGTTTATAGCGACTTGAACTGCCCTTACGGTGCTCCCATTGTACTTTTGTGCACTGTCCAGCTACCCCCCGTTGTTACGCTAATCCTCCCCTACTTAACTGTACGGTACAGAGCGATCGCAATCTAAGCTGAAAATCATCCTATGTAAATAATATTATTTAATATATACATATATTTTCTTGTTATGTTATAATATTTATAACATAACATTCCCTAGGATAAGTGTAAGAATTGGGTTCTTACAGAAGCCAGTAAAGGGACAATGATGTTTTTTGACAGATATTCATGTAGGCACTGATATTACCTAGTAGAATCAATCAAACAAAATGTAGTTTAACATGCATGCGAAGCACACTGCAACCCCTCCTCTGACTTTCTAAAGGTTTAAACATTTACATACAAAAAAGGTTAAAAACGAGAACTAACCAATGGCCTCGTAAAAGCTATAGCCGCCACTGAGAAGAACCGCCCTCTAGAATAGTTCTGCTACAGCATTTGCCAGGCGCAGATGCGAACGAGGAAGGAAACACACAATTTGCATTAATGAAAAGTCTGCCATTTCCTTCAAAATTTCATCCAGTCAATTAGCGCTGGCAAATACGAATGTAATACTGTACTTCCTGATATTGAGAAAGATGGGCCTTTACGGTGTGCTCCAAATCCTATATACTGATGTGTGCGGTATTAAAATGCATTTAATATAATTGATGGAGCTACTTGGCAGTTAACCCCTGAAGTCAATTACAACCGGTAGAATTCCTCGCTATTTATTTATTGCCGTATTATTTAGGAAGTTTCATTGATATGTGAAGACCGAGTAAGAATCCTGCTGTATTATTTTATTATTTTTTCTTTTGCCTTTTTTAGGATTCTTGACCTATTTTTAATATTTTATTTAGATAGGTTATCCACATACCCTATATTGCAGCTGAAGCGCCGGATATTGTTTTTGCCATGCGGCTGGTTGGAAGAATTAATGGGCAATGTGGCAGATGCGCAGAAACGAAATGTTCTTGGTTATCGCATAAAATTCGTTGATTTTTGTTCGTGTTTTTGTTATAAATCAAATTATTACTATTTGCTAACATGCCTGAAACGTAACGAACTGCGAACATTAACTAACTTATTTAGGAATTGTATTCTGTTTCTGACGATAGATAAATAAAAACACATAATTAGCATATATCTGGGTTCGATTTCTGTGGTGAAGTGCGGAACGTTTGTCACATTGTGGTCGAGTTAGCCTGTTTCGGACGATAACTGCAATTGTTTTTTTTAATAATTGAAACTTGGGGGCTTGGTGTCCCAAAAATAGACAAACTGACCACTGAATGCGCGCAATTAGCAGACACATTACATTAAAACCTCATGGCCTAAGTTGTCGTATCTAATCTAAACAATCCCCATTAAATAGCATGTATTATTTACAAGGTTTTGCGACTGCCACAATACCTTGTAAAATTTGAGCTTGTGCGACTGCCATAGTACCTAGTAAAATTTGTGCTTGGCAATCTAGCAACAGTAGCGAGCAATTGCACATAATGATTATACCCCATACCTTTATGCCCAGAATAACAATAAATATGTGAAAAAAACTCAGACGCGGCTAGCACAGAGAGTAATCATTGGCCTTCCACATCATGTAGAAAAGGCTTTTGTTCGACTGCTGTCTGAATGTGAGGACCTGCTATAGGATGATTTCGAGCCATAGCCCAATTAGTGAATCCCGGGCAAAGGTTGTGTAGTTCCCCTCCTCTTGAAAACAAAGAGTTTCATCCAGAAAATAAGCAAGGTGATCACGGAATGCACATTATTATTATTTACAGACACAATACCTGAGGGCTTCACTGGCTCTAATTGATTTTACGCAAGATCAGATTCAAATATGATTCAAACCAACGATCAGATTCAAATATGAAGTAAGTGTTGTGTCCATCCAAATAGCAAAAAATCTAAAAACTATTTAAGGCAGATTAACTAATTCAAATTAACATTTTTTCAGCTGTATGAATTGTCTGAAATACGATAATGAACTATCAATTCAACACCTGAAGGAGACCTAAAGGAATATATTCCCTGTAAATCAAAGTTTATTCTTCTATAAAAATGCGTCAATTCCATGAGGAAAGCCCTGCTACTTTTTGAAAACCCTTCGTTTTACTGTTTTATAATGACACTAACTGAAAATCATCCAATGTAAAATATTCGATAACAGATGTCATAACTCTAATCTACTAGTAGCTACTCAGATACGCACACGGTTTTGGTTAGCCAGTCGTGTCCCTCTAATATCACCAGAGGATAACAACAATGAGAAATCGTTGTTGTTATTTACCTGTTGCTCGCCTTTAATTCGGTTATTGAATACCGTTTCAAGCATAAATTGAGCATTCAGTGGTTATTTTTGTTCTATATGCAAAGGTGAGGTTATGTTATGTACATCAAAGTAATTATGAGGCATCAATGTATTGTGTGTGCAATTACGCGCACTCTTTGCTGAATTGTCGGTTGGTTTGCTTTTGGCCAAATTAGTCACTGAACTAGCCTCTAGTAGTTTGAGGTTTTTTTTTTTTTTTTGCATATTTATTATGTGTTTAAACCCATAGTAAAAATCCGAGTTCAGTTACTGGGAGAAAAAAACCATACAACCCTCGCTTCAGACTGACTATCTCAGCCACATTGTGAAAAAAGCCCATAAAAATCATTGGCGAAATTCGAACCAGAGGCCCTTTCAACCCAGTGTGGCAGGATGGTGATAATACCACTGTGATTCCTGCAAGTGCCCTGTATCCAGAGGTACACTCATGAGCAGTTCAAAGATGTCCAAATAATGGAGTGCCGCATATCCGCATATCTTAAATCTATAGAATATCCCTAGGATGCTTTAGCAAATTGCAGTTCGTCATCCATCCAAGTGCCTTGTATAAGCTGAAATCTGCCTTCAAAGGGGAACAGAATTCATTGCCTACAGACCGTCTGAATAACTTTGTTCTCCTATACGCAGAGGTGGGGTAAGGTTCTCCTATATGCAGAGGAGAGGTGAATCACACTCAGTTAACCCACTTATTACCCATGCTATGAAATCTGTTTGATTTTCATAAGTTATTAGAATCAGCAATGGCCACACGGTGCAAGGAAGCCTATAGCCTATGCTACACCAGCCAAAAAAATAATAATAAAAAAATAAATCAATAATAATAAAATAACAAAAAAAATAATAAGAAGAAAATAAAAAATAATAACAATAATTAATAAATAAGAGAAAAGGAAATAGACAATCTTAAGCTTTTCCCTCCTCCCGTAGGTAATTATCCAGCTGACCTTTGAATTTCCCCAAGCTTTCAGCCTCTACCACTCATGTAGGCAAGTTATTCCAGTAATTTATAACTCGCTGGCTAAAAATAAAACTTCCTGCAATCCAGTCTAAACATCTCCCCCCCCCGTAAGATTGAAATTATGGCCACTTGTTCTAGAATCATTTATAACCGTGAAAATTTCGTCCTCATTCATTTTGCTTATGCCTCTCAGAGCCCTAAACACCTCAATCGTCTCCTCTAAGATGCCTAGTTTCCAAGCTGTGCAACCAACATATTCGAAGTCTTTCCTCATACGGACGCCCTTTTGCTGATCTCACCAGGCGAGTTACCCGTCTCTGGACCTTTCCAAGGAGAACAATGTGTTTGCTTAGGTGCGGTCTCCATACCTCAACACAGTATTCTAAGTGTGGTCTAAAAATAGCCTTATATAATAGGATTATGACGTCCTTATCTCTAATAGCAATTGTTCGATACATCATCGATAGGACACCATGGGCCTTCCTTCCAACTTACTACAATGCTCAGAGAACTTATAAAGTCTGACCGTATCGTAACACCCAAGTCTCTTTCCTCCATTACCGGCTTTAGTTCAATTCCGCCAAGTGCATAAGTTATTTTAGGGTTACTGTTCCCCAGGTGCAATACCTTACACTTTGTTGGATTAAAACACAGCTGCCATTTTTCTGACCATCCCTGAAGTCTATCTAGGTCATTCTGAAGAAGCTCTGGTTGGCAACGATCGTTAACTACTCTACCAGTCTTTACGTCATCTGCAAATTTAGATATCACGCCCTCTGTCCCTTCATCGATGCCATTTATGAAAATCAAAAACAACAGTGGTCCTAATACTGATCCTTGGGGAACCCCACTTCTTACATCAATCCAATCTGAGGAATAACCATTTACCACAACCCTCTGCTTCCTGCCCTGAAGCCATTCAGCTATCCATCTAAGGATTTTCCCTGTGATTCTAACCTGTTCCAGCTTATAAAGTAACCGCTCATGTGGGACTGGGTCAAATGCTTTGCTGAAATCCAAATAAACAACGTCGAAATTATTCCCAAAGTTCAGCTCTTGTGTGACCCTGTCAAAATAGCTAACCAGATTAGTTAAACATGATTTTCCCTTTAAAAAACCATGCTGAGTATCCTTCAGAATTCCATTTCTATCTAAATGATCCTGAATTCCAACTTTGATCATTGTCTCCATGATTTTCCGTACTACTGAAGTTAGACTAACTGGCTGGTAATTTGCCATCTCACTCTTAGAACCGCCTTTATGTATTGGAGACACATTGATACTTTACCAATCCAACTGAATCACTCCTGAGTTCAGTGATGCTCGCATAATTAGCCTCAATGGTTCGATGCACTCACCTGCCGCCTCCCTTAAGATTATAGGGTAAATGCTATCCATCCCAGGAGCCTTACTGGTCTGTAGGCTCGAAAGATTTTTCATTAAAAAACGTCTGAAATTTCAACATTATTAATTTCTTTTTTTTTAACTTCACTCCAGAATTTCTCATTGATGTGAAGGGTTTTTCTTCGATAAATATCGATGCATAGTAACTGTTGAGTTCATCTGTAACTTCAGCTGGGGTATCTAATACTATCCCATGTCCATTAGATAAGAGTCCGATCTGGTTTGTCCTTCTCTTCTTTGTATTTATATATGTAAAGAATTCCTTATCCCCCCCCCCTCTCTTTGCCAGCGATTTCTTATCATCTCCCTTTGCCAGCCTAACCTTTTCTGTGACAATATTACAGATCAATTTTTAGCTGTTATACGCATCTTTACCTTTTATTGCTCTGTAACTTTTCCATGCTGTCTTTTTCTGCTCAAGTAATCTGGCAATTTCATTATTCATCCAACTTGGATTCCTCGTCGTGGAGTATTTTTAATGGTATATACGCATTCAAGGCTTCTATGATTAATGTTTTCAATGTATCATCTTCATCTCTCTCTTCATCGTCCACCGTAGAACCCCATGATCACTTCCTGCTACTGGTTCCTGTTGTGGGGGGTGGAATTTAAGAAAAATGTTATTTTATATATTTGGTTATATTTATTATTTCCCCTTTTAAATAATTCCCTTTTATAATATCTCCCCACTTGCGCATCTGACTTTACTTCTCAGAAAATTCTAAGTTCATAGGGGAGAAACTCTTATATGTTTGATTCCCATTGGTTAGGCTTGTGTCCAGTACAACAATTACACACACACAAATGTTATACAAAAAAAAAAGTTTATTAGGTATAATTACATGATCATAATTAAAAAAATTTAACAATTGAATATAAACCTAAGACCATCCTGATTTGGTCTCATCTTATTATACACATCTATTTTAATCTAGCATTGGTTGAAACCATCAATTACAATACCAAGTTTCATTCCCTCCTGTATACATTCAATCCTACATCCTTTAAAACATCAATAACAAAATCGATCCCTTTCTATAATTCGCTTCAGGTATTGATCATGCATCCATTAAAACCGTTAATTAACAAAATAACAATCCTCTTTCTATTAACTCTTACATAAGTCAATACTACATTCAATTTATCTATCATAAAGATTATTAAACGGTATCACTGTCTTCTATTTCCCATCCATAATTTCTAAATGTTAACTATTAGCTTGTCCTGGCTAATGTTCCTTCAGCACGTTTCCTATTTTTAACTTATCCTTGCTACTGAGTAATTCTCATGTACAGTATCTTTCTAAAGTCCTACTATTTAATTTCGGGGTCCCTACAGTTCGTAGTGTGTATGAGAACAATTATGTGACTAACCACTTACTTTGTTATCTATGGGTTTTGCGGCATGTCCTTTGTCCTTCTCGCAGTGACCATCAGATCATCTTCATCTAGAACTCATCTTTCAATCTTTGGAGAGTTCGGCTGGGGTTTCCGGGTTTGCTACTTGGGTTTCGAGTGCCCTTGCTCCTAAAGAATGATTCACTCATCTGATCAGCACGTTTGTTCTCCTTTCTGATCGGCTCCGGATTCCATCTGCTTCAGCTCCATTAACTCCGGACATCAGGCATTTTGTTTATCCTACAATAAGCTAACTTAGTGGCGTTTAGCTTTCTCCATTATTATGGTTGCCTACGGTGCTTTAGTGAACTCGAAAAAACTCTGAACACTCCTTACAGAAACAAACTGGCTGACGGATTGACTAACTGCTACCTCTTAACTCGCTCCCCCTCTCTTCTTCCCAACGCTCATCTAACTGCCCAACTTACTGACACTCACCCGCTCTCACTATTCAACTCCTCCGCACTTCTTCTACAACTCTCCCGACCAAAACCAATCTCTTACTCCTGAATTTTCCACGCCTCCCCACAGTGGGTTTCTTCCAATCACCTCTTTCTTTATTTATTATTTTTCCTTTAATTCGTTGAAAAGCTTCGGTCAGCCTGCCCCGTAGCACGTGAACAATACTCTCTATTCTCCACCTGTTGGATCTGTGGCCATCCGGTGTGTTCCTTTGAAGTAGCCGGATACTTCCAAAACAACACATTACCCTACACATATAACACTTCGTCTCTAAGGCAATTTAAAACCACAAGGAAACGACATCCGTGACTATAGCATCTGTTTTTGGGAACTTGTGCGTGTGTTTACGAACCGATTTCCTGTCTGCGGTAATTTGGCTGTACTAAAGTGTCACGGAATAACCTTCACTAGTTTGTCGTAGTAAGCCACCCGCTGTGCCTTCCGCAGTGTTCCTTGTTTTAGCGAAAGTAAGGCAAATTGTTCTGTTTTCGTTTCGCTATCATTCCCAGGACAACTAATTTGGTTCTGCCAGTGTTATGTAGGAAATTTTACAAATGGGAAATTTTTTAATATTTTCAGCCCCTACCAGAATAAATTTGATTTCAAAACTGCAGATTTTATTCCTATTTCTCATTAATGGCAAGAATCTAAACAAAAAGACTAATTTTCCAAATAAAAAAATCTGAATTTTTGTAAGATTTTCAATATTCTTACAATTGCCGCCACTTTTCCCAAAAAAATTTCATACCTGTGTAAAATTTTTTTTTTTTTAATTTTTTTTTTTTTTCTTTTTCCAACACTTTCCCTGGGATTTAACCACTATACATCTATGTATAGATCTCTTTAATGTACATTAATTCTCCATCAACTTCTAACACCAAAAGGATTTATACTCATTCCGATTTCCCTTTGGAATGCACAATTATTTACAATTATATACATGTACATTAATTAAATGTATATTTTTGGGCTTCTCTAAAACTATTCCCATCCCATGTACTCATCAATTAATCCTCCCACTAAATATAATTGCTGGAGTCTGTTTGTCTCTTTCAATTTGAGGGCCCTTTCCCCATTGGAAGTTTCAGTTCTGTGTTTCCATGGCCCTTCGATTCCTTTCAGCTCTGTTGATTCATTCGATAAGTTGTTATTCTCATCACTGCCACTTTCTTCCACTTTATGCGTTTTCTGCCCGGAATTCTCCTTGTTTTGCCCCTTTACTTCTAATGTTCCCACTAGTAGTGTTTTTGTCCTAATCCGCCGTCTGGGTCCCTTCTTTCGCCCTCTCACATCAATTTCTTCAGTCTCCTTCCACTTCTTTTCTTTCCTTTCCATTACCGAGCTTGATCTCTTATCATTTCTCTCACACACTGGCCTTTCTAAATTAATCCCTTTCATGTTTGGCCTATCCTTACTCTCTATTGGACCGAGTTTAAGATTCGCTGAGCGCCACGGATAAAATCGACCTCTCTTGATCTTCCACAATTTTCTGGGGTCAGAGTTCCCATACTTGACTCCCTGATCCACCATCTGAGTCCGGCAGAATCTGGCTATATGCCCATATCTGCTACACCTATAACACTTGACTTGACTTGGATGATTCCATTTATGTCCTAGGGTGGCCACAACTATTGGTTCTCTAATCATAAACTCACTTCTATGTGTGTGTGGCTTCCTCCTTGTGATGCCTGATTTATTGCTCCTTTTTTCACATGAATTATTCTTCCAGCGTCTAAGATTCAGAGCATTCAAGCTTATATACTGCCCTTGATTTGTGCCCCTGTTGTGACAGTATTCCTTTCTGCTCTCGTGATGCCTATCTCTGTACCAGCACTCCCTCGCCCAGTGATTGCTTCGCCCGCATATGTAGCACTTGGTTCCCTTCCATTCTTGTATTTCTATCTTATTATGGTCCTTCCACATACCCATATTTACCGTTTCCCTTTGTTGCGGACAATTGGCATAACCTTCGCTATCGTTAGTTGAGTCTTTCTTGCTCTTAAATTCTCCTAATAGTTTTTCTAATTTGACTTCTATCCCTGCTATTTGTTTTTCTAAATAGTCTAATTTCTTATCCCCCTTTGTAGCCTTCCCCTTACCTTCCTCAGTGTCCCTTTCTATTATTAATGTATTCATATCTCTTCTAGTGCCCCCGCGGTAAAGGTCGTCTAATTTTTCTTCTATTTTCGCAAGTTCTAATGCTTGTGTTAAGGATTTTGGATTCTTGCGTAATATTTCTTTACGGTACTTATTTGTAATACCTTCCAAAAACTGTCCCATTAGGATTTTGTCGAATGCATCCCGTTCGCCTTCAGAAATTTCGGTGGACATTTTTACCTCCATAAACCTTTTATGGTAGTCATCTACGCTTTCGCGACTTGTCTGTACGCAATTGTTTAATAGCTTAATCCCTTCCAAAAAGGTATTTCTAGTTGAGAATAGTTTCCTCATCACCTCGATGAACTGATCTAGGGTTTCTATTTCTAACATCTGTGTGGCTTCCTGAAATTTATTTTGTGCTACGCCATCTAGTTTGTATTCAGCTATTGTAATTATCTCTAAGTCCGACAGTCCCTCGTTTTCCTTGATTATTTGTAATTTTTTTAAGAACTTTTCTACCTTTTCCGATGGTTCCCCTTTAAAGTTTTTTAAATACTTACTTAGCTTTATGGACCCGTTTAAACTATTTCCTATGCTGGAGTTTGCCCCTAGGGATTCCTCCCTTTCGTTTCTCTTCTCACTAGTAGCCATCTGAGATCTTAATAGCATTGTTACAATATATACCCTCCAAAAAATTATAATCTTATCGATTATTCCAATTAAACAATAATCTACTATGACTAACCAATTAAACAATCAATACTCATCAGCTTCACTAAATGATCATTGATAATTCAATCCCAATTTGTCAATCAACAGTAATCAACCATCATAAAGTAATCGTCAATAATCAATTACAATTTATCACTTAATCAATAATAATCAACTATCATTAATCAATTAATAATAATTCACTTCACTTAAACTTTCAATATTAATCAACCTCCTTTAATCAATCTAACTTATTAACTGACTTTCAATTAACAATAATATGCTATCAATATTCAATTTCCCATACAATTAATTCACAATCACTTTTGAATAATCCACATCTATATGTGTATTCAAATCCACATTTGAATAATCCACATCTATCTTTATCAATCTCCAGTTGATCAATTACTTTTGTTCTGGCTCGCCAGCTGAATTTTTGTCAGTTTCAGAAACTGTTCTAAAATTGCTTTGTCATCCTGAACACAGCCTTACGATTAGGAATTATTCCTGGCTGGCATTTCGCCAATTGTGGGGGGTGGAATTTATGACAATGATATTTTATATATTTTGGTTATATTTATTATTTCCCCTTTTAAATAATTCCCTTTTATAATATCTCCCCACTTGCGCATCTGACTTTACTTCTCAGAAAATTCTAAGTTCATAGGGGAGAAACTCTTATATGTTTGATTCCCATTGGTTAGGCTTGTGTCCAGTACAACAATTACACACACACAAATGTTATACAAAAAAACAAGTTTATTAGGTATAATTACATGATCATAATTAAAAAAATTTAACAATTGAATATAAACCTAAGACCATCCTGATTTGGTCTCATCTTATTATACACATCTATTTTAATCTAGCATTGGTTGAAACCATCAATTACAATACCAAGTTTCATTCCCTCCTGTATACATTCAATCCTACATCCTTTAAAACATCAATAACAAAATCGATCCCTTTCTATAATTCGCTTCAGGTATTGATCATGCATCCATTAAAACCGTTAATTAACAAAATAACAATCCTCTTTCTATTAACTCTTACATAAGTCAATACTACATTCAATTTATCTATCATAAAGATTATTAAACGGTATCACTGTCTTCTATTTCCCATCCAAAATTTCTAAATATTAACTATTAGCTTGTCCTGGCTAATGTTCCTTCAGCACGTTTCCTATTTTTAACTTATCCTTGCTACTGAGTAATTCTCATGTACAGTATCTTTCTAAAGTCCTACTATTTAATTTCGGGGTCCCTACAGTTCGTAGTGTGTATGAGAACAATTATGTGACTAACCACTTACTTTGTTATCTATGGGTTTTGCGGCATGTCCTTTGTCCTTCTCGCAGTGACCATCAGATCATCTTCATCTAGAACTCATCTTTCAATCTTTGGAGAGTTCGGCTGGGGTTTCCGGGTTTGCTACTTGGGTTTCGAGTGCCCTTGCTCCTAAAGAATGATTCACTCATCTGATCAGCACGTTTGTTCTCCTTTCTGATCGGCTCCGGATTCCATCTGCTTCAGCTCCATTAACTCCGGACATCAGGCATTTTGTTTATCCTACAATAAGCTAACTTAGTGGCGTTTAGCTTTCTCCATTATTACGGTTGCCTACGGTGCTTTAGTGAACTCGAAAAAACTCTGAACACTCCTTACAGAAACAAACTGGCTGACGGATTGACTAACTGCTACCTCTTAACTCGCTCCCCCTCTCTTCTTCCCAACGCTCATCTAACTGCCCAACTTACTGACACTCACCCGCTCTCACTATTCAACTCCTCCGCACTTCTTCTACAACTCTCCCGACCAAAACCAATCTCTTACTCCTGAATTTTCCACGCCTCCCCACAGTGGGTTTCTTCCAATCACCTCTTTCTTTATTTATTATTTTTCCTTTAATTCGTTGAAAAGCTTCGGTCAGCCTGCCCCGTAGCACGTGAACAATACTCTCTATTCTCCACCTGTTGGATCTGTGGCCATCCGGTGTGTTCCTTTGAAGTAGCCGGATACTTCCAAAACAACACATTACCCTACACATATAACACTTCGTCTCTAAGGCAATTTAAAACCACAAGGAAACGACATCCGTGACTATAGCATCTGTTTTTGGGAACTTGTGCGTGTGTTTACGAACCGATTTCCTGTCTGCGGTAATTTGGCTGTACTAAAGTGTCACGGAATAACCTTCACTAGTTTGTCGTAGTAAGCCACCCGCTGTGCCTTCCGCAGTGTTCCTTGTTTTAGCGAAAGTAAGGCAAATTGTTCTGTTTTCGTTTCGCTATCATTCCCAGGACAACTAATTTGGTTCTGCCAGTGTTATGTAGGAAATTTTACAAATGGGAAATTTTTTAATATTTTCAGCCCCTACCAGAATAAATTTGATTTCAAAACTGCAGATTTTATTCCTATTTCTCATTAATGGCAAGAATCTAAACAAAAAGACTAATTTTCCAAATAAAAAAATCTGAATTTTTGTAAGATTTTCAATATTCTTACACTGTACTGTCAGCCCTAGTATGTAATCTGTTTCATGGGTGATGATTAGGTCTAGAGTATTCTTTTCCCTAGTACTTTCCCTGACATGATACAAATAGCAATCATCTAGCTGATTTAAAAATTTTGTTCCCCATGTGGAGTTTCCCTGCCATTTGCTCCAATCAATTAGAGGTAAATTGAAATCACCCATAATAAGACATTCAAGCTTACTTTCCCATTTCATTTGCATGTAGAGGCTCTCATCATAATCTTCACAGTCACATGGCCTGCAGATTACTCCCACTCTCATTATACCTTTGCTTCCAACTATCTCACACCATACAGATTCTATATTAGCATGCGAAACGTCTGAATTCGGGAAGGCTTTCGTCGCGCTCAGGCTGCTTTTGATAAGAAGCATGACCCCCACCATCCCTTCTATTTTCCCTATCCTTCCTAAATACATTACACATGCTGTACTGAAACTCGTCATCCCCTATCTCCAGGTGGCACCACGTTTCTGTAATCCCTATTATGACAGCGTTACTTGTCCTAACCAACAGTTCGAATTCACTCATTCTATTGACAACACTTCTGACATTATTGTACAAACAATTAAGACTTAGTGTTCTTGTATAGTTAACTACCCTGACACACCCCTTAAAGTTATTTAAGCTCGCTTCCCTTATTAGCTGCCCGCTCATTTGAAACGTTTCTGCCCCCAGAACATCTAGATAATATGTCCAGTTGGGGTAACAGATAAGAACTCTTGAGGTATGTGCAAGAGTTACTTTGACCAATATTATCAGATAAAGGCGTATCTGTATTAACCTTTGTCCTCCCAAACTAGCAGCTTCCCTGAACCTTTAATAATGTATCCTCAATAATACTGGCAAAAACTCTTGCATCACCTTTGTTTAAATGTATCCAGTCTCTACAAAACAGATTCCTTCTACCTACAAGTGCGGCCAAGCTGATAGAATTTTTTTTCCAAAAAGCCTTGCAGAGTCCTTCAAGTCTTGAGTTTAATCCATATAATCCCTCCTATCACGCCTGGGCAGAATTGCAGACACATAGACATTGTGTGTAAACATAGACACTCGCGGCATTTCTTCGGGATGGTCCTATATTTTTCTAACAAATCGTCAGATCATGTATGCTTAATGTCATTAGTCCCCACATGAATAATAACATTTTCTTTAATCCTCTTAAAATCTGACAATCTGTTGGTGACACCATTAATAATTGCTCCTGGCAGACATACCCTGGTTCTAGTCCACCTATTCTTATTACAAAAAATATTTCCAATATATCAATGGAGTCCCCTAATAAAATTAAGTCCTTTCGAATCAGAATAGTTTGCACCTGGTTATTCTGTTCTTAGGTCCGAATCGGGAGGAGGGCATCACTTGTTATGTTGCTAGAGTCTTGAGTCCATTACTGTCGAGAGTCTTGAGTACATTATACTCGAGGGCAAGCACCCGTTTTTTCAGTGACTCAAATTGTTCTAGCAACGGTGATAAAGAAAAGTATCTCCAAGTGAGCTAAGATTATCTACTAGGTCGACCTAGGAATACATGCCTCAGATTCTGCAAGGGATAAAATCATGACTCACCCGGGAATCGCCATCGGCTATTTTCGTATGAGTCATGGTACCCTCTGACGAAGTGTTCAAGGAGGATCTTATAATAACCATTATAAAATTTACTAATTATTAATAAAAGAAACTTTCAAATACTTATATTTATAATACTAAAAAATCAAACTATTGCAGGAAAAGAAAAAAGAACTTATTAAATGAAACTTTACAATATACTAAATAACCTTTGAAATCCTACTCTACTTCTGTAATCCCCCTGCAGGTGACCATAATCTTTTCTTTGAAATAACTTGCACTGTAGACAAATTCTGTCTTCAGATAGTCACAGACGTGTTAAAAATACGCTATCACTAACAGTGTTATAAATGTGAATTTCTGCAAACTGATTTGTTTATTCTAAGAATAAACAATCTCTCTCTCTCTCTCTCTCTCTCTCTCTCTCTCTCTCTCTCTCTCTCTGTTAAGTTTAATAGTTTATTTCGATCTAAACATCGTACAGCTTATAAAAGCATACCTAATTCTTTACCTATGGCGATAATCAGATAAACAAACAAGAATAACACTCCTTATTCTGCGCACCTTTCTCTGGGAGAGAAGTCAAGAGTTAGTTTAGAGTAGCTTAAATAATTAGTCTATTATATTTAAATTAATATAATGCAACCCTAAAATAGGACTGAACAACTTAAAAAGACACAGCAAAATAAGATAAATTAGCTGTTGTGCTAGAATGATTCAGTTAGATGGAAAGATATGTAGGAACGAGAACATCTTTTTTAAGTGTTTATGTGACTTACAGTCACATAAACACTTAATATAAGATAAATAAGAAAATAAAATAAAATAAATATGAAGTAGTCATTTCCCTCCCTATTACGATTAATTGTTAGGTTTATATTAAATTTTCGTTCTACAGTTTTGCCATACTGCTGGCCTTTGTATTAATTATTTAATACGTAATTTCATTAATATATTGACTATTATGTGGAGGATTTGTATTTTACTGCCTCTAATGACTACTTCATATTTATTTTATTTTAAGAAGAACGGTGTGACATAGCTGATTTCCGTGAGGCTGAATGATCTACACAAATGGCAAATTGCTGTTTGTTTATATTGGAGGAAATCCTGGGATAGCAGGTCGATTTCGATAATTTTCTATCATACTGTGTGACGGATCTTCTTCTTTATTAACAAAGAACAGCAAGCGGCCCCTAGCCAGAAACTGGCAAATCCGCTATGTACATGCATAGATATATATACAATGATATATATATGATACAATATATAATGATACATACAATGATATATACATATGTTGTTGTTTGTTGTTGTTTGTTATTTGGTTTTTAGGAGCACTAGCAACTAAGGCCATATTGCTCCGGGATATGCGGTGGTCATTCCTTGACCTTTCCGCATACTCCGTATTTGGTGGTGACGGGCTCGAACCCCGGTCTAATCAAGAAGCATGTGCTACGCACTGCTGCTCCTTCCCACCTGGCTACGGAGGCGCCCATATATATATATATACATATAATCGTGTTAACTACAATGTTATAGGTGTGATAAACATGTATCATGTTCACAGAGCAAATCGCATCACGTAATTAATCAGAAGTATTACTTGTGTCCCAGGAACCACTAGACAGCAGTCTTTTCCTATCCTAGGAAGAACGAAAACCGCACCCACTGAAGGTAGTGCTATATACCAATGGGTGTTAGCTAATCCTGTATCCACAGCTGCCCAAACTGGGGTACCAGCTAATAAAAAAAAAAAAAAAAAAAAAAAAAAAAAGAGAATAGATGGCAGGCGATATCAGTTTCAAGAGGCTATAGACATTGCAGGTGTTGGGTTGGTTCCTTGTTGTTGATATGTTGATAAACTTGAGAAGAGTTGCTTTCTTTTAGTGAAAACAGCAGAGCAGAACTGTTGTAGAGCTGAGAACGATTGAGAATTTTCAGTCAGCGCCACTTCATTTCCTTCAGAGAAGTTGCTGACAGCAGCTTGTAATGTATTTCTGTCATCGTGGTACAGGTTGCAGCGATACAGAATGTGCGTCCAGGTTTCCTCAGCACCACACAAGCAGAGATTGGTGTCAGACAAGGCAAATTTAAATAGTTTGGAGTTGATGGAGCCGTGCCCAGTAAGTATATACGATGTTGTTAGGCTAGGAGAAAACCATTGGCGGACGCTCTTGTTGAGAGGGAAGGTAACTGCAGGAACAAAAGAGTGGGTGACTTGACCAGTAGTACTGGAATCCCATCGTGATTGCCACACACTGATAAGTTCATTCCAGATTCTCCGTTTCTCGTCTTTGATGTTAGCAGTTAAGTTGCATGAGATGCCGAGAATCTCACCGGGAACTCCGTGCTTTAGACGATAGCATAGTCCTTTGAAAATTACATGCAGGTCTAGTGGTAAGACTCCAGCAAGGACCTGCAGAGCAGCAGAGGACACTGTCCTGCAGGCCCGGAGCATGGCAAGCAGCATAATCCGTTGAATGGAGATGAGCTTGGAACGGAGTTTAACATTAACGGCTCTATGGAACCAGACTCCCGAAGCATATGTTGTTATTGGTACGAATACTGCTGTATAATATAGTAAGAGAGTCTTCCTGTTTAGTCCCCAGTCCGATTTGGAAATTCGGATAACTGCTGCAGTGAACTTCTTAATCTTCGAGGCGAGGTGATTAATATGAGAGGAGAAGGTTAACCTGTCGTCTAAAATTACGCCAAGATGTTTTAATTCAGGAACAAAAGGGATTTGCTTTCCGTCTATCTTTACATTTGGAGGTCTTCTATAATCTAACTTGCCTTTAAAAATCATCAGTTTTGTTTTTGTGGCAGATATTCGCAGTTTATGTATACTTGACCACTTGATTAGCTGAGAAAGAGTTATATTGGCTGATTGTTCTAGTTGCAGACGTGATCGACCTGGAATTAGAAGAACCAAATCATCGGCGTAGGCGGTCGATGCTATCATAAGTGGACTGGCCGACCGGGCTAGCCAGGTGGGTAAAGTGCCTGCCTGGCAACCCAAAGGTCGCGGGTTCGAATCCCGCCTCGGGCTTGGATCAAAGTACTGCAAAAACCTTGGGAGGTGCATTATGGACACAGAAGCCGCTGCGCCAACAACTACCAAAAAAAAAAAAAAAAAAAAAACTAGTGGACTGCACAGCACAGCCATCGTCCAGATTCTGGAGCATCCATACAAACATTAGAACATAAAGACCTAATAATTCGCCGGCAGATCTGTCTCTCTGGGAAGAATTCAAGGCGATGTTAATTCGTCTTTGTAACATTGATAATCACCAAACACAATCAGTAGGTGAGGCAGAAATACATTCAAGGTGTAAATTGCATCGTAATATCCCCACACCCCATCATATCCCAAAGCATGGCGACAGATTGTTTTTAATGATGAGTCAATGTTCTGTTTGGGGAATGATTACAGAAAGATCCATGTGTGGCTACGCCCTGAGGGAGGTACTTACTTAGAGGCATGCTTCAACCAGTACAAACAAAAGTGATTTTTGTTTGCAAATGCAAACAAAGTTGCATCGAGTTGCATTTACAACTAGATGCAAAATAGCTTGCATTGTCGTCACGGGGGGGGGGATTTTATATCCGATCTCCTGACCCATGTCAGAATGAGAAGGGGGAAGATTTAGTATCACCTTTAGCCTTACTTAATTGCATACTAAAGTTTAGAGAAATCAATCTGCATTTTTAGAGTGGAGTAATTTTTATAACACTTCAGTGTATTTCTTTACAGTTACAATCTACAGAAATTCAAATCCCATGTAAATAAGTTTCTTCTGGATTTTATCCTTAATCCGTTCAGAGTGCTAAAGGGATTTCATAAAAGAGATAAAAAAGGAGAAAAACGTGTTCTATATAAGGGAAGTTTGTTATTAATTCTTCTCATGACTTACCAGTACATCTGTTTCAAAGAAATTAAACTTGCCGTATATATCACTAATCTGGAATAAATTATTCTCGATTCTTTAGAACAGGAAATTTGATGGGAAATGCAAATATGTTTTAGCTGTCTGCAGTTGTCCGACGTCAGCGTGTCGTAATAAATTTGACATAAGCTGCACAGATGTCCTGAGAACTGTTTATACGTAATACCAACCCATACAGCAGTTTATAAACGTTGAAAATGGCTAACAGCAACCAAACGTCATCTAATTTAAAATAATGGCAAATTCACTACACATTCATATTTGGATTTATTCAATTGCTACACAGGCGTGCAATATTAAAATTTTAATGGTAGAAATTTAAACTACGTCTTTATTATATTAACTTTATACCATATCAATATTTATTAATATTTGATATTAATATAAATATCAATATCAAACATTAATAAATATAGAACTAAAAAACGAAAAGTGCGAGAATACCATAAAAAGTAATTATGTACACCATAAAGTAATAATTTAATGAGAATAAAAATATAATAAAATAATAAAGAATTAATTTGATGAAATTAGTTTCGTGTATCAATTTAAAGGTATGAATGGATGTGTCATTGAACACTCCGGGCTCCTTTGCGATGTATTTGCTCTAGATCCTGATGTTGATTACCTGGTCTCGGATGGCGAGCATGAATCCTTCAGTCCCGGGGAAGAGCGTCCCTTTCGTGAGCAATGCATTGGAAGCAATCTTATATCATTGCAGTGTCTTCCATAAAGTGTCTTCTCTGCCCATCTTTCTAACTTCGTTTATGCCTCCTGGTTGCGGGGGACTCCTCGCTTAAGTTGTGTGGAGTATACCGCTTGTCTAGCTTCCTTATGGCCTGCTGGAGTGCTGCTGGTTGTTTCTGGAAGTAATCCTTCAGGTTAACTATCGCTGTGTTCTGTAGCTCAATGAGGTCTATCAGGTCTCTTCCTCCTTCTTTTCGGGAAATTATCAGTCTCTCTACGGCAGATTTCGGGTGGTGTTGGCGGCTCTTGGGCATCATTCTCCTTGTCTTTCTCATGATATCCTCCAGCTCGGTGTTAGTCCAATCTATGATCCCGAAGGAGTATGTTGAGACTGCATAGGTGTTCCCTCCGTTCAGCTTTGCTTTCAGCAGGCTTCTGAGTCTGATGGTATTTTTCGGTCAGGCAGGCCTTAATTTCCTCGTGCTGTAACTGCTGAGCCTGCGTCATCCCCAAGTATTTGTAGGCCTCTCCTTCTCCCATGGCTTCGATCTTTTACCACTCTGCAGCTGATAGTTTCGGTTGACTAATTTTCCCTGGTGTAATCCGTGTGTCTTGCAGTTGTCTTGACCAAATTCCATCCTAATATCATTGCTGAATTCTTCGGTGATCTGGAGTAGTTGCTGGAGGTGCTTCTCGGTTCCCGCTTAGAGCTTGATGTCATCCATGTACATCAGGTGGGTGAGGATGTACAGGTTCATTCTTCCTTCTTTGAGGTTAAGAGGTTATATCCGTACTTGCTACTATTGAGCATGGTGGATAGCGGGTTAAGTGCTAGACAGAACCATAATGGGCTCAGGGCATCTCCCTGAAAGATTCCTCTCCTAATGGGAATTGGCCTGGTTGTGATGTTTTCGACCTTAATGGTGGTACTCCATTTCGCCATCGTTTCTTCTATTAAGTTTGTCACTATCGGGTTGACTTTGTAGATGTTCAGCGCCTCTATTAGCCAACAATGAGGCACAGAGTCGAAGGCCTTGCGGTAATCGATGTAGGCTTCTCCATAACCGCGACATCTATGGTTAATTGCTCCTTGCATCCTGTGCTAAGCCGCTTGCATCCTTTCTGCTGTTTGTCCATTATGTTCTGGCTCTCCAAGTGGTCTGATATCTTCCTGGTTATGCAGCTGGTCAGGATCTTATACATTGTTGGGAGGCAGGTGAATGGCCTATATTTCGCCGGGTTTCTTGTATCTTCGTATTTAGGCTTTAGATATGTGATTCCTTGAGTGAGAAACTTCGGGATTGTCTCTAGGTGCCTTATCATTTGGGTGAACTGCTCTGCCAGGTGCTTGTGTGTGCAAGTGAGCTTACTAGGCTCCGAAAAAGCGATAACTATTTTCCTTTTTATTTACCTAATTGTTATTTTATATTGTACTTTATAAGCAGTCCTATAGTTATAGTTACGCTGGTTATTTTTATTTTTAATTTAGATAAAGAGTTTTTGTAGATTTTTTTTTTTTTTTTTTTTTTTTTTTATGAGAACCCCAAACACGAGAGGTATTAGAACCTATAGTACTTAGTACCGTGCTTGGGTTGGAGGTTGAGAAGACGAAAGAAGATATTTGTTGACATTGGACTTGAACTTCTGTAGATTGTAATTTTCAGGAAATACGTATAAAGGAAGGTTGTTCCAGAAAACGGCAGTTGAATGAATAAATGAGGAAGATGAAAAGTTGGTTCTGTGGGTTTGAAGTTGGACAGTAGATGGATGTTGGCTGGTGGCGGCACGTGTTCGGACTGTTTTGAAAGAGAGAGCGGGAATTATAGAAGCCAATTCAGAAGAACAGTGCCCATGGAAGTATCTGTAGAAGAGGCATGCAGCAGAAACACTACGTCTATGTGAAAGCGAGTGGAGAGACTCTGTTAGAGATGAATCATTAATTAACCTAACTGCCCTCTTCTGAATGGAATCAAGAAGCCTGAGAGAGGTTTTGGGGGCACCACCCCAGATGTGGGAACAATATTCCATGGCAGGACGGATTTGCGATTTATACAGAGTGAGCAGCTGTTTGGAAGAAAAGTAACGCCGAGAGCGAAAGAGAAAACCAAGTTTTTTAGATACAGAGGAAGCAATATTTGTAATGTGCTTGTGCCAAGAAAGATTACTACTTAATATACGTTAAACCGTTATTTCATTCGAATCTTGCAGCCATTGTTTTTGTATAGAGTAGTAAAGAATTCAAATTTTTAATTGTGGTAACTAGGTAGCTCTAACCTATAATTATATAGCGTAATACGCATCACTGCATTTAGGATTCTACTATATAACGTAGTATTGACAATTAATTAATTAAATGTATTGATCTTATTAATTTAAAATATCATGCCCCAGACTAGAGCAGCAGAGCAACGGGCACAAAGTGGCAGGAGTGATGTGACTCGGGGTAGAACTGAGGGGAGCGATTCTCCAACGCATCACAGCCTAAAAAAATGTGAAACTTGTGAAATGCTTGCCGAACTCTCTATGACAGAACATGATCTAGCCAAGGAGGATGTCTTTGTGTGTGCCAGGTGCAGAGAGTGTCTAGAAATTAGGCATCAACTCAGCGTTCTACTGGGCGTCTATGAGAGCTTGAGGTGTAGGGTAGATGCCCTCGAAGAAATTAATATGAAGGGCCCGTCAAGCTCTCAGCTGCCCAACTCAACGCCAGAGCTCACTCCTGGGAATCAGGCAACAGAGCGGCAATCTCCAAGGCAGAATGCCCTGGTCCCAAAGGAACTAGTTATTGTTGGTGACTCTATTGTCAAGGAGTCGGGAAATATATTGTGTAAAAAGGATAGATAGAACAGGACCAGGGTATGTCTGCCAGGGACAAAAGTTGATGACGTTGTAAAGCATATATCATCTTTTAAGGGCACAAAAGGTGATATTGTTGTACACGTTGGCACCAATGACATTAACAGTAGGAGATCTGCAGATTTACTTAACAAGTACAGGTCAATGTTGCAAAAAAGTCGTGAGTTAGGGTTGAATTTGAAAGTGTCTGCAATTTTTCCCAGACACGATAGGAGGGAACACATGATGAGAGCCTTGTCAATCAATTCGGCCCTGGAGGGAATGTGCAAGGCTTAAGGTGTAGAATTTTTTTCAGTGTGGTCTGTGCTTGTTAATAGGAGAGACTGCTTCTACAGGGATGGGATACACTTAAATGGAAAGGGTGCAAGAATATTTTCTGATGCTATCGAGGCAGTGTTAAGTGGATCAGAAAACTGCTAGCTTGGGAAGATTCACAGACAAAAAGGTTAAAAGTAGCCGCAGGCAGAGGTGAAGGTGATTCTTGCACAACTTCTATTAGAATAAGTAGCGACCTGGAGCGAGGGCTGCTGGGGGTTTCTGGAACAAATGGCAGTCATCATGAAACAGGGGGGTATATGGGATGTGTCAGGGTAACTAAGAATAGGAATAGGTATGCTTGAAGGTATGCTAATGCTAGAAGTATAGTAAATAAATTTGATGAATTTGAACTGTTGGTCAAGACATATTATTATTATTATTATTATTATTATTATTATTATTATTGCAATAAAGATTTCTACATCAAAGGCAGATATTGTTGGGATATCAGAGACGTGGTATCACACTGATATTAGGAATGCAGAATTGGAATTTGGGAAGTACAATGTGTACAGAAAGGATAGACAGGATAGGAAGGGAGGAGGTGTCATGCTGTTAATTAAGAAAAACATAAAATCAAAAGTGTATCCAGTTGATATAGATGAACAGTGCACTGTTGAATCAGTTTGTTGTGACATAAGCAGGTTTACCACTTAACTCAGTCTCGTGAAAACTGCTCTGTCAAATTATTAGGAGAAGATCCAGAAAACACATTCATGCTTTGTGCTTTTTGTAGGCCACCATCAGATTCTATAAACAGTTTCCTAATTGAATTAGAAAACACAATTCTGCTATGGTATGACATACAGGCCGATAAGACCATACTAGTAGGAGATTTTAATATTAATTTACTAACCGATGAAACTGATAATGTGTTACTCAGATACTTTGCAATCTTAAACAATTATGGATTTGAACATACTTTTATTTGGAATAACTAGGCAACAAAGGATGGAGGGTGATAGAACAGTAAGCTCATGTTTAGATTACCTTATAACAAATATAAAGTTGAAGTATGCTAATTCTTACATACTATTAAATTAATTTTCAGATCACAGAACATGTATACTAATAGTGGATATGTACTCAAAACCACATCCATGTGAAGATATAAAATTAACAAATACAAGCGCAAGTATCTTACACAACAAATGTAAATGTCTTTTCAAATAAGATAATACAAATGATAAACAATTCGAGGTTTAATACAGAGAGAAAAGTAAATCACTCAGCTTGCAACATAAATTCTAGGAGTAGCAGGATTAAGTTTAAGAAACCTTGGATGACTAACGAAATAGAAGAATTAATGGTACAAAGGAGATAAATACTTCAGGCAGTATAGAGATTGTCCATCAAAGATAGAACATTATCAAAATTATAAAACACTCAGAAATAAATTGACAGGTATGATTAGAAAGCAAAAAAAAACCTTATTACAATCAACTTTTTATGGATAATCAGATAACTCAAAAGGATAAATGGAGCATTATAAATAACATGTTAAGTACAAGGAAGAAATTATCAAGGGGAAATCAAATTAAAACACTATTAGAACAGATTTTTGGTACAAACAAACAATATGAGGCTGAAAATAGGTTCGCCAAAGCTGTATTAGATCTCAACAGATATTATATTCATTATCAAAATTCCTTTAATCAACAAGATAGCCTTCCTCAGATAGTGAACTCTCGTGTAGCTTTAACTCCACAATATACTGATATTCTTAAGATTATAGAACAGTTAAAGAACAAGAAATCTTACGGACTGGACTGCATTACAGTAACCGAAGTAAAGAGAAATAAAGAACAGTTTTCTGTTCTCTTGGTGGAACTTATAGCACGGATGTTAGAGTCGGGAAGCTATCCTACAAATTTACTTTCATTTAAGGTAATTCCAAAAAAAGGGATCACCAGATGACTTTTGCAATTATAGACCAATAACAATACAGTCAGTTATAAATAAGATAAAAGAAAATTCTATTTTTTCCCATATAAGCAAATATTTATGGACTGTTAAACAACTCTCTATTCTCATCTCAGAAGGGCAAGAGCACACAGACATTATTAGAGAATTTAGTAGACTCTTTTAACTTACATTTAAACAACAATAACTTCGTATTGATTTTATTTATAGATTTGACCAAAGCATATAATTTAATTGATATTTTATTTTTTATTTTTTTTTATTTTATTAAGAAAAAGATACACAACAGGTAACCATTAACAGTGTATCTGAGATCAGATCAATAAACATAATAACAATAATGTGAAATCCTACAGGACGATAAACATTGATACAAATTCAAACAATAAAGCATATGTACAAAAGAGGATTGTATTAAGTTAAGTTACCGGTAAAACAAGTAATAATTAATCCGTTAGAGAATAGAAAAATAATATAACAAATAATAAGCTACAATAATTAGATGTGAGCTAGTCACTTTGCAGTTTAAGTGAAGAGGCAAACTTGTGGATGGAGTACATCAGTGATTGGGAGTTGTCAAAGAAGTCAATGCGAGAGTCATTTGCTGATTTGCTGATTCTGTTCAGTGGACTGAACTTCATTAAGTCCGTGTTGGCAGAGTCAAGGCGAAACGGTGTAAGGTTCCTGACTTGTCTACAGGGAGCATTGAAGTTTATTTTACTCAGGATATCAGATGCTTCATAAATTCCAGTGATTACTTTGGCTAGGAGGGCGATGTCAGCAGTAACTCTTCTAGTGCACAGAGGCCTCAGATGAAAGTAATCACACAGCGATTCATAATACACTGAGTGATAGAATAGAGGATTGCGGTACGTAAGGTAACGGATAAAGTTTTTTTGGACTGCTTCAATTTTGTTAGTTAAAGTCTTTATGTGAGGATTCCAGATGGGTGAACTGAATTCAAGGATTGGCAGTACAATAGTTTTATAAAGGATAACCGCATATCTGTAGTTTTTGAATTTGTATGTGTTCCGTTTGATGAATCCCAGTGTTTTGAATGCTTTGCTGGTGATTTTAAGGACATGGGCATCGAATTTAGCACTGCTGGAAAAGAGAATCCCTAAGTCGTTAACTTGGTCACACCTTTCGATGATCACAGAGTTAATACTATACTCCGTATTCATTAGTTGTGGAGATCTGCAAGATGAGAAAGAGATAACTTTGCACTTCGAGGGGTTAGCAGACAAGCCATTCAGAGATAGCCACAAAGAGAATTTATTGAGAGCACATTGAAGTTGTTGAGAATCGGTAGTCTCCTTCACTGCTGAGTAGATCTTAAGATCATCTGCATAGAGAGCAACTTGAACATTGGAGGTGTAGATGAAAGAAGGAAGATCATTTACGAAAACAATGAAGAGAAGAGGACCTAAGGGAGAGCCTTGTGGTACTCCGCTTAGTGGTATAAAACAGTCTGAGTTCACTTGATCGATGATAACGCTCAAGGAACGATGCGTAATATAGCTGCGTAGCCATGAGAGCAAAGGGTCACGGATGCCATACAGCTTAAGTTTTTCCAGAAGTTGTTCATGCGGGACTTTATCAAATGCCTTAGATATGTCTGTGTAGACTGCATCAACTTGTAGGTGGTTATCAAGAGCTTCAGAGGTGTATTGCCAGAAAGGAAGTAAATATCCCAATATTGCAACAAAAATTACTGAAATATGGTATAAGGGGAAGAATCAATCAACTCAGAGCATGTTATTTAACCAAAAGAAAAATAACAGTTGAAGTAGAAAATACAAAGGGAAAATCATATAGTGTAAAGAGAGGAGTACCACAGGGCACTCATGCAGGGCCAATAATGTTCAACATCTATATAAATGACATATTCGAAGTAATAAAGAACTCCTTTATAAAAATTTATGCAGATGATATAATCCTATATACAATTGGAACGAACCTGACAAAAATGGCTAAAGATTTACAGCAGGATGTAATACATTTACAAACTTGGTTGCATGATAATAAATTAGTACTCAGCTTTGAAAAAACAAAATTTTTGGTAATTAGACCTCCTCATAAAACCTTGGACATTCATCCCTCTATTAAATTACATAAACATGAATGCCTACACGATCAGAATTTCCAGAATTGCAAATGTCTAACTGTGGAAGAAGCTTCAAATCGTTGTTACCTTGGGTTATGGATTGACTACAGTCTAAGTTGGGCAATGCATATAACAAATTTGTACAAAATAATGAGATTTTATGTGTACGTGTTTTACTACA
Organism: Mastigoproctus giganteus; assembly: GCF_048544385.1. Lineage (NCBI taxonomy): Eukaryota > Metazoa > Arthropoda > Arachnida > Uropygi > Thelyphonidae > Mastigoproctus > Mastigoproctus giganteus. The sequence continues at coordinate 242,227,262 of NC_143576.1, read as the reverse complement.
TTAAGAATAAGTTAAATTGTAGAACAAAAATTACCTTACATTGTGCATTAGTGGACTCCCAACTCAATTATTTAGTAAATGTATGGGCACGAGCAAATATAACTGAAATAAGGGTAATAAACAACTTAATTAACAGGATTTTGAGACTTTTAATGGGGACAAACTTTTGGAGTGACCTGAATAGGAGAAGACAATTTTTGTTGAAATATAAAATACTTTATCCAGTTCAAAAACTGAAGTTAAATTTAATCTTGAAAAATCGTAACACTATTTTTGAAGAGTCGAATCTGCAAAGAAATGTCTCACATAATTTAATGAACCCAAAAGCAATTGTCCTGCCTCACCCTAGGGTACTAAATAGATTTGGAGATAGGCATACAATGAATATAATAAACAACTTGTTGGCTAGTGTAGATTTAAGGCTCAGGAGAAGTTTTTCTAGCTCCAAATTAAAATTCTTAATAAGAAAAATTTTGATACTCAATGATACAATAGATTAGAATTGCTATGCAGATAAATTGCCATCTCAGTTTGCAGTGCGGAATGTACTATGTGTTGTGATTTCATTATCTTTTCTGTTAGATAACAAATTTGTATGCAAAAACTGTTGTAAATGAAGAATTACAACTTGTTATCAAGAAATTTACTTTTCTTAACAAGTTCATTTATTGTAAACAAATTCTCTTGATAAAAATAAATTGTATTGTATTGTTATTATTATTTATTTATTTATTTATTTTTATTATTTATTATTATTTTTTGGCTGGTGCAGCAAAAGCCATAGGCTTCCGTACACCATGTGGTCAATACTAAATACTAATACTAATATAGAGGCCGTTCTTAACATTTCGTTAAAGATTCCGAGCAAGACTAAGAAAACACTGCTGATTTTTATCAAGCCAGAATCCGTCCGACCTGTCAGTGGATTTATTTTGCAGTCTATTAATAACTTTAATGAGGTTCTCTTTAGTAAGTACTATGGAGGATGGAGGAGCAACGTTTCGAAAAGGTATGGAAGGGATGATATATGAGCTATCATTATCCGTCGTGAAGTCCGCAAAAGTAGCTTCAGCCCATGAACAAACAACTCGTTATCCAGCTCATATCTTTTGCCGTGCTTTGCAAATGAAAGCTTGAATAACTTAAGTTTATTTGTTAAAAGACGATAGTGCGCTTGTGTCTTGAGTTTGAGAAGAGAGTTTGTTCTTTTTTTTTTTTTTTTAAAGAATGAATTCCTGAGGGGCTGCTGTTTTTTTTATTTTTTTAATTCCTATTTGCTTGTTGCTTACTGATGATGGCTGTCTTCGGGTCGGCTGAAAACAATGATTTCATCCATTCGTTGATTAGGATCGTTTTGTAAGTTTCTTCAAGTGCTACAGCCTTGAGATGCAAAGCGAGGCCGTTGATAGCATCATCAATCAGGGTGGATGAAAAGTGTTCCCAGTTTCTTTAAGTGAGAGAATTTATGACTTATATTGCTTTAGGAATTTAACAGAAAACACAAATTTTGTTAAAGTTTCCTTATATTCATTTTTAATGGGACTGACCAAAATTTCAAACGCCAATGGCCTGTGATCTGATGCAATTTGGAAGTTGGATGCAATAGGAGTAAGGCCAGGAATGTTATGGAATACTAAATAAAGTGTATAGTGTCATTTGTAATGCGGCTCCCCGAGTTCCCTCAACCGTTTAACTCTGTGATGAATACATCTCTGTAAGGCAACATTTCTGTAGGTTAGCGTGTTCGTGTAGAGTTAGTGAGGGTTATGTTGTTCGTGTTGTTCATCCGGCCTCTTAGCCTTGGGGCCTGTGTTGTGACACAAAATACTCTAGTTTACTGTCCAGTGTCACGAGGAGGCGAGTGGGGCAGGAGGAAGAATAAGCTCTGGCGGGGCGAACCCTGAGGTAGCCAAGACTACAGGCAGGGGGGACGGCCCAAGTACTAGATCAAGTGTTTGATTTCCTCTCGTGGGCTGTGTCTCAAGACACTCTAACTGCAAATTCTGAAGGGAAAGAATGAGATTGCTCCCGGCATCCGCCTATATAGCGGCAGTCATATTGAAATCGCCTGTGAGAAAGATAAGAATATTAGAGGAGATATGACATGAAAGCCAAATTTCAAATTAATTTCTAGACTTCTGCGTATGGCTGGGTAGTAGGTAAACTGTGCAGATTTGGATTCGATGATTGCAATATCCAAAATTTGTGCACAGACCCTCCAAATGATCAGAGCAGCTTTTCCTCACGTGCTCCGAGTGATACCTCTTACGTTGGAGAATTATGACATCACCACCACCAACACTTGTCAGCACGACCATTGCTAATTGCAAGATATGAGGAGTTGGAAACACGGGTATCAAGCTGCTTATTTGAAGTCAAACATGTTTCGGCAAGGCAGATAATGTCATATTCTTCAAGAAATAAAAGTTACTGATGAACAGAATGAAGTTCATTGCCTCTGACGTCCTGGGTGAAAATAGCAGGAGTGGTTGCAAATCCACTTGCTCGATCTCAAGGTCTTATTTATCTGCTCGCCATTTTAGGATATACTCCTAGGTTTTCTCTAAATTCGCGGACGACGGACCCCAGTGGCTAAAGACGTGGATCAAAAATCACATCAAGGTTAGCAGGTCTGCAGGCGACGTCGAAAGAATGATTTGAAGGACGTTTGGCACGTATCCTGCGCAATTTGACTTCGACACCAGTACCAGGGAAAATGAGATATCGAATTTCGGCAGTGGGTATATTTGGTTTGATCCGCGTAACGAAAACATGCGACAATCCAGGAGCTGATTTAATTTGAGACTGGTCATTTACTCAATGGATAACCCCGTCAGCAGCAGAGAAATTCTGTAGTCTCCATTTAGCATACTTCTACAACACATAAGTAAAGTAGTTATTTTACTTAACCCAAACTTATCGACTTATTTGTGATATTTGCGATCCAAGGATTAAATGTCAAAAATAATATTTCAGTTTAATGTTCAATGGTTATTTCATTTAATGAGTAAATTCCCTTTCTGGTGATATACTTTTATATTTATGTCTCTCATTTATGTCACTTCGTTTAATATCTCTGTCACAAAAATGAAGGAATATTTAGTAAAAACAAGTTATTTAATGTATGCAGTGCGTTATATTTCAAGCTCGTTCGATTTTTTTCGTAAGTTAATTGAATTTTTTTTCTTTTTCTGTAATAATAGAATTAAAAAGTAAATATATCCATATCAATTAATTAGTAAGATTGTAATTTTATAAAAAAAGATTTAAAACTCTGTAGTTTTGCCGTTCTCTAAACTTAGTCGCTCGGTGTAATTAGAATTGTGGAATCTTTATTACTATTCTCTCTCTCTCTCCCCCCGTATACACATAGTAATCATCAACGTGTACTGTGACGATGTCCTTGAGGTGACATTTACATCATGATAAAAAAAAAATCAAAAAGGAAGGAAGCTGACCAGTTGTCACAGGTGTTGTCATCTAAGTTAGTCCAAAAGAATAGAAACGTTGTGCTAGTTTCGATAGTAAAGCACTAGATATATTTATACTTATAAAGTTGTTTCTGCAATTACACAATTACGAAGTTTGTTTATATTACAAATAGATTTTTGATAAAGTCATGGTGTTATCATTGAATTTTTGATTGTATGTGTGTGTGATTGGATTGTACGCGTGTGTGTTTTTGATTGTACATGTGGGTGTCTGAAAGGGTGAGTGGGTAGACGCGCGCTCACAAGCATTAATTTATGTTAATCTAACTTATTGTTTAAGTTAGATTAACATAAGTAACATGAAAAATGAGATCTTTTATAACACATCGACGAATTTATGTAAAATTATACACGATTAAGTCTAGTGTAAAAGCTTCAAACTGTGAAAGCTATAAAAAAATAGATGTACACGTCGGGCAGCCTCTTTATGTAAATAGCTTTGATTGAACTGCATTTGGTACTTAGTGCATCGATCTCGTATTGTGGAGCCACTTCGCCACGAGTTACTCGTACCTTCGTATTCCACGACTTTAAATAAGAAGTACTTCTCCAGAGGAGGAGAAGTAAACTGCTTTTAAGGTGTATGCTACTACCTAAACCACTTTAAATAAATAGCAGTATACTCTCCATTGGAGAAGTGCTTTTTATTTAGAGCGATGCAATACTAATGCAACTCAAGGCGAGTGCCTCCACAGTACGAGATCGACAAAAAACCAGTTTGCTCTAAGCAATGTACAGAAAGGAGCTATTCCCGACATGTACAGTAATGTTTTAAATAAATATATCAATGTGTTATAAAAGCTCCAAAATAAGTTAAATTAAAATAATTATGTACTACGAACTCCAATTTCTGATGACCATTCCGTCATCAGAGCTATAGTAAGAGAAAAACAACTGGCGGTTCCAGGTCACTGACTAGACTTCTTATCCTCGCTCACTTCATAGTGTGAACGTAGAGTAGGTAGGACAAATGAATAACCTCGAGCTGCCTCGCATTTTTCTTCTTACCGTAAGCTATAAGGTCATTTCTGGTTTTTACGTCCACATGACTTTCCACTCTGTGCATAGTAATAACCTCTATTAAAAAGTAGTAGGAAATACACCATTTCTCCAACATGTATTCGTACACTAAATGAAAAAAAAAACCATTCTGGTTATAAAAAAGAAATTTTTAATATCCAATGACTGCATACATTTCAACAATATGAGAAAAATTCTGATGGACACTTTATACAAGACTTGGGAATGTGGAGAGCGAATTATAATTAAATTATAATCTGGTTCTAGCAGAGAACTATTATCCAAAAATCTTGTTCTTAATTTTTGCTTTACACAATCTACTAAATAGTGCCTGAATCGTTTTAAAAATAAACTGCAAAAACAAGTCAGTTCCTACTTCTAAGTGGTGACCATCTGTTATTCAGTTGCTAGGCCACAGTAGCTGTAGTCTTGCAGATGATGTTGTCATATTCTCGCTCTACTCTTCAGAAACTGCATCTGACAGAAGAAACATCTTTAACGTTCCTACACAGCTGTTTATTATATATTCTGAGAACCTGATATTTCCAAAAGAGTCTTGCAGAGAAAAAAAGTCTATCGGAGAAAGTAAGTTCCCTTCTCACTGGACATATTTTAATCTCTCTCTCTCTCTCTCTCTCTCTCTCTCTCTCTCTCTCTCTCTCTCTCTTTTATTCCTTCGGATAGGGCAGTGGGTAGCATCCTTGCTCTCTCACACTGTGGAAAAGATCTAGGTTTGATTCCCGTTGCTGGCTTGGCTTTTTTGGCATTTTTCACTCCATGGCCAAAAAATCAATTTCAGGAATGCGTTGAAAGGCACCCCTCCTCCTGGAAACTCGGGTTTTGTGTCACGTAAAATAGGCAAACCAACCATAGAGCATATGTAGTTTACAGCAAATATATACTGACTCGTTGCCTCGACGCAAACTGAAAACGACCAACCACCCTCTTTCTCTCAATTTCTGTGATTTACTTAGTATCTTCCTCGAAAAAAAACTGAAGTTTGAAAATATATGTTGAGCTGTTTTTGGATACTGCATTTGCCCCTAACTTTTACATACAGAATATGTATCGATACCTAATTGCAGGCCAATTACACACAAATCCTAAATTACATAGAATTTTTAAGCGAACCATTATCTTTATAACATGAACTCATTTATTACGTTTTCTCTCGTGTCACCTCATTATTTTCTTGCGTATTATAATGTATAATTCTAGTGATAAATCCGAATCTCCAGAATTACACATATTCTAGAGTGATAATAATGAAATTGTAATACATGTAAGAATATAATTGTAATAGCATACGTATCTTCTAAAATTATAGAATTATAATAATTTCATATAAGTAGGGGAAATATCACCGAGTTATACCATCGAGTTTGCTCTCTTAGCTAGCAATTTCTCATAAGCTGCCTTAGCCAGACTTCCACATAGCTGGTGGTACTTTGGACAACGCTAATCTTTCGATGTCACAAAATGTGATTAGATTTCTTTCCTTTCTCAACTGTAATTATGTTTTAGCTTTTCGGTTTATTTATTATATTTTTTAATTAATTTATTTATTTTTTATTTATTTATTTTTTTGTTTTGTGGATCATTTTAATTTACCAGCTATCATACTGATCCCGAAAGTATCGTGAACTCAAATCTTGAATTATTTGTTGGACGAAAAATCCGAGTTTCCGGGAAAAAAAAACATCCTGTTATCCTCGCCTGACACCAACTAACTTATGTAGGAAAATAGTACGCCTAAATCTTTGTATTTAATATTTAGGCATACTATTGACCCTGGTGGTTCATTCAATACATATATAGTCAACCTGTCACTCATTTGGAGGGTATGTGCTCAAGTCGGAAAACGTAGAAATTTTTCGATTTCTTCAATCGGCGTAGTAGTTAACGTTATAGTTGTAATGAAAAAGAAACCCGTAAAGGTTCCTGGCGTCACTAACGGTATTCGAGCCTGTAGTTGTAGCGAAAAAAATCCCGTAAAAGTTCCTCGCGTCATTAATGGATCCAAATTCGGGCCTTTTCAACCCCTGGAAGTAAGACGGTGATTATAACCACTGCGCTTCCCGCGAAGACCCTTTTTGTATAGCGGAATAATTTAAATATAATGATAGCGTGAATGTAAAGCTTCAGAGAAACTTCTCATCGTCAATTAGGCTCTCGTGGGTAGCCCAGTTGGTAGTATCGCCGTCCTCCCCACACAGGGTAGAAAAAACGAGTTCAAATCCCGTCGATGACGGAAGAATTTTTTATGGGTCTTTTTCACAACGTGGCTGAGTCGGTCTCAAGAGAGGGCAACATTGTGTTTTCTCCCAGAAACTCTGGTTTTTCATCCAGCAAATCGACCTCAGAACACATGCAATTTACAGACAATATACACGGAGCAATATGGCTTAGTCGCCGATGGTTCTAAAACCCAATGACAGCATCATCAACCAGTAACACTAATGATCATGCAGGTGAGATAATAGGAAGAAACTTCCATTGGTGTCAGTGCTTTAATTAAATCTCATATTTTCTGTTGAGACCATTTTATTGCAATAATTTCAAATGCAAAAAACTTGTAACTGAATTTGAGTTTGAGTTTTTGAGTACAAGAGCTTCAAAAAAGTTTGTAGTGTATTGGGTAGAATGTCAATTAATGCAATACCAATATACCAACGAAACTTGCTTCGATATCGAATTAAAAAAAAACTTAAAATATTCTCTGAAACATTATACGTAATCCAAGGGCACTGTGAAAAGTAGGCACTTTCCATTATCTCACTTGAGTAATCATCGTGTCACTAGTCAACGATGAAAAGTTACACAAAAGCTTAAACTTCAAGCTACTAGAGTGTTTAAATTATTTCGGTATGATTTTTTGTATAGTTAGATAAAATTTGTCTCGGTTTTAATCTGAAATTTTAATTGGAAGGATTTGCATTAAAATCCTATCACCTAACTGACAATATGATATTAGCATGACAAAAAAAAAAAATTTTTATCACAGTTTTGGAAGCACTAAAAAAACTTTTGGTTGCATATATCTATGGAGCGAACAGGCTTATAGGTAGAGACGTAGCTGCAAAACACTCCCTCTGACATATGAGAAAGATTTGTTGAAAATATTGGTGAAATACTTTTATCATTTGTTTCTGTAGTTAGTATCGGAAAAAAATTCTGTTCTACTTGTAAATACAAAACATTTTCAGTGATTTTTTATCCTGACAGGTACATCGATTTAAAATTTAGTAAGGTCAAAAAAACAAAATGGGCTTATTTTTACTGCAAATTAAGGCTGAGCTCGTGTAACATCACATTAACCTCAATATAAGAGATGAAAAGAGGTGCACACAAACCTCAATAGAATGCAAACCGGAAGTGGGTAAATTAATGTATTACCTACAACTACTTTTGGACTGTAAATAATTAAACATGTTACAATAAATGTATTTACACTTTGACTTAATAGCATAGATTTATATTAACTGTAATACAATCTAAATGAGTCAAGGAATATAGTGAGCTGAATAACACACTCTGAGAAACATCCGATGCCACTGAACTGTCCTTGGTGTAGTGACTATTGGTTATTTCTCAAATTGGTTTTGGAGACGTGAGTGAGGGCCCTCTCATCATTATTGTTCGTGTTTATATGCTTCTCTCATAATCTGGTTCCTGCCCGAAATCTGTTGTGTCAATTCTAATGTTGTAAGATCCAAAGGTGTTAGAAAATATTGCTCGAAAGTACTACGGGTTTTGTAATACTGATCTGAAATTAGATGTTGCTCCACACTGCGTTCGTTCAATGGCAGGTGTTTAACGATAAGTTCCCTGATGTCAGGTAAGTCCATTCGTCTAGTGATAAGATGTGCCGAAGTGCGCAGGTTTCGCTTCTTGATGGTGCTCTTTCTAGGATTTAATTAGATTAATCATGATCTGCACTTACCAAAGTTATGCTGTGATTCTTATATAATTCCATACATGTTCAGATAATCTTGTACTGCATTCTTAGATTTAAAGAATGAAAGATTCTTTCTTTCGTAAAAATTTAGAGAATAAAAGAATGAAATATTGGAGGATAAAAAAAAATGTTTATCCTTCGAACTTCACGATTGTTCTTCACCTAAAGAGTCGATCCCAACGCCACTCTCACTTGAAGAGTTTGAATTTGATTTGGCACAATTTTCTACAGGTATAACCAAACACTTGGTACACTAATGAAAATCACAAGAGGTTTAACTCAGCATAATACATTCTAGCTCAGAATGAATAATTAAGGAGTAAAATCCACATACTGGCAAAAAAATACGAACCTTTGCATTAACAAAGAAATGCGAATAAATCACAGACAGAAGAAATGCGAATAAATCACACACAGAAAAATGCGAATAAATGCAAGTAGATGCAAAGAAAACTAAGAGGTGTTGCCTCGTTGAAGCTGTTCGACTGCAGCAATACTAAACCAGAATGGGGAAAAGGCGTGATCTATCAGCCTTTGAAAAGGTCTTATTGTGGGTGCACGTTTAGCAGGAACCACGATTCAAGAAACGAAAGGCATAATTGGTTTCTTAAAAGCATCCATCTCAGACAATTTTAATAACTGGAAAGCAAGGTAGAAGTGATTCTTCGACATCTGAAAGGCGTAAATGTAGCAGAAAAACAATACTTCAAGAGCGAAGCAGAAAAATAGGACCTCTAATGTGAGTAAATAACACCTTAATTCAACCTAAATTCAGATGTTATTTGCATCTGAAACAAGTGAATTCAACCAAGCCCTATTTCGACCCGTACGATCAGCAGGGGATTGAAGAAATTGGATATTACCAGTCGCGTGCTTGTCGGAAGCCACTTCTTCCAGAGAAAAACAGAAAAATCTGCTTGCAATGGTGCCGAGAACGTCGTGATCGGAGAGTGGAAACAATGAAGAAAGTCATGGTCAGACGAATCACGATACAGTTTGTTTTGCACTGATGGTAGGCAGAGAGTGTGACGAGAACCTCACGAAGCGATGGACTTTGCTTGCTTTGTTAAGACAACCCAAGCATCTGGAGGTGGTAACATGGTATGGGAAATGTTTTGTTGGCAAGAACTGGGTCCGTTGATACCGGCGGAAAGCCGAATATCATCCATGGAGTACCTGAATTTTGTATCAGATCTACTGCACCCCGCAACGTTACACTTTTATCCCGAAGATGATGGCCACGTTATAGATGACAATACAACAAAGCATCGTGCCAGAATCGTGCAAGCATGGTTAGGAGAACGTGATACGGATCCACCATCTAACCTGGCACCCACATTCACCTTATCTCAATCCTATTGAAAATGTGTGGGATATATGCTGGTGAGAGCTAATTGGTAACGAAGTCCTTTCCCTTTCACTGCGCGATATTTTTCTGGAAGGATGGTTACAATTAGACCAAAACGCACTAAAACACCTTATAGTAGCGGTTCTCAAACTTTCTAAGCCCACGCCACCTTTGACCCGTAAAATTTTTCCGGCGCCTCCCTTGAAGTAAAACATCGATAATTGTGCAATTTCTTATTTTTAATATGTTAATACAATAATTATTAATACGTGTTGATGCGTTCTCTTCGTCAAAAATACCCCAAATATTTTCTTTAATTATTTTCATTAATAACACAGATCAAATAGCAGCAGAAATCTAATAGTAAAAAAAAATCATTCTTAATATACAGTATTTTTAATATTTGCCATGGAAATCTTACATAAACTATTACATCGTTCGCGACACCCCTGGTAAACTATGGCGTCTCCCCAGGGAGTCGCGACGCACAGTTTGAGAACCTCTGCCTTATAGAATCCATGACACGCCGCACACTTGCTGTTATTCTAAGGCGGTCCGATTTGATACTGAATAAAAGTTAGTTTTTTTTTGGCCAGTGTGTGTACAATAACCGCAGTTGGGAATTAAAAACTTATGATGAGTCAAATTAAAACGTTAAGTTATATTAGGTTAGGTTAAGTATACTGGATATATTTATAGCATGGTTTAATGCCACGTTTTTAATTTAATTTCATGTCATGTTATCTATTTGTAACACTGTACATGTTTTTATATTACCCCATAACCTTGTCAAGTCCCTGGCCTCCTGGTTGTGGCGGGCACATTATTGTATCTTTACTGCACAATAAAGATTTCTTCTTCTGAAATTGGATTAAATCAGAACGAAGCAAAATTGGAATTATAATCAAAGATGATTCAGAAGATTTTATACGAATTTTTATAAGACCCTAAGTAAAGCTTGAGATCTTACATAGAAGATTATATATATATATGTCAGAATATTATGTATTGGTATTGATATTGCTCTAGAGGTCACATAAATTAAATCCGAATCACCATCGGTCCGAAGTCGTCCATCCCCATTCTTTGTGGAAGGGTAGCAATCGTAACTGCTGTGCTAAAGCGAAGTTGAAAGAGAAGTTTAAAGTCACAGAGTCGTAAATCTTTATGAGCGGAATAATAGAATGACAGCATGTCCACAACGAGTACCAAGCCAATGAGATAGAGGTTTCCAGAATTCCGAAGGGCTTTGATTTAGAAGAATTAATTTTCATGTCAATGCGAAAACTTCGAGGATAGTTGAAGAATTTGAGCCTTTGCTATAACGCAGTGAGCAGAGTAGTTACTCTTTAACTGTGGCCTGGATTCCATTCCCGTCGATGGCAGAAGGCGAGGGATACTTCCCGTAGAGAAGAAAGGAACTAGACAAGTGTCCTGCTAGAAACTCAAGTTTTTCATCCGACAAAAGATAAGCATGCTATAGAATATGTGCAGTTTACAGACAGCATGCAGCTATACAGCATGGCTTAATTGCTTCAGCGAAAACTCAAATGACCAAATAACCCAAATCAACTTTTTGCTAAAATCTGGAAAAAAAATTTATTGAGTTTAATTGTGGCAACTCAGACTATGCCAAGGTTTTCCCTCCAAGAAACTCGGGTTTTTAGTCCAGCAAAACAGACAAACCGTCCAGATTACACACGTAATATTTATGTATATAATATACCTGGGCGGATGAGGTTGTTCTTGGATAACTCTAATTTGACAATTTTACTTTTATTATTTTTTGCTATAACAGTATTCTATAGTTTGTTTGTTTTTTTATTTGGGGTAGTAGTGAACCAGTCTCAGACGATGGGTGTTTTATCTGGAATCTTGCGATTTAATTTCCTTTTCCCTATACATACAAACCATCCTAGAATACAAAGAATTCTCATAGAGTATATAGGGAGAACTGTAAGTAAAATGCAATAAAACAAGACACCCCGTTTTCTCAATAAAAGAGAAGTTATAACTTTCACCCCTATTTTAATTTCAATTTTAGTAATATAGTAAATTTCAGTAGTATAGTAAATTTTCATACTACTTCAGCCAAACTATCTAAATATACAAACATGCCACTTCAGAACTCAGTCTTAATTGCTTCAGAGCGAATTCTTCAAAGTTAGTAGTAATTTAAAAGAAAAATTGCGAGTATTATTGTCTTTCAAACACGCTTAATCTCACTAAAATGAAATTTAATGCATTTGGGAAAGGTGTTTAATTGAAACCCGATTCACTTATACTAATATACTTATACTTAAATAATCTTAAGTAGTTGTGATGGATTCAACCTCAACGGCATCGAAGCTTCGGGCAAACGGGATATATCCCTTAGTTACGAAAAAAATGGACGCCTATCCCTATACATTCGCTGGGATAAAAGATCACGAATGGACCACACAAAAAGAAAATAACCAAAGTGGTAACAGTGATTGTGACAAAGGGAGAAATGTGACTCTTTATATGCAATCATAGTACCTAGATGGAAAGTTGAAGATGGATAAGATGTACTAAATGCTAAAAATGGGGCACAATAATTTTTTTGGTATGGAACACGTTGAAAATATTTTACAATATGGAATTTGCAATTTTTTAAATCAATCCGATTTTATCGAAATATATGAGTAAATTGGAAATCTGCAGCTCTTCAAAAACTTTGTACATGTATCAGTACTTTATGTTCCGAACTTATACATATGCTAAAAATATGATAGAATGGTTTGGCTTGATGGCTTGGTGCAATTTTGGTTAAGATTTACATCCTCTATATTTATAAAAAAAATATACTCTAAGTACCCCTAACGTTGTCATCCAGATTGAAACAGGAAGAGAAAAAGAGAGAGAGAAATTATTGCACCAGATCTCATCAAAGTCAACGCCCTTATTCTTAATGTACGATAAAATAAAATTCTAAAAGGAAGAATATATATGTCTCTTCCTCTTTCTTCAGAGATTAAGTAACATTTTTGAAAGTAATAACTCATATTCATCTTTTATAACGGGATTTGCATGTCACATCGGGTAGAAAGATTTTTAATATTATCTCTGTATAATTCTTGTGTAAACATCTCCACACCTAAATGTCTTCCGCGTTATTTTAATGTTTACAAAGAGATAAGAATGCTACTGTGATTAATATTCAACAGTAACCATAGAAAGAAAAATTGTATTTTACAGTTATTTTCTCCTTTATTTTATTATATATATATATATTTTTCATTCTGTTCAATTACATAATATTGGCTAAAGAAAAATCGTTATGTACCACAACCTGGTTGAAGCTGACTGTGACACACCACACTTAAACAGCACACATGATATAAGAAGTAGGAATTTTTTTAATTAAAACTACTCTCTTACCTAACCTGAACACACGTCGGTGTCAAACTGACGGCACTGCCACTCACTTCAACAGCGTGTCGATCCACCTTTGACCCTTAGGATACACTACATCTTCCTGAGTAGGGTGAGTATAATCCTCCCTTCTTCTTGCAGAACAGCTACCAGTTGAGCCATTGATGTGCAACGTGTGAGATTTTTTGGCCCTCACCCGACATTACAGTTCATTCCATTGGTGTTCCAAATAGTTCAAATGGAATTCTGTGCGGACCATTTCAACTTTTTTACTTCCATATCCATAAACCATTCTCAAACAGCATCGGCAGTATTGCATAGGACATTATCCTGTTGAAACAAATTTGGGGTATGTACCAAAGAAATGCCACATTCTGAGAAAGTGGAATATGGTCTAGGAACTTTCCACTTTCCCACATTCTGGGAAAATGGAAAGTTCCTAGACCATACCATGAGAAACAGCCAAACGCCATAATCCCACCTCCTCTGAACGTCACTGTTGGCACAATGCACTCCAGCAGTAGACATTCCCAAACCCGCCTATGTGATCAGAACAGGTGAACGAAATTTGTGGTCACAAAGCAACTGGATGCAGGGAATAACTTTGATATCATATAGTTGGATCTTAGAAAGGCTTTTGATACTGTTGTACATGGGAGAAATGTGTTCGTACAGATCTCAACTCCAGTTGACGCCTTAAACTCCTGGTATTTTTCAGGGATGTCTGATGAGATTGTCCCACTATCCTTCCGAGTTCCTTCTGGTCATATGATGTGAGTTTTGTGGTCTTCCTCTGAGTTGCTGGACGTGCTGGTACCGTCACATTTCCATTTCATAACATCAGCTGGGGTATTTGATCGACAAGCCAGTCGATTGAGTCGGTATGAGTATCTTGTTTATCAGGGAGTTCCGATGGACTATGAAAAAAGGGGTATCCGAATACTTTGTTTGGAGGGTATTCGGTGTATATTTGGTATATATTCCAAACATATACCAGCACGTTGACGCTATAGTTAAGCTAAACATGACCAGAGCCACTTAAGAAAGGATTTTAAACACATATCAATAGATCAGTAATTTAAAAGTTAAATAAAATAAAAAACATGCCTGCGTATTTTGAAAATAACAAGCTTGACTAAAAATCAGTAGAAAACTAAAAACATCAAAAAACTGGATGATACACCCGATTATCGGACAGCTTTCAACAAAATCTAAGGGTTGTCAAGGAAAACTCTTAACTAACCAAACTTGTTTGTTTGTTTTTTAGCATGTTCCTTCTTCTGATAATTGTGTCCGTAATTAGGGAACACCTAATGGCCGACCATTTTCTAGAAAGAAAGAAACGTGCTGCGGAATTGGCCACCCAAATTGCAAGTGATATCAACAACGCAGTTAATGAGGCTGTAGAGAAACTTGACGATCAGAAGAAAACGAAGGGTAAGGAAATAATTATTTAACATTAATGCACGTGTTCTTTAGCTTATAATAAGCATGACTTCAAAGTTTTGGAAGTCATTCTTATTAAATATCAACACCCAAAGGTCATTCCTTCTTTCAGTTCATGGATTTTACACATTTTTAGTATAATGTAACATTTTAATTTCATATAAATTTACATAGAATCTTAATTCTCACTTCTAGCATTTTATATTTTCAAGTTTTCTAGAAGAAAAATCAATAATTTATTCTAGTAAACTCTAGAATAATTTCTTTAAGAAAATTCAATAAAAAATACCTTATTTTTCCTAATGCGGGAAGTCTTTTCCAGATCCCACAGTACAATGCAACAATTCATTGAACTGTAAACACCAGCTTATGGTAAAACAAACTTCCATATCCAAAGACCAAGAAGATTATGGAAAGGTATTTGAAATCGCAACTGAAGATTTACAACAAAAGTAAGTACACGTTTTCTTTAAAGGAAATCATATTGAATTTTTAGCAGTGATTAAGAGAAAAAGTACCGGTACTAAGAAAATTCTTCCATGTGGTCACCTAAGGTGGAATTCCTATGATTGCTTTTAACTACATTTTTTTTTCATTACAACTTAAAAAAAAGCAGCAAACTCATAATTTCAAATAGCAAGATCGATCCAAGAAATAAATAGAGGTCGTTTTTTTTCTCAGTATATTTGAAGATTTCATAATTCGGCATTTTCATAATCATGAATATCTCTAAATTTCTTTGATGTTTTTCTCAGGTTTAATCTGTCCTCGGACGAAATACTGTCACTGTCGAACGCAACCTTTGAAAATGGATCCTCCGCGAATGAGATTTACCAGAAGTGCGTCAATAAATTTAATTACACTTGCAATGCGGCTAGCAAGTACAGAACAGCAAATGGAAGTTGTAACAACTTGCAGAAGCCCTCATGGGGACAATCGAATACGTGTTACCGTCGTTTTCTCCCAGCAAGCTATGCCGATGGTAAGATTGAATATGCATTAAGTGACATATTTATTCAGTGTTTTTCCATTTAACACATACGGCATATTATGTCAGTTTATAAGGATCGATATAACGCTGACTAGAAGCTGAATGAGTTTTAGGTCATATTAACTTATCTTGTGGTCACTTTGTAGCCTGATGGGGATCCTATTACTTTTTAATAAAAATATATAATAATAAATAAATAAAATAAAATAAACTCAAATCGTAAAATAACATATTTAGTTGAAATCGTCTCGGCTGTTCTTGTTCTGGTAAATTCCGTGTTGCATTCTACTATTAAAAAAAAAGTTTTTCAATCATTCAAACAATCCATAGAAAAACTCTAACGATTATTTTCCGAATCTAACCACTGTCACAAATATTGGAAATTGAATAACAGAACTCGACTTCTGTTCAGCATACGAGCACAAATTACCCTTCTCTGTCCTAGTCACTTTACCAATGCAATATAAGTGATCTTCCGACAATATTAATGAGCATCACGGTAGAAAACCAACAAAATTACAGCCATAACCAAGATTCTCTAAGAAGTCATTTTCTGAGACTTGTCATTTCTGAACCAAACATGTGGGAAAGCTGTAAGTGGATAATTCAAGACAGTTCCCTAAGGAGTGTTCTTCTTTTGGCATGTCACTTTCTGACTGTTCATAACAGAGGTCCACCTCACTAATAACTTTCTATCAGTGATCAACAGTCAGCAGCGCAGCAAGTGGAAGCTGACTTTCTTTAATTTGACATAATCAAAAATTACAGGAGAGGCCAGTTTATACTATTTGTAAGATATCACGTATAAATTAAATAAAAAGTAATAAAAGTCGCCTTCAACGAAAATTTTAAAGTCAAATTTTAATAGTTGAGATGGGATAACAGGTGCGTAATTAGTAGGCGCCCTTCAAAAGACTGGTGGTCTTCTGAAGAATGTGGTTCTATATGTCTTGCCCGCACAAAACTACTTGTTTTATGTGCAACTTGTTAAAAAGATCAACTACGTTGGCTGAAAACATTCTCTTCCCCTCTGAGCATTTCAGATGAAGGTAAAACAGTTGACCTAAGCGCATATCTGCACGAGGCGAGTACCTTGAGAACTGAACTGCTCGAACTGCTTGAACGGTTTGAAAATGTTAATAATTTAAGGTACACATCGTGATGAAGGACGAAACCTGGTTAATCTACTTCAAACCAGAGACATAAAGGCAGTCCAAGGAAGTGACATAATGCACATTCTCCAAGGCTAAAGAAGTTCGGAAAATTTTCGCACAGCGATGTTTCTTGAGGGTGTGAGGTAGTCGCTGTAGAACTCAGGACAAGAATTTTACCAGGAAGGCATACACTGATGGTAATTTACCTAATTACTCGCCTTATCTGCGCCGATAGCACAATGGTATCGCCACTGTCTTCCCCACACCATGTGGAAAAGGCTTGGGTTCGAATCCGTCAACGACGCGAGGAACTTTTATGTGTTTTTTTTCACTCCCTTGCTGATTAGTCAGTCTA
The DNA here is from genome assembly GCF_048544385.1 of Mastigoproctus giganteus. Lineage (NCBI taxonomy): Eukaryota > Metazoa > Arthropoda > Arachnida > Uropygi > Thelyphonidae > Mastigoproctus > Mastigoproctus giganteus. The sequence goes on along the minus strand of NC_143576.1, from coordinate 242,210,103 downwards.
AGGCGTAGACAGCAAGGTTTTCCACCCTGGAAACTAGGATTTCTCGTCCAGCAAAGCAGGCAACTTGGAAGGAGGAGAACACAAGCAATTTACAGACACAACATGCATTTGGGCAGCCTAAACGATTTTCCGGGTGACCCCTAGGGTGACACTTTCCTTAAGTATTCGTCTTCCCAGCTAGCAAAGTTGTTCCAACCGCCGTTTTCTGCATAGCGTGGAAAAGGCTTGGGATTCAACGCCGTCGAGACGAGGGATATTTTTTGCGCTTTTTCGCATAGTGAATACATTAGTCAGTGTCGGGAGGTGTTTTCGGTTTTAGCTCCGGGAAAATTTGTGTTTTCCGTCCAGAAAAACAGACAAATCGACTAAAGAATGCAGGCATTACATACATAATACAGGGTCATCGAAAAAGGTGTCCGTGAGTTTCCTTTTAATTATCTACCGAAATATTTTATCGATTGCTGTGGTCATAGCAGTAACAGTGTGGTAACTACGTTTTATTTGACACCACACAGTGTAGTACCACACAGTTAGTACGTTACTTTGTGGTTACTGGTACTCATAGGCAGTAATTTGCATTTGTCAATGTTAAACTTCAATTGTAATTACTCAGCCCATCTGCCTAACTTTTCTAGATTTCCAGTTTTCCAATTATTTGAATATTTGAGTCGAAATATAATGCAGAAATCTTTATTACTTAAAATATAAAAATTATGTATAAGTGAGTCCGTGACGATGGTGGTAGGGGTGGTACATTCTATGTGCAGAATGAAGCTCATTTCTTTGTGACACAGACTGACGTTACTAATATTGATGGTAAAATTCAGGCTAACAATGGTAAACGCAATGGTAAACGCAATCGAGGGGTGGTACATATTACACGATAAAGCGCCTAATGATATAATTTAGCGTACATGTGGGTATCTGTAAATCTGGGTATCCTTCGGTGGGTTTTCTGGAGGCAAAACTGGATTTTCCACAGGAAAAAATTCTGCAGCCCTGGATGAGAACTACTAACTCAGCCAAGTTGCAAAAAAAAACATAAAAGGTCAATTTTTGTTTTTTTGAATATGTCTTAAATGTCACTTTTTTTATTTATTTTAACGATGCTCTCAGTCTTTCATGTCGATGACATAACGATATATAATTGATCTTTATTTCATGCTTAAAGAAGAGTTTAGTAATAACATCTTCAACTATAATTTTCAGGGATTTCTACCTTTCGAAGATCGGTAGTCAATAATGAGGAACTTCCAAATCCACGTTATATTTGTCATACAATCTGTCCGGATGTGAATCAGCCAACCAGTACTACCCACATGTATATGCAATTCGGACAGTTCCTAAGCCATGACATCAACTTTACACCTGTGACCACACCAGGTAAGTTGAGGTACACTTTAGTTTCTATTAACCTACCAACAGTTAAAAAAAATCTGTGTTCGCAGTGAAGAGAATTAACAACATTAACTTAACTATATTAAGAGATATTAAGTGACTCTTAATCTATCTCTGTTCAAAGTAACTGTTTAAGTGACCATTAATCTATCTCTGTTCAAAGTAACTGTTTAAGTGACTCTTAAGCAGTTATCTCTGTTCAAAGGTGCTTTCTGTTTTCCTCGAATTTCTGTCAATAATAATAAAATGAGATAATTATAAAATAATTATTTCAAACGGGTTTGGGGTAAAAGCCATATTACAAAAACTGTATAATGTTGCCTCATTCTGTACGTAACGTACAGCGAAGTATGTTTGCTACTTAGTGCATCGATCTCATATTGTGGAGGTACTCTACCATGAATTGTCTAGGGATTGCAATACTCTTAATAAAACGCACTGCTCCAGTGCTCCAGTGGAGAATTGCATTGATATTTTACTTAAAGAGTGGCCACTGCCTAGAATCAGGTTTTAATTTTTGGATAAAAAAATTCAGAATCTAAAAAGAAAACACAAGCTTCTGATAGACAGTAGACGAAACCAAAAAAAAAAGTTGTCATAAGAGCCGAACATAGGATGTCAAACACTCCGTTGAAACAGAAGAGGACATTGCCAATTGAAAGGAAAATACAGTATAAGGCATCAAACACTACGTCGAAACCAAAGAGACCACAGAACAAACTGTCAACCTCAACTGAGCTCAAGAATTCACAAATCTACTCAGACCTAGGTTTTAATTTTGGAACAAAAAGTAACTCCAAATCTCAAAAAAAAAAAAAAAAAAGCAAGCCTATATAGACAATATTCGAAAGAAAAAAAAAAGTTGGTGGGAAGGAAACAGAGGCGCACGTGAGGCGTGAAACATCTGGGCGAAAGAGCAGAGGCCACTGCAAGCCATCCAACTTCCAACCTCAACTTATCTCAGGATTGAATGGTCCACCCAGGCCCAGATCCAGGTTTCGAGCCTTTCCGGAATCTTATCGATGAGCAGGTAGGCACAGTAAAGACCTGAACAACCGAGTAAGAGGAAATATCCACAATATGTGAGATGAAAGAAAGTGCATTAAATAAAATGAATTCAAATGGCTTTATTGGCTAAACCTTTATGCCACGATATCTCTATAACGTTGGTTGTTTTAGGATTTAGGCGCATCAGCAACTTGGACCATATTCCGCTGCATATTGCATATGTCTGAAAATTGCGCGTGTTTCTTGATAAATTTGCTGTTTTCTGAAAAAAAAAAAAAAAACAAATTCCGGGAAAACCATGCTACCTACGACTGACTAACTCGGACACCTTGTGAAAAAGGCCCATAAAAGTTTCTCGAGTCTTTGACTGGATTCGAACTCGGGTCTTTTACACCCGGTGTAAAGAGAACGATAATTATAACTACGTAACACTGTACATGAAGGGCATAGCCTTGTTCTGTACATGACATTGAGCATATAAATTTTCTCAACGCTACGTACAGAACGAGGCTAATTATTCCCTAATTAGTTTGCTAAATGAGATTTCAAGAAAATATTAAAATCATTCTAATAGAAATAGCATTATTGTTAGAAAAATAACATTATGTTATTTGCATGCGATAACGTTGTTTATTAAACAGAGTGATCATTTTAAATGAGAACTCTTGAAAATGCGAATAATTTAGTTTTACTCGAAATTAACCATAAAAATGAACCATAAAATTGTGCCATTATTGATGCAATTTTATGATTCATTTTATGGTTATAGTTCTTCGTATGGTTCGCAGCAAGTCTACGTAACTCGCGACAGGCTTCTACAACAAAAGGGAATGTCATGCGGCAGTTGAGATGCAGCGATGAAGAAATTAAAATTGTTTCCGTTACAAAGTGAAGGCGCACGATCCATCAGATTGGACCTTCGGAGCAATATGGCCTTAGTTGCTAATGCTCCTAAAAACCAAATAACAACAACAACAATTGGACCTTCTTCTAATTGATGAGGCTGGTGTCACCTGACTTGGTATGTAACTTTTCAGAATACTAGTCTAAGGTGTTCGAAAATCCCAATGCAGTGCATGAAACTACCCTACACCCTGTGAAGATTGAAGTGTAGTAAGCAATGACTCGTTGCAGGATTGTAGAACTCATCTTTTCAGAAATCATAACCGATCGACGGTACATTGACATAGTCCATGGATTACTAAGACACCTCACTGAGTCAGAAGAAATTGCTGAAGAGTAGTATCAGCAAAGTAGCGCAACAAGCCACACTTTAGGTACGTCCATGGCCGAATCATCTTTCTTGTTCAGAGATCGCATCATTTCAAAAATAACATGGTCACTACGTTCGCTATATTTGTGATCACTAAACGTTTTTGTGGGACTATGTCAAAGACAGTAAAAGTACTACAGACCAACATATCCAACACGCTGCAGGACAGTCATTGTGTGTAGCACTGTTGGTATAATCACCGTCCTCCCCACACCAGGTGGAAAAAAACGTGAGTTAGAATCCCGTCGATGACTTGAGGAATTTTTATGGCTTTTTCACAAATGGATAATTATTTTTTATGGATCTTTTTCTCGCCTGATCTCCAGATGAGAGGAGCACAGCTTTTTCTCCCGGAAACTTGGTTTTTCTTCCATCAAATAGCAGACAGATCACCAAACACATTCAATTTACAGACATATTATATTCGGTGCCATATGACTTAAGTTGCTGATGCGCCTAAAACTCTACAACAGCCAACCAGCCAACGCTGCAGGGAGCGTTTTTGAACATGTTTCGTCATGTTGTTTATGTTGTGATCATGACGGTAATTATTTTAAACATTTTTGTGACAAATTAAGCAATGCCAGGTAATAAGGAATGATATTTATAAATTTTATGTCGTTAGCACTCTATAATTAGAAGTTATTTACTTACTTACTTACTATCAGTTTACTAACACAAGGTTCACCCCCTGTACAGCAAGTGGGCTAGGAAGGTGTACGGAAATTTTAAAATATACATTATACACTTTTGTACAAATTTTCAGATCTTTACAATATAATTATTATATAATAATAACTATTAAATAGATATATATATTTGCTTAATTGTATTCACTTTGAAATAACATAAATCTTGATAATTGAAGAGTTAAATACATAGGTTGACTTCTTTATCAGCAACTAACATAACAGATTTATTTATATTCATTATATTATTGCATTTAATTGTTCATATCATCGAATTTCTAATAAAAACTGCTCAATTTTCACAGCAATCCTGGTGATTTAGTCCAGATTTGGTCTATAATTTGGCTTCTGTAGGTTTTATTGACTTCAACTTTACCGGATCAATGGAGAAGGTGTTGAAGTGTTCAATGGTGCTACATGGGAACATTCCTTTTAGGGAGCCCAAGTTTGATAGCTTCATCCTAAGTGGGTGATGGCTTCTATTTCTTCCTCTTGTTAGTGCGATGATATCTTCTATTTATGGGGTATCAATATGGCGAGTTAGCAGCTTGGTAAGCGTTGACAGATTTTTTTTGAGGACAATAAGCTTCCAGGAGGTCATGCCTAGGTTGACTAGGAGAATGGATTTCGAGATGATGAAGGGGTTCCCTCCCAGACGGTTCAGCCACCGCAGAATCCAATAGTCCATTGATAGAAATTTATTACATCGAGAGGTAGATGCAGAGGACCAGATTTCTGAGGCATATAGTGGTATGGGCGTGAGATATCTATTAATGTATTGTCCAATCAGTCTGGTGTTGTGACAGCCTGCGAGCTCCTGGCGGATAGCCCAGAAAGCAGCATAGGTCTTCTTCTTTGCCTAATTTGCCTTCTGTGCCTATTTGCATTTTCACGAGGTCTCATTTAAAATGATCATCGAGTATTACTGAAATAATAATATTTTAATTAAGGTCTTTATTTATTTATTTTATCGCATATTTATTACTTATATATATTTTTTATGTATTCTTGATATATTCATTTAACAATGCTTCACCTTTTCCTTGTGTACCTATTTGAATATTATGTGATACCGTCTCTATACCATTCCACCAATCATGGCTGTTCCGTAGTATATGGATAACAACGATCAAATAAGTAAATTTCTTGCCATTTATTATTTATTTATTTATTATTTTTTACAGCTAATAACGAAGTCATCCAGTGCTGTCCACAACGACCTGATCAACAAGAACAATGTGCTCCAATTGAAGTCTATGCAAATGACACATTTTACTCTCAATTTGGCATCACATGTATTGATTTTGTACGTTCTGTAGGCTGCCCATATTGTGAAATCGGTAAGTTATATCTCTTCAATATTGAAACTTTTATAATTTTCTTAGTGTTAGTAACTAACTAATGTTGAGGCATGGCCTGAGTTCTGTCTCAGCAATAGGTACGTACTTTCAACGACCCGAGGTAACAATAGCTCAGGAAGCATACTAGTTTAGGCGCATCTGCAATGTAGGCCATGTTGAGCCGTATATCATATGTCTGCAAATTGAGTGTAGTCGGTGGTCGATTTGCTGGTTGGCCGAAAAACCACTCTACCCTCGCCTGAGATCGACTAACTCAGCCCCAATCTGAAAAACCATAAAAATTCCTCGCGTCATTGACGGGATTCGAACCCATGACTTTGCTATCCAATGTGGAAAGGACAGTGATTATATCAGCTGTGCTACCCACGATTGCCTTCTTCCTGCCTTTATGGCAATAATGTACCTTTTACTTTATTGGCTACAGTATATTCAATAAAGATTTATTTATTTTGGCCGGTACAGATGCAAAAGCAGTTTATCAATTAACGTTTTGTGTCTGCAAATGAAAGGAGGTAAGGAAGAATCGATTGCTAGTGGAATTTGGAGGTGTTTATCTCCTTTTTTTTCTCTTTCTTTTTCTGGTGTTTGTGGTTTCCAGACTATCATTTTTACTCAGAAAAATGTACAACGAACAAAAAAAAAAAAAAAATAAGATAATCATGAACGATAGAAGAGATATCGGAAGAAAATATAGAAACGGGACTTATTGTTCGGAAATTCAACAAATCGATCGTTTACTGTTCGATTTTAACCAACAAGAAACGGAGTACATCGACGCTACTCTACGTATAATACTGAACACGAGGGATGCCCACGATTTACGTTTTGTTCTCAATAGAAAAAAAATTCCCACACGATGGGCTTTGGTCAACTAAGTCAATCAACAAAAATAAACGGAACAGATTTAATCGCATTGGACTTCACAGATCAAAATAATTTGATCCCTGAGATGCTGTAGAGCTACGGCCAGTACTGATATTCAAATTATTGGTGACAAACATTTCGCGGAGGCCGATGCGATTAGCAATAATGTAAACAAAGAATTTTTCGGCAATATATCCACGGTGCGAGAAACAGGTTAATGTACATCTTTACTTTTTCAATTCAACTAATCATTATTCGACTGACCCATAACGAACACAAAATTTGATGTAAATCAATCACGATTCAAAATATATTCATCACACTGACTGTTTTGGGGAGCTAGGAGTTGGCAAAGAAACCGGGCAGGGAGGAAATCCCCTAATCATGTGTTTAAAAAACTATAATGCAAGGGCCCTAGAAGACAGGAAGAATTCTTAGAGGCCTCTTCAAAATATTTAGAAAAATTTAGCAAAATATTGATAAAAGATTATCGCTGTATAGTTAAACGTGAACGACAAAGAAAGAGAGAGAGAACAATCTAGTTTTCTGAATGCAGAGGAGGGTATCGCTTCCTCTGTATCCAAAAAAACAGTGTATTTGTGTCCACAAAGCATAGAAGTTCAGGTCAGTTCAAATGGAGAAATTGAAAGTTAATTGACGTGCAAAAAGTTTTTGGTTTGGAGATAAGCAAGCAATGTTCTCAAAGATTATCTCCTAATGTCCCAACTCTCAACACATTTTGAGTTTTACTATAGGTTCATGTTTGGTGCCATCATATAAAAATCATTGCAGAGAAAGAATATAATTTATTTAGCAATTTATCCTTCCAGGCGCTCAAAATATTGATAAAAGATTATATCTTTCTTTTTTATTTAAGAAATTTACAGTCACTCTTTGTTTGCTGCAGGTCCGAGAAATCATCTTGATCAAGTAACTATGTTCATCGATCTCTCATTAGTGTATGGAAATACAGAAGAGGAAACAAAAGAACTTCGTCAGGAAAATGGAACAGGTATGCAATTATTATGACAGAATTTGCACTTTGTTACATTCAGAATAACTTTTTATGCAATAAAAATCCAAGTGATAAAATAGACAAATATGACTTTTGTACACAGCCCAAGTACTAAGAAAGTGACTAGGTACTATAATGTATTATTCAGAATGACAATTTTAAAAAATGAAAATCCATCTCAATAATACACTGCGTACTTGGCCATTTTATTAGGACCGCAGGGCATGTGCAGCACCCTTATGCAAAAATACAACTGGTCACATTGTGTGTAATATGACAGAAAAGCGCTATGAATACGAGGGGTGATCATTTAATTAGAAGACTGGTACAAGATTTTATGTTTACCGCCCGTGTCTTCTGATTGCTATTGAGCAGACTCTGTCTGCGCATGCCAGTACTTGTCGAGCTAGTGTTACGTGAAGAGTTTTTATTAGCCGCGAGTCACTGACGATCGTTTTGAAACAAGTACCATGTGGGACATACAGATTGAACAACGATGTGCGATTCGTTATTGTGTCAGAAGGGGCTTAAATGCTGGGAAACAGTTAAAAAGATGAATGAAGCATATGGTAATGAGTGTCTTGGCAGGACGACCATATTCCGGTTTAACCGAACTTTCCGGTGTGTGAAGTGGTTTCTCCATCAAAACAATGCCAGGCCCCATATAATTTTGATCAAAATTCAAGTCAATATTTTTGAGAAAAATATTGACTTTTTTTTTTCAAGGACAATATTTTTACATAAATTGTGTATAAGCCAGTGAAGATGGCGATTATCCACGATGCACTTCGAAATTAAAAATAACATCAAGTCACATAATTAGCATTAGCATTAGTAGAGGCATTGAGCTTGCTCAATGCATTCAAGGTCTTATACACCTCAATCAGATCACCTCGCAGGTGCCTAATATCCAGACTGCAATTTGCAGAACTTTTCTTAGCAAGAACACCCCTTTGTTCCCCTCAACAATCTCGTTGCCCTTCTCTGTACTCGTTCCAGCAGCTCTACATCCTTCCTAAAATGAGGACTCTAGACATGTATGCAGTGTGAGGCCTCTAGACATGTATGCAGTGTGAGGCCTCTAGACATGTATGCAGTGTGAGGCCTCTAGACATGTATGCAGTGTGAGGCCTCTAGACATGTATGCATGTATACATCCTTCCTAAAATGAGGCCTCTAGACATGTGACCTGACCATTGCCTTATACAAGGGGATAATCGCCTCCTTATCCCTGCTAGCAAAATTCAGGTACAGTATATCATTGACAAAACTTCATAAGCTGTCCTGGCAGCCTGTGTACATTGCTGAATTGTTTATATATAGTTTCTTGTAGGAAAATATATATGTTATACAAACATACTTGAGCTACAGAATATATTCCGTAGCCCTGTTGAAATGAAACAAAAATAAATAAATAAGATTTTGCTGTCCTTGAAATTAATAGTTGATTTTTTGTTTTCCAAAGGATATTTATTGCAGGTAACAGACAGCGAATTTGGAGAACTCTTGCCTCCCAGCAACGACATTGCTAATGATGAATGCAGTCGTCCAAAAACGAATGAAATATGTTTCAGAGCAGGTATGTTTTATGTACTAAAACCAGCTAATAATAAATCTGCAATTATCCTGAATGATCAATGTGCAAAACTTGTACACATTTTTGGTAACAGTTCGTAAAGCTTCCAGACATATTATTTAATATGTCTGGAGTTAAAGTTTCATCCGTACTGGGGAACAGGGTTCGCGTTCATTCCAAACTTAAAGAACCAGGCAAAGAAAAATGTATTGCGTACTGTAAGTGGTACGGGCAACATAGGACAGCGAAAATTGAAATCTTAGACTGCACGTTCTCAGAAGGGCAACCAGAAATTCGTATGGGGGGAAAAATAGTAAAGTTTTTGTTATGTTAATAAATAAATCCGTATATTACTTTAATAAGTATTTTACTAAGGTTAATCGTGTTAATCGTACAGCCCCGACGAAAGGATGTGAGTGTCCAGTGGGCCACTTTTAATAAGCAGAACAGGCGCTGAGGGATGAACCAAAAAGTCGGGTTACGGTGTTCAATATACGGCGTTTAAAAGCAAAGCAGTTCAATAAATATTGAACTGCTTTGCTTTTAAAACTGGAATTTGGAATGTCTAAGTTTAAATATAAAATATACAGATGCATACAAAAGCAGCATGATAAATACTAATTAAATGACTAATATGATTATCTACCCTTGGTTAGCAAAATATTTATTACAGTAAGATATTTATTTATTTATTTTATTTCAAAATTAAAAATTTAACTTTAAAAACTGCAGCCCTCGACACAGCAAAGACTGAAAAATAGTAAAATCATAATTGCTAATGACTCTTTAACTAGCAGTTACTCGTCAGAACCGCCTGAGTTTTCCAATAAGTAAATAAAACATAGGGATGCAGTTATTTAGAAAGCTTTTATTAAAAAATAATAGCAAAGGTTTCCATGAATATAATATGCTAAATATTTGTGGGAGTGTGGTTTTTCTTTCTTTTTACTTATACAAAACTACTTACAAGAATGTATTCATTTATATTTAATCTATTCATTTATATTTAATCTATTCATTTTCCTCATTTAATACATAATACATGCGCTCATTTCCATAATTTTTTTCTCAAATTAACAATATCAATTCTCTCTACAACTGCAATCACTAAACTAATTAAATTCTAATCATTTCCTCATATTCTCTTAATCAGCAATAATAATTCTCTTCACAACAGCAATCCATATGCTAACTTAATAATAACAAATCCGTATATCTCTCTTAATTTAGCAATATCAATTCTCTTTAAAATTCAACCAATAAACGAACTCAATACGAAGATGCTGTGGTACAGAGCATTAAGATGAAAATAATTGTACTGCAATATCCACAAAGAATTTATCGTAAAACATTTCCTTATATTTCTCGAAATTTCTTCAACTTCAACCTTCCTCTAAAATAATCTATAATTTTATCTAAGCACTCTTTCCAAAACAACACAATTCAGAGGAATTACGCTCCATCTCTTTCACGGTGGGGTTTCTTTGTGCGGATTCCTTCCGCGAGTGCGGAGATGTGTCTCTTCTTCGTTGAAATCTGCCATATAGCTCTTCCAGTATTGTCTTATTTTGGGGAAAGTTCTCTGCTAATACCGAAGGAAATTACCACAGCAGCAGCAGTAAAAGCCAAGAGCACTATCTTACTGGCCTGTTACTCAGCTTCCGGGTTAACTTCTAGCATAGGAACATGCTCGACGACAGATAAGCTAAACGTTCCCTAATAATGTTATTGCTTAAGGAGTAACTGGACAAGACAGGTACCATTTTATTTTACTCTTTTCGATACATTCTCTCCTAACACTGAGACTTCTCTCCTCCCACCCCACACACACACACACACAACTAAAACAGCTTATCTTTATTCCTGAACTTTTAATTTTAACCTACTTCTGCACCTGATCATACCATTATTTACTATATTCCTTAAGTGCCCTATCGCCAGGCCTAAGATGAAAGTTATTCTACTACAATATGCACAAAGAATTTATCGTAAAAATGTAATCTTATGTAACTGTTGTGTAGCTGCGTTCACAAATAAAACTTTTTTTTATTTCGTGGGCAGGTGACGTGAGAGTAAACCAACATCTAATGCTCACCAGCATGCAGACTCTATGGCATCGATATCACAACAAGGTTTGCAGAAAACTCGCAAATATTAACCCATCCTGGGACAACGAGACAGTTTTTCAAGAAGCAAGGTATGTTTTTTTTTGTATCCTAAACAAGGGGATTTTCGCTTTTTCCTATTTCTCAGTGACTGCATGGTCATAACAATTCAGCCTTAGTTCATTTTTGGTTCTTATGTTGGAGAATTTTTTCAACATGTATTGACTAGTTTGGATGTAGATTGATTAGTATAGGTGAGCCTTTAATATTTACTATTGCTGTATTTTTTTTAGTAGTTCAGGTAGAATACAATATACACAAAAAATCAGATGTGTAAAGGGAAACTGTTTCCTTTTATATATCACTTATAAACAGTATAAATGAAGCCAGATAACCTTTTAAAGATCTCTTCGGGGTTTTCGGTCTTTGGACTCTTTCAAAAGCTCGGCGTCTTTGTTTTTAAGGACGAACATTAATAGTTTTATATAATATAACACAAAAACATTCATTTACATTTATTCACTATAAAAATACAAACAAAATTATTAAGTTAGATTTATTGGTAAGTCAGGATAACATTTTGCAAATTTTTGACCTCAGTCAGTATTCAATCACAATCAAATTAAACGATATCCAAATTAAATGGCGACATTTCAGATCCAGACTCAGAATTTTGCCATCAGGCAAAATTCTGAGTCTGGATCTGAACTTTTTTTTTCTGCAGTTTTGGATGGATGAAAATTTTGAATAAAAAGGCTGTTTTTCTCGGCAGAGCACACCCCCAACTATTAGCGACAAAATTACAACGTTAATTTTGTTGCTTGGACAACCAGAAAATGGAATAGCCTAATGGTCAATTATGCTCACGCAGTGCTTTGATCTCTCCACATTTAGAAATTTCAATCCTTAGCCCTCACTTCTCTACAAGCAACTGGTGTCTTAAGACTACTACCTCTCAGACCAATTTCATTGAAGTTGAAACAAACCTCCTTAAACCTGGATCTGATTTTCTTGAGGATAAATGGCGCAAACTTTTTGCTAAACGATTCCAGATCCTAATTAACTCATTCTGTGCCGTATCCATACCGCATAGAGACGAACAACCTGCTAAATAATATTCCTTTAGTATTTCCATGTTTCTATATTTATATGATAAAGACAACTTCCTTACATACAATTATCTGATGTTTTTGTTTTCTGCTTTTCCTACTACAGGAGCATCGCTATTGCAAGCATGCAGATGGTGGTCTACAATGAATACCTTCCTCTAACTCTCGGAAAGAAAGAAATTTCGCATTTTGATTTGGGTGTTTTATCGTCTGGTTACAGTGCGTACAATCTTAGCAATGAGCCGACACTGTTAACAGAATTCTCATCTGCTGCCTTTAGACACCATTCCTTTGTCAATAATAATATATCTCTTATTCATCCCTTCCAGGATAAAACCGGAGTTCGTTTGAAAGACATGTTCTTGGATCCATTTTCCCTCTATAATGGATCACTAGACAATTGTGTTGAAGGAATGTTATATGAGCCTTCCCAAACGTTTGACAATTATTTCGCTGAAGATATTACCAATTATTTGTTTGCAACTAAAAATGGCCCTGGACTTGACCTTTGTGCAATTAATATTCAGAGAGGGAGAGATCATGGATTGGGTCCGTATGTCGACTATGTTCGAAAGTGCAGCGATCTGGTCATAAAGAAGTTTAGCGACCTCTCTAATTACGGACTGATGACTGAAAAGAGTGTCCAGCAACTGGAGAATGTATACAGGTAAGATAATTCTTTAGAATTTTTGTTTCTTCATCGCCGATTTCTTTCATAAACCCCAAACGTACGCTCATGTACAGGAGCTTATTTTACGATTATTGAATATAGAGCCTTTTGAAAAATTGGTTTCTTAAAATTCTTCTCACAACTTTATCTGTTGTTTAAGAGGAATAATAAAGGGCCATTGCCATCCACAATTATAATATGCCCACATTACTAATCTTCACGCAATATGATTGTGTAATTTTACTTTAACATTGCTAATATTTCTGTAATGGTGTTACAAAAATATTAGCAATGTATTTTATACTACCATTTTCCAGGCATACGTAATATTCGGATATTTTCTCCATTTTCAATATTTTCGCATCCTAAAATTCTTTCTTATATAGGCATATCTCGCTTAACAACAGGATTAGGTTCCTCGAAAACGAGTCGTTAAAAGAAATATCGTCTTAAGTATATGGCAAAGTCCTATATCTCTCATGTTAAAATGACATAAAAAAAATCAAGTAGTAAACTTTAAATATAATATCAGCGTAAAAATGGTTGTTAGAGCGCATACAGTAATAGTGAAAGAAAGAAGCGAAGTTGCCTATTTTGCAGAAATGTTGTAATAACATCTGACTAACTAAATAACAGCGTCGTTGGTTTATTTAATGCGGAATCATCCCTATTAGTCCTATCACCATGGAAGAAAGGAAAATTGTAAAACAAAGTTACTTTTTTTGCCTTAAAAGGTGACCACTGGAGTTTATAAATGACAGGATGGGCACCATTTGTGACAGGGGGCACTATTTTGCGCCTTGTTTGTTCACAAACAAGGCACAAAATAATGCACAGAACAAAACAAACATGACACTCAAACAATGTGACTGGCGGACACGGGCACACAGCTAAAGTCTGAATTACTTTGAAGTGAACATTACGCACGATCAAACTGCGTGACGCCTCGAACTAGAATGGTGATCACATCAGCATCACTGTTGCCAACTGTAATCAGTTGAAAATAGCTGAGCCACAATGCAAAAATAGATAAAATCCTATATTAACAATGAAAAAAAAAAATATAGCTAAAGGGAATTTAAACGATTGGTGTATATTCTCAGAAAAACGACAGGGAAGAAACGTACCCCGGTGCCCCTACCCTGAATCCGCCACTGGCTCCAGGGTATCCATTTTTTCACTCTTATCGCGCATTCTTTGGTCTCCAAGTTCAAGCAGTTCTTCGGCAGTCAAATCTTCACCATATAATTCAGGGAGATTGACCACATCAGCCTCCTCAACTATTCAAGCAAGACTCTTTTTGCAATCTCCAATATCCTTTTTTGTATATCACTTGCTGGCTTTTCCAGTCCAGGGTAATGAGTGCAATCATGCCATAGCGTTTCCAAGTTCTATCCATATGTGATGTATTAATTTCTTACCATACTGCTGTTCCACTCATGAGCATTATGGATCCATTTTTTAAATGGATCTAAAACGGGAATATTAAAGAAAAGTTAATAAACGAACCAAGTAAAAGTAGAACAAGTAAAAAATGGAATGTATAGTACTTTCTCCTTACTAAATAACATTTGGTAATAAAAGTCCCAATATATATTTTTACTCAGCTTGGAGCAGTGCTGTTTGATGATGCTCTTTTTAATATACTGCTGGACAAAATTAACACAACACGTAGAAAAAGTGGTGTATTCATTGTTTACTTTCTTCAAACTATTTTTACCACACGTTGGGCTATTAGTTACACTAGGGTAGCAGTATCTATTTCTATCCTAAATCCTTACCTAATCTCGCCTACTGTTAGCTAAACTGCCATATCATTGCCTGTGATCACAACACACAACATGTACACAAAAGTACTGCCAAGTTCTCTCTTTGCAGCAAGTCGCAAGATAGGCCAGTAGATATTCCCAATCACAAAAAAAAAACTATTTATATAGAAAAATCTCATAAATAACATACACACACATATATATATATATATATGTGTACGTGTGTGTGTTATTTATACATGTATATGTTATATATATATATATATATATATATATATATATATATATATATATATATATACAGGGTGTTTCAGTTAAACGTTTCAGAACTTCTAAGAGGGGTAGGGTACATCCTGACAACTCGAAATCATATAGCAATGTGGGGTCGGAAATGCTTTCCTGAAGCGGTGTTGTACACAGAAGCACCATAAAGAAAAGAGACCGTAAGTGAGAAATCGTTTTAATAATACATGAAAAGAAGCAAAAGGTACATGGATTAAAGTAAGTGTTCGAAGTTTCTTCCACGGGCTACAATGCACGCCTCACATCTCCGACGCATGGACATCCGAACATTCTGGAATACTCCAGGCGAATTTCGAATTTCTTCGGCAGCTACTGCGATTCTTGCAACCAGCTCCTCAGCATTGTCAACAGGGGTGTCATAAACTAGCGATTTCATATGACCCCAGAAATAAAAATCAAGACATGATAGGTCGGATGACCGAGCAGGCCAACGCACGGGACCACCACGTCCGATCCACTGTTGACCAAATGTGACATCCAGGTAGTTACGAACATCTTCGCTATAATGGGCAGGGGCTCCATCGTGTTGGAACCACATTGTCTGTTGCGTCGATGCAGAAATCTGTTCATCTCTCAAAAGTTGTGGCAATACTTGCTGCAGAAAGATCAAGTAGATAGGTCCGGTTAGACGACACGGTAACAGGTAAGGTCCGATGAGGTGATCTCCCATAATACCGGCCCATTCATTGACCGAAAATCGAATCTGTGCTGCACGACGTCGCACGACGACTTCTGTGTACAATACCGCTTCAGGAAAGCATTTCCGACCTCACATTGCTATATGATTTCGAGTTGTCAGGATGTACCCTACCCCTCTTAGAAGTTCTGAAACGTTTAACTGAAACACCCTGTATATAGGGTGATTCACTACCAGTGCGACAAACTTGCAGGAGGCGTAGGGGGCACAAAGACGAATCGGAATCACATAGCATTGCAGGGTCCGAAATGCCTTCGTCATGCGGTAGAGGACGTTGAACGGGAGGTCGCGTGAACACCGATCCCGCTGGAAGTCAGCATTTGCGAACCGATTCCCGAGGCAGTAGGATGGACGAGTATTCAAACGTTGAACTGGCCGACACGCACCTCGCGTATGGAGCTGCGGACTGTAACGGGCGCGCCGCTCTGCGCTTGTACCAGGAACGTTTTCCGCACACGCGTGCTCCTCATCATACGATTTTCTCAAGTGTGCACAGAAGGTTACGTGAGACTGGTTGTTTCACGAGAGGTACCATGAATCGACAGCGAACGACGAGGACGCCAGACAATGAGGAGAATGTCCTACGTCTTGCAGAAGGCAATCCAAGTACGAGTACTCGAGCGATAGGCCAACGATTGGGTATTTCCCAATCCACTGTATGGAGGATACTGTCAACGAACCAAATGAGTTCATACCATCTGCAACGCGTCCAATCATTGGAGCCTGCGGATTATCCACTCCGGAGCCGACCGGGCTAGCCGGGTAGGTAAAGTGCCTGCCTGGCAACCTAAAGGTCGCGGATTCGATTCCCGCCTCGGGCTGGATATCACGATGGTGCCGAACCAACCGGATTGGTTGGATATCCCGGAAACGATACACGAAGGAAGTACGAAAAAACTGGTTCCTTCGTGTATTGATCACATCATACGAAATAAATAAATAAATCCACTCCGGAGGACTTTTGCTACTTGGTTTCTTCAACAGAGTGCGGCGGACAGCGCATTTGCTGCGTCCGTATTGTTCACGGATGAGGCAAGTTTCACAAGAGAGGGAACCTTCAATCAACATAACGCCCATCTGTGGGCTTTGGAGAACCCCCATGGTACGCGAACACGTGCAACTCAACGCCGTTTCTCTGTCAATGTTTGGGCCGGCATTGTTGATTGTTGGAGACCACCTCATTGGACTGTACCTTCTGCCCCATCGTCTGGACGGTAGGGCATACTTGATCTTTCTACAGCAAGTCCTGCCCGAAGTTATTGAAGAAGCACATGTTCCTCAGTCGTTGCGCCGCTCAATGTGGTTCCAGCATGATGGAGCTTCCCCCCACATTACACCAATGACGTCCGCCAACACCTAAACGTTACATTTGGACAGCACTGGATAGGTCGTGGTGGTCCGGTTCACTGGCCTGCTAGATCGCTGGACCTATCATGCCTGGACTTCTTCTGCTGGGGTCAAATGAAGATATTGGTGTACGACACCCCCATTGATTCAGTTGAAGACCTCGTCGCTCGCATCTCTGTAGATGCCGGGGAGATTCGAGACACTCCAGGAATCTTTCAGAACGTTAGGGATTCCATTCGGCGGCACTGTGAAGCCTGTGTGACTGCTTCTGGTAGAACTTTCGAACACCTTCTGTAGCATGGCTTTTTGCCAATGTAAAACTTGTCATTAGAATGATTTCTGTTACACTAAAGAGTTGATGTTTCTGTTCTTTTCCTTTGCTTCTTTGTTCACGCGACCTCCCGCATGACGAAGGCATTTCGGACCCTGCAATGCTATGTGATAACGATTCGTCCTTGTGCCCCCCCACACCTCCTGCAAGTTTGTCGCACTGGTAGTGAATCACCCTGTATATATTGCAATAATTTTTTACAGGTCACTCCTTTTTAAAGGTTTATTATTTAGTTTAAAAGTTACTAATTCACCACGATCAAATTTGATCATGTCTTTCAGGTATGTAAGGGACATAGATTTGTTCACCGGATGTATTTTCGAAAAGCCTAAGCCAGAAGCGCTGGTTGGTCCTACAGTCTTGTGTATCATGGGCCAACAATTTGAGAAATTAAAATTTGGAGATCGTTTCTACTTTGAGCATGGTGGTCAAGCAGGATCATTTACTAATGGTAATTTGATATTTCATTTTTAGTACATTATAAATGATATTCCATATTTCATCGCAACGAATTTTGAATAAGAAAAGACTGGATTAGGCTGTATGGTTATTACTCCTGTATTATCTTGACAAATTAAAAGAATAAGTGGTAGGCAGGTCCTCGCCATGCCCTCATCACCGCTGCTTATAGTCCACAAATTGCCTAAAAAAGTAAGAAAATGAAGAAAAGTTAAAGAATCTCAACTCGAGCTCTGAGTGCTGTTGTTAAAAGATTCTTCCATTAGGTCTCGGGTTCCATTCTTCAATACTTTCACGATTCACAGCGATTAAAATGTTGTCCTTCGCCGCCTAAAAAGGATTGAGTTCGAATTCCATAAGGATGGGAAGACGTTATGTCATTTTTTAACGCCCTGGCAGAATCAGTTGGTCGCGTCCGAGAATTGCTGGTTTCCTCCCTTGAATCTCTATTTTACATACACACTGACACAACACACCAAGGCCTCACAGTCCTGGTTGCTTTTATATAAAAACAAAACATCAGACAATAACGTTGCAATTCGAAGTTTTTTTTTTTTTTTTTTTTGATGAAAACCCCCAAACACGAGAAATATTAGAACCTATAGTACTTGCTTCCGTGCTTGGGTTGGAGGTTGAGAAGACGAAAGAAGATATTTCTTGACATTGGACTTGAACTTCTGTAGATTATAATTTTCAGGAAATACGTACTAAGGAAGGTTGTTCCAGAAAACAGCAGTTGAATGAATAAACGAGGAAGATGTAAAGTTGGTTCTGTGAGCTTGAAGTTGGACAGTAAATGGATGTTGGCTGATGGTGGCACGTGTTCGGACTGTTTTGAAAGGGGGAGCGGGAATAATACAAGCCAATTCAGAAGAACAGTGCCCATGGAAGTATCTGTATAAAAGGCATGCAGAAGAAACAGTACGTCTATGAGATAGCGAGTGGAGAGACTCTTAGAGAGGAGTCATTATTTAACCTAACTGCCCTCTTCTGAATGGAATCTAGAAGCCTGAGAGAGGTTTTGGGGTCACAGCCCCAGATGTGGGAACAATATTCCATGGTAGGGCGGATTAGCGATTTGTACAGAGTGACAGCTGTTTGGAAGAAAAGTAACGCTGAGAGCTAAAGAGAGAACCACGTTTTTTAGATGCAGAGGAAGCAATAATTGTAATGTGCTTATGCCAAGAGAGATTAGAAGTCAGGGTAATCCCCAAAAGAGATATATCAACTTGCCTAGAAATCGCAGTGTCATCAAAGGTAAACAAAGGAGCAGAAGAATCCTTTTCGCGAGATATAAGAGAAGACTGAGTTTTAGAAGTATTTACTAAGTTATCTTTGCCCCGTTGGAGAATTACCTGGAGATCGGCATTTAAAGAATGGAAGCAGATATTCGAGAAGCTGAAGCTGATGGAGCAGGACAAGGTTTCTCAAAATGGAAAGTGGAATGGAATGTGCTACATTCCATTCCACTTTCCATATGGATAGGATTTACAGTCAATGGAAGAAGGTCATTAATATACAAGACGAAAAGAGTGGGGGCAGGACTGAACCTTGGGGGACACCAGCATTAGTGGAGATGTCAGAAGACAAAGAGCCATCTACCATTACCCTCAGTGAGCGATCAGAGAGAAAACTGGATAACCAATTATAAAAATCAGTTGGAAAACCATAAGATGGAAGCTTGTTTAGAAGACCTTTATGCCAAACACGATTGAAAGCCTCTGACATGTCAAGAGCAACTACTTCTGTTTCACCGAACCTTTCCATTGAATTTGTCCATAAATGGGTAACATAAGCCAGAATATCACCAGTGGATCGACACACTGACGGAATCCATACTGGCGATCGTTGATCAGACAGAAGGTTTCTAGGTAGTTTAAGAGTTGGTGGTTAATTGATTTCTCTATTACTTTAGAAAGAGTAGAAGTAATTGAACTGGGACGATAATTGGATGGGAGGGATTTGTCACCCTTTTTAGGAACTGCCTGGATATGAGCAAATTTCCAAGCAGAAGGAAAAACACCTTTGGAATAAGAAAGTGAAAAAGGGCGGCAAAGAAGAGGAGTAAGTTCAGGAGCACAGGTTTTGAGAACAAGTGGAGAAATACCATCAGGACCTGGAGCTTTCTTAGCGTCAAGATTCGTCAAAATCTTTCTGACATCCTTTTGACGGAAGACCACAGGAGGCATTGAATGGAGTGAGTTGGGAATGGTGGGAATTGTTTTACCAAGATCATTAGTACATGAGTTGGAATAAAAATGGGATGCTAACAAGTCAACCTTATACTTAGCTGAAGTGACAACAGAACCATATGGTTTTTACAGAGGTGGGAGGAAAGTTGGGCAAAAGTTGCGGCCAATAGCTTTGGCAAGAGACCAGAAAGCTCGGCTACCATTACGGCAAAAGCAAGTTTTCTACTATTAGCCTGTTCAACATCTATTTTGGACTGATTAATAACTGCTTTACAATTGTGCGAACTTTGGTGTAGACAGAAAAAGAAACTGAAGAATTGGAAACTAGCCAATTACGATATGCAACGTTCTTCTCTTGAACAGCCTTAGCATATTTGTTTGAAAACCAAGGTTTAGATAAACGACGAGATTTTAAAGTGGGGTGTGGAATAAAGGATTCCATTCCTGCAAAAATAATTTCACTGACACGATCTGAGCAAACGTTAACATCTGAAATTTCGAAACAGTAATCAGACCAAGCAAAAGAAGAAAAGAAATCTCTCAGTTCATCCCATTTTGCATTTTTGTAATGCCAAACAACACGAGGTTTTAGATAAACTACCAACATGAGATAAAGGCCCCATTGGAGAAGAGACAATCACTAAGTTGTGTTCTGAGGTGCCTAAAGGACCACTCACTTCGTCCGTTTACTTAGAAGGGTTGTTTGAGAGAAAAAGATCAAGCGTGTTGGCTGTATGGTTAGGATTGTCCGGTATTCTCGTAGGTAAATGAACGATCTGTGCAAGGTCATTACTAATTGAAAAAGCCTCAGCATCTTGACCAGCTGGGTCAGTGTGACTAGAAAACGGAAGCCAGCTGGAGTTGTGAACATTAAAATCACCAAGAAAAATTACCTCATTGTTAGGAAAGTTGGACTGGAGAAAGTCAAGTTGCAAAGAGAGGAAGTAAAAAAGCTCCAAATGATTAGTAGAGTTGGGAGAACGGTAGAGACAACAGATGAATTTGACACAATGAGGTAGAGAGATTTTAAGCCAGAGAAGATCGAAAAGAGGAGATTCCAAATTACCAAATCTCTGACAGGGAATATCGGAACGGACATATGCACAAGTACCACTTTTGAGGACAAAGGAATCATACAGCGAATAATTTGGGCATCTGAGATGAGCAGTAGTTGAATCAACCGATAACTGAGATTCTGTCAGAAAAAGTACATGGGGTTTGGCAGACTGCAAGTGGATATGGACATCGTTGAGATTAGAATTGAGACCACGTATATTTGTGAAATGAACTAGGAATTGTTTGGGAGGTTTAGGTCTTTTCGCAGATAAGCTTACTTTATTAGTTTGACAATTCATGGTGTATTGAATAGTAAGAAAAAGTGGGGGGACATGCTGTATGAAGTAATGAAATTTTTAGATATGGCGTACACGTGGTAAGAATATACCCAGATCCTTGACATAACGTGGCTTTGACAATGCCCCTCACATATACACTACTCGGACTCCCTCCAGTGACTATCTGGCAGAGTAGAGGTAGCAAGATTATACACTAGCTGATCCGGAAGCCTGCTAAAGAGTTACCAATAGGTTCAGTCCGGTGTATTATCTAGCGGCCGGCATACGAACACCGTTTTATATCTGTACCCTCAAAATGTAAGGAATATTGGATCTTGCCACGACGTTCATCATAACCTCAAAATCATCAGTCATACTGCATGATGGAAGAGATGGGGAAGGGTTGACCGGAACTTAGCTCTGGAGCCTAAACATGGGTTCCACCACTTCAAGCCTCCAATAAGCAAAGTGGTGGTATTGCATCAGTGGATGAGAGTCATCTACCACCTAGTATTGCCTGGTAACACAAAGGGGCGGCATTCCTCCATGTGGTGCGGGCACCACACCTTGACTCCTGCTTACGCTGGTTTATACCTGTGTGGTCACCCACAGTGCTTGTGCATGGAGGTTATACCCAGGATTACCAACAGTCTCACCATCATGAAGGTGCCAGCAGAGGATGTTGCTGTCACAGACCGTCCGGACTTCGCCTAAATTGGGTCCACTTGACTTGAATGTCACCCGAATATCAGCGTTTTAGACTCCCAGGTAGCAAGTACAGCTTGTACAGCATATCTGAGAGAATGTTGTGACAACCTCAAGGACCGAGTGCATAAGTGACTAATATTCCCCGCCCAGCGCTTTTATACATTCCAGAAGTATTCAATAGGATTAAGGTGCGTGGATAGAGAGAACAAAAAGTAACAGTATCATTTGTGAATTTGCATCGTGTGTATGTATGTGTGTGTGTGATAAAAACAACTAAGGTTATGAGTTGTCAGTATATTGTGTGTCTGTAATTGCGTGCATTTCATCGGTTGGTTTACTGGGAAAAAAACTCGAGCTTCCGAGATAAAACCATGCAACTCTCACTTAAGACCGATAAACTTAGCCACGCTGTGAAAAGTTCATAAAAATTCTCAGCGTCCCTCATGCGACTTGAAGTCAAGCCTTTACCACCTAGAGAATGGTGAGAAGGATGTGATTATAACCACCGAATGCAAACTAGTTCACACCTAACTGAGTATCCAACAGGGGAAAATTTACATTTTAATAGAGGATATGATTACCTTTTACAGCCAGGCAAAAACTTACGGAGGATTCTCATGCTGCTAATAAGAGTGGTGTCGGATTGGTCAGTTCTTTTAACTTACTCCACAATGAGTATGGAGTGGATAGGCATAGTGAATTGCCTTGAACCAGCTATTGTTTTGTTTTTCCCTCGTGTAATACTTAATGACGTTATCCGAGCAAACAAAATTTTGCCTTCACTTGTTTCCCTGACACCGAACTAATTTTGAACAAAAGGCATGGCCAAAAGGATAATCTGCCAAAGTTTTAAAAGGCGAGACATTGCGGATTCTAATGAAGGACCAAAAATTATTTGGTCCTTCATTAGAACTTTGACGATATCTTTTGTTTTAAAATAGTGCAATATGACAACAACTCTTTTGCGAAGGCAAAGTTTATTCTGCCGTTTATTATAAGATCATTGGTCTAGCCAGGCTGTTTAAATCCTGCTGGCGGCCAAAACACGTGAAAAGAAAAAAACAGATCGTCCCAACTGAGTTCAAGTGAATGAAAGTTCCTGCACTGATGTTCTTTACAAATACCGTTATCCAGTGTGAAAGCTGTAAAATTTGTTTGGTATTTGGTATTTAGGAAATACGTTATTTTAGCCTAATGCTAAGAACCGGAGAGAACAAGAAATTGGGAACAAAAAAATCGAAGCAATTGATTGATAATTCATCGCGAAATATCAATCAGTTGCTCCCTGTATATATTAGGGAAATAATGGGACTCACGATTACCTGCTAAAATTGATTCTTTTTACATTTTTAAAGAAATATTTTTTTAAAAAACCTTACTCTTTTAAATATTTAGGGAAGGATGTTACGTGGTTGTTTTCCATTAAGATCCATACTATATTTAATACCATTCTTATATCACGTGAAATTAATAATACAGTTTATTGAGTTAATCGCCTAAAAGGTCCTAAATCACCATACATTAAGGTGACGCTTCAGGCATCTTGCCGATTCCCATCATCAGACCATGCTGTTGGTGGACAGAACAATAGGATGAATTACAAATTTGACTATATTACAATATTACAATAACAATTACAAAATTACAATTGCAAAATTAATCAATTACAAAAAGTATTAATTAATTGTGAATTAGTTCACAATTAATGAATTAATAATTTAATCGCTATTAATTAATAATTTAACCACGATTAATTAATAATTTAACCACGATTAATTAATAATTTTGTAATTTTTGTAATTGTTATTGTAATATTGTCAAATCTGTAATCCTTTCTATTGTTCTGTTCACCAACAGCATTGGCGTATAATGGCCTTTAGCTGCCGTTGCACCGTAAAACCTCCAACAACAACAACAACCCCAACAGCATGGTCTGATGATGGATATCGGCAAGATGTCTGAAACGTCACCTTAATTTATAATGGTTAGGCAATTAACTTAATAAACTATAATATTAATTTCACGTGGTATAAGAGTGGTATTAAATATATTATTAATCTTACACTCTTTTAGTTTATCACACCGCGTACAAGATGCTAATTGTGATATACTAACATATAATTGAACTTTCTTTTTAGCTCAGCTAGCAGAAATCAGAAATGTCACTCTGTCCAGTATAATATGCAAGGTAACTGGTGTTCAGAAGTTGCAAAAATATGCATTAGAGCCAGTTGGCGAAAGGTAAGATATTTTTGTTTTTCTTATTGTTTTTCTATAAGGGAGGACTTTATTTTAATATTTTAAAAACTTTTTCTGCTACATTTTCGGTTTGTTCGATGTCGACGAGTATATTTTTATCGTATTCTACTCCCATTTTCTAAAAAAAGGAACATTGCAAGTATTACGATGAGTACACTGCACAGATTTTGTGTAGATGTATTCAAGCATCCTTTGTACATCGGCGATCATTCTCAGTATGGTTCTCACATCTTTCGTCTTTTGGAAAAAAAACTCTGAAAAGTAAGCGTTTTAACACAGACGATAAGATGAATGCAGTAATAATGAAGCAGTTTTAGCATTAGTAGGAACAAATAATGCAAGGAAGGGAACGTGCTCTGCATCAACCAAAAGAATAATAATAATAAAAAATCGGAATATTCATACTGTTTCTGAAGTGGATAACACTGAAGTGGCACCAAACGTATTTTCAACAGAAGAATTGAAGAAAGTTTTTTTTTTGGGGGGGGGACATAACCTGCGAGGCGATTATGAATGGAGATCTAGACGTTGAACATAGCATCAATTTCCACAAGGTCCATGCAATTCTGCTTTGAATTTCGTGAGAGTCACTGCCCCTACCACGCAGGAAGGAAACTTATTCCAGCGTTGGACAATCCACTGCCCATAGGTGAACTCATGAGATCCAATCTTTTATCCATTATACACTGAAATTTTATATTTATGCTACTTTATTCTTGTCTCATCCCACAAGTGAGAAGAGACCGTCCTCATTCACTTTACGAAATTCCCCCACACACAGCGCTTTATACATCTCAATCTATACTTTGTTGTAGAAGAATTTTTAGGCGCATCAACAACTTAGGTCATATTGCGCCTTATATAACGTCTGTAAATTGCGTGTGATCTGTGATAAATTTGCTGTTTAACGGATAAAAATATCCGAGTTTCCGGGAGGAAAACCATGCTACGCTACCCTCGCCTGAGATCAATTAACTCAGACACATTGTGAAAAAGGCCCACAAAATTCGTCGCATCATTGACGGAATTCGAATTCAGGTATTTTCCATCATATATTTACAATTCAGTAATTCATATATATTTGCACAACTGTTAGGGAAGGTATGTTTTGCCAGTCAATAGCTTAACAAAGTATTATTATTCTTAAAGTAGAAAGTTTCACTTTTACTCACAATTCTTTGGAATGTTGTCACTTTGCAGCCGATTCATATTTCGGTAAGTCTGTAAGAATTCTGGAAGATCTCTTTCCGGTATGTTGCATCCTCAGAGTTTTTCAGCATCTATGTGCAGAGAGTTAAATATTTTTGCTGAATTTGATGGGAAGAATCTTTGCAGGCTACTAAGATTGTTCAGGACTGGACGCAGTGGATTATTTACTCCTCCGCAACATCTAGCAGTGGCACGTGGTTTGACTAGAATATTATCCGGGACTGGAGCATCCACTCTGCCTGTGACCATTTGTGCGAGAGTGTGTATGTTCCTGTTAATTGTCCGCTGCATCCAGGGTGTGATGTTAAGGTCTGAGTAGAGAATGGCCCTTGAGATAGTAGAAGGGTGGCCAGCAACTCTGTTAACCCATCGCAAGAACCAGTACTCGATCCCAAGGACGGACTTATAATGTGAGTCGGGAGCTAAGGATCACATTTGAGAGGCGTACATTGCAATTGGCAAGACACACATTAAAATGTACTTGGTCGCCAGCTGAGGATCCCTAATTCCTACCAGTTCTTGTTTAGTAGCCCATAAAGCAGCGAATATTTTTGTCTTCATATGGGCGAAGTGTTCAGCAAAGTTGAGTCGGTCATCCCACTTAACCACCAGGTCCAGGTGAGCGTGCACGTTTTTCACACTAGACCCGTTCACAGAGATCGAGATGTCATTTTTATTCTGTTTGTGAGTTATGGTCATTTGGGTTACGGTCACAGAATGAGTTATGGCTATTCTGTGCATTAATACCGAGCCAGATGCAATCCAGATAGCTCTCAAATTCTCGGATTGTGCTATTCGCAATCTGGCAAATACCTTCTGCTGATTCGTGGTCTTTGGAAGTGATGAAGAATTTTACATCGTCACCATATGTTATAGAATTGCAGTACCCGTGCAAGAAACGGCTTCAAGGCGGCCGCAAAGAACTCCCCCCCTAGCCGAAAGAATTCCCCGCTGTGGCACTCCTCGCGAGAGGGTAAAGCAAGATTGTAGCTTTTGGTGCTTAACAGTAAGTTTTCTTTGTTCTAGTTGTTGTTGCTATTTGGTTTTTAGGAGCATTAGCAACTAAGGCCATATTGCTCCGAGGATATGCGGTGGTCATTCCCTGACTTTTCCGCATCCTCCGTATTTGGTGGTCACTGGCTCGAACTCCGGTCTAATCAAGAAGCGTGTGCTACGCACTGCTGCTCCTGCCCACTTGGCTACGGAGGCGCCTTTTGTTCTAGCAGGCTGCTTATTATAGTTAACAGATTTCCTCTTATATTAAAATAATTCCTTAAAATCCCAAATGAGGGCTGGAATTCAGATGTTGTTGTAGGCTGCAGAGATATCCAAAAAATAATATCAATTTGTTTTTTCTCATTTATTGCTTTCTGCACGCGAAAAAGGGTTTCCAGTAAGTTTGTTATTGTCGATCTCCCTGAAATGACTGAGTGCAAATGTGGTGGTCTATGTCTGAAGTAGTATTGGTTGATGGTAGGAGGTAGTGCTTTTTCAAATACCTTCTGTATGGTGGAACTAATAGAAATTGGTCTGTAATCCTTAGCCAATTTTGGGTGTTTAATCTGTGGTATTGGAGTTACAATGTAATTTTCCAAGGTTGCGGGAACGCTCCTGATTTGATGATTTCCTGATAGACGTGTAATAATAGATCTATTATAAATGGGCTATTTATTTGGAAATTTATCTGGTCGAATTTTGGATGGACATTGGAAATTTATCTGGTCCAACTGTGGCCTTGGCAGATCGTTGATTGCTTTCATTACGCTCTCTTTCGTGATTTGTATTTCACTCAAGGGAAGTCTTGTTGGTTCCTCTCGTGTCGAATAGTTTCGCTTGTTTAAATCTTTCAGGAGGTCCAAAATTTTGTTCCTATTATCAGTAGTGTCAATTTTATTCAGTCCAGGAAGGTTAGCAAAAGTGTTATTAGCCCATTCCTTGAAAATGCATTCGGTCATATTATCTGTGCTATTTCTATTGTTAGTAATTCTTTTTGCTTGTTTTAATTTGTTATGAACAACATTGCAGTGTGCCTGTCTTTTTGATTTGATGAAATGGGCTCTCTCCTTCTTATAACGAATGTGATCGGTGGGATGACCCGTTCTTTGCCATTTTCTATACAGTTTTTGCTTCCTGAAGAAACTTGCTTTCAGTTGTGAGTTGAACCATTCTTTTGTTCTCTCAGATATTTTTTCTTTTGCTGCTCCTTCCTATGGTGTTTGGTATAGCTTTTTAGTGATCATTTCTAAAGCTTCGTCTACTGGATTTTCTTGCAGGTCATTCCAGTTGTAATTAGTTAGATGATTGAAGATTACTTTTGCATTAATATACTTCACGGAGAAAAGATACTTTGCTTTGGCCAGTTCGTGTGCTTACCCTGCATGTATTTATGTATCTTCAATGCTACTTCTACTACAATGGGATTGTGGTCCGACTTAAATTTTATGAAGTTTTGCGTTAGCCTTATGTCTAAGGAACTATGGTAAAACAGGTAAAGTTGCTGCATTCCCCTTGGTGTCGGAAGCTGCGTTAAGTGCAATGCGCCTAATCCAGCATCCAGCTCTTTCTTGGCCTCCCTGTGTTTTGGAAAAGGCATATTAAAATCCCCCGCTATTGTTGTATCCACTGATGGATTTAGATTTGCAGCAAGCCACGCATAAAGTTCATTTCTTGTCTCCTTTGTGTGCTCAAGTGGGAGGTATATGATGCATAACTGTATTTTCACGTACTCTTTTAAAAAGGTAACGCAAATCCCTTCAAAATTATTTGAATTTGTTCGTTCCCTTATAGGCTGGTATTTATTTTGACAGAAAATTATACTTCCCCCTCCTCGTCTATCTGTTCTTCCGGTTTCCACGCATTTGTAGTTTGCTGCCGCAGTTATCCGATCTAATCGTTTTCCATTTCCCAACCAGGTTTCGATTAAGCAAATGAAATCCAGGTCCTCGTGCATCATCATCGTTTGTAAGGTGTGGGGCTTGTTTGAGATGTTCCTCCTGTTTTGTGCAAACAAGTGGATGTGATGTTCTGCATCCCTAGCTGGGGTTAGTTTTTTTATTGCTATTGAGCCCGATTCCTTGCATCATTTTTAACCAGTGATCTGGCCAATCTGTCTCTGTAGGGCTTGACTAAGGTACCTACTGGCCAGGCGCTTACGTCTTGTACGCGAGTTACTTTATCTGGCAGACAAGAGATTATAAAGGAAGAGTAAGCTGGGTGTCGTGTTTTCACTTGCTTTACTTCCACAGTTATCCCATGTTCGCCCTCACACATGGCTTTAATGTTTCTGGGCTGTGTTGTGGGCTCCAGCCTTGATACAAAAATTTGCTCTCTGGTCGCAACAGAAGTAATGTTGTATATTTCAGAAAATCGTTTGTTTGTTTCGGGTGTGTTACAGGAAGACATGTTAATACATTCCCTATGAACTGGATTATATCCTCGGCCATCCTCGGCGAGAGCAGAAATGAAATTTTGGGATGGGCGGGTTTTTCTACCATAAAAAGTGTTATGCTTTTTAGGTAGCTTAGCGATGTGCGCATAGGTGAGTGGGTTTACAGGAACATGATCGGAGGGGAAAGAGATAACCCTGGCGTTCATACTCGAGGAACACATGCATGTCCCAATCATTTCAGTGGATTTCTGTTGTCCTAATATTTCTGAGACTTTTTTTATTTTTGTTTCTATCTGGAGTAGCATCATATAAGCAATTTGTTTTTATAGTTTAGCGGCCTTCCATGAGGGACGGCATCTAAAGCTTTACTGAAGAATAGAAGAACTCTTTATTATATACAGAAGGCATATTGTTATATACAACTCCCTTCACGGCTACAAGCCAGGGGTTTACATAAATGAAATTATACAACATAATAAACACACAAAAAAAAAGAAAAGAAAAAAAGCATTATGACTCCAGAAATGTTCCAGAATAGGTATGTAAAGTCAAAATTGCTATTTGTATACATTTCTTTAATGACTAAACCATAGTAAAATACCAGACTAGTCGGGCAAACCTCCCCCCCCCCCCCCAATGAACCCATGCTGGGATCTGCTTAAGACATCATTCTTGTCGAGATGGTCTTGAATCGCATGCTTAACTACAGACGTCATGATCTGCCTTTCCACAGAAGTCATTAGCCTATAGTTACCAAGGGATCTTCCTGGAGTCTAATAATGCTCATATTGACTTTTCCAACGGTTTGATACACTTACCAGCAGTCCTTTTAATTATAACTGAATATATACCAAAAAGCTGCTGAAGTTAAAGGACAAAGCTCCTCCAGCGGAGATTTCCCCTCCTTTAACCTCAGTAGCTTTCCCACTAAGACCTCTCTAAGATCATCGCTTTTGTGGAAATTTTCCTCCTTGGCATGCCCATGCCCCAGAGATTCCAGCTTGCTTTCGACTATAAATGTTGTTGAGAAATACTCTTCAACTCATTTGTTATTTTTTCTACTGGGTTTCATACGGACTTTCTACTGCCACTAAGGGACCTATATGATTTATCCTCTTCTCTTTTTGGCGCACGTACGAGAACTTCGTATCCCCTTTCTTAGCTGTATTTTCTATACCGTTTTCATAAACTGGCTTCGCCCGTCTTATCCCATCAGTGCCTTGGTTACATATTCTCTTATAACGTTAAAAAAACGAATTATGCGATAGTCTAACTGTCTCATGCTTGTTTTCTTTTTTTTTGTCCAATTAAACTCGTAAAATCCCTTTTCAAATATTTTGGTATCTTAGGCTTTCAAGTGCATCCTACGTTAGATGCTTAGAATTTCTTATACACCATTGGAGTAAGTATCGAAACTGTTGTAATATTGTTGTTGTAATAGGGTCTTAGGAACATCAGAGACTAAGGTCATATTGCTCCGTGTATACTGTCTGTAAATTGTGTGTGTGTTCTGGGGTCGATTTTCTGTTTTGCTGGACGAAAAACCCGAGTTTCCGGGCGAAAAATCCATGCTACCCTCGCCTGAGACCGACTAACTTTGCCACGTTGCGAAAAGGGCCATTAAAAATTCCTCACGTCATCGACAGAATTATAACTTAGGTCTTTTCCACCCGGTGTGGGGAGAACAGCAATCCTACCAACTGTGTTACCAACAAGAGCAAGTATCGAAACAGTTACAATAATTTTATACAGTCACTCAATATAAATATACATTTTTCATATTTCGTTTGAAAAACATCTATATATGTAAATATTATACAGGTTCTGCGCGTGTAAGTGTTAAATTAAAATAAATTAAGTTTCAGCGCATCGTTATTCATCATAGCAATCAGCATCAGGTGAACAAATCATTTTGTCTAAGTGTAATTATTGTTTCAAATAATTTATTTTAGCATAGCAAAAGGCTCGTTTTCAAGACGTTGTCCGTTTTTAGTTAAGCTATGGATTTCCCACATAACAATAATGTATCCAGAAATGTATCCAAGGTTATCCAAAATTATACAGGCTTTAATTGTATAGGAAAATCGAAGTTTTGCATTAACACAGATTTTTTTTTCTAACTGTTCCATCTCGGGGTATTCAATAGTGATAGTAAGACAAATCATGATAATCTGTGAAAGAAATTTCTCTAACCATATTTTTATTTTTATCAACAGCAATCCATCTTACAACTGCACCGACATTCCTGAAATCAATCTGAACATGTGGCAACAATAAATGAAACATTAAAAAGGTAATTTTAATCTGTTCTGTAATAATTACACATCTGAATTCAAGGAAAGGAATACGCATATGATACCTGCATGAATTATGAACAAGATGCACATATAACAACGGCATAAGGAAAGAGATGCGAATATGATAGCGAATGGTCAAATTAAATAAAAAATATAGGTTTCTATTACTTGGTTTTTCCAGAGTACGTTTCAATGAAATTTCAAAAACTGATAAATAAATAATTTAATTGCACAAATCAATATTAATCAATTTCCTAAACCACACATTGAAATTATCCTGATGATATACGATCTGATAAACGAAGTGCCAATTTTTTTTCTAATTATATTTTAAGCAAATAATGTTTAAGTAGATTTTATATAGAGTCCCTGCCAGACAACTCGGATGGTCTATTTGGAATCCGTTCAGGGGAAAAAAAAACACTAATTAAATTCTTAAGCTTCCATAATAATATTATTTTTAAATTTAAATTTATTTTAAAATATGTTACGTGAAACAGAAAAGAAATGGCGATTCACACATAGTCGTATATTATTTTTCCACAAAAGCACAAGAACGATCTACACAACGCTGCCAGAGATGCAAGTTTCAAAATATCTCTTCGGGTGAAATTAGTCTCCACGCTTTGCTACAAGCTATGGACACGGACTGTCCTTCGACAATCTCATCACCTCCATAGTGCTTCATAGGGTGTTTTCATAGTGCTTCATAGTATATTTGACTTTCCAAACTTGCATCTCGTCGAAATATTCCTCTACCAGCGTTCACCAGTAATGGTTTCAGCGTACCTACTTATTTAAATCGATCTCCCGAGGAACAATGTTTTACGATTTGGTATTCGTCGCCGAAATTTTTCAATGCATCTGAGAAAAGCAGTTACTGAATTTTTATGAATCTTGCCATAAATTAAAATCATATCAATTTACTCAGCAGAAGTAAAGAGATTTGCAATATCTCCAGTAATATCAGTTTAACAAATTTCATATTGTAAACAACGAGGCCATCGTCATGGAACCTGAAATTCAAGTAACAGACACTTTGATTCTATATGTACTCCGCCACACCGGTTACTCACAAATGAAGTTGAAATTGTTGAAAAGCCCTTTTATATCGGGGAGAGCAGAAGTTACTTCTGTCTATCACCAATCAGACTATTTTAATAGATTAAAAGACATTTTAATATACGAAATGTTTATACTGTTTAATGATAATTTAATAATAATATCACCACAGAAATTTCTTTCGTTACTAGAAAATGCAATTAGTGATATACACTATCAACTGGGTGCGCTAAGGCAAATGTCTGCCATTTTTTGAAAAACTCCTGCGTACATGAATAAAAAAAAAAAAAAAAGGAAAACAGCAATTTTTGATTTTTGATAATCTCACCAGATAGAGAATAAAGCTATGCTCGTATTTTTCAGTCAGCAAAACTGCCTTCTCAACCTGGAAGTTGAGAGATTAAGTTACGATTAATATATAGTACACTATGTGAAAGTAAATTCATCGGCATTAGTAAAGAATAGCGGAGCCTAATAGCCATGATAGCCATACCTAGATAAATCTATGGAGTAGTAGTTAGTAAATTTGTTACAGATTCTCCATGGACCTTTCTCATCCAAGTAAAAGAAAAAAACGTAATTACTTTAAACCTACACCTAATTTTGGTTGCTGCAATCATTGCGAAGAAAGGTGCCTTAATTAGCATTTTAATATAGCAAGATACAATAAGCGGTTGAGAAGTCAAGACTGCTGGACTTGTTACAGCTATTCAGTTTTCTGACAACTCTCGTCTCACTCTGTTTGCCAGGCATCTTAATCCATATTTTTAGTAAATCTTATTAGGTGGTAAACATTAGCTATAGAAGATAAAACTCAGGATGTGTATCAATCTGTCTATATTGATAAACATCCTAACTGATTCTTCCTGTTACATTTTCATAAAAGAGTTTTTAGTGAAAATAAATACAGATCAACAATATGATTCTTTTCTAAGAGAATAAAAATAGTTACTTTGCTCGAAACAGAAATAAGTGTTTCAGAAATAACCCGCATAAAACAGTTCACTGGAAATTTCTATACTTGTATTTCGAATTTATAACAATTACAAAATAATACAGTAAAACTATTATTCTAATTGTCAAGAAAGACTAGAGGAATAGAGGGAAATAGAGAAACACATAATTCGTTTACAAGGCTGCTTGTTTGTTTGTTTGTATGTTTGTTTTTTATACCACAAGTATAATGGATCTCTAACAATAAGTCTCCCTACTGCAGCCAAATTTTTAAAATGGTCTTCGAACGAATTCAATCTTTCTGCAGTAAACTGAAACCTCCATAATTTCGCGTATTAACGAGAAAGACTAAATTTATTATTTTAAACTTCCTGAATAAAAATGGTGATACCTATCTGGATTAGCCTGTGCAAAGATGTAGATAATGGTTGCCATGGGAACAAACAGAAATGGGAACAAATAAAGAGCAGTTTTCGCATTATTTATACGTGATAAATCTGTTGTATACACGCGCGTAAACATGCAGTACCCTTAACGCGTAGTTCTATTTTAACTAAAATTGAAGAAAAATAGGAATGGCTCTTCCTAAGTACGATTTCTTCTTTTGAGCTCTGTGTTTGAATTCTAATTGCATTACCAATCATGATGTGTTCTTCGATGATGAGTACTAAAAACATAAAGTAAGTTTCTATATGAAAAAAAAATGTATTCTTCATAATCAAGTACGAAGTCAAAAAATTTATTACATACATAAGATTAGCTCATAAATATAAAACTATAAATATACAAATGTAAATAAATTTATGCTTATAGTAATTAAAATATATTTTAATATTATAAGGAGACAGTGCAATTTGTAATTGTAGTACATTCCAATGCTCAATTGTATGAGTAGCAATATTTCATAATTAAATTGCGTAATTCCATAAAATGAATAATTGTCAATTCTGTGACATTTTTGAAATAAATCACAGAAATAAGGAATGTACTAGATAGCGAGGTTGTAATGTAACTGTTTAGTATTCCAATAAAGTATATTTTTCATTAGCCCACTGATTAGGGGTCTCCTTTTTAATGGTCAAAGAAGCTCTCATGGGATAAAATTTTCTCAAACTTTTTAGAAATATATACTATCCTAACAAAAGTATGGGAGTATGGGAATGCCATCGGTTTTAGTCAAAAAAACAAAATGAATAAGGTTTTAGTTCCACCTTTTGTCCCAGTGAATCTATGGAATGCTGTGCATGCTTTTTTTTTTTAGATTCCTTATAGAAGGCAGCAGGAATTTGTGTCCTCTGCAATTTTCAGTTCTGCTATAGAAGATGGGGAACGTTACGTAAAAAAACAGTTTTATAAGCTGCCCAGTTCTATCCTCGTTCTATCACCAGGATAGCAACTTCAAGAAAAAAAATTGAAAACAAATGTATGATAACACACTTTTTTGTAAATACAGTTACTGACTATTATAGTTAATTTGCTAAACTAGATAATCGCTAATCCACCATTTGTGTAATCACCAAATTTAGGAGAAAAAAAAAACTAATATTTTGTTTATCTTCATTGGCTGACATATGTGTTATCTACATTTTACCTTGCATCAGTCAGACCCTGTACTGAGTTGAAAAATGCTTTGACTGTTTCTCTGACACAAAATATTTACTGCATTACGTTTTCCTTGTATTGGTGCATTTTCTACAGTTACTTTGAGCGGTGTTGATGTTATTGTTATTATTATTATTTACATAGCGCATTAGCATCTAAAGCGTGCTGTGCTTGTGCTGTGTATTATACACGTATCTGTACAAGTGTGCGTTCGTGGCGATTTGCATATTGTACGGGCTGAAAAACCGGGACTAACTGAAAAGAAAACCCCAATCCTTCCACCTGAGATAGACTAACTGCAGCTCTGATTGAAGATATCTTTAAGGGTTAATTCACACATATCGTATGCGCGGTCGTCGGAAAGCATGGCCGATACTGATCCTGTATGGCATGAGTAAATGCTTGGAGAGAGGCAGTGGGCACCAATACCGTACGGACACTATACAATTATTTGCGCAGCGACCTGTACAAATAGACAGCTCATTTTTCCATGCACCATTTAAGGATGGCTGATGGACAAATAAATTTATGACAGGTGACTGTTTTTCTTTTTTTAAGAATGATAATAAGGCTGGCTTTCCTATATCATTTTGCCTTCATGCAAAACAATTCTAATTAATACTGAATACTTTAATATTGAAGAATATGCAAAAAATGCATTAGTTACCAATCGCAACGAGAACCAAATTTTAAAATGAATGCGAAATTTACACATCACTTTGTATAAATACAAAGTAACGTTTCATATTGAGGCGAAATGATAATGAATGATGATGAATAATGATGAAATGATTGTTGAGCATACGTTCATCATCTATTGCACTGAAGAGCTCTAATTATGGCAGCAGGTTAACATTTGAGTCATGAGAATAATTAAATAAATAAAAATTTATGAATGTACCATAGCCCATTAATAAAAAAAGAAAAGGTACATTATATCCATTACGGCCGGCAACTAACAGGAATCATAGTTAATGACATGCACTCCCATGGATCGATGCCTTATCGCAGAGAGAGTGTTTGTGCGTGTCAATGAACCTGAGAACTATGCCATTAGGAGCGTATACTGCTAGGATCACTCATGATGGACAGATCAAAGCTAACACACCAGACTAAATCAATCCAAAATCTGCCAGCCCGGAGGGCTGCGAGATACTACCTACGGCAGCGGGAAGACCATCTCAATGGCAGAGGGCGCTAAGTATCATCGGCTCGATCAGGCTGCCTTTGGACTTTAGATATTGGAACACTAAGCATTCGGTCTGTAAGTACAGACTCGCGCCTAGAAAAACTATTACAAGAGCTGAAAAACATCAACTGGGACATCATCGGTTTATGTGAGATTGGAAGAAAAGGTGAAGATTTGGTCAAACTATAAGATAGACATTGGCTGTACTACAAAGGAGCAAACAATGGGCGGTGTGGTGGAATTGGGTTCCTGATCAGCAAACGACTAACAGATTCAACGATAAAAGTAGAAACTACTACTGAAAGAATTTCTTGCTGTGCTATTAAGCTAAATAGTCGGTATTCTCTTTAAATTATTCAAGCTTATGCTCCTACAAGTAGCCATAGTGATGATGAAGTTGAAGAGTTTTATGAAGATGTATTACGCCTTTACAAGCAGGATGACTACCATTATAAAATTGTAAT
Source organism: Mastigoproctus giganteus (assembly GCF_048544385.1). Taxonomy (NCBI): domain Eukaryota; kingdom Metazoa; phylum Arthropoda; class Arachnida; order Uropygi; family Thelyphonidae; genus Mastigoproctus; species Mastigoproctus giganteus. Next base: position 242,173,471 of record NC_143576.1, on the reverse strand, counting down.
GGGAGATTTCAATGCAGAATTGATAAGATCCAAAATGAGAAAAGATCTGTCGACCAATATGGAACTGTAAAAAGTGATGATAGAGGCAGTTTACTAATTGAATTTTAGAGGAACAAAATTTATTCATCATGAACTCATTCTTCAAGAAAAATCCCCAACGACAGTGGACGTGGAACAGCTCTCTTGAACTTACTAGTGAAATTGACTTCATACTGACAAACAACACAACGATATTAACTGACTGCTCAGTCTTGAACCATTTTTATGTGGGAAGCGATCATCGGATACTGAGAGAAAAAAGCAAACTTGATTGTCAGAAAGAACGAAAGAAATTAGTCAAGTCAACTAAAGAGAAGAAGATGATCGACACTAACCAACTATTTAAAAATCATCAAAACTAGGAACTAGAGCTGTCCAATCGTTTTCATGAGCTGAAAGACCTTCCTGACACAGATATTTCAACCGATAATGACAATCATTGAGACCATTGTAGACACTGTTTATGCCCTTGCACCTACTGTAAAAAAATAAATAGATAACTATATCAAAAGAAACAATTGCCATGATGAAAAACAGACAAGAAATGAAGCAAAGTGGTAACATAAGTAACAAGATAGAATATGCAGAAATGTGCAAGACCATACGAAAGCGCATAAAAGAGAAAATGCGTCAGTTCAATCAATCTCGTCAGAACACAAGAAGAAAATCAAGGGCTAAAAAATCAAAAGAAAAATGGTTACATACAAAAGCCAAATGGGGAAGCGCAACAACAAAAACCCAACAGTAAATACTAAAACGAATGGAAAAATTTTATTCAAATTTTTATAAGGATAAAGAACAACTTTCAACGCCAGATGCAGAAGCTATATCAGACATTTTGGCGGAAGCAGTATAAGATGTAATAAAATCATTCAAAAATGGAAAAGCAGCAGAACCCAATAAAGTCACTGTTGAGTAAATGTCAAAAGTTGAAAGCCAACTGGTATGTAAAGCTCTAGCCAAACTATTTTCGAATGCCTTCTACTCAACAAAGTACCTGTCGCATGGAACAATGCAGAAGCCATCCTACTGCACAAGAAAGGTGACAAGGTAGATTTAGAAAACTACTAGGTTTTAGGGCCATCAGCGACTAAAGCCATATTGCTTCGTGTATATTATTTGCAAATTGTGTACGTTCCGAGGTCGATTTTCTGTTTGCTGAATGAAAACCCCGAGTTTCCGGGAGAGAAAAAAAACATGCTACCCTTGCCTGAGATCGACTAACTCAGCAAAGTTGTGAAAAACGCCCATAAAAATACCTCCCATCATCGACGGGGCTCGAACTCAGGTATTTTCCACCCCCCCTTGAGGAGCACGGCGATCCGACCAACTGTGCTACCCACGAGGGAGATCAATAAGTCTATTGGCTGTTGTCTAAAAGGTTTTCACAAAGATACTTTCAAGAATAATAGTCCTCGTGGGTAGCACAGTTGGTAGGATCACCGCCCTCCCCATGCCGTGTGGAAAAGACCTTAGTTCGAGTCCCGTCGATGACGAAAGGAATTTCATGGCGGTTTTTTCACAACGTGGCTCAGTTAGTCGGTCTCAGAATAGGGTAGCATGGTTTTTCTCCGGAGAAATCTCGTTTTTCGTCCACAAAACAGAAAATTGACCTCAGAATACACGCAATTTCCAGACAATATACACGGTGCAATATGTCCTTAGTCGTTGATGCTCCTAAAACCTTACTACTACAACTACAAGAAGAATAAGAACAACCCAAAGATCAAGCAGGTTTTAGAAGCGGCTTTATTATAATGGATCGCATCCAAACAGTGCAGCAAGTTATAGAGCGGCACAATGAATACAACCTTGCATTATGTATAGCCTTCATCGACTATGAAAAAGCATCTGACTCGGTCACAAAACAAGCAATAATCAACGCCCTAATCAACCAAGGTGTAGACAGAACTTGCATCAATATTCTCCCATTAATTATAAAAAGGCAACTGCATCAATCCGGATCAATAAAGTACAGATCAACATATCAAGAGGCATACGACAAGAAGAAGCAGAAGGAGGCAATCTCTCCAAAACTATTTTCTGCCTGTTTAGAAAAATATTTTTGCAAGTTAAATTTGGATAATAAAGAACTAGAACTCAAGATAAATAGAGATTATCTAAATCACTTACGATCTGCAGATGATATCATTCTCTTTGCCAATGATCAGGAAGAATTGCAGCAAAGCAATGAAGAACTGCAGCATGAAAGCAAGAAGTTCGATTTAAAGATGAATAACAAGAAAGCACAGGTTATGTTCAAGAAATTTACCAGACTAAATAAAATCATGGGCGCTGAACAAGAACTAGAAAAAGTCGAAAGGTAGTTTACCTTGTACAAGCAATTTCAACATGTGGAAATATCATGATGGAAATTGAACAGCGCATAAAATTTGGATGGCAATCATTTGGAAAGCTTAATAGAGTCTTTAAGACAAACTTGCCACTCTGTCTCAAACGAAATGTTTCTGATCAATGTATCCTCCCTGTCCTTGTGCATTCAATTCCAAAGCTTTACAAACACTGAGGGTCACACAGAGATGTAAGGGACACCGAATTTTGAACGTAACAAAAAGAGATCCAAAAACATGTGCACGGATTCGCCAACAAACCAAGGTCTGTGATACCATTGAAAGAACAAATTACATAATATAGAAATGGGTAGATCATATACTGGTGTGCAAAATTTAAGCACCAGTCAGGTTTTCACCTGTAGCTTCTCATGGGAGTGACCTGGATATGGGAAAAGCATACCAAAGGAACCTCGTGAGGTATAGAAATGATGGAAACAACACCGACACAACAACGGAAACAAAACGGTACAGAGGGACTTTATTCAAAAATGGCAACATAGCACTGGCTGTCATAATACAGATGCATCACCATTGGAAAGCTGTGATGTCGGGCTGACGAATCCAGATTTTGCTTATACGCTAATATTCCAGTATCAAATTCACAGAAGAAGTAATGAGGCATTTCACCCAAACTGTATGCTGCTATGCGGGGTGTCGTACACGCTGGTGGTAGGTTAGTGATATTTTGTGGATGTTTTAACTGTTATGAGATGGTCCCCCCCCCCCCCTATTTGAAATATCAACCAGAATGAATCAGACTGGATATAGAAATATTCTGGAGTTCTGTCTTTTGCTAAACATCCAATATTTCGATCAAGAATCATGACACTCATGATTTCGATACTCCTCTATTCGATGACAACTATCTGGTTCACAGTGCCTCTATTGTTTTAAACTGGCACGAAGAACACTGGGCAAATGGTAGGGCATTTAAATTGGCCAGCCAAGTCAACTGATTTAAATCCTACATAGAACGTATATGGGCCCATCTTGAACGGAGAGTGAACGCATAATACAACAGCATCACTGTTCCTGAATGAATTACGACTGAATTTTTTTCATAACAGCCTAATATTGATATAGCCTTTTACGGAGTTTATTTGAATCCCTACCAACCAGAGAATTAATGAAATCAGAAATGATTTCACAATCAACTCTAATTCCACCAGTGTCCGAAACTAAGATTTAACTTTTATTTCATTTAAGAGTCCGAACTAAGTTGTAAATTAACTTTGATTTCATCAAAGCGCCTTCTACTAAGTGTCCAAAATGCAAAATGTAGGCCCTTCGGTAATTTTCGCAAGCCCCCGAGATACAAAAGAAATTAAACGTACCGCCTCGTGAATATTATTAAGCATAATTGATTAACCATTAAGAAATTTTATTCTTGATATAACCAGCATATCATTATAAATTACAGAACGTTGTAACAAACAGAAATAAAGAAAACATAATCAAGCATGAAATATACGATACATATAAAAATAAATTAGGAACTAAAAGACAAAAAATGTCTGCTCCTTCTCAAGACGTAAGAGAGTCAAGTGAAACTTTTATATAACTAAACTAAAGAGATATATCTGGCTTATTAAGAAAGAAGTGATTATAAAGATAAACAAATGAATATATTACTCTTTTCCAATCAATAATGGGTTGTTATTTTTTTTCAGAATATGCTTCCTGTTGATAATTATCACTTTCATCATGAAACACCTAGTAGCCGAAAAGTTACCGCAAATACAAGAAAAAACGTTGATACCAACTGCAAAAGATATAGAGAGGTCGTTTGTGAATGCTAGAAAGAAACTGATTGCTCTGAAGAAAGCGATATGTAAGTAATGAATAAGATAGGAGTTTGCATTAATATATTATAATTAAGTTTATCTTTGATCACTGGAAAATTCGAAGGAGGAGAGGCCTGTAAAAATAAAAGATTGCCATTTAGCTTTGAAATCCGTTTTTAACAAACAAGAGATTTCTCACAGTTATTTTTTAACAGAGCAGATCAGTGCAGCAGTATCGGACTTTGAAACAGATCTTGTCACCATGATGCGCAGGCTGAACATTCCCAGAATTAGTTGTTGGAAAATGACTTCAGTAACTCCATTGTATGCGAAACAAAAGCCATAGCATTTTGTGAAAATCGCAGTGCGCATATTGAATGAATCTTATATTAAAATATTATACAATATTTATTAAAATACCCGCCAACCGACGATGGGCCAACAAGCCTTGAAACGGTGCCACCTGAGTTGTAGTATCCATTGATGAAGCGTTATTTATTCGAGGTAGTGCAATACATGGTAACTCGTTGTGAAAGTATAACGAGTTACCATATGAGATACAATTAAATCAATGCCGTTCACCCTACTACTGTAGTTTACTATTACGAACAAAGTATTTTGTATTTACACTGATAGTTCTTTAGTCAATTTAAAGTTCAATAGTATATTATGCCTTGTGAATTTATTTTTTATTAGTATTATTAAAATATTATATAACAATTTAACTATATAGAATTACGTTTATATCTGTTCATGAACCGAAAGTGAGAACATTTCTATTTCTGCAGATCGAGGAATATCGCTCAACAACACAGCAACCAGAAGACATGCATATACCCAAAAACAATTTTCCAGATCCAAAAGCCTGGAAGAGTTCGGCTCTTTGTTTGAATTTGCGACTAAAGAGTTACAACAAAAGTAAGTTTTCAAAGCAATCTCGTTAAACTGAAAGGAGGACCCTAATTAACTACATGTATTATATTTTAAGTGGGTTTTAATCTGTTAAAATATGCTGTTCTGACGGAAGAAAAAAAAGGGGGGGAGGAACCACGCAACCCTCGCTTGAGACCGACGTACTTCACGTTATGAAAATGGCCCATAAAAATTCCACGAGTCATTAACGGGATTCGAATGGTGGCCTTTTCCATCCGGTGTGGGAAAATGGTCATTATATCAACTCTGCCACCAGTGAGGGCAATTTTGATATTTCATATCATATTCGACTCACAATCAATGAATCGATTGTTTAAAGGATCTAAAATCGATTCTCAAAGAATATTATGCTTAGATTTAGGATCCTCGAGCACTGAAAAAAAAGGACAGTTATTTCCAAATCGAAGACATCCATTCAGATCTGTGTAGGCAATACTTATGTAAACAAATACCTTCGCAGAAGAGAAGAGAAGGATATTCTTGGTGAAACGACTGACGATCAGTAGACCAACGTTCACTGAATCCTTGCCTGAACGAGGATTTCTTGTAATAAAATACAGCGCGCGTTGCACAGAGAAAGGTTATATCTTTATCGGATGCAGTAAATGCAAGAAATGGCACCCGGAAATGCAACCACGAACAGCTGTTGCTGGCTTTTGCCTGAAACTGTGAATGATCCCAATTTCATTAACTACTTGCTATGAATGGACAAAATACACTTCACTAGAGCAGGAATTACTAACTAGCATAATCACCATATTTAAGTGTTAAAAAAACCTCACGCTATTACTTGAACCTTGTGCACAATCAGCATCAAAGTTTGCGTCAAAGTTTGAGCAGGTATTTTGAGATGCAAACGACTGGTTGCCATATTCTACCTACAAGAGTGAACCTGCGACCTGTGAGTGGATTCTGACTAATTAAAAATTAAAATTATCATCACTATATAGAGTTATGGGATCCAAGGTTTCTAGTTACATATAGTACTAATAAAAAGTACTGTATGTAACTAGAAACCTTGATTGATGATTGATTAAAAGCTTCTTTATTATATTAACTCACCTCTGTAATCTGCATATCTAAGTTTCATACGAAAGGGTTAAAAATAAAAAAAAAACAACAAATAAATTGAGAAACCATTAAAGATGGTTGATAATCTGTGGCCACAACGATCACTCTCAAAGACTTATTAAGAAATAGCTTCCGGGAGCGCTTCTACGAGGAGCTTAATCGATGGCTCAAGTGCGTTTCGAAGGAGATTATTTCGGAAAGGACAGAGAACTGGCAGACCTCAGCGATGATGATTAAAATTAAGATAAGTCCATTTCTAGAATTAAATGATATACCAGTGTATATTGCAAAATTAAACTTAAGTTCCGGTATCGCTACTTAAGACACATTGTCCATATCTGAACAATTTTACACATATCTTATCACCAAAAAAGCGGCAGTCTCATCGGCAAAGTCCCATCTGCAATCTTAAAATTCCCCTCACACTCTATCCCTTGCCTCTACGTGTCGATATATCACAGAGTCCTCTGCCATTTCAAGTAATACCGGAGCACGATACTAGCATCCTTCCTTCTAGTTCGCTGGCAATCACTAGGTAATAGTGACAGGGATATGACAAGGCTGCTTAGAAGAATTGCATCTTTCCTCGTATTAAGGGCTGCTTAACATGAGGAAAGAAGAATAAGTTTAATAACCTGTTCATAGCTCTCTCGTTTATGTGTGGAGTCCAAGATCAACATTAATGAAATCTTGAATTGCATCTGCCATAAGAACCTTGCACCTGAATTGTAGTTGCCACAGCTGTCTTGAATTGCATCAGTCGTGAGACCTCAAATTTTCTTATCCTTTAATTTACTTAGCAAATTAGCATTAGCATTAGCATTAGTAGAGGCATATGATGCAAGAAAGCAAGCTTATTCAGCATCAGCCAAAAAAAAAACACACCACTCCCATTTCACCCCTCCGTTCGTTCGAAATACCTGTCCAGTTGAGCCTTAAATTTGTTTAGGCTATCAACTTCAACAACAAGTGATGGAAGTCGGTTCCACCAACCAACCACCCGCTGGCCAAAGGCAAATTTCCGCACATCTATCCGACATCCGTCCTATCTCAATTTGAATTTATGCCCTCTGAGGTGATTATTCTGAGCAGGATGAAGAATTCCATTGGCATTGAGCATGCTCAAACCATTCAAAGCCTTATACACCTCTATCAGATCACCTCGCCGGTGCCTAGTCTCCAGACTCTGTAATTTGCAAAACTTAAGCCTTTCTTCGTAAGAGCAACCCTTTGTTCCATTCACTAATCTTGTTGCCCTTCTCTGTACCCGTTCCAGCAGCTCTACATCCTTCTTGAAATGAGGCCTCCAGACCTGTATACAGTACTCAAGATGTGGCCTAACCATTGCCTTATACAAGGGAATAATCACCTCCTTATCCCTGCTAGAAAAATTCCTGTATATCATTGACAAGACACCATGAGCTACTCTTCCAGCTCGTCTGCACTGCTCAGAGAACTTCATATCTGCCTGCACAATTACCCCCAGGTCCTTTTCATTCTCCACCACTGTCAGTGTAGTACCGCAGAGTTGATACGTTGATCTGGGGTTACTGTTTCACATATGTAGTACTTTACATTTGTCAATGTTAAACTTCATTTGCAACCTCTCAGCCCATCTGTTCAACCTTTCCAGATCCTGTTGCAGCAGCATAGCGTCAGTAGTGTCCTTATCAACTCTGCCAACCTTTGTATCATCTGCACACTTGGACATTAAACTTGATATACCATCATCAATATCATTCATAAACACCGAAAACAACAACGGACCCAGCACTGAACCCTGAGGAACTCCACTAATAACATTAGTCCACGTTGAGCAGTGTCCATTGATTACCACTCTCTGTCTTCTGCCACTCAACCATCCCCTAATCAATAGCAGCAATTTGCCTCCAATGCCACAGTGCTCCAATTTGTGCAGCAGTCTTCCATGTGCAACAGTATCAAAAGCCTTTCTAAGATCCAAATATATAAACATCAAAGTTATTCCCTGCATCCAGTTCTTTTGTGACTACATCATAGTATCCAATCAAATTGGTCAGGCAAGACCTGCCCTTAACAAAACCATGCTGCGTCTGAGCTATAACTGAATTCTTGTCTAGATGATCCTGCAGTGCTTCTTTAACCAGTGCCTCCATTAATTTACTTGGAACAGAAGTTAAACTAACAGGTCTATGATTACTTGTGTCAGCCTTTGATCCTCCTTTGTGAATTGGGGTTACATTTGCACATCTCCAGTCTATGGGTACCTCCCCTGAGTCCAAAGAAGCTCTCATAATTATGGCTAGGGGTTTGCTTACTTCCTTTGCTGCCTCCTTTAATATAACTGGATAGATCCCATCCACCCCAGGTGCCTTTTTTATGTTTATCCTCAACAATCAGATCAAAAGTATTGCTCCCTCTTTTTGCAGCACGAACATGCTGATGTAGAAAACAATCATCCAATAAATCCACAAAAGGCTTGCTAGTGTGTGAGTGACCAACCCACAAATTCCAGTCAATATCTGGGAAATTAAAATCCCCCATTATAAGACTCTCTGATTTACTGGCCCACTCTATTTCCCTGTACAATATCTTATTATACTCATCAGACTCATTAGTCCTATAGTACACTCCTACTCTCAATTTTGATTTCCCTATGCTTATGTCACACCAAACTGACTCGACACTGCCCTGTCCATCGATGTCGACTGGCTTCACTTCCTTGGATTTTATGTGTTTCTTAACTAATAGCATAACCCCTCCTCCCCTCCTGTCCTGTCTATCCTTTCTATACACATTGTATTCCCCAAATTCCAGTTCCGCATTCCTTATATCTGTGTGACACCACGTCTCTGATATCCCAACAATATCTGCCTTTGATGTTTTGAGCAATACCTCAAATTCATCAAATTTATTTACCAAACTCCTAGCATTGGTGCACACGCAGGTATACATGCACCTGTTTCTATTCTTAGCTACCCTTACACAACCCATGTGTTTACTTGTACCGCAATGACTCCCAGCAGTCTCTGAAATGTCCTGCATCTTGTTTTTCAGGCTTCTGCTCATTTCAATAGAAGCAGTGCAAGAATCGCTTCCACCTCTGCCAGTAGCTACTGTTAATTTATTACTCCTTGTATTCCCCCCCAACTAGCAGTTTTCCGACCCTCCTAACATTGCCTCGACAGCATCAGCAAAAATTCTTGCACCCTTTCTATTTAAGTGTATCCCATCCCTGTAGAAGCAATCTCTCCTGTTAACAAGTACAGTCCAGGCTGAAAAAAATTCTACCCCTTGAGCCTTGCACAATCCCTCCAGGGCCGAATTGATCGACAAGGCTCTCATCATATACTCCCTTTTATCGTGTCTGGGCAGAATTGCAGACACTTTCAAATTCAACCCTAATTAACGGCTTTTTTTTCTCCTACTCTTAATATCATTAGTGCCAACGTGTACAACTATATCACCTTTTGTGCCCTTAAAAGATGATATCCGCTCTACAACGTCATCAACCTTTGCCCCTGGCAGACATACCCTGGTCCTATTCCACCTATCCTTTTTACAAAGCATGTTCCCCGTTTCCCTGACAATAGAGTCACCAACAACTACTAGTTCCTGTGGGAAATTGCTTAGAGCTTTAGTGAAGCATGGCCCACAATTGAGATTATGTAAACGTTGATACTCCCTTCGCACAGTATCAACACTGCATCTTTACATTTTACCCCCTGTCAGTGTCACTATGGGTCTTTGTGAAAATTAATAGACATCTACACCTGGTGAGACAAGCTTAAACTAAACAGTTATATCCCTCTATACATTAAAATAATTTTCCTCCTAGTGATATTTATTCAGCCAATGGGAGAAGAGGGACGCGGGTTACGTGGTAAAACGTAACAAATACTAAAATACTTAACATCAATGTGTAAGGATTGGCCTACCTACACAACTCTAATCCCCACAGAAGAAGACGACTGCTGGAAAATTGAACTTTAAAATTTTTATTTTGCCGTATCACGGTCATTCCTGTTGTTTCATATGCTGTACGTTGTTTTGGCTGCTGTAAATATTTGTGTTTATGTAAATATGGTAAAACTCCCACTTGTGTGTGTTTAAGCAGAAGGTATGCTTCAATTGTCACGGTATGTTCTTACCAGTTTACAGTAGTTAAGTAGTAAAAGTATTTGCGAATAATTAATAACTCAAATAGTGTCTTTTCCAGATAAAATGTAGTTATAAATCAGATATTATGTATTTCACGTATTTTATAATTGTAACATAGATGTATTTTTGTAACATAGTTGTATATGTATTTTCACCCTCTAGCCAGTAGCTGTAACCGGGTGTTCTCCTAAGAGAAATAAACTGATGATAATAATAACAGAAGCTTGTTTTACTGTGGTAAAACAAGCTTCTGTTTTAGTGTGGTCATGCTAAATAAACCTTGTGCACGCGCTTTGTTTTTCTAGCATGACCACGCGGTACCAGTCTTGATTTCCACATGTAACGTATTTATGTATTCATAGCTGAGGAAGAGATACACACAGTGTCGAAAGATTCTGTAAGTATTTTATTTTATTTTATCAAAATACGCGAGCAGGGGCGAAGCCCCCTAGTAAATATTAAAATATTTCTCAAGCGTATATCTACTGTAGGAATATTCCAATTTATAACAAGTATGTAATTAGAGAGATATAAGGCCCGAAGTCTTGGAAGTTATTTAATTACCAGTCTACATATCACCAAGAAAATATCAACACTAAATTGTTCCTGCTACAGAAATGCATGACTGTGCCCACTTCAGCGCTAAATAAAGCTTCACACTCCAATATCAAGGAAGAAGTGTCATTAACAGTTAGATTCTACACGGCAGTTATTAGTGGGATAGGTTTAAAAAAATTTTTCGAGAAAATTTAGGGCATGTACAACTTTTGTGAGAGCCTTGTAAAGTACACTTGTATTTGATACTATCAAAAATTCAACATAAAAAATGAATCATACGAAATCGAAAAATTCTGTAAAAGGAACATATTATAAAATTTAATGAACAGAAATCGATAAATTCTATTAAAAAATAAAATATTTTATCACTAATCTCTAGCTGTTTTGTTCACCTTTAAGGTGTTCTCCTTCTGACAACCAGTTCATAGACACATCCCACTGCCTCTGCTACAGTGAGGAACCATGCTGATTGATCTTCTTCTTTCAATATCAAATAAGTTTCCCGTTATAAATGCGTTCCTCCACAAAAATAGATAACTAAACATTCTTCCTTCAAGTTTTAAAACGTTTATGTAGGGAGAAGAAAAAGACAAAAACTTAGGCGAGACAAGGGAATTTTGAATCACAGAAATGAGCTTCGCACATAGCTCCTTGATTAAGGCACTTTTTTGGGAAAACTCATGCAATCTCTCGTTTCGAAAAATTGACACCCCTTAAAATCTCATAATGAGAGTTTATGGAGTTTCAATCGCAATTTCTGTAAGTTCACAAAAAACTATATAATTTAAAGCAGTATTTCCAAGATCAGATACTTTTGAACGTGCGTGTAAAGGTTAGTGATAAGTTTTCTTGTTTTTTTTTATTGATCTAGTTTGGTTACTTTAATGTCAGACTTCGTATTTAAGTCATTTCTGCCTACTGAATTTAACATACAGTATCTCACTTGAGAACCAAAATTTTTGTTTTCATAATCGCTGCTATTTTAATTCTGTTTACAGGTTCGGAATAAATCAAACTCACGTCGAATTTCTGAAAGACAAGTTTATGTCGTCAGGATTAACTACTAAAAAGATTTACCACGGGTGTTCTAGACAATTTAACGAGACCTGCAACTGTATGTACAAGTACAGAATGGCAGATGGAAGTTGTAACAATTTGCATTATCCCACTTGGGGCCAAGCCAACACCTGCTACCGTAGGTTCGTTCCGCCACTCTATGACGATGGTGAGTCCAATCTAATCGATAACTCATTGAAAAAAAAACCGTTCAATTTATAACTTAGAGCTTTTCAGTCTATTTTAATGCAAACGCATTCACGGAATTATATTCTTCCGAAGAATTATTTCTTATGAAATAAATACTTAACAGTTTTTTTTTTGGAAAATTTCGTTAAATTATCTATATAGGTATTTAAAAATTATGAAAATTTTAAAATATGGCATCATAACTTGTGATATCATGAACTGACAAAATAATCCAGAAGGTAAAACTTTGCAAATATTCTTTTAAGCAATTAATTAGACCAAACCAATAATAATTAAAAATTATTTTAAAATTTATAATATTTTATTTATGCTACTTTTTAACACACTAAAATAAAAATACAGTACAAGTATCCGACTGCTGGAGATATGATAGTTCACTACTCATCAAAGGTTAATATAAAAGATTTACTGATGTTTTCAAAAGAGAAATTGGAAAATCGTATAACACTTCTATAGAGTATATTAACTTTTCATCACTAGAACTTTCGTAGATTCATTTTAATGTTTAAATTTCATAAAAGTTGCATTAACTTAAAAATAGCAGTTATTAAACTTTTCTTAAAAACTAAATTAAAATCGACAAATTAAATGTTAATTGATACTCTTTCTATTTACTTATTAATACTACATTTTTAACTGAAATTAGCTGAATATAGAGTTTTTATAATTTCACATCAAAACATTAGCGTAGCAAGAATGAATCTGCCATCTAGTTCAACCATTAAATTACAGACTTCTAAATATTTTGGTTTTAAAAAAATCAGAATGTGCAATCGAAATTGCAATTAAGTCAAATATACAAGAATATACAAGAAATTTTCGGGACAAGAAATTATAATGGTTATAATAAAAAAACAATAAAATTTTATTCTCATTTTTATTTATATTAATGCTTTTTACCCTTTTACTTGTGGTTTACAGCAGAAGTGAAGACACATATTGCTATTTTTCTTGCAATACTGGTTGACACCTTATTTATTTTATCATTTTTGGAATTATTTATCTCATATTATACATATTTTTTTTACCTTCTATCCTCCTTGTATCACTCTCTGGCTCCCTCACTTTTTTTTTTCACTTTAGTGTCCATACTCTACATAGGTTTAGCATTTACTATTATTATTATTCAATTTATTGCATATGCTTCACCCCTGAACAGCCTTCAGCTAGAGAGAGTGCCGATATACATTTATACATAAACATAAAAATCGTATACAAAATACGAATACATAAATGTTAGGTTCTATAAAATAATGCATTGAATAACAATACGAACAATTAAAGTACATATACAGAAGTGACACAAGCAAAAGGTAGAGACATATAAATACATACATATCGTAATATACACAACTAGCATACATATACGTAATAATACACACAAGCAAATGATTTAAAACGAATATTAATTCTCCTCAGCAGAGGAGCAAAGTAGGGTTGAAAATATTCCATCTTGAAGGGGATAATCAGGAAACTGCTACAGCTGTATGTGATGGTACATGTTCAATATCTTCTGAGATCTGTATGCTTTATCATCATAGAACTTGTAGTGCCAATCTTCTGGGCGTTGTACGTTTGAAGGGTATTAGCAGGAAAAAAATCTTCTAAGCATGGTTAAATTCTGTAATGAGCTTTTAGGATAATCCACGCGGCATTGCAAAGGACGTGGGACAGCCCAGGATCCACAACAAGATTGTGGACATTTGGGGGTGAAGATGATCGATAAGGAGCTCACAAAGGTTGCGTAGATTTCCTGCCATGAGCAACTGATTCCAAGGGATGCAACCAAGGTTTTCATACATTATATATCTGGAGATGGCGAAAGGTTGGCCATTAACACGGTTCAACCACCTTACAATGTAGTACTCAATACCCATGATTTTTTTATGTTAGTGAGAGAAGCATAGTACAGATCGTCGAGGCATACATGTGAATCGGCGCCTCCGTAGCCAGGTGGGCAGGAGCAGCAGTTCGTATCACACCTTCTTGATTAGAGCGGGGTTCGAGTCCGTGACCACCAAATACGGAGGATGCGGAAAGGTCAGAGAATGACCACCGCATATCCCCGGAGCAATATGGCCTTAGTTGCTAATGCTTCTAAAAAAAAACAAATAACAACAATAACATGTGAATCGGAACAAGACATGATTGCATATAGTGAGTGGCAAGTTTGTGGTTGTTTACTGCAGTAATTTCCTTTCTTATCGCCCACATTGCTGACAGAGTTTTTGCCTTAGTGTTGGCGAAGTGCTGTTGAAAGGTCAGGCCTTCATCCCAGGTAAGCAGTACATCAGTGTGATACGAGACCTCCTGGACCCTAATACCGTTGATGTGTATGACTATGATCTTCTTCTTCAAGTTAGTGAAAGTTATTTCGGCTGACTTGGTGGGTTTATGGATAGGCCAATATTCTCAAGATAATGGTCAAGTTCTTCTATTAGGGCAGTGGCATGGGCGTTGATAGAGTCAGATGTGTCACGGTGTTTGGACGAGATGAAGAGTTTTATATCATCTGAGTAAGTGCTGCAATCAGAATGTGCAGAGAGAAAGGGGTCCAAAGCAGCAGCAAAAAATAGGGCAGAAAGGATGCCATCTTAGAGGATTATATAATATGTTTTGCTGCCTTTGATTGCAATAAACCACATTATGTTAGACTACTTCCTCTTTCTTCAATATTTCTGCTTGTTGTTTCCACTTTCTATATACATATTTATTTTGCTAAAATACATTATATATATATATATTAAATGTCATGTTGTTTGTTTTGTGTTATTTGTTTGCTTTAATTACATGCCGTGGTGGATATGTTATATAGTTGGTAAAGTTATTTACTCAGTCATTTCAATCAAGAAATTTTCCAAATACAGAAGAGGAAAAAAAAAAGGACAAGCAACACAATTTACTGGTAGCGTTTTGAAACTTCGGACAGCACGTTCGATTTCTTTCACTGTTTGAAAATTCTGCATTGAAGCATAGAACATATGCAAACTGTTCCTTACTTTTACTCTATTATTACAACAGTTTAGAAATCCTTAACAATACATATATTTTTCTTTTTTAATAAAAATTCAATTCAGAATTTTACAGTAAAATCATCACTTTTTAATTTTCAGGTATTTCTACATTTAGAAAATCAACCACTGGTGTAGATCTTCCAAATACTCGACATATTTGCCAAACAATAAGCCCTGATGTTAATAAGCCAGCATCGGTGACCCACATGTATATGCAGTTCGGCCAGCTTATAAGCCACGACATCAATTTAACACCTGTATCCACTACAGGTAAGTGGATTAATTATATTGGATTTGTAATCAGCAGTTCGCATGCTCCTTTGTTCAGCGAAATATGTCCTTGGATGCTAATGCACTATATAAATAACAACAACAGCAGCAATAGCTATTTTTTCGGTTAGAAGAAAATTTTAATGGAACATTTTCCCCTTCTAAACAAGGAGTCTGTCATTTTGAAGTCGAATTGGAGAATTTCCTGTATGAACGGAGATTCATTAGCATTAGTAGAGGCATTTGATGCAAGAAAGCAAGCTTATGCAGCATCAGCCAAAAAAAAAAAAACCCACTTCCACTTCACCCCTCTGTTCGTTCAAAATACCTGTCCAGC
Organism: Mastigoproctus giganteus; assembly: GCF_048544385.1. NCBI lineage: Eukaryota > Metazoa > Arthropoda > Arachnida > Uropygi > Thelyphonidae > Mastigoproctus > Mastigoproctus giganteus. Next base: position 242,157,705 of record NC_143576.1, on the reverse strand, counting down.
TGAGCCTTAAACTTATTTAGGCTATCAACCTCCACCACAAGGGATGGAAGTCTGTTCCACCAACCAACCACCCGCTGGCTAAAGGCAAATTTCCGCACGTCTATCCTACATCTGTCTTTCCTCAATTTGAATTTATGCCCTCTCAGGTGATTTTTCTGAGCTAGAGGAAGAATCCCATCAGCATTGAGCATGCTTAAACCATTCAAGGCTTTATACACCTCTATCAGATCACCTCGCTGGTGCCTAGTCTCCAGACACTGTAATTTGCAAAACTTAAGCCTTTCTTCGTAAGAGCACCCCTTTGTTCCATTCACTAATCTTGTTGCCCTTCTCTGCACTCGTTCCAGCAGCTCTACATCCTTCTTGAAATGAGGCCTCCAGACCTGTATACAGTACTCTAGGTGTGGCCTGACCATTGCCTTATACAATTCCTGTATATCATTGACAATACTCCATGAGCTACTCTTGCAGCCCGTCTGCACTGCTCAGAGAACTTCATATCTGCCTGCACAACCACCCCCAAGTCCCTTTCATTCTCTACCACTGTCGGTGTAGTACCACAGAGTTGATACGTTGCTCTGGGGTTGCTGTTTCCCATGTGTAGTACTTTACATTTGTCAATGTTAAACTTCATTTGCCACCTCTCAGCCCATCTCCTCAACCTTTCCAGATCCTGTTGCAGCCGCATAGTGTCAGTAGTGTCCTTGACAACCCTGCCAACCTTTGTATCATCTGCAAACTTGGACATTAAGCTTGATATACCATCATCAATATCATTTATAAATACAGAAAACAATAATGGACCCAACACTGAGCCCTGAGGGACTCCACTAATAACATTAGTCCACGATGAGCAGTGTCCATTGATTACCACTCTCTGTCTTCTCCCCCTCAACCACCCCTTTATCCATAGCAGCAATTTGCCTCCAATGTCACACTGCTCCAATTTGTGTAGCAGTCTTCCATGTGCAACAGTATCAAAAGCCTTTCTAAGATCCAAGTATATAATATCAAAGTTATTCCCTGCATCCAGTTCTTTTGTGACTGCATCATAGTATCCGATCAAGTTGGTCAGGCAAGACTTCCCCTTAACAAAACCATGCTGTGTCTGAGCTATAATTGAAGTCTTGTCTAAATGATCCTGCAGTGCTTCTTTAACCAGTGCCTCCATTAATTTTCCTGGAACAGAAGTTAAGCTCACAGGTCTATAATTACTTGTGTCAGCCTTTGATCCTCCTTTGTGAATTGGGGTCACATTTGCACATTTCCAGTCTATGGGTACCTCCCCTGAGTCCAAGGAAGCTCTCATAATTATGGCTTCATTTCTCTCTTCATTTCTCTCTTCCAGGAAAATATAAAAAGAAAAACGCCTGAAATATTTACTATAACGAGATTCATTATCTCATTAGAACTTCATTTTCAAAACTTACCCCAGTAAGTGTCTCCCTTCAATTTTTTTCCTCTGAAACATTTTGCTTCAGTTGCAGTATGCTCCTTATCCCTTGCTCAAATAAAGTCCTCATGCTCGTATCAGTCATTTCATTAAAGTCCGCATACACGTTTATGGTACTCATTACATTCATATTACTGAGTAAAGTGTGATCAGAAAGTTCCCACACTGTAATAACAGAATGTCTGCACATTAAACTTAATGGAAAAAGAATTTCTTTGCATTGATAAAATAGTACATTATTTGATATTATATTTATTTGTTCTAACATAACAACTTTTTACTTATTTTCATTATAAAAAGTGTGTGTGTGTGTGTGTGCCCACGCTCGCACGTCATTTTGCACCGTAGCCCTAAATAATGTCCTTTTAATTTAATGCGCTTTCTCTTGTTGTCTAGGACATTCTCTTGACTCATTCGTTCTTAACTCTGGCCGATTCAGAGCTCGTCCCTAATCGGGTTCCATAAAAGTCTTACCCGAGATACCTTTTTATTAAGGATAAGACAGCAGGCCCACCTGAAGGTATGGATGGAAATATAGCAGCTTTCGTGTACAATATACTTGGAGTTTTATTTATCTGTGGCAATTATCTTTACGATGGCAGCAGCCTGATATAGCCTGATATTCTCGAAAATTTAAGGGAGGTCGAGGAATCTCTAATGTGAGGGAAAGTGCATTTGTTCTTGGCATCGGATAGCTTATGGCCATATAGATGTAGATTCATTTTACATCTCAGTCAAAATATTTTAGGCAGAAATAGAGAACATCGATTATGATTCCAAGTATTATTGAGTGGCAGAAATGAAGATGCCAACCAGCACGAATTTTACCATTTGCACATTTTTATTACTTTTAATGGTCATATCCTTAAGCTTTAGTCAACTAGAAACTTGAACGGAGCTAGATAATTAACGAACTTCCCGAATGCACGATTTATTCGTAAGTTAATGGCGTGGATATTATCCACATGCTCGTTTAGATCGTAAGTTTAGCAAATATTTAAAATGAATCAATCATTTCTGCCCAGAGTGAATCCTTCTCAACAGTTTGTGATCCATTTTCAGCAGCATGTAAATTTCAGGGGCTGTGACTATTGATAATTGTACCTAATTGCCTTCGCGTGTAGTACAGTAGCTAACTGCTATACTCACTGTCCCTCCACACTGAGTGAAAAAGGCTTGAGTTCGAATCCCATCAACGATGCGAGGAATTTTTATGGGCTTTTTCGCAACGTGGCTTGAATTAATCGATCTCAGGCGAAGTTTTTACGGTGTATTCTACCGTTTTTCTTTCAGCAAATAGCACGGTGACCACAAAATACGCACAATGACAGTCACAATATACTGACGCCTCATAGTCTTAGTTACCTTGGCTCTAAACACACACACACATAACCTAACCAAGTGTACCTAATTGTTATTCTTTTTTTTTGCGTACACATGAGCTATATCATTATTACTATATCAAGACTCATAGTTACTACAATTTTTCTTTAGTAGATCTCTCTGTGATCGCCATGAAGTAGCAAGGTCGTTATTTGAAAAATAACATTATGCTGGCTTTACCTATTAGCAGAAAATGCAGATTTGATACAGCATACCTTTCAAATGATTTACACGGTCCTTCAGTAACATCGAGTTAAGTAAAATTACATAGCCTTAGCCTGTTGATGGTGACTAATTACTGCTATCGGAAGTAACAGCAACATATGAATAAGGCTGTGACTATAATGATTTTGTATTCAATTGTTAATAATTTGTTTCATTTGCAGTATAGAAATTCAATGCCCATTATATCAGCAGAGCTGAATAGGTAAGAAAAGGAAAATTAATTAAATCGTTCAATAGAGAATGGATCTAATGTAATGTGCAACTTTCTCTGTTTTTTTCCCCCACATTCTCTGAATTTATTTGCCTTCGCGGGTAGCATGGTTGGTAGAATCGCCATCGTACCCACACTCGGTGGAAAAGACCCGAGTTCGAGTCCCGTCGATAACGTGAGGAATTTTTGTGGGTCTTTTTCACAACGTGGCTGAGTTAGTCGGTTTCAGGCGAGGTAGCATGGTTTTCCCCTCCCGGAAACTCAGGTTTTCGTCCAGCAAATAGAAAATTGACCTCAGAACACAGACAATATACACGGAGCAATATGGCCTTAGTCGCCAATGCTCTTAAAATCCTACTACAACAACGTGAGTCTATTTTTAAAACTCTGCGAATTTGGAAATTTCCAAAATATAAATTACTGCACCTAATAATAGTTTACCTTTAAAATATAAAAATATATTAACTTTCACTGATATTCAGAAAAGTGTGCCAGGTCGACAATAGTCCGTATACTCATCCTAACAAAAACTGCTTGTGCGATAAGTCCACATGAAATATTTCAAAAAATATTTCAGATTAAAAAAATAAATTAAAAACTAACTACAAATTTATTTAAAATTATAAGAAAGCATGATGAATAAATTCTACGAGCATTAAAAGTAGAATTTTAGAGAGCAGGGGGACTCTCTACACCACCTGTTGTTGCAAAATTTACTGCAATATTTACCGCATTCTATATACTCGTATATATTTTAGTTTTATTATGAGTTCCTTTCTCAGATGTGAGCAGCATTGTAAGGCTACGTCCCGAATACATAATACTTTTTGTCTCTTGGCAATGATTCTTTACTGGTATTAGTATTATCTTAAAGCGCCTGTTTTTTTACTTTGTTTTGCTTTAAAAATTCCTCCTTTGTCTTACATTAATCCCAGATTATTTGCTTTTTAACTATTCCCGTTTATCTGTATGTGTATATTCTTTCTGCCCTTTCCTCTCTTTCTGCTTTTTTACTTTTTTCATCTGTAATTGGTTACTTATACAAAGGCAATTTACACCTTCATACTATTTTCTCTACTATACTTTTCTTACTAAATATACAGCTCAATCTGTATCTAACTATAAATAGTAAATTAAATTAAATAAACATTTATAATTAGAAATCCTAACAATTTGCATGTCTTATATTATTTCTTACAGAGGACAACGAACCAATTCAATGTTGCCCTCAACAGACCACCAACCAAAGTGAACAATGTGCTCCAATTGAAGTATATGCAAATGATTCCTTTTATGGACAGTTTGGTGTAAATTGTATTGATTTCGTGCGTTCTGCTCTGTGTCCATTTTGTGAATTAGGTAAGTTGGATTAACAAACCTGTCTTGTCACTTCTATAAACAATTTATAAATATCTTTTGGAGATTTTAAGAAACGCATAACTTTTTGGTTACATTGATGTGAATTAGGAATAATGATAATAAAATACAGCTGGAAAATCGGCATGGCAACTCCATTTAGACCCTTTTTGAGAGAGAGAGAGAGAGAGAGAGAGAGAGAGAGAGAGAGAGAGAGCGCATATTCCCTTACCTTTTTTGTCTGAAAAGCAAAAAAAGTAAAAAAAGCACTAAGAAAATTCAACATTCGCCCCGATTTTCGAGCAGAAGGAACGTCAGCGATAGAAAGGATTTCCCACTTGCATTATTTAGGTTACTGTCCTCACATTTTTCCTTTAGTTTAAGCACTTACAGAAATACGCATATAAAGATCGTTGAGGTTTACATTTATATCTCGTTTTCTCGTAATTTTAAATTATAAATTGAATTAGATATAAATAAAGAAATAAATAATCTTTATTCCTATCACGCTTAATATCATTAAATGGAAATCTCTCAGCGAGATATTTAGATATTTATGGCTTAGATCTCTGAGCGAAGCACGTAATGATCTTTAGGATTCTAGGTCCTAGGCAATAATTCCAACTTACACATTATTTTCTTCGACATCAAATCAGCATTTGGCAAATCCATCTCTTATGTTTATCTTAAAAGAATACTTCAAAATATCTGACTCCTTGAGTCACATACTAGAAAGTCTACTTCAATCGAGACAGCTCATAATCTCCAACACAAATATTTTTATAATGTTGGTTGGTTGTTGTAGGGTTTTAGATGCATCAGAAGCTTATCCCATATTGCGCCGTATATAATGTATATAAATTGTTCTCTGGTCGATTTGCTGTTTGCTAGAAGGAAAACGAGTTTCTGAGAAAATAAAGCCATGCTACCTTCACCTGAGACCGACTAACTGAGCCACGTAGTGAAAAAAAAACCATTAAAGTTCCTCGTGTCATCGATGGTATTCGAACCCGGGCCATTTCAACCCGGTGTGGGAAAGACGGTGACAATACCACTGTGCTACGGCGCGAACGCACGCAATTTACAGAGAGTATACACAGATCAATACGGCCTTAGTCACTGATGCTCCTAAAACCCTACAACAACAACAACTCTCGTGGTTAGTACAGTGGATATCATCATTGTACTACCGAGGGCAGTACAGTGATAATTTCCCTTCCCCTTCGCCCTCGTGGGTAGCACAGTTGGTAAGATCTTCGTCCTCCCCACACCGAGTGGAAAAGACCTGAATTCGAATCCCGTCGATGACGAGAGGAATTTTTATGCGTCTTTTTCACAATTTTCTCCCGGACACTCGGGTTTTTCGTCCAGCAAACAAAAAATCAACCTCAGAATACACTCAATTTACACACAATATACACGGAGCAACATGGCATTAGTCACCGATGCTCCTAAAACCCAACAACAACTCCTCCCCTTCACAACAAATAAGGTTTCAATTCTGGTGATGCAAATTATTTTATTCCCTGCAGGTCCAAGACGTCAGCTGGATCAAGTAACAATGTTCGTCGATGTTTCTACAATCTATGGAAGTAATCAGGAGGAAACCACCTCACTAAGACAAGAAAATGGAACAGGTAAGCAGTTATTACAAGCGAATTCACTAAACTTTGAAAAACTCCAAGTGCAATACTTCCTTTATATTTCTGGAATGACAGGGACCTTTTCAATTAGTTGGCATCGGGCACAGGTGTAGAGATCTCCCTTGGGATTTTTCTTCGTTTGTGCATAAAAAAAGCATCAGAGCTTCTCCAGACAGTATTGTCGCCGAAATTGACCTTTGTCAATTTCGGCGACAATAAGTGAAATTTATTTTCTTGACCATTTAGTACTATAGTACCTTTAACTCTTGAACAGAAGAAAGAGCTAAGAGCAAAAAAGAAAAGAATTTATGTAATCGGCTACATGAAAAAATTATGAGATAAGAGGAAATGTTAAGCAAGAAAATAACTAAAGGCGTGATACAAGAATAACTGTTCTAGTAATAGTACGAATATTTCAGCCACCAGTGTGTAGAACCCAAATTTAAGGGAAATTAAACCGTGCAAATCTAACAAGAACACTTTGCGGGAAAAAAAAATCGGTAAAATTAACTCCTCTCTTAAAACAGAATTCTCAGCCAGGCCTTTTCCCACACGGTGTGGAAGATCGACATTCATAATCAGCCCACTATGATTATGATAACCATAAGAGCAGAAAGAAAAAGGAAGAGTAGTTGATAGAAGATTAGCGCGTAACACAAGTAATGGTATTATGCATTGAAGATTTCATGTACAGATTATCTGCACATCTAGACCTCTAAATTAGCAAGTTTTTTGACACAAAAGTATCATTTAAGCGATACGTAACGCTCCCTACTGACCAAATCTGAGCTCACCCTTGACTTTTTTTTTATTCCTGAAATTAAAAAATTCCCTGAAGGGACGAAAGAAGAGTTCATTGAAAATGCAATGGAACAGCCTAATTATGCCCCATTGTGCAAAAAAGGATAGGTGGAATAGGACAAGGATATGTCTGCCAAGACCAAAAGATGACGATGTTGTACAGCAGAGCCATCTTTTAAGGGTACAAAAGAAAAGGTGATATTGTTGTACACGGTGGCACTAATGGCAATAAGAGTAGGAGAACTGCAGGCTTACTTAACAAGTACAGGGAAATGTTGAAAAAAAAAAAGACGCCAGTTAGGGTTAAATCTGAAGGAATCTGCCATTCTGCCGACACGATAGCAGGGAGTATATGACGAGAGTCTTATAAATCAATTCGGTCCTGGAGAGATAGTGCAAGGTTCATGGGGTAGAATTTTTCTCATCTGTGCCTGTTAAAAGGCGAGACTACACCTACAGGTATAGAATACCCTTAAAGATGCAAAAATATTTGCTGATGCTATCGAGGCAGTGTTAGGTCGATCAGAAGACTACTATCTTTGGATGGGATACCCAGACTAATAGATTAACAATAGCCGTAGGAAGTGAAAGCAGTGATTCTCCCATTGCTTCTATTGGAATGAGCAGAAGCCTTGAAAGCAATGTGCAGGGAATTTCAAGAACTGCTAGCAGTTATCACGAAACAAGTAAATACATGAGATGTGTTAGGGTAACTAAGAGTAAGAACAGACGTATGTATACTTGCATGTACACCAATCCTAGAAGTACAGTAAATAAATTTGATGAATTTGAAGTGCAGGTCAAGACATCAAATGCTAACGTTGCTGGCATTTCAGATAAGCATGCTCACTCACATATAAAGGATGCAGAATTTGAATATGGGCATTACAATATATACAGAACGGATAGACAAGATAGGGGAGAACGGGTTATGCTCTTAGTTACGGAGCACATAAAATCTAAGGCAGTGGATTCAGCTGACATGTGTGGACAGTGCAATGTTCAGTCAGGTTTCAGTCAGCCAATAAATCAAAATGTTTTATAATGGAAGATTTTAACTTTCCAGAAATTGACTGGAAATTGCGAGTTGGATACTCACAGACTAGAAAGACTTCTGTGGAAAAGTAGATGACTGTTGTATACAGCAACGTGTTAGAGAGGCAACAAGAGGGAGTAAAACACTTGATCCGATTATCAGCAGTGATTATTCATGTATTAAGACATTAAGAATTTGTAGTTAAAAGAACCACTAGGTGGCAGGGATCACAGGTTATTAATTTGGGATTTACTTAAAGATGTAATTGTCATCAAGGGAGGGGGTTTTTGCTTTCATAAAGTTGAATATAGTGGTCTCAGGCTGTTTATAAATTCTATACAATGGGACCAACTGATGATGTTACCATCAGCTGATTACAAGGCATATCGCGATGGCATCTTGTCCTATCTTGCTGTTTGTAAAGGACATTTATGTAAGTGCCGATCTTAGTTAACCGATATCATTTCATGTTCTGCTCAACTTGTAGTCCTTTTTCGCTGTAATTACTACTTCATTTTTACATTTTGATTATCATCTTTGCTTTGATCTATTAATTATTATTTAGTTATTATAATTATTTTTATTTTATTTTATTTTATTATTATTTTTTTATTATAAAACAAAATCACTTGTATAAACAACAAATTGTAAGATTCCTCTGGATTTCTGTGTAAAGAATCACTATTGTATAAAATTTATGTTAATAAAGAATCGTATTATTATTATAAATGGGAAGCGTTCAAGCAATTTGTCATTGAATTTATCACGCTTTTCATACGAAATAAGAAATACTCTTCAAAGTATATGCCTAAATGGATTTCATATGAATTGATAAAACTCGTGTAAGAGAAGAAAACTGTATGGAATGCATATAAATTATCGGATGCAGATTACGAGAAATCTTTGGCAAAGGATGGAAAGAAATGCATATTTTGAGAATAAGGTGGGAAAATCCGTCGGGACCAACTGTAGATTTAGTGGAAAGGCTGTTTATTGCTTTCATAATCATTTCCCTTGGGATCTTAACATGCGCAAGCTCGATCCTGGCCTTATCTGTGATGACCGCTACAGAGAGAGGCGGATGTGCTTCCTGCTCAGGGTGGAAGGTTGATTGTGTCCACAGTTTCATCATTTCTTCATCCATTTCCACTTGACGACCACGTGTGGAAATGATACGCTTGGAATGCCTAAGTCTTCTCTGAATATACTTACGATGTGCCTTCTTCCGAACACGCAAGAAATTCGCTCTTTGTTTCTTGTAAGCGATGTGATCAGCCATGGAGCCAGACTTTTTCCAGGTTCTGTAGGCTTTTTGCTTTAGATTAAAAAAGCCTGTTTCGTTTCGGAGTTGAACCACCACTTTGTGTTTGAGGAAATTTTGTCTTCGACGCACCAATGAGAGAAAAGTGTCTTAATTCATTGAGAAATGGCATTAATTGCCTATTCCACTGGGTTGAAGCAGAGATTATTCCAATTAAATGCTTTAAGTTCAGTGAGGATAACATTTGGCCTGACCAGGTCGGCTGAAAACGTGATTACTGCATGCGCCAGGTCCGCGGATTTGGTCCCAGCGACTGAGGTTGCAGGTGCCAGTGCAATTTCAAACACTATTGGGAGGTGGTCCGAAAAAAAAATTGGAGTTATAAGAAATGATTTATATTTGTTCCAAATTGTGATAGACGCTGTCTAGGACTTGATTTCCTCTGGTCGGTGGTGTGTTCATTGGGATGAGTCCCCAGGTCCGCATGATATCTTCCATGTCTTGCCTTGCATCCTTGTACCTTGCAAAGGCAGGTTGAAATCTCCTAAAATGGTTGTTTGGATATCGGGGTGTAGATGAGCAGACATCCATGAGATAAGATCCTCTCTGATTGAAGGAGTGTGTCCTGGTGGGAGATACACAAGGCAGATTTGACTCTTCTTTTTCATTTTTGGTGAAAATTGCAGTGATTGCTTTATAGTTTGGTGTTTTACTGCTGTAGACATGTATCTACCTGAAAGAGGTCTCGTAGAAGATGGCAACACCACCTCCTCTCTTATCCTACCTGGAGTTTGCAATATATTGATAAGGAGTGGAAGAAAGGGGCAACCCAAGTTGTTTTCCCTTGTAAACCCATGTTTCCGAGATGCAAATGAAGTCAATGTCTTCCTGGAGGAGCAGGGTTTGCAAGGTATGTAGCCTGCTAGCAAGGCGCCTAACGTTTTGTAGAAAAAATGTTATTGTCGTTTGGGTTACATCCATTTTCCTCTTGTCAATTGATTACTATTGGCGTGCACTTGGGGCCTTGTGGTTGGTATCTTTTTTTTGTTTCGATGAATGGCTTATGTAAGGTACCTGTCGGCCATACTGCTGGGTTAAGCACATCGTGTGGATGTGCCCGAGGGCAAGGCAGAACAAACGAGGAATATAATGGGTATTTTGTTTTGATGGCTCTAACATCTACCTTTACGCCAAGCTCTATGTCCAGGAAGCTTTTGATAACAGTGGCCTGGGTAGTAGGCGCGCCAGCCTATTGATGAACAGCTTGGCACGGGAAGTCACTGCTGTGATGCTGTAAGTTTCGCAAACTTGCCTGAGCCAGAGTGTGCGGAAGTTTGCCTTTAGCCAATGGGTGGTTGATTGATGGAACAAACTTCCAATTGTTGTTGTGGAAGTTGATAGTTTAAATAAATTCAAAGAGAAACAAACAAACTATAGGAGGGAATGAATAGGTGAAATGTAAGGTGGCGTGTTTTTTTTTTTTTTTAGGCCGATGCTCCATAAACTTGCTGTTTTACATCATTTGTCACTGCTAATTTCGATGGTAATGCTAATTCTACAACTCATATTTCTAAAAGTGACAAAATGGTAATGCCGTATGCATTTAGGAGGACAGTATTTTGGGAAATATGTGTTTGATTTTTTTATATGCATGCTTTTTTTTTTTATAAATTTAGACACGGTATTTTGACCAAACCGCATATATTGTACGTTTCCATTAATGTGAAGCGTTATCTAAAATTTACGAAAATTGGCTATGCAGCAATACTACTGATAATAGTACAAACATTTCCAGCAAGATGGCAAAACACGGTATACTTTCCTGGTAGTGATCTTCATCGTACACTATTCTAGATTTGATAATAGAAAGCTATTAAGCGCTCGATAATTCCTATATTCTATTATATTATGAAACAACAGGGATTACCTTTATTTTAGATATAGGAGGCTTCTTTTTCAACCAACTCTCCTGGTTGGAGAGTTGGTTGGAAACAATTCTAGATTGCATCTGACACATAAATGAAACTTTATTGAAGACATGTGCAACGTGCGCTATGACTTATTGAAATTAGCGATTGAAATGAATAAAAATTTTGAATAAAACTTTGTTATAAGCTTGGTAAATCAGCTTTTGAAACGTGATAGTACGAAGAACAAACTTTCAAGTGATGCTTTTGGAAACGAGTTAATCGATCACTTTTTTTCTTTACTTCTGATTTTGTGTTTTTTCTCATCATGGTTGCAAATTACTGAAAAATGGTAATCAGAATGATACGTAAGACTAATAGTGAAATAAAAAGTCAGGTCTCCGTCATCAGGTCACCGTCACAAGAACAATGAAAAAATTCAATATTCAGGGTGTTTCAAAAATGATGGTCAATAAGTTAAAGGTGAAAAGAACAAACTAAAATAAGCAAAAAAAGTCCCAGTGAACATCATGCCGCAAATGAACCGTTTTCGAGATAATTCACATTTTCTGTTAAGATTCGCCACTGACTATAGGAGCACTAGTTTTGTAAAAAGCTGTGAATCCTTTGCTAAGGGTGGTTTTATAAAACATTAAGATAATACATTTTTAATTTTTGGTTTCGACACCACAAAATTTTACAGATGTTACAGGATGTTCTTTCTAACATCCTTTCGTCAACATCAGGTGTTATGCTTCTGGGCCTACCTTCTCGTATTCCATGTGCGAAGCGCCCATATTCTCTAAGGCGTTGATGCAACCTGATGAATGTGCGCCTGTTGGGCTGCCTTCCGCGGGGAAATGCTTCTTGGTACAAACGCGTAGCCTCGACTGCACTGCCGTTGGCTTTACCATACATGAAGTGCGTGTCCGCATACTCTTCGTTGCTTAACCTCTTTCCATGTTGACTATCCTTTGACACGTACTAGTATGCCTGCTACGTCTCAGAGCATTGAGAGAGGGGAAAGGGAGAGAATGTGCATAACCTAACCTAAACAAACAAGTCAGTGGTGGATCCCATCTCTGTACAGTTCACCTTGTCAGTGGTGGATCCCTTCACTCCTGCCATTCAGCTGAACCCGCTGGATACGCATCCCTCTCATCCCTCGCATTCTGACCCCGTTGAGCTTGATCTGCCCATAGTTGCTGATAGTCAACGTACCGAGGGTCAATGTTGGAGCCTGGTTCCGAACCAGCCGAATCACAGTAACAACATGATAGAGATGAGAGAACCCCTACGCCAAAACAGGAATGAACGGACCTTTGCTCAGGTAGTTGCCTCGAGTCATCTTCATCAACTGAACTTTCAAGCACAATCTTATAGCCATAACCCCCAAACGGCTATTTCCACCCAAGATATTTTGACAGTGGAGCCCCAAGGGAACAGATTACCAATACAGAAGACAAAAGTTTCTGCCCCTCGCCAACCGGTTTTAGCCACTCACTCGAGAAGACTGGAGGAGATTTATAATATATCAGCTGTACAGACCAGAGAAAGAATTTTTGTTTCGAGACTGGGTCCTTCAACACAAGCAGAAAGTATCAAGGCTCTCTTTGCCCATGAACATGGGATTACGATTGATGCCAAGGCTATCAAAACGAGGTTTCCGACCTACTCTTCCTTTATTATCTCCTGCCCAGCGAATGCGAAGCATATCGTCTTGGATTCTAGCTGCTGCCCTTAGGCACCCTCATTAAGCTGTATCAAGAGAGGAGTAGACAGATCACATACAACGTACCCAGACAGGACATACAGGCATAGCAACAAAAGGGCCGTATGCAACCAGGTTCACAAAGCAGAAAGCTTTTGTGGTTCATGAAAAATGTACGTAGCATAAAAAACAAACTTCACTCCCTCCACACCCTTCTTTTTCTTGACGAGTTTGATATCATTTGTCTTACTGAAACGTGGCTATCGGGGGATAGCCAGCTTGATCTTGTGCCTCTTAACACTTCCTACAAGCACAATGGGAATTCAAGAAACACCAGACGGGGTTGTGGTGTAGAAATCTTTTTAAACGGCTGTTTTCAGCCAATAAGGACAAGACTAAGCCAGTCGAACAACTTTGATGCAACCTGTACAACGCTGAGGAATCCTCTTATTCAAATTCAGTGCTGCCTGGTTTACATCCCCCCAGATCACAATGAAGACTATAGATCTGAGCTGCTCACATGGTTGGCAACAAATTTAGTACCTAGAACTCCAACTGTAGTTGCGAGTGATTTCAACTTGCCGACCCCTAAGCACGAAGATGCCCTTGTGGGTCTTGAGGTCACTCTTCGGACCTTTGAGCTTACACGGTTCTTAGCGCCGGCTACTAGAGGAGGCCAAGCGCTCGACCTAATATTCCATAACCTACCAGACATCACGCTCCTGCCTAGCAATTTCCAATTTCAATCGGACCACCTGTCAATTGCATGCCAGTTATCCATGCATGGCAATTCCCCCGAGTTACCTGATGAGTATACTGCTGAACTGCCTAGGGTTGCCTTCTCTATTAAATATCTCAAGCCGGCATCATTTTACAGTGCTTGAGCGGATTTGACTGGGGATGCCTCTATTCTCAGTCGAGTCGATAGAGGATGTCACTATGGCCTTGTCCAAACAACTGAAGTTAATTGCACTCCGTGGTGCATCTAAGAAAGTTAGAATTTGTAGAAAGTCGAATCGGTGTTTTAATAAGGAACCAAGTTGGCCTTCATCAGGAAGCAGAAGACCTACCGGAAATGGCAGAAATCTCAACTGTCCTCAGACCTCATTATATTTAAGAAAGAAAGGCTTACTTTCTAAAAAAGAAAAGACAAATCCTAAACCAAGCTGTTCTTGATAGGTTGAAGAGGGGTAGAAGGATTCTATCACACTAGACAAACCATCATATCATTGATCAAAAATTTGTCCAGGAATGGGTACAGTGCAACCTCCTGCATGCAAATGTTCCAGATACAGATTTCCCCTCCCTCACAGGAGGACGGGTTACCTAGGGCACAAATGAAGGATATAGAAATATCTAGGGAGACCCTGATTGACGTCATCAACAAATTACTTAACAAAGTTACTGTAGGACCAGGCGGTTTCTCATTATTCATAGTAAAAATATGCAGCACGTACATTGTTGACCCTCTACTCCACATTTTCAGACGAATCTTATAATCTGGAAGAGTTCCATCAATTTGGAGATCTTACCATGTCAAGCCCATTCCAAAGATTAGGAAACCTAAATCTCCGAAAGATCTGCGACCAATTTCCATCAGTTGCTGTTTACTTAAAATCTTTGAAAAAGCGATTCAGACAGCAATTGCCCAGCACTGCTTTGGTCACAGGCCCGAGTACCTTTATACGGTTCTGCACAAGAGATCAACAACTACAAATCTTCTAACTACCCTCTTCAGAATCCAACAGGCCATAAATAACAAATCCCAGATTAACATCGTCTTCCTGGACATTAAATCGGCATATGACAGAATATACATACCAACTCTTTTTACTATTCTGAAGCACTACTTCGGTCTAGCAGATACCTTGCTACAAATCTTGAAGTCCATCCTACTTCTCAGACATCTGTCTGTTACTCTCAACGATTTCCAGGTGACTTTCGACGTCACAAGAGGCATCCCGCAAGGGAGTGTGCTTTCAACAATTCTCTTCGCAGCACTTTTGGAACCTTTCCTAGCTTGTAATTCTAACTTTTTCTCTTATGCCGATGATCTGAAGTTCTACGTGAGTTCAAACCATCCTGATCAGATCCCAGATATTAACCAACAGGCCTCTACACAGATAATGAAACTGGAAAACTATCTAGCCATAATTGGGTTGCATCTGAACCCTTCCAAATCTTCTCAACTACCGATAACCAAAAAAAGAGTTAAAAATGATATTCAAATCTTCTTTGGCGGGGAAAGGGTGCAAAGGGTAACTTCCCACACAGACCTAGGCCTTACCTGGGATGTTGGACTCACCTTCCAGCCTCACTTTGTCAGGATGAGACAGAAGACGTACACGGCACTTTGGGCAGTGCGTCAGGAACTCGTTGGTGTGCATCAGCCAGCGCTGCTTTGTCGGTACATTCTGAAGTACATTATCCCTATCCCTCTCTATGCATCTGAAATTTGGTCATCTGCTCCTGCCTCCCACCTAAAAAAAGTACCTCAGTCTGGAATATGAATATTGGTTGCTCAGATGGATTAACAGGGTGGTGGGTCACCCTTTCACTATCTCTAGATCCATCCTCCAAGCTAATCTAGGGAAAATCCCTGGAGACTTCTCACCACGATAAGAAATGTACTCATGCTAGCTCGGCTGATCACAGGGCGAATAGATGCTCCATCTCTATCCCCGTTAATCTCTGGCCCAAAGAAGACAACAGGTGAACGCCGCGACTCCTGCCACCCTCTGCGGTTTATATTCACAAACATCGATTCCCTTAGGGCATGTTTCCGGCCAACTGCCTCCAAATCTACAATAAACTGGGCATCAACCCTGATAAGTTCTGTGAGGACAATCTCTACAGAAAGGAATGCCTCAAGAACTGTTACCAACTATTGAACCTGTGACGATCGCCTACACCTGGACTTTTTGTCTACTGCATGTTTATTTTTATTTATTTTATTATTTTTATTATTTTTTTTTTATTTTTTTTTTTATTTATTATTTATTTTTTATTATTATTTTTTTAATTCTGATGTCTATTACTATAAACTTTGTTTTATTTGAAATGTATGTAAGTTCAATTATGTAAATATCTCGAGTCGAGGACGCATGTACTATTGTACATTGTACATGTGGTTCCCCGCACCTCAGTATGTAAATCTCTCACCCTCCAGGCACACTGCCGTCCCGGGGTAACCCACAGTTTCTTGTAGTTAATAAACGGATAATAATAATAACAATAATAATCTCTGTACAGTTCACCTTGTCAGTGGTGGATCCCAACTGGAAATGTGAAATATCTCGAAAACGATTCACTTTAAGGACCCATGTTTACTAAGCTTTTATTTCATATCGTAGTCTGTACAGTTTACCTTTAAATTATTGACCATTACTTTTGAAACACCCGATATATATATATATATATATATATATATTTGGCTCATCGGTATATATATATATATATATATATATATATATATATATATATATATATACCGATGAGCCAAAACATTATGACAACCTACCTAATATGGTGTTGGCCCTCCACGTGTAGCCAAAACAGCTCGTACCCAGCGAGGCATGGACGCTACAAGATTTCTAAATGTGTCTTGTGGTATCTGGTACCAACACGTAACCAGCAGATCCTTTAACTCCTGTAAGGTCCGTGGTTGAGACGCCGCAGATCGGATTTGCTGTTCCAACGCAAACCACAGATGCTCGATGGGATTGATGTCTGGGGAATTTGGAGGTCAATGCAATACTTGGAAGTCTTCCTCATGTTCTGCAAACCAGTCTCGAACAATCCGGGCGGTGTACCATGGCGCATTATAGTGCTGAAAGACGACACCGCCAGAGGGGAAGACCGTTGCCATGAAAGGGTGTACCTGGTCAACAATGATGTTTAAGTAAAAAAAAAAAAAAACTATTATTTTTAGGCCACCCGAATAATTAAATGCATCTGCCGTGCTGTGTCATATGTCTGTTAATTGCGTGGGTTCTATAGTCGATTTGTCTGTTTTGATTGACAAAAACCCCAGATTCTGGTGGGGTAACCTTGCTATCTACGCCTGAGACTGACTAACTCAACCACGGAGTGAAATAAAGCAAATTAAAGTTCCTCGCGCCATCGACGGAATTCGAACTCGGGCCTTTTCCACCCGGTGTGCGGAGGACGGTGACGATACCACTGTGCTACCACGCAGACATGATGTTTAGGTAGACATGTATAGTATCTTATTTTTAGTATCGTAGAATAGTATCTTATGATGTTTAGGTCTGTGGTAGACGTCAGAGTGTCCGGCACATGGATGACTGGACCCAGGATATCCCAGCAGAATTTCGCCCAAAGCATGACACCGCCGACCTCGGCTTGTTTTCGTCCCACAGTGCATTCAGGCGTCATCACTTCCCCAGGTAAAGGAAGCACACGGACCCGGCCGTCCACATGGTGCAACAGGAAACGTGATTCATCAGACTAGATGACCTTCTTCCACTCACTCAAGGTCGAGTTTCGATGTTCGCGTGCCCATTGTAGGCGCTGTCGCCGGTGAACCGTGGTTAGCATGGGCACTTGGAGTGGCCTGCAGCTGCGCATCCCCATTTTCAGCAGGGTTCGATGTACTGTGTGTTGTTACACATTACTCCCGTCACCAGCATTCCAATTACCGGAGAGTTGCGCCAGAGACGCCCTTCTGTTGCCACGTACCATCCGGGAGAGCCTTCGCTCACCTCAAGCATCGATGAGCCGTGGTCGTCCAACACCTCGCCAGCGGTTCGTGGGTTTTCCTTCCTCCGACCACTTTCGGTAGGTACTAACCACGGCTGACAGTGATCATTCCACCAGCCGTGCCGTTTCGGATATGTTATGACCCAGTCGTCTGGCCATTACAATTTGGCCTTTGTCAAACTCGCTTAAGTCCGCTGCCTTTCCCATCTGAAGAACAAGAGTAACATTTATTAACGGAGCTAAGTATCAGGTGTGTTTTATACCGTGTCCCGACCCGTGCACGCGCCGTAGTTCACCTGCAGCTGCTTCGATTTGCATAAAGACTCGCTGGTCATAATGTTTTGGCTCACCGGTGTATATTTAGAGAGAGAGAGAGACAGAGAGAGCTGTTGTCAAACGGCTTTTTAGTCGCTTAGTATAGTCACAAAAGAATATGAAAAATTTAAACAATTGATAGTTTTAATTTTCTTTTGGCAGGGTATTTACTAATTGTAACAAGAAGCCCATTCGGTGATCTTTTGCCTCCTAGCAACAATCCGAACAATGATGAATGCAGTCGTCCACAAACAAATGAAATCTGTTTTCGTTCTGGTAAGTTCTATGACAAACTAATATTGAAAAAGAACATTGTGAACAATTAGTAAAATGATACCTCCTAATCTTGAATTAAATACACGTACTGTAATGATCAATACAGAATTCTGCTCATTAGAAAAAAAAATAATATAAATTCACTGTGCATCATTTATTCACTTTTATTGTTCCTGCCTTTTAGCATGCAGAGCTATATGCCAATAGTCAAGAAAGAGTTCTTTAAATTAATATTTAGCAGCGTACATTAAAGGAAAGAAATTTCTGTTTTAGTTGGGATTGCGTACAAATGGTTTAATTCATATAAACAGATAATGATGTATATAACTATGTATATAAAGTGCTTAGCATCATAATACACGGCCATTTCTGAATAAACAGAAAATTTTTAAGGTGGCATCGTTTTAGGTTATATCTCATATTGTGAATACCTTCACAACGAGTTGCCATGATATTGCACTACTTCGAATAAGTAACGCTTCACCTAAGGAGAAGACTAGTGTTACTTATTCTCAGATAGGTACCACCACCCAGACAGCACTGTTTCAGGGCTATTTGATGTATGTATGTGAATATCTACTCGAATATCCACTTGTCCCTATTAGACTTAGAAAAGCAAAAAAGGTAGAGGGAAAGTTATAGTAGGAGTGGAAGAGGAAAAGAAACAGTGTAGAAGAAAGAAAGGGACAGTAACTCCTGCAACTCACACCACTCAAAAACTCATGAACTCCTCGAATAGGCAACGCTTCCCCAGTGGAGAAGGCTGGTGTTACCTATTCTTGGAAACTCCGGACATCATCAAGCTCCCCCTAGCAGCACTGTTTCAGGGCTATTTGGCCCTTCGTCAGTGAGTGGGTAGGTACCCAAGTGATGCAATGATGGCAAAAACAGTTATGAAGTATAACTCCACAATATGAGAGATGCCTGATGGTGTATGATGTATTTAGACTAAGGCGCATTTAGGGCTAGAGCCTCAAGCTGCGAACAAATTTAGACTATGTATATAAGTGCTTAGCATCATAATACACAGCCATTTCTGAATAAACAGAAAATTTTTAAGGTGGCATCGTTTTAGGTTATATCTCATATTGTGAATACCTTCACAACGAGTTGCCATGATATTGCACCCACTCACTGACGAAGGGCCAAATAGCCCTGAAACAGTGCTGTCTGGGTGGTGGTACCTATCTGAGAATAAGTAACACTAGTCTTCTCCTTAGGTGAAGCGTTACTTATTCGAAGTAGTGCAATATCATGGCAACTCGTTGTGAAGGTATTCACAATATGAGATATAACCTAAAACGATGCCACCTTAAAAATTTTCTGTTTATTCAGAAATGGCTGTGTATTATGATGCTAAGCACTTTATATACATAGTCTAAATTTGTTCGCAGCTTGAGGCTCTAGCCCTAAATGCGCCTTAGTCTAAATACATCATACACCATCAGGCATCTCTCATATTGTGGAGTTATACTTCATAACTGTTTTTGCCATCATTGCATCACTTGGGTACCTACCCACTCACTGACGAAGGGCCAAATAGCCCTGAAACAGTGCTGCTAGGGGGAGCTTGATGATGTCCGGAGTTTCCGAGAATAGGTAACAACAGCCTTCTCCACTGGGGAAGCGTTGCCTATTCGATGAGTTTTTGAGTGGTGTGAGTTGAAGGAGTTACTGTCCCTTTCATTCTTCTACACTGTTTCTTTTCCTCTTCCACTCCTACTTTAACTTTCCCTCTACCTTTTTTGCTTTTCTAAGTCTAATAGGGACAAGTGGATATTCGAGTAGATATTCACATACATACATCAAATAGCCCTGAAACAGTGCTGCTAGGGGGAGCTTGATGATGTCCGGAGTTTCCAAGAATAAGTAACAACAGCCTTCTCCACTGGGGAAGCGTTGCCTATTCGAGGAGTTTATGAGTTTTTGAGTGGTGTGAGTTGAAGGAGTTACTGTCCCTTTCATTCTTCTCCACTGTTTCTTTTCCTCTTCCACTCCTACTATAACTTTCCCTCTACCTTTTTTGCTTTTCTAAGTCTAATAGGGACAAGTGGATATTCGAGTAGATATTCACATACATACATAAATAGCCCTGAAACAGTGCTGTCTGGGTGGTGGTACCTATCTGAGAATAAGTAACACTAGTCTTCTCCTTAGGTGAAGCGTTACTTATTCGAAGTAGTGCAATATCATGGCAACTCGTTGTGAAGGTATTCACAATATGAGATATAACCTAAAACGATGCCACCTTAAAAATTTTCTGTTTATTCAGAAATGGCTGTGTATTATGATGCTAAGCACTTTATATACATAGTCTAAATTTGTTCGCAGCTTGAGGCTCTAGCCCTAAATGCGCCTGATGTATATAACTTATATTTATACAGATGAATGTGCACCCCCTGGTTAATAGCTGTAAGCGGGTGTCTCTTAGGAGAAAATAAAGATAATAATAATAATAACATATACAGGCAGTTCTCACTTTACGAGTTTTCGCTTTACGGGTTCCCGGGTTTACGAGTTTTTTTGTTTTTTTTTTCCCCAAGTATCAACAAAATCGAAAATATGAACATTAATTGCAAAAAATGAATGTTAAACATTCATAAATACCGCATTCCAAACCACGTGCGTAGCTATACAATACAGTGTACCCCGCTTTACGATATTAATCAGTTCCAGAGACACCACCCTATCATTAAAATATGGTAATGTGAACCCAATAACACATTGTTTTTTTGGTAATTTGTTTCAAGATCTCGGAAGTTGAATTTTCGCTGTATGTATTTATCTCTCTAAAATGTCATTTTTAAGGTCACGTTCGTGACCTTAAGGTTATATAGAAGGTCGTGAGCATGGTTTGTAAATTGTATTAGTTATCAATTCAAATAATTTAAAATGCACTACACTTCCATCGTTATCATATGTTCCGTTATAAGAATCAATTTTGAACGCCTTTGTGATATTTTTCTAAAGCACATTTCTGGAGGTCACGACCATAAAACAATAAAAACAATTTGCACTTTCCGGTTTATTCGGCTTTTCTATTACTGCAAGCAATTATAAACAGGTAGTAAACTCCATCTTCTTGCATTTGAAAAAATACCGATGGCTGGAATTGTGTGGTTTTTTACGTTATTATGGTGAAATGTGTTTTCCCTTTACTGAAATCTTCAATCGTATAAAAAAACATTAATAAATTTTCAGAATCTTCTCTTCATTCCTTTTTTTTAAGCTTCGTAAACTTGTTACTCCACGCGAATCGTGTTAGTTGCAATTTGTGTGTGCCATTAAAAAATGCTTATGCATGCAATTGTGAAATTTATAATTAAAAGAGATTATTTTGGAAACAAACGCCTCTTGAAACATTTCTGAAGAAGACGATTGTGCAACAAACCAACGAGTGCCGAGTCAATAATGAGTGATCAATGAGTGTGCATTTAGTCGATGATTATGGTGAAGAATAAACATTCTTTAACATTTGTAAGCGTAAATAATTTATCTATTATTATAATTTGCTTGATTTTACAGGCTACGTTTTTATTTCTTTGGATAAATCAGTCATTGTTTAAATATAAACTAATTAGCTAACTAATTTCATTGTTGAGAACATAACCCCTATTTTTAACCTTATGTCTATGGGAATTAAATTCCTGCTTTACGTGTTTTCACTTTACAAGCGCGCGCTAGGAACGAATTAACTCGTAAAGTCGAGAACTACCTGTATTTGAAGAAGAAGAAATAAACTTCCACAAAAGAGTATAACATAGGATATACTCATGAGCCAAAACCTACTCTCATAATTATGGCTAAGGGTTTGCTTATATCCTTTGCTGCCTAAGATCATGAGATAGATTTCATCCACCCCAGCTGGCTTTTTTACGCTTAGCTTCAGCAATTTCTCTTCCACTTTCCTCTCATTTATTACACAACCATTTAGCTCCCTGTCAGAACTTGATACACTTCTGGCATCCTCATCCCTAAATAATTCTTCATGTGTGCATAAAAATACGAGCATAATTCAGATTGACAGACACTGAGGGACAGAGAATGTGCCAACAGCGCGACCTAAGGGGCTTTGAATGCGGTATGAAAGGGAGCGCTACACGCTGACTTTCATACCGCATTCAAAGCACATTGCCGCATACTGGTACTGCAAATACCAGCATCGCAGATACTGAAGCTTTGTGGGAAAGAGGAAGGGATTTACATACAGTGTATCGAGAATGCTCCAGCAACCATAAAAAAATTGTTGTGAGAGGGACGGGGTGTGAAAAGAATCGCGTATGGTCTCTAACAGACTGACACCATCCGGTCAAATGAAAGTGCAATTCAATTGTAGTATGCACTAGAGATACTAGAGAAGGCACAATACTCAGACTGTCTCGGATGGGATATAGCTGCAACGGACCTCAACGGGTTATACCAGTGGTTTTCAACTGGGGTGCCGCAACAACATTCTAGGAGTGCCATGTAATTTGAGTTTAATTTACTTAAAGTTTTTTTTTTTTTTTTTGAAATGTATATATTTATTTCATTATAAAAAGGTGTTCGGTATCCACTGTACCGTATCTTTTTAATTTTGTGGTGAACTATAACTGATGTTTATCTAGTACCTCTATATAAAGAATAAAATTATTATATAAGAATATATAATTTGTATTATGAATTGCAATTTTGCTTATAATTATATTATTATAATAACTATCATATAACATATATATTTTTTTTAATATTACACGCACACACACATACACACAGAAAGAATCGGATTATTAAATGGTCGAAAACCACTGTGTTAGGTTTTTCTTTTGGCCTAGGGCCTCAGTGAAAAAATTACTGGGACACTAAGGGCGCCGTGAACCGAGAAAGTTTGGGAACCTCTGGGTTATACCTTTGTCAGATAAAAATAAGCAGCTACGGATAAATACAGTGGGCACAAGAACAGGGACATGGACACTCGAAATCTGAGGAGTGCAAAAATCACGCAGTCCGGCATTCCAAATCTTCCACTTTGAAGGCACGATTTCTGCAACTATCGTAATACCCTAGTCCTACCATCAAAGTGGAACATTTGGAATGCCGGACTCATAGTCATAGTATGACTATGAGTCCGGCATTCCAAGTGTTCCACTTTGAAGGCAGGACTAGGGTATTACGATAGTTGAGTCTGGCATTCCAAATGTTCCACTTTGAAGGCAGGACTAGGGTATTACGATAGTTATGACTATGAGTCCGGCATTCCAAATGTTCCACTTTGAAGGCAGGACTAGGGTATTACGATAGTTTTTATTTATTTATTTATTAAATCAGTTTATTTCCCAAGAAACCTTGGGTCACACCCTGGGACGGCTCTGTGCCAGAAGGGTGTGAATATTTACAGACTAAGGTGCGAGGAACACATGCACAATAAACAAGAGTACATGCGTGCTCGACCCGAGACATTTACAGGATTAAATATACAATAATATACAAAATATACAGTAAAATACAAAATATAAAAAAAAAAAACAGTCTGTCATGTCCAGGAGCAGGGGAGTATTATAAGTTCATTATCTGGTAGCAGTTCTTGAGGATTTCCTTCCTGTAGGGGTTGTCTTCACAGAACCTATCAGGGTGGATCCTAAATTTATTGAAGATCCGAAGATTGGCTGGAAACATGTTCCTCAGGGAATCTATGTTTGACAGCATAAGACGTAGAGGGAGACAGGAGTCGGGGTGCTCCCCTCTTGCCCTCCTCGGGCCAGAGATTAATGTGGATACCGATGGAGCATCAATTCGCCTAGTTATAAGCCGTGCAAGCGTGAAGACATTTTTTGTCATGATGATATGTCTCCAGGGAGTGGTGCCCAGATTTACTTGTAGGATAGATCTGGAGATAGTTAGGGGGTGGCCTACCACCCTGTTCATCCATCTAAGCAACCAGTACTCTAAACTGAGATACTTCTGAAGGTATGAGGCAGGGGCAGATGACCAAATTTCTGAAGCATAGAGAGGAATCGGCGTAATACACCTGTTGTTGCAGATGTATTACGTTGCAGAAATCAATAGCCCTATCGTGCTAGGTATCAACACTGCTGACTGCTGGTGGGCTTGTGACGGTATGGAGAGTGGTTTCGTGACATGTTCGATCTCTCATACCACTAGACCAACGTCTGAGCCACAATCTATTTGTAAATATTTGAAACTTTTATTTATGTTCCTGACAAGGTGCATCTCTTCCTGCTCACAGTTTTTTCATCCGATAACAATTACACTGAATGGAAAGAAATCATGGGACACCTACCTACGGATATGCCCACCTTTCGCCCAGATAAGGGCAGTCACACGGAGAGGCATTGAACCCACTAGTTCACGACAGCGTTCCACGGGCATTTCCATCCATGCTTGCTCCACCGCTGTCCATAATTCCGTCGCAATCCCGAGTGGAGGATCATCCAAAGCTCGAACGGACCTTTCCACAGCATCCCAAAGATGCTCCACAGGGTTCATGTCCGGTGAATAAGGAGGCCATTCCATGGTGGTAAAATCTGCGGAATGCTCTTCGAACCATGTTCTAGTCACCACGGCTCTGTGGGGAGGCGCATTGTCCTGCTGGAAGAGACCATTACCCTGGGGGTGTGCACGATTACCATGAAGGGTTGTAGATAGTCTGCAGGGATGGACACGTAACCTGGACCGTTCAGAGATGCGTCTAGACGTAGCAGAGATCCCAACGTGTGCCAGCTAAACACGCCCCAGACCATTACCAACCGTCCACCAGCCTGAGCAGTTCCTTGTTGACATGACGGGTGCATAGCTTCGTGCAGTTTCCGCCAGATACGCACCCTCCCATCAGCTCGAAATAACTGGAAACGGGCTTCATGGGACCAGGAGACCCATCTCCAATCATCTAAGGTCCAGTGTCGATGTTCTTTCGCCCAGTTGAGGCGTACAGTTCTGTGTTGTGGTGTTAGCAATGGGATTCTAGTGGATCGGCGGCTTCCATAACCTACTGCGGCTAATAATCGCCTGATGGTCTTGGTGGAGACGTTTCTGGCACCTCCCTCGTTGAAGTCGGCAGTGATTTGTGCCACTGTCGCTCTATGGCTGCGAGACAGACGTCGACAGCCACGTTCATCTCATCCGCCGCCTTTCTCCGCCCACAGCGGTGTCCAAGATGAGATGTTATTCCAGAAATGGCGTATTCCCGATACACTTCTGATACTGTCGAACGGGGATAGTGCAATTTATGTACCAACTCCGCGATAGAGTGACACATGCGTCGGGAACTCACTATCATCCTTCTTTCAAAGTCGGTTAACTCACGACGTCTATCCATACTGACATCGAATTACCGTTTACGTGAATGCAGTGACCTATATACCTTCCTAGCGGTGGGTTCGTCCACTAGCTAGAGGGGTGACAGCGTCGCGTTGCCAAGGAACCAGGTATTCCATGAATTCTGTCCTTTCATTGTACTTTCAGCATCATAATGGACGCCGTCACAGGCACAGGTTTTTCGGAACATTTCCGAAATTGTTTCGAAAGACTTTATATATTTCATAAAGATTAACAAAGAGAAAACTTCACAACGCTTTATCACCAAGAAGGAAAATACCAACGATGTGAACATCATTATAGCGAACTCCCCAGTTAAAAAAGTCACCCAACATATGATTTGGGTGTCACCTGGGAGAAAGACCTCACCTTCTTGCCTCACTTTAATGCCACTCGAATGAACACATATTCGGCTTTATGGGCAGTAAAACAGGAGTTCTCCAATTTTCAATAACCCGCAGCTTATCATCAAATACATTCTTCAATGCATAATCCCAATCCATATGCCTCTACTATATGGTCCTCAGTACCCTCATCATACCAAGCCAGGTTCCTTTCCCTGGAACACTGGATTTTGAAATGGCTAAATAGGGTTGCCGGGCTAACACCTAAAAAAGTAAAAAAGTAAATTGCAGCCATTATCAACCCACTGCAGGATGGAAGCCTCCTCAACAATTCATGCTGAGGGAAATGGACCATAATCTGCCACGCTGGTCCAGTGCGGGTTGGCAGATTGACCGTATTTAGCAGTCAGGGGCTTGAACCCCGGTCTACTCAAAGAGCGTGTGCCACTGCACTCCCGCTCCTGACCATTCGGCTACGGAGGCACCTACAATCTCAAAATCTGTTCTGGTCACCAATCTTAATACGCTTCCTTGGAGGTATCACATCATCTCTAGGAACCTTCTTACCCTCTCTCAGCTTCTATCCGGGAAACTGAGCTCACCTGATATATGGGATATCATCGCCAGACCGTCAGACAGGAGAAGATGCCAGAGCAACACATCCCCATACAGATCGAAGCTGCGTCCTTCCTCGACAACATGTTTCCACATAACTCGTTCCAAATATTGAATAGATTAGCCATAGACGTTGAGAAGTTCTGCAAGGACAGAACCTACAGATCTTCCATTCTTGCAGACATGTATGCCCTCGTCATGCTCTAGGTGGACTCTCTGAGATGCCGCGCTATCCACGCTCTGTTATATCTGTATGTACTTTTATATGTTGTATTTTTATGTTTATGTATCATCACTAGAGGCTGGTTAAGGCCGTGTATTGTATCTGGGCTCTGTACATAATGCATTTGTCTGTCATTTATATTTAATCTCTGTATGTAACTCGTGTCCTATAGCTGCATAAAGTTATATCAATGTACCTCTACCCAGTATGCATTCCCAATAGATATTGGAAACGATGAGATGTATGAGTTGAAAGGAGCTGTTTGTGGTAGAATCCTCTGCCGTCCAATCTGAGGTAACTGGTAACTGTGGAATGTAACCAAGTTCGAACGGGCCAGCATTCCACAGTTACCAGTTACCTCAGATCCGTGCCCTTTACGATTTGGGGCTATTCTGAGGATTAAAAAGGTGTTTTCACCTCACCTATTAGGTCAATATGTCTAATAAACTAGCCAATCAGTTTATAATATTCCACTTTGACGGCAGGACTAGAGTATTACAATAGTTGCAGAAATCAATAGCCCTATCGTGCCATGTATCAACACTGCTGAGTGATATATATATACGCTGCACTACCATTAATATCCGGACACCTGCCTTTAAACAAAAAAAAAGAGCTTTTATTGTGTCATTTAATATTTTGTGCTGAACCCTTTTGATTTTATGACAGCCTTCAATCTTCGCGGCATACTCTCAACCAGCTTTTTAAAAATGTCAGGTAATATGTTCCTCCACTCGGCCTTTAACGCAGCCACCAGTTCGGCCTTGTTCTTTGAGGAAACTCGACGTGCACGTACCCAACGATTCAATACATCCCAAAGATGATCGATAGGGTTCAGATCAGTACTCTGGGCTGGCCAATCCAACTGTTCCACGACCATGTCCTCAAACCACCCTGTTACGACCCGAGCAGTATGCTATGGCGCGTTGTCTTGCTGATACATTTATTGGCCTTCCCCGAAGTATTCCCATAATGTTGGAAGTGCATAATTACCCAGCATGTCCTGGTATTGCACAGCATTCGTGTTTTGCCGATAACGACTAATGGGCCCAAGCCAAACCATGAAAGGAGCCCCATGCCATGATATTGGCTCCGCCAAACTTCATTGTTGGGAGAATACAATCAGCAAGGAACTGTTCCCCTGGCATTCGCCACACCCAGGAACGGCCATCACACTGGTTGAGTGCGAACCTCGACTCGTTCGTCCATAGGACTGTTTTCCACTAGTCTACAGTCCAGGATTCGCGCTCCTTACACCATGTTAATCGGCGTCTAGCATTTGTTGAGGTGATCAATTCTGTTGAACTGTTGAGGTAATTCTGTTGAACGTGTCATCTTGCATGTCCATTTTTGCAATTGTCTGTTCGTGTGCATATTTATAGCAGATTCTGTGAAGTATTGCATGCATAGGACCTGTTTCCCCATCCATGGAGGGGGGGGGTCTAGATATTAACGGTAGGGCAGTGTATATATTAACTGCATTATTATATATATTATAAACCGCATGTTCCCACAGTGGTTTTGTGAATATAAAGAGTTCTCTTTGTCCTGCACACTCATGTTTTTATTTTCTGTACAGGTGATATAAGGGTAAATCAACAGACGATGCTCACTTGCGTGCACACACTATTTCATCGGTATCATAACCATATTGCCAGAGAACTCGCAGCTCTTAACCCATCTTGGAGCAATGAAAAGATTTTTCAGGAAGCAAGGTAAGTCCATCGCGCTGTTTCATCAACATTTTATTTTATTTAAGGTACATGAAATAAAAACTATTTATATGTATTTTAGTTAATACATATAATGTGTCTAATACATATATATTTCATTTAAAATGAAAAACTTTTATCATTCAACTAGGAACACTTGATCTCTAATGGATATTCAGTATTAAGTAGTGATCACTTTCCATGTTGCGGAAATTATTTTCATTAGGTTGATTAACCGTTTTGTGTAGATTAAGTAAATTGGTAAGCAAGTAAATTGGTAGGTTAGGTATATAGTCATCCCCGGTTCCACCACAGATTGTTAAACTTGAAATGTTGAGTATTACAGAAATATTTTTTTCCCTAACCGGCATTTGTCTGGAAGTATATTTTTCCTGACGAGGCTCATATTTCACATTTGAGATTTTTCACAGGACGAGACTACATACCAAGTGGACCGACCGGGCTAGCCAGGTGGGTAAAGTACCTGCCTGGCAACCCAAAAGTCGCGGGCTCGCATTCCGGCTCGGACGTGGATCAGAGTAAAATGCAAAAACCTTGGGAGGTGCATTATGGCCACAGAAGCCGATGCGCCAACAACAAAAAATAAACCCGAGTGTTTTTTTTTTTTTTTTTTTTGTGCTGAAACCATTTTAAGAATCCGAGAAAACAAAATCTAAAATTTCTGCTTTATTTTCTTTTACAGGCGTATCGTCATTGCGAGTATGCAGATGGTGGTCTACAACGAATTCCTTCCTTTAACTCTCGGGGATGAGGATATGAATCATTTTGACCTGAAGGTGAAACCATCAGGCCATACTTTCTACGATCCTCACCTGGACCCAACGCTGTACACAGACTTTTCAACTTTTGTCTACAGACTTCATTCCTTTGTTAATAGGTTCTTATCTTTTATACCTCCCGTCCAAAATGTGGATGGTGCTCGTTTACAAGACAGTTTCTTCGAGCCATTTTCACTCTATAACGGAGCATTGGAAAGTTGTTTAAGTGGACTATTATCTGATCCTTCCCAGACGTTCGACAATTATTTCGTCGAAGACATCAAGAATATGCTGTACCGTGCAAGAGGAAATAACACTGGCCTTGATCTATGTGCCATTAACATTCAGAGAGGGAGAGATCACGGGTTGCCTCCTTATGTGAAATATGTTGAAGCATGTAATGGGCCAATTATAAAAAATTTTAAGGATCTAAGTAATTCCGGACTGATGACTAAAAAGAGTGTTAAGAAACTACGTAGTGTCTACAGGTAAGGGTATGATGTTCTTGTGAATATTATGAATATTCTTGTAATTTTTATGAAACTGTTGAGTTAATTGTTTTTTTTTCTGTAATTGCATTTTACCAAGACGTGAAAAGGGAAATTTTCACTTTATCTGAGTCCATACCACCCTGCGACATCTTTCTGGTACAGATGAAGTGTCATCAACGAATTGGATAGGAGATCATCCAAATCCCGGATCTCTTGCATAGCATAGAGTGACATTGGGGAATCCCTTTCCTTCTTATAATATATAAGATATTAGTTCGATTTTACACTGAAGCAGCTAATGGACACTAAATTGTGTGTATTTAATAGCGGATTTGAATGTTTGGTTTCCTAAATGAAAATCTCGAGTTTCCAGGATCTAAAAAACAGCATGATACCCCTGTCTAATACTGAATAACTCAGTCAAAGCATGAATGAAACCAACACATTCCTTCCTTCTAGAAGGGATTCGAAGGGAGGCTTATACCATCATCAGTCATCTGCTTATACCATCATCAGTCCTCGCAGCTAAACACAGTGATTACGATCGTTGTTCTCCCAAACAAAGCCTCCATTCGAATGTCTTCTGTCCTGTTTTTTTTTTTTTTTTGAAATCAAACTATCCGTGTTATTCGAAAAAGCGGCCTCCGCACGTAAAGCACTTATTACAATGTTGCATCCACTTCTCAAGCACGTGCAACAGGCAGTTTTATTAACATGCCCTTTCATTGTAGCGGCTGTGACTTCTTCACACCAACATCGATTTAAGGTCGGAAACGCCCCAAAAATCGCATGAAGTGACGATAACATCCACCCTGAAGTTGGAATCTTTGAATCTCAAAGATTCCAACTTCAGGGTGGATGTTATCGTTGAGATTCTAACTTTGAATCTCAAAGTTGGAATCTTTGAGATTCAAAGATTCCAACTTCAGGGTGGATGTTATCGTCACATCTCCGATGGCCGTTAGTTCCTCTCGTGCCACATATGCAACATGCAGCCAGATCATCCTGTGCAGCAAAATAAGAATAATTTTTAGGACTCAATCTAATCTTAAGACTTTTTTTTAATTTACAAATTGAATGGCTCAGATGATACCACAGAAAGTGCGAATAATAATCGCAGTAACCGTTTGGTTATGTATAATATATAATAATATAATATCTTTATTGCGATCAGTGAAAATTTTACATGCATGCCTGATGCAATGACCATAACAGCAAAAATGCTAGGGGTTTAACACAGAAAGGAACTAAAACAGGAAAAATCTTGTTTATATTAGGGTACGACCACCTGATCAGTCGAATTTACAATAAATCATGAATACAAATGCTAATCGTATTCAGCAGTCACCGGCTTGAATCCCAGTCCACTCAAAGAGCACGTGTCACTGCACTCGCGCTCTTGACCACTCGGCTACATCAAGTCTCATGATGTGTTTTACGCCGAATGATGTGTTCAGCGTGAAAGAATCGATTCCAATATAAGACAATTAGGTGTATGACGTTTTGCAGAATGGCAAATCGGTGTATGGAATAATTTAGCAGAAAATTTAAACTGTGCGATAATCTTGTGCATACGCCAATTAGATCAAAGCGCGACAATTCGGTATATGTGAACATACCACATTATTAATTAATTGTGCTTCTGCATAATTAACTGGTACTCGAGATTTATATATTTAAGAAGAGATCCCAAAAGCAGATATAGTATGAATTATACTATATATTTTTTTATTTTTTTTATAAATGGCTATAGAAGCCTATTCTGGTCTATTAGCGCTGCTGACTTAAGGGTTCAGTGCCCAGATTTGGTTGTTTCCGAATTTACGCCAAGGCATCCAGTGACGCGAAACGTCAGTACAGTATATTGCGTCTGTAAATTTTCATGTATTATACGAGTGGTTAAAATTCTACAACACGGTACCAAAAGGTAAACTTTATAAGATTCAAACCCCTGTTACCACTTCATATCATATTTTTATATTGATGCTCTCTGGTTCTTGTCTCACCTACTAGAGAGAAAATGCTTTTCTCTTCAGCTTTAATGTATTCATAATTACAAGCGTCCTGACTGTTTATAAGACAGCGTACTGCATAAGCAACAAAATCACTGATGGATAAGACAGGTGAAATCTGATTTCGAGAGATCACCAGGAATAGTAGATCTAAAAATGGGGAACAGGAAGATGAGTATAAAAAAAAGCAGTGAATCGGATAAGTTCCTTGTTTCATCAAAGTGGAAAGAATCATATAAAGTCCAGTAGAAGAGGCAAATGAGTTGAAAAGTTATGCATATGAGTTTAATAGTTTACAATGATATTAGAAAGTAAGTTCGAACAACGTACTTTTTAATATTGTTGCATCAAATGGCTTCATACATTAAGGAGACACTATGTGTTTTATGATTTCAGACACTAACTTTTTCAGTAAAATGATTTGCAAAGTAGAAAAATATTCTTTGTGAAATTTCTCTGGGAATTCGTGAAATATCTACCCCCCTACAGAGATCCGTATATCTCAAGTTAAGAAACGCTGTTATAAAATTTGAATATCCAAATATGTTCAATAAATATTTATTGAACATAACAAATAAATAACTACGATTTTTGAAGCAATATAGGAAACAAAAGCAGGTTTTAGAATTTCAGGTAAATTAAAAATTTCGCTAGAGCCTTTTGATTAGATGTTAAATGAAATAAGAAACACTGTCATATGCGAGAGAATTTGTTTTAAGATCTTTATTGAGGTGAGCTTAGATAAAAAGAAAAATAATTCAGCGTTTAGTAAACTCCTGATGGCAAGTATTAATGAGTGGATACCAGCCAGGCACTAAAAATTGAGTACAGAAGTCGAAAGCCAGTCACTTTATGCGCATTGTAACAGTACATATTTGTGCATTGTAAGGATAATACATATTTATGCAGTACCGTATCCATTCATAAGTCACTAATATTTCGTTTTTAGAAGCATTATCAACTAAGGCCATATTGCTCCGGGAATATACGGTGGTCATTCCCTGACCTTTCCGCGTCCTCCGTATTTAGTGGTCACGGGCTCGACCCCCGGTCTAATCAAAGAGCGTGTGCTACGCACTGCTGCTCCTGCCCGCCTGGCTACGGAGCAGCCATAAGTCATTAATAGCAACCAAGTCTAAGGTCGATATTTCTGGTGAGCATGCCCCTGCCCTTCGTCAGCAAGAAGATTTTAAAACATACACAAAGAGGCGCAAAGTCAAACCAATATTAGAGATATGAACTAAATATACATTATATAATAGGAGATTTATGAGAACAGAATTTTTCTGAAATAGTTTTACGATCTGATGACACTGGTGACTGCAAGATATGATTTTGCTGAATATGAAACAAAAGTTCTTTTTCTCACTAAGATTCATAATAAATAAGATTACATATTTGACACCATTTGGAGGATTTCTCTCTCTGTCATGAAATCGATATTTTTTAGTGTTTATATCGGTGATCCTAAAATCTATTTAACAAAACAATCAAAATCTACGATAAAAGTTTTCAGAACAGAATGTGATTATTTAAAAAAAATTTAAGTTTTTATAAAAATTTTATAAAAAAATTTAAATAAATTTTTTTTATACAAACAAGACTAAACATTTTTAATACATAAAATTATAATAAAATAAATGAGGTATTTGCGGAAAAATAATAATGACAATAAATAAATAAATAAAAATTTCTTAAAACCTGATGTCGATAGTTGTAACCTTTAAAAATAATCCACATCTGTGCACAAGAAAATACACAAATAACTCATGTAGAGCCCTACAACAAGAAAGTATAAACAGTGCCGGAAAAAAATTGTAAACGTTGTTGTTGGGCTTTAGGAGCATCAGCGACTAAGGCCATATTGCTCCATGTATATTGTCTTTAAATTGTGTGTGTTCCGAGGTCGATTTTCTGTTTTCTGGACGAAAAACCCGAGTTTTCGGGAGAAAAAACCATGTTACCCTCGCCTGAGACCGACTAACTCAACCACGTTGTGAAAAAGGCCCATAAAAACTCCTCCCGTCATGGACGGGACTCAAATTCAGGTCATTTCCATCCGGTGTGGGGAGGACAGCCATTCTACCAACTGTGCTACCCACGAAAGTAATTATAGATATACTTTTATACATGAACAGTCACATTTTATTTGGTAAAACTATTAACGAAACAGATTATCATTGGCTCATTTTAAAATAGTATTTTACCCTTAAAATGCTTCATACACAAAATTATTTGGAATAGTTTCGCACTGAATTAGTCTTTTTCAGGAGTGTTTTCGACATTGACGCTTTCGTTGGAGGTGCTTTCGAAATCCATAATACCGACGCCCTGGTACCTCCGGTGGCCAGATGCATCATAGGTCGTCAGTTTCACAATTTGAAATTCGGAGATCGTTTTTACTTTGAGCACTTCCATCAGCCAGGCTCATTTAAATCAGGTACTCTTTGATTCAATTTGTTTTATAATATTTTTCATACCGCTTATTATTACTAACAAATTATCTAAAAGGGATATAGAGTAGGAAGTAAATTAATAGTTTCTGCAACTATTATATCAGTAGGGCATAAACGCAATTAGTCGATTTGACTTTCCTGTGCAAAAACTGACAAGAAGACAGTAGCACGCCCCATTAGCTATTTGTTAGAAAACAAAATAGCAAATTTCTAAGTGGGTCATATAATGCTGAGCCGCATATTGAGGTGGGAAAGGGTAATATATGGGAAAATAAATAAACATACTTTTGATTATAAATAATGTAGTAAATGAATGAGGTTACAGGAAAGAAAGGAGACAAAGGTGGCATAAAGGAGACAAAGGAGACAAAAGAGACATATTACTTTTTTAAATGTATTATTTTATTATATATTTTTTAATTTTCTGCTAGTACCACAGGTTTGGGCTCCCAGTAGTACGGGATCCACTGGAACTGATTTTATCCCAATTGGATGCGGGATTCTTATTCTGGCACTTTCGTTTGACAGTACGCGTATTGTTCTGGCCCGCCTCCTCGTGGCATGGAAGAGTACTAAAAACCCAAACTATTATATTAAGCCACCCGAATAATTAAATTCATCTGCCGTGCTGTGTGTCTTATGTCTATTAATTGCGTGTGTTCTATGGTCGATTTGTCAGTTTTGCTGGACAGAAACCCCAGTTTCTGGGGGGCAAACCTTGCTATCTACGTCTGAGACCGACTAACTCAGCCACGGAGTGAAAAAAGCCCATTAAAATTCTTCGCGTTATCAAAGTGATTCGAACCCGGGCCTTTTCCACCCGGTGCGTGACGGGTACTGAGGAGCAGCCATCCCGGTGATCTCTGCTCCCTAGTAAAAACAACAAAAACAACAGAACAAGACACACACACACTTCGCAGGCATAACACCATACTCGTATCCGGCCATTTTACAGAGCTGTGTATTCATCACAATGTACCATGGCGGGGTTGAACTAACGTTCAGGTGCTGCCGTACATAAGACACGACGCATGTCCACATGTTCACTGCCACCTTTAAGGTTCAACAGCTTACATAGTCCATCATACTCCGTTGTGAGATGTCTTCTGAGTGCTGAAAACGAATTCCCAAATTCTCAAAGCACTCCAGTTCTTATCACAATACCACCAATAAGGCTACTAAAAGTCCTACAGTGTACTGTAAAATAAAAAGAAAAAAACGTATGGAGTAATTATAAGATAAAAGTGTAAAGGGCAACTAAAGAGAAAAAGGAAGCTTTCATAACAGTGCGTTTGCGTAGGAATTTTTTCTCGAATTTTCTGCGCTGCAAGCGCTAATATATAGCCAAACTGAGTGTAATATAATTGTAAACCTAAGATAACATACAATTTAATCTGTTAATGTCATAAATTTGTAATGTTAATTTGTAAGTCATTCTTTTATATCTTATCTTAATTTCTCTGGTCAATAAATTCTTTACCCAGTCACCAATACGTAATTTTTCTATGTACAGTATATACATCCAAATGAAGCTTCATTTCATATTGTATGTCAAAGTCCAAACTAATCAACTGCGAGAAGGTTGATTAAACTTGGGGCGTTTAAAACGTTTGGCCTGAATATGAAGGGTGAATTTTAGAAGTCTGGTAAATGTTACTTTCCAACATAGTCAGTCCCTTTGCAGTCAGTACAATTTTGTCACCGATTCTGCAATGCGTTGATTAGAATTCCAGCTGGGAAGAAAGTTTTCTCTTTGGCCTTCAGGAATGCATCCAGTGCAGCAATAACGTTTCTGTCGGTGGGAAAATGGGTGCCACACAGCATTTTTTTTTTTTCAAAATTAGAAAACAGGTAAAGCTCCGAGTGTGCTAGATCTGTGAATATGAGGGATGGCCCAAGATTTCACAGTCGCCCTCATGCAGGGCATCTATGGCAATGACTTGCTCTGTACTGGTGGAGCAAGCCTCCTTTTTGCTGAGTTTTCTTCATCGTTTACCTTTAATGTTTTCACGAAAACACCTCACCAAGTTTACATAATATTCCACTGTGACGGTATGGCCTTTCTAAAGGTAATTCACTAGCAACCATCCATCAGCATCCCAAAAAAATCGATGCCATCACCTTGACAGCAGAAAGAATCGACTTGGCTTACTTTGGAAGGAGAAAAGAAAGAAGGGCTGTGGATCACTCCTTTGTCTATGTCTGAAAGTGATGAACCCAAGTTTCATCCACAGTCACAAACCTTTCAAAGAATTTTTCTAAATCTGCTTGGAAACGATGCAAATGTTCACTTGACTTGACAACTCTTGTGTCTTTTTGATCTGCTCTCAACAACTTTGGAACCTATCGTGTTGACACCTTTTTCATAGCTGGAACCTCTGTAATTATGTGGTACTCACGTTCAGATGAGATGCCCAAGACGCTGGCAATGTACCAAACTGTCAATCGTCGGTCACTTATTCCTAGATCATGCACATTATGGACAACTTCTGGAGTGATGTACGTTGCAGGTAATCTTCCAGGCTCTCCCTCCATTGTTTAAATTCTGCTGCCCACTTCTTAATCATGGAACAGGAAAAGGAATTCATGAGGATATAGTTACAACCTTCAACGTTGTAACTGTATATCCTCGTGAATTAGTGTGGCGTTATTCCTTTTTTCCCAAATATTGAATGACTTGCCGGTGACCAATTTTGTCCATCTTTCCTAATTCACACAACTTTGTTGACTTCAGGAGCTGTAATTTTTAAAAAAAAGGACATTATTAACACTTCCAATACCCTTTCACACTCATACACGAACTTTTCAAACACTCCTGGTATAGTGCGTCTTTGAAATAAGGATCGAATAAAAGTACTACCTAGGAAAAAATTTGGCGCTGCTTCCTATGACACAATCGCCCTACAGCAGTAATTCACAAACTTTATCTTGTGGCACGCCTGAAGAACAATTGCCATTAGTCTGAATAGAGTATTTCGTAATCTATCCTCTTTAAGAAGCACGTAGCATCTATTGTTGACTAACATCCATCTTTAGACAAAGAAATACGTATATGGTGATAGGGTAAATAATTTAATTAATCAAGTTAAGATGAGAACTAAAAGAATGTTCTAAAAGTTAACATTATAGAGAATGATAATATTACATAAAGGCGGTTGTTAGTTTCTGAGCTGACGGCATCACCCCGCAAATATCACTGAAAGGGATCGATATGGCGGTCGAGGTTTTCTCGTCTGGGACGGCATTATCTTGGATGGACGTACAGATACTGGAAGGCGGTACTGATACCGGTAAACGCTGTACTGAGGCAATCCGTCCCCATGTGCGTCTGTTCCGAGGTGCCATTGGCCCTGAGTTCGTGTTTATGGTTGATAACGCCACACTCCATCGCACCGCAGCTGTTGATGTGCTTTTGGAAAGTGAGGACATTGTTCGTATGGATTTGCCTGCCCGTTTCTTCAGATCTAAATCCCATCGAATATATATGGAATGCTCTGGGGAGATACGCCTAGCATCACGTCCACACTCACCAGAAAATGTTCACCAGCTGAAGATGGCGCTGACAGAGGAATGGACGATGTTACGATGTTACCGCAAGAACTTATCAACAACATTGTTCTAAGTATGGACAGGCGGTGCAAAGCCTGCATCGACATTAGGGGTGGCCATATCTCCTACTGAGGACCACCTCTTCCCTTTGTTCCATCTTTGGCAGTGATGCTTCTATATCATGGCAGCCAGTGTTATGTTGCCATTTTTGAATAAAGTCCCTCTGTACCATTTTGTTTCCGTTGTTGTGTCGGTGTTCTTTCCTTCATCATTTCTGTACTTCACGAGGTTCCTTTGGTATGATTTTCCCATATCCAAGCCACTCCTATGAGAAGCTACCGGCGAAAACCTGACTGGTCCTTAAGTTTTGCACACCAGTGTAAAACAAATCACAATATTCTAGTCAGGTTGTGATAGTATCCTATTATCTTTTGCAGAGAATTGAAAGCAGTAGAATACTACCGTCTAATAACATCTGTGTGTATTCAAAAATGTATAACAACATGTCACTTTTTTTCAGCCCAGCTAGATCAAATTCGAAAAATAACCCTGTCGAGTATAATGTGCAAGACTACAAACATTAAGAAAATCCAACCTGATGCATTTCTCCCACCCAGCCGTAGGTAAGATCATTTTCAATTTGACTTGAAATGAAATATCATTTCATTTACTTCTAAAAACACTATTAAAATTATGAAAAGACGTACACTAAATTATATCCAAAAGACAGTACTGATTAAAATTACCAGTAACTGAAGTACAAATACAGAAATATAACTTACAAAGGCAGCAATAAGCCTCACACATAACCATGCTTTATAAATATTTCGGCTTGTGAAATTTGAATAAATATGGTTTTAACTCGGCGTCACTGACTCCGTTTCGAAATAAATGTTTATCTCTGGACAACCGTACCTAAAGATTTTATCTTTTATTTAAGAAAAAAACTTGTTGTGTTTTTATAAATCGGATTAAAAATTTGGTGTCGATTTGGCTTATCTTTATCAAGTAATGCTGGAACATTCAAAACATACTTCCATTTAAATATAAAAGAAATTTTATTTTTGGAAAAAACTGGTGAATTTCTATAGGACCGATTTCAATGAAATTTGGTATGCCTTGAAAAATCTTTTAAACACCCAAATATAAAATATCATCGAAATCCTCCACTGGAAATCAGTTTGTTACATGCAGACGGACAGACGAAGAAACCGGACATGATAAAGACAGTAGATCCTTTACGCATATGCGAACGTAAAGAACTCCACTACGCCTGGACACTAGGCACCTGGGAAGTGATCTGATTGAGGTGTTAAGGCTTTTAATGGCTTGAGCAAACTCAATGCTTATGGAATTCTTCCTCTTGCTCAGATTATGCAAATGAGAGCCATAAAATCAAATTGAGTAACGATGGCTGCAGAATAAACGTGCGGAAGTTTGTCTTTAGCCAGCGTGTGGTTGATTGAACAAGCTTCCATCCGATATTGTGGAAGCGGGTAGTTCGAATAAATTCAATGAACAACTAGACGGACTATTGGGAGGGATGGATATGTGAAATGGAATTTTTTTTTTTTTTTTGGCTGATTCTGTATAACTTTGATTTTCTTGCATATGCACATTTGACGCTACTAATACTAATATTCTATTGTAATCACAAATCAGAAATTATGTCAGCAAGCCACATTGTAATAACTAAATGCCTATAGGTATAATTTTTATTTAATTTCATTATTAAACTCTAAAAGCGTTTCATGAGCTGAAGCGCATCAACCCATATAAATCTACACTGCCCTACCATTAATATCCGGACACTCCACCATGGATGAGGAAACAGGTCCTATGCATGCAACACGTCACAGAACCTGCTCTATAAATATGCACACTGGGATTTGAACAGACAATTGCAAAAGTGGACATGCAAGATGAGACGTTCAACAGAATAACCTCAACAGTTGAACAGAACTGATCACCTCAACAAATGCTAGACGCCGATTAATATGGTGTAAGGAGCGCGAATCCTGGCCTGTAGAGCAGTGGAAAACAGTCCTATGGATGGACGAGTCGAGGTTTGCACTCTATCAGTCTGATGGCCGTTCCTGGGTGTGGCGAATGCCAGGGGAACAGGTCCTTCCTGATTTTATCCTCCCAACAATGAAGTTTGGCGGAGGAAATGTCATGATATGGGGATCCTTTCGTGGTTTCGCTTGGGTTCATTAGTCGTTATCGACAAAATATGAATGCTGTGCAATACCAGGACAGCCTGGACAATTACGCACTTCCAACATTATGGCAATACTTCAGGGAAGGTCCATACCTGTATCAGCAAGACAACGCGCCATGCCAAAATGCTCGGGTCGTAACAGAGTGGTTTGAGAACATGGACGTGGAAAAGTTGATTTGGCCAGCCCAGAGTTCTGATCTGAACCTTATCGAGCATCTTTTGGATGTATTGAATCGCTGTGTACGTGCACGTCGAGTTCGCCCAAAGAAAAAGGCCGAACTGGTGGCTGCGTTAAAGGCCGAGTGGAGGAACATATCACCTGACATTTATAAAAAGCTGGTTGAGAGTATGCCGCGAAGATTGAAGGCTGCCATAAAAGCAAAAGGTTTCAGCACAAAATATTAAATGACACAATAAAAACTCTTTTTTTGTCTAAAGGCGGTTGTTCGGATTCCAATATGTCAAATACTTCCGCATTATCACCAAGTTTATGGGCTCTCGCCCTGCAATAACCTGCAAAGACCAGTTGCAAACCATCCCACAACTCTAGTAACATTCAAAAGAGCAGCCAACTGAGCAGAAATTAAATTTCTTCTCACAACTGAATGATTTTAGCCGAGCCCCATGCCCCCCATGTTATTATGAAAAGAAACACACACTGGTAGAGAATATGTAATGCTTTCCTTTTTAAACCCCATTCCACTCTTAAAATGTTCTTGACTTTTTTATGTTGCCATCACTTTATTTCTAACATACTTCGAATGGGGAAGGAAGTTCAACCTATCATCCAGTAATACACCACGATATTTGACCTCAGAGGCATAGCCTCCTTGATCATATGGTGAGATGTCTTTTAGAACTGTAGGTACCCTTATGCATCATACTTTTTGTTTTTGTCGTCGAAATATCTAATTGATGTATTTTAGCCCAATCTAATAATTGCCTTAATGCTACTTCAGCTTTATTTTCCAAAGTTAGTCTCGAGTTTCCATAAATTACTAACATCACATCATCTGCGTAGTCTATTACATTATTGTCATTCCAATCTTTTTTTAATAATTCATCTAATACAAAGTTCCATATATAGGAGCCTAATACAGACTCCTGTGGAGCTCCCCTATTTACCTCTTTAATAACTCTTGTGTACTTAGTTCTAACTTCGACTTTCCTATTGGTAAAGTAGCCACGCATCAGTCTATATAAATTCCCTGGAAACGCGAACTGTCGTAACCTTCTCAGTATACCTTCCCAACATAAGTAATCAAAGGCACCTCTGAAGTCAACAAATATCCCTATTGCGTATTTAAACGTTGTATATCTCACTTTATTCATTATATCACAAACCACATCCTCAGCCGACACCCCCCTTCTTAAAACCATACTGGCTGTTTGAATCTAATCATTTTTCTTGATATCTTTTATTCAAACGTTTTATCATCAACCTCTCCAACAATTTCCCAAATTGAGTCTAAACACAATTATGAAAAGATTAAGATCAATTATATTATATTAAAATTAATATTAATAAATATTAAATTGACACATTCACAGGTGTACAAACGTTTAGTGGACGACAGCAATCAGTTAACATATATTACTTTTAAATATTTACTTTGACTACTTCCTTTTTTTTTGTAAAATAATAAGAGAAGTTTACCTCAATATAATACGTAGAACACTTCCGTATGATACTCTCCAGCAATTAAAACGAAAAAAATCGAAAATCTTACACTACAGTAAAAAAATAATTAAAAATCAATCTAACGCAATTAAAAATTAAATTAATTAAAAGAAATTTAACGAAAAAATTGCAAAACGATTTTCCTTCCTGAAGTTGACAACGCTTTTCGATCGTACGTCGTGATTACAGGAACGAAAATTATTATTTTACAAATATTGATATCAATGTAGAACATATTGAGCATTACAGCTCTGGTTAATAGAAATTTGAAATTTGATTACTTTCAGACTATTCTTAGAATACTTCACTACTGAAATTAAATAGTTAAAATACTGAAGCTGATCGCACTTGTAATAAAGGTTCTCTGATCAGATATATATTTTTTCTTTCAGAAATCCCACAATACCTTGCAGTACAATTGATCAGCTCGATCTGAGACCATGGAGAGGATAAAAGAAAAAGTTTCCAAAAGGTAATTTAAACAAATTCATATAACTACATATAAAATATAAAACTGGACAGGTAGAAATTAGCTACTCCCAAACTTAAGCTATGTAACAAATTAAAAAAAAAAAAAAAAAAAACTTCTAACTTTCTTGAAGTTTGTTTATAATTCTAAATAGGCTGATTGTAAATATGATTTTTTTTTTCATTGCTTCCCCGGTTTTTCTAGGAATAAATAAAATATCCGTATTTATTTTTAAAGTATATCTAACTTACAGAAAGCCAGTATCGTATACCTCTTTACCAAAGGAAGTCCATAATTAATAATACGTTTTTGCTTTAGGTTTTAGGCACATCAGTGACTTAGACCATATTGCACTGTATATATTATGTCTGTAAAATAGGTCTAGTCTTTGTTCAATTTTCCTGTTTGCTGGACGAAAAATCCGAGTTTTCCGGGAGAGAAAACCATGCTACCTTCATCTCAGACTGACTAACACAGCCACATATGAAAAAAATCCACGAAAATTCCTAACGCCGCACATGGTGAAAAGATCCAAGTTCGAACCCCGTCACTGACAGGGTTCGAACTTGGTTCTTTTCCACCAAGTGTGGGGAGGACGATGATTATATCAGCTGTGCTGCCAGTGAGGGCAGAAGTCCATAAATAATCCCAGAGTAAGAAATTATTTGAGTATAATTGGTACCGATGAAGGTAAATTAGGATACGTCAGTCAAATATGAACATCTCATCATCTTTTTCTTTTACGATCATCTGGAAACAAACATAAGGTCATCCGCCTTACCCATATCTCGCCTTTCTTGGCACAGCTTCTCCATTTCTTGGATGTCTTGATGGAAGTATTTTCCCATGCTCTTCATTCACGTAATAAAATTTTGCCTAAAAAAGGAGAAGTGCGAGAGCAAATAGTGTAAACTTAGAGGCATTATGTACCCCAATTGTTCATATTTTCACCAATACTGTTCAGTGAAATTTTCAACCAATTATTTGTGGTATCTGCTCATATTACAAGCCTAAAACTGAAAAGAAATAAAAAAAAATATCTGCTACGCATTCTCTTCAACAATAACCATTTTGAATTCCAAGTATTCCAACCATTTCGATACCAGCGTCTACTTAATTTCTAGTCGGATGATTATGCTACTTTTTACTTTCGCGTCAGACAATTTATTCTAAAAAAAAACAAACGTATTTTCTGTAAACTGTCCATATTCGGAACATAATGTGGCAACAATACCTCGTCTCCTTGGATCAGGGCATTATTAACTTTAGTGGGATCACCGGGCTTTAATCCTCAATTTCTGTGTGACAGACATCGTTCTATCCTGATATAGCACTGGTCTACTGCTCTACTTTCCTACGGAAAGAGATGGGAGGAGAAAAGGATACTTTTATAGCTATCACGGGCTACAATTATAGCTATCACGCAACCCAAGAAGGAATTACAGTATCGTATCAACCAGAGTTTGCATCCTGGTGCAATATAATTAATTTAGGTAACTTTCTCTTTTCCTTTTGCACTCACCCCTCCAGGCTAAATATACTGGTGCAGCTACACCATATGAAGATACGGTACTGAAATATAGCATCATGAAGCCCCCAGAAACGCCTGTCGACTAGCAGACGGCTCACATTTTCATTGCCTTCCTTCATATGAAGAGCGAATAGGAATCAATGAAAAAGTATTCCCATTGTGAAACAAAACGCCCTTCCAATTTCTCTTTGAGTTGCCCATGAACAAACTTCACTTTGATATTCGAAAAAAGGCCTATGTCACTCTGCGGGATTGTGATTGCAAACTTCTTAAAACTGAACATACATATATATTAGTTGTAGCACAGAGAACCCGCAACTACATAAAAAGATATAAAAATTGGTTGGTTTTCCTGTGGATAACATTTTTCACTTAAGATTCAGTAAAGTGCGCACTTTTAGAGGAGATATCAAGATCTGTTCATTAGATCTGGTGAAGCCTTTTAGATTTGGTTGGTTCAGCATCATTTTCTTGTTCGCCAGATGATCTTCCCTTTCTAAAGTTTCTTCTAAGGAAGTAAATTGAAATTTGCACATCTTCAGTGACCTTGCAGCAAAAAATACGGTATATTTCAACAAGTATTCCTTCAACCTTCAGTCTTCCTATATATCGAAATGTTCATCATGCAAAAATAGCAATCATTATTGCAGTTAGTGGCCTTTCTCCAAATTCGAGGAAAAGCCATAGACTTCTGATTATATAACTATCCTTCTAATGTTGATCAATAGCTACCACAACAGACTGAGGTGCCCATAGCTCATTATGGTCCGATTTTCCTGTTTTTTGCACGAAAAAGCTGAGTTTCCGGGAGAAAAACCATGCTACCGTAGTCTCAAACCGACTAATGAAGTATATTTTGGAA
Organism: Mastigoproctus giganteus; assembly: GCF_048544385.1. Classification (NCBI taxonomy): domain Eukaryota; kingdom Metazoa; phylum Arthropoda; class Arachnida; order Uropygi; family Thelyphonidae; genus Mastigoproctus; species Mastigoproctus giganteus. The sequence continues at coordinate 242,113,146 of NC_143576.1, read as the reverse complement.
TGCTTATGGACGACCAAGGTATTACGACTTCTCTTGATCACCCATAAACATTCCAAAATATGCTTCCTTATAAGTTGCAAAGCTAGTGCCACCTGTGCTTGACCTGTTTTGCAACAATGTATTATAATTTTATTACCATCTGTTTATTCACCTTATGTTCACCCCTTGAACAGCCAGAATATATAAAATATATATATATACAAATATATATATATATATATATATATTTTATATACAGCATACAATTTTATACAAATTTTCTATATTTAAAATAATGACACTGTTTCGAAAATTATATTTACTTAACAGCAGTAATGATTAACTTTAAAATAAAATTGATATTAAATTAACATTGTAATTATATATACAACTTAACCTACATTTCATTTCGTTTCTGTAATTGTTATTACAATTTGTTTAGCTTTTAAGATATATTTTTACATTAAATTATTTATATTTCTGATACAAATAAAGCGCAGATTTTACAGTAGTTCTGGTTTGGTCCAGATTTCGTCCATAATCGATGGGGCATCAATCTGACGGGTTAGCAGCTTAGAGGTGTGGACAGATTTTTTCTGAGAACATAGTGTTTGGGGAGAGGACACCACCAGTGGTTTCTCACAACTGCGCCATAATTACTCTTGTGAAGTATACATTACTCTGTAAAAGCCAGACAAAAGTATTGTGTGTTGTATATGAGAAGTATTATGTTGGGTTCTGTTGTGGTCTGGCTTTTGGCCGCAGGATCCCTAATGGGACCCAACGTTGTACGTACACACCGCTAGGAGGTAAGCCAGGCTGCCCATTATTCTCTGAGATTTTTTGAGAACAGTCAGCTTCCAGGGGGTCACGCCTAGATTGACTAGAAGAATAGATTTCGAGATGAACGGGTTCCCTCCCAGACGGTTCAGCCACCGCAGAATCCAGTATTCCATCGTCAGGAATCTGTTACGCAGAGAGGCAGGTTCTGAGGACGAGATTTCGGATGCATATAAAGGTATAGGAGTGAGACACCTATCAATGTATTGACAAATCAGATTATTGTTGTGGCAGCCTACGAGCTCCTGGCGGATAGTCCAGAATGCAGCATAGGTCTTCTTCTTTGTCTTGAGGAAGTGATCTTTGAAATTTAAGTATTCATCTCACGTTAACCCAAGGTCAGTATGAGATGAAACTTTTGGAATTGTCTCGCCATTAACTATAACTCGGATGTCATTCCTGAACTTCCTCTTCGTAATTGTCATGTGAGCTGACTTCGCATTGTTTAGTTGGAGTCCGGCTAGCTGTAAATAATCTATTAATTGTTGAATTTGATTGGAGGTTTGATTATTAATTTCTTGAATCTGTTTGGGATCTTTTGAAATCATCGGCGAAGGAGTAGAAATTTGTATGTGCTGCAAGGAATGGCTCTAGTAGAATTGCAAAGAGGGTGATCGACATCACCCCACCCTGAGGCATCCCCCTCGTTGCATAGATAGTTTTTTGGTGAGATCCATTTTCTAAAATTAACTCTCTTCGCTGTAGTAAAGACTCCATGTAGTATTTTCAAATATAGCAAAACTCTGTAGAGAGTTTATAACCTCAAATAGCAGTCATAACAATATGAAACCAAGCAAGCACCTTAGCATTTACATAAATTTGAAAGTATTTGAATAGGAAACACTTTGGATAGGATACGATCCTTATAAATATCATAACTGCTTAGCAGAATTGTACTCAGCATGTCTAAATTTGAAATAAACCCAGAAAAATGAACATAAAATGTTTCTGTTACACAGTGCAATGCTTTAAAATTATATATATATATATATATATTTGAATAATGACATAATTAGGAAAATTATGAAAATAAAGCAAATAAAATAAATAAGAAAATAAATATAAAGCTATCATTAGAGGCAGCAAAATACACAATCTTCCATATGATGCCCAATGCATAAATTAATTTTAATTTTAATTTTAAATTTTAAATGAATATTATCTGGAGTTGTACTAATACAGTTTCTCTGAAATATTTCGTAATGTATCGCCTAACTCTGAACCTAAGGAGGCCGAGGTCTCCTTCTTCTAATTCTTCACATAAGAATTTAGCAATTCTTATGTGTTATCATCGTAATGATAGCATGTAAAGCAGATTTTTTTCAGTATAAGCCGCAGAGTCAATGATGAGTTTCAAGATCGTTTGCTTACAAAATCACTTCGTGCATGGCTGTATGCATCTCCAGATAAAAATTTCGCCTAGTCATTTTATATCAGTAAATTAAGCAACAGATGACAAAACAGTAAGATCACCAGTACAACGAAATTCTGCAAAATGAGTAACAAAGCTGGAAAAGAAAAGGTACTGCAGGTTGTTTCCTGTGTGTAAGACGAAGGTGAAATGATGCTTTTCACAGACTTGAGAAAATTTGGAAGTGGAAAAGACTCCTTTTATAGTAGAAGTCAGAAATATACTATATTACCAAAAGTACTGGGGCATTGAGAGAGAGAGAGAAAAGTACCGATTTATAGATCAGATTTTAAAATTATGTAACATTTCCTCTGAGCACATCGAATAGAATTTGTGTAAAACTTTCCGCCGATTCATGATACGTGTCAATAATATTTCTTCATTCTTCCGGCAGAACACTTCTTAATCAAGCATGTTGTGTTGGCATCCGTGGCGTCCATTGGCATCATCATATACCTTTATAATAATTACCTGGTAATTTCCACAGTGCTTCCGTTGGGCTCAGATCGGTGTTTTAAGCGGGCTAGCCCAACGTCACATTATTCTCTCTAAACCAAGTCGTCACACACCGAGCTACATGACAATGAATGTTTTCTTATTGATAAAAGTGAGATCCTGCTCCAAAAAATCGAATTTGTTTTCGAAGAACAATGTTATCAGGACTGGCAGAATATTGCTCCTGCACAACAAGAAACAATAAAAACAAAATTAAAAAATCATCGGTCCATCACGGGCTTTCAGAGTCAAAATGGCCACTTTACTTTACATCGTACTTCAGACGATGTAGACCTTTACAAAACGTTCCCCAAATTGAAAACACGCCAAAGACCTTCCATCCAACGAAAACGTGTACCGAGACTTGTGGAAATAATAGTTTCACCGCAGCCTCCTGATTTCCTTTAGAAAGCGGACGATCAAAACTAGAAGTCATTCATTATCTAGGTATCTCTAGGTGTCACTGTACTTTTTAATGGAATGAATAAATTCATTGCCAATTCCAATTGTCAGAGAAATTTGAAAATGCTAAGTAGACCGTCCTATGTGCGGTGCTATATATCTATTCTGTTTTGTTTTCGTTTTTTTTTTTGTTTTTGTTTTTTTGTTACCCCACTTCTTGTCAACCTGCACGAAAGAGCAACATAATTACTTGGATGCGCATTACATAAAGAATATACCAAATACTGCAGTTTGGGGTGTAATTTTGTGTTTGTTTTAATCTTTTCGTCAGGACCTTTCGGAGCTGCTTAATCCCGAAGGATACAGTGGCTCTTTTAATCTATAATGAGTGTAAGTTGGCTATAAGAGCCGAACTCTTATTCAACCTAACAAACTTTTCCAAGAAATTTAATTTGATAATACATACTGCCAAATTAAAAGTGTAAGGTTGCAACAGCATAAGATATTCAAATTTCTAGAAATTAGGTCTCACACTTTTCTGAAAGGTTTCCGAACAGAAATAAATATAAAAAAAAGTATGAGCAACCCTTGTTCTTAAATACCTCTCCAGGCTCAAACAAATGTACAGAATGTTCCCCAATGCATCTCTTCACCTCATAAATCATCACAACATGAGTGCAACAGATTAATCAACTCTGAAGCCTATAGGAGTCAGATCTCCGATAAAATTAAGAAAAATAATCCAACCCAGTAATTGCAACTGAAAGCCAAATGTCCTGTTCTGCAATTTTTTTAAATTCATAACTGTTCTGCAATTTTTAAATTCATAACTAAAATTCCTAGGCATTGTTAATATCTATATAAAATCTGCTATGTACATATACTCGATTATTTTATGTCATTCCCGTTGTATTTTTACCTGCACCTAGCCATGTGCTGTGATGGGCTTGCTGTATTTGCAATAAATGAATAATAAATAAATAAATAAATATTAAATGCATTATTGTTCGTCAAGTTCTCAGAGAAGAGAACATGTTGACTATCAATAAATATTTCTATTATAGTGCAAAAACGCTGATCACTGTAATGGTGGACTTACTACAAGAATACGTTGTAATAAAAATACCCATTTGCTATAAGATCTAATCTTTAATTTAGAGTAGTCTGTGTATATTCTCAGTGGTGTAGTAGAAATCGAGAGGACTCCACAGAACTGAAATGTGCCTCTTCCCCTTTTCTCCTTACGAAAAAAAAAAAAAAAAACGTGTACCTATTCTCAACTTCAAGCGAACATCCTATATTTTATATTTCAGTACAATTACATAACAATTTAAAGTGCTTTATTTTCTACGGTATTTATGAAGTGTTCAGGAGCCCCCTCAAGAATACGGGGTTCCTGATACGCTACGGCATACCCCATATAATATATACTACATGATTTAAATTATACTTATATACATACATAATATACATTTTTTTAAATTATACTTATTTTTGTTTTTTACCCTTTCAGTGCATGTCTAAAAATGAATTCTACCACTGAAGTTTCTTCACCAACTTATATAGAGAACGCTTGTATATGCAGATCCTTCATTATTCCTCTTGTGTGACAGAAATTGTACGCGATGATGTTTGCAGGCCAATGAATAATCAGTTGTGTGCAAAGTAGTCATGGTATGAGTTTAATGCAATTTTGAACCAGACATGATGAGGATACTATCATCCATAATACAAATAAGATCGATAATTCTTTTTATTTTTACTTTAATTTTATTACATTTTTGTTTACCGACTCTGTAAATAAACTGCCAAAAAATTAAATATCATTCTCAGAGTTTTCTCTTTTTCTTAAACTTTACCCTTAAATTTTCCTGCCTTATAAGAGATGGTCACCTGTTTCTCCTCCGACTGTCTTTTGAAATAAAGGCAGCGGTCTGTCTTCATCTTTTTACAAATAAAAAAAAAGTTATCAGTATATAAAAATCAATTTTTTTCAAAAGTAATGACGGATAAAATTCGCAGCCAGCAGCTAAGTTCAAGATGACATTACACGGTAGGTATCACTGACAATTCCGGTATACTGGTATTCTTACGAAAGGCGTTGCAGTTACTGTGTCGAAGTATTTCCTTATTTTTATTATTTTTATTATATTTGTATACTGCAAAATGGAAATAGAAAGCAAGATGTCATTGTTCATTATCAGGGCCGGTCCTTGAATAAACCTAAAATGTGCATTGCCCCTTGCCAACAGATAAGAGAGAATTGACAATTTCAGCTTAACAACTTAGGGCTACATTATTTCTAATTTGTACGCTGACGATCGAAAATCATGGTTGCCCCTGCAGTCATACCCCATAAAACTTCTGTTTAAACAGACGGAAATTTCTGGTTCCGTGCCAGATCGGAATATAAGGAATTTTCCAGCCGTACCGTTTAAAATGCTTATGTCACGACTGGAAGTCACAAACACTGTTTCAATACATCAATCATGGCTTGACTTCATTAGTCGTTACACGTGACCCCAACCTGTCTTATACACAACCTGCGATAAACGTCGAGGCTGTGTTATGATGGGCAGAAAAAAGTGTAGCATCAAATGAGAATATTATAAAGAATTACCGGTATTCTCAATATGTCTCTTATCATACCAAATAATCGTGATTAATATATTTACCCCAAAAGAGAATTTTCGCACAAATTGAAGATGAAGGTTGCCATGGTATGTTTTTGGGCTTAGTAAGTCATCATCAAAATGCGGATATATAACCTCATCAGTCTAATGGCGCAAATAGAGTTTATTGGGTCCATAATAATAAATCTAAAACGATAATAAAAAATATTTCTGATATTTTTATAAATGGGAGAAAACAACAGAAATCCCATTTATGTCTTAGATAGTGCCATTTTAATAGTTTTTTTTTTTTTTTGTTTTTGTAAATAAGTTACGTTTTCTCTGTAGAATTCTTTTCACTGGTCGGCATCAATTTCCTCCCTGAAATAAGTTCAACAGATTCTAGTAGGAAATATGTTCAAAAACTCATATGTGTGCTTAAAAGTTCTCATCACCCTCAGTTTTCAAATATCGTAGGGTAATGACCAAAACCCAAGACCTGTTGTTAAAGTTTCATTTCCTACATTCCCATTTCGACTTTTTTCCTGAAAACTTGAAAGCGGTCTTTGATGTACACGGTGGAAGGTTTCACCAACATATTTCTCAAATGTAAAAAAGGGTGACCAGATAAATGCTCACATGAAAAAAGCCCACACGAAAATTCCGCACATGAAAAAAGCCCACACGAAAATTCTGCACAGGTAAAAAACCCCACTGTCATAAATAATCACATGAAACACCCACACGGAAAATTGCTCACACGGAAAAATGCTCACATTATTTTTAGGTTACAAAAAAAATTATTTCATATTTCAAAATATATATTTTATTTCTACTTCTATACGATGTCTTTTAATATAACTTTTGTTATAAAACTTTTGATTTTAATATAAAATAGAATATTTGGATGTAAATTTGTAAGGGAAATTACAGGAAATAAAATGCTCTGGTTTTATTGCAAATAAAGCCTTTTATTTTATTTATAAAAATAAATTATTTTTTTTCTGTCTTACAAAGTGAACAGTCAACACTATTTGGTTTTTTATCAACAAACAACTAATTCAGACATATTTCCGTGATTTATTTGTCAAGGATTTTAATAGAATTTTCATTACTATAACTTAGCCAATCACTGAAAATATTTCAGTTTGTTTTCTACTTGCTCATATTCCTGTACAAAAGTGTCAACCAAGTCATGCAGTGCATCATATCTTCTCATTTTCACCTCTAGACGACATGCCTGTGCATTAGCCAGTAATAACCTGTGGCAAGCCAGGCCCCTCTTGAGTCCATCAAACAAAAACCACACGCTGGGATGACTGCAGTGGAATAGGGAATTAAGTGCATTGTGAAATCCCTCACAGCAGCTTTTAGTTTAGGCGACAGTTCAAGAGCTGCATCATGATGATTCCATATTCTTATTGGAAACTGGGGATCTCTACCTGCTGCACCTTCAATGTATGTGGAAAAGAAGTACGTGAGCACCTCATTATAGCTATCTTCGTCTGGAAATGTGGCGGCAAGCTCATCAAAGACACTCCTCACATGGTCTGAGACAAAGGTTAATGCAGCAAGAGAGTTCAGCTTCAGTTTTATATCAGTTTCAAATTCAGTCTTCAAGTCAACATTGCCGAGTTCCTGACGAGACTCTGACACATATGGAAATAGTACCCTTTGACCTCAGGGTGTGGAAAGGTAATTCTCACTGCATTCATGCAAGTCTTCTCAAAATCCACTAAAGCCTTTTGAGGCACCAGATTTAAAGCCAACAGCGTCTTGATTTCAAACATTCTATCATAAGGGGAATGCCAAAGGTGTATTAAACCCTGGCAATGAGCTAAATGATTTCTTAATAAATGAGAGCTAATGGAGCAGAAATTGTTGAAGATAAACATAAAAAAGGCACTTGGGGTGGATCAGATCTATCCAGTTATACTGAAGGAGGCAGAAAAGGAAGTAAGCAAACCCTTAGCCATAATTATGGCACGTTCCTTGGTCTCATGGGAGGTACCCATGGGCTGGGTATGTGCAAATGTGACCCCAATTCACAAAGGAGGATCAAAGGGTGACACAAATAATTACAGACCTGTTAGTTTAACCAATCTGTTAGTTTACCTTCTGTTCCAGGGAAATTAATGGAGGTACTGGTTAAAGAAGCACTGCAGAATCATCTAGACAAGACTTCAGTTATAATTCAGACACAGCATGGGTTTGTTAAGGGGAAATCTTGTCTGACCAATTTGATTGAATGCAAAAATTATTTTTATATCATATACTTGGATCTTTGGAAAGCTTTTAATACTGCTGAACACGGAAGACTACTGTACAAATTGGAGCAGTGGCATTAAGGGAAAGTTGCTAGAATGGATAAAGGGATGGTTGAGTGGGAGAAGATAGAGTGGTAATCAATGGACAATGCTCTTCGTGGGCTAATGTTATTAGTGGAGTCCCCCTAGGGTTCAGTGTGTTGGTTCCATTTTGTTTTTTGTATTTATTAATGATATTGATGAAGGTATATCCAGCTTAATGTCTAAGTTTGCAGACTATTCAGATATTCACTTCAGCGAATCACCCTTGATGTACAGGAAAACCACTCTCTCATAAAACTCTAACAGGGTGCTTACAGTAGAAGATTGACCACAGCCTATTGTCCGAATGTGATATACCCTTGATCTGCCCACTGACTATGGATACACAGAAAGTAGTTGACAAGCTCGACTTCTCGGTATGTAGTAGTAGTAGTAGTAGTAGTAGTAGTAGTAGTAGAGGTATGTGATATAAGAAAGCATGCTTATGTAGCATCAGCCAAAAAAAAAAAAAAAAGAAAACCCATTTCACACATCCATTCCCTTTAAACGTTTGTCGAGTTCCTCCTTGAATTTATTTAAGCTGTTAATTTCTATAACAACACATGGAAGCCTGTTCCAGCAATCAACTACCCGCTAGCTAAGACAAATTTCGGCACATTAATTCTGGAACTGTATTTCTCAATTTTAATTTATGCTCCCTTAGGCTCGTAATCTGAACAATCATCATTTTCATCAGCCATTTTCAATCCACTGCAGGATGAAGGCCTCTCCAGCAACTTTCCAGTTCCTTCTGTTTTGAGCACTGGCCATCCATTTACTACCCAAAAACTCATGAATTTCATCTATCCATCTCCGCCTTTGTCTTCCAGGTTTTCTTCTAGCTCCTCTTGGGTACCATTCTGTTATTTTCTTAGTCCATCTGTCATCATGTCTTCGAGCTATGTGTCCTGCCCAAGACCATTTTAGTTCTTTAGTTTTGATAAGAATGTCCTTTACTTGAGTTTGCTGCCTAATCCATGTGTTTCTCTTCTTATCTAACAGTCTGATTCCCAATATAATTCGTTCCATTCTTCGCTGTGTAGTTCTCAGCTTCTCTTCCATTCTTTTGGTGAGTGCCCAAGTTTCACTTCCATAAGTCATGGTGGGGAGTATACATTGATTCATTATTTTACGTTTCAGACAAACTGGGATATTGCTCTTCAGTATGTGACTATATTTCCTGAATGCTATCCATCCAAAATTTATTCTTCTCTTGACTTCCAGCCATTTATCATTATTACAGCTAATAACTTGTCCCAGATAAGTATATGACTCCACCTTTTCAATTACTGCTCCTTCAATCATTATTTCCCTTTCTGTGGCATACTTATTCATCATTACTTTTGTTTTAGCCATATTCATCTTTAGTCCAAAATCCTTACTAACTGTGCATAACTGATTAAGTTTCCTCTAATTCTTTGGGATCGTGGCTTATAACCACAATATCATCTGCAAATCGTAAATGGTTTAGGTACTCCCCATTCACATTGACTCCTTTCTGCGACCAGTCTAATCTTCTGAAAGCTTCCTCAAGGGCAGCAGTAAACAGCTTCGGAGATATTGTGTCTCCTTGTCGAACTCCTTTCTCGATTTTAAATTTCCTACTGTCTTTGTCTAATAAAGGAGGTAGCACTCTCATATATTTTCTTCAAAATCATAATATATGGGGTATCTATGCCTTGTCTTTCCAGTGCCCGAAACATTGCCTTATGCTGTATGGAGTCAAATGCCTTTTCATAATCCACAAATGCCAGGCATAATGGTGTTTTATATTCATTTGCTTTCTCCATTAGCTGTGATATTACGTGAAGGTGATCCATAGTTGAGAATCCTGTCCTAAAGCCAGCTTGCTCTTTCGGTTGATTCTCATCAAGTATTCTTTCTAATCTGTTAGTAATGACCCTTGTGAACAACTTGTAGATGTGGGATAACAAGCTAATTGGTCTATAATTTCCAATTTCTGATTTATCTCCTTTCTTATGCAGCAATAGGAAGATCTTAATCCCATCGGAATTAAGCCTGCTCAACCCATTCAAACCGTTATACGCCTCAATCAGATCACCCCCTCGCAAGTGCCTACTCTCCAGAAGCTGCAATTTGCAGAACTTGAGCCTTTCTTGGTAAAAGAGAGAACCCCCTTCTCTCTCGTACCAAGGGCAACAGGATTGGTTAGTTCCCCTCACCAATCTTGTTGCCCTTCTTTGTGCTTGCCCCAACAGCTCTACATCCTTCCTAAATTGAGGTCTCCAGACCTGTACGCAGTACTCAAGGTGTAACCTGGCCATTGCCTTATACAAGGGGATAATCACCTCCTTATCCTGCTCGCAAAATTCTTGTATACCACTGACAAAATCCCATGACCTGCTCTAACAGCCTGCCCGCACTTTTCAGAAAACTTCATAATTGACTGCACATTTACTTCCAGGTATTTTTCATTTTTTACCACCCTAAGTGTCATACCACACAGTTGATATATTTCACTGGAGTTCCTTTTCTACCCATATGCAGCACTTTGCATCTGTCAATGTTAAACTTCAGTTGCCACATCTCAACCCATTTCCCCAAATTTTCTAGATCCTGTTGCAGTAGCACACTGCCATTACTGTCATTAACAACCCTGCTAACCGTTGTATTATCCGCATTCTTGGACATTACGCCTGATATACCTTCAACAATAGCATTAATAAATATACAAAACATCATTGAGCCTAATACCGAACCCTGGGGGACTCTACTAATAATATTATTCCACAAAGAGCAGCGTCCATTGGTTGCCACTCTCTGTCGTCTCCCACTCAACCACCCTTTTATCCATTGTAGTAACTTTCCCTTAATACTATACTGCTCCAATTTTTATACTAGTCTTCCATGTGCAACAGTATCAAAAGCTTTCCTGAAATCCAAGTATATGATATCAAAATTATTTTTGGCATCCAGTTCCTTTGTGACCACATCATAGTATCCAATCAAATGTGGGACAGGAAGTTGGATAGGTTTTACGAGTACCACTAAGTTGGCGATGGTAATCTTTTAAGCCAAAGAGATTACCATTGTGCTTAGCAAGAGCACTGTTGCCTAAATTTCTTGAAGGTAAGGGCGCGAACAATGCGTACCCAGTTAAGTCTCTCGTAATCCGTTAACGACGTAATCTCATATAGAAAATTTTCTTTGTTCTACAAACACTATTTTAAATATAATTGTGAATATTCAAAAAAATTCGCTAAACAGAAAAATCTGGTATAAAGATGTTCGTTAAACAAAGGTCAGACTGTGCTTATTATTATTTATTATGATAATTTTATTTACGCGCCTTTTTACGATGGTTTTACTAATTATCGTAAAAAGGCGCGTAGCCAACGAATTTGCCAAAACCGCCAAAAACCTAGCTACGTCTCTGGTTGGAACCTCATACGGGAGACACCAATGGATGATTATGAAAGGCTTAGAAAAAACTACAAAATAAGTGTTTTATTATTAGATAAACATTTTTGTAAATAGAATAAGGTTAATAGATCCGTTGTTCAATATTTAGTACTCTATGTAATATTTTCTTAAAATATATATGAAATATTTTTTTACTAGAAACTTAGTTTTTGACTTTAATCCCTCTCCCATAGAATTGATGGGTGTTACAGCAATATGGTTGCCATATTTGAATTCAGCACGTCACATCTACAAGAGTCACCCTGAATTTTACCAGGTAGCGAAAAAATAAATTATTTTTGCCGACCAGTGTCGTGAATAATATACTAAGCATTTTATCCTGAATAAAATGTTTTAATATATTAACGAAGGTTATTAAATTAAACACCAAAGTAAATGAACGTGGGTATAGAATTAAATTAAACAGGAAAATAAATTAACTTAGACGTAGAATTTAATTAAGTACAAGTAATCCTAACTGCATTTCACATACATACGAAATGAGTCAGCACCTAGAGTAAAAAGAGCATTCATTGCTATCTGACCACTTTCTGTACAATGGGAATCGCAATACTGCACAATGGCGTATACTTCGGATATCCATTCTCTTGGACCACGTACACTCCAATGCATGCTCACTTTCCAAATGGAAACGTGTTTGTGTCCAGTCATGCCAAACCGCATCATTCTTAAAGATATTAATCACGCTAAAATACGTCATCATTTCTGCGTTAGGAACAGTAACAAAAATATTTAATTACCTTTTACATAATACAGAATGTCTCCATGTTACACGTTTTCGCCTAACCCCTACTTTTTTTTTAACATAACTCTTACAAAAAATAAGATATCGTTTTATATGATTGCGTTATTTTAACTGCTATTTTTAAATCGCTATAATACTTGAACGAGACATCACTAATTTAAAACATTCCTTGCGGCTTGAATTATGAAGTTGAAATTTAAAAAATAAAATTAACCAACAAAATATGAACCTCACAGTAACTTAAGAACACCTTTTTCTTAATGTAATTGCGTCCACACGTTGCGATATTATCACGAAATCGGCAAAACGTGTTCTTATATTACCATGAGGTTCGTGCTTTTGTGAGTTCATTTTTATTTTTTCAATTGTGCTTTCTACAGTTTAAGTCGAGAGGTAAGTGTTAAATTAGTGCAATCGTTTTCAAGCATTATCCTTAATTTTACTTTCAAATTAAAATTAAAATTATGTAATCATTTGGGTAGGACCGGTCAAAAATATATTTTAATAAAAAGTGTTATTACCAGAATAAGACACTAAACGTATGTAACAGAAAGAAGCAAATTAAGTTTTTAAATTAACTAAAATTCGAAGTTTATTGAATTCTTATATTGTGGTCTAATTTTATACTATTCTTTATATTATTTATTTTGTCTTCTTCTAATGTAGTCAAAAAACATCTCTCCAAAAATATAATGTTAACATTTTTTAAATTCGTATTCATGCACTCACTAGTCAAAAAATTAGAAATCTTTATTCAATATCTAGTATGGCCATGCCACACCTTTGCATGATTTACAGCTTATACACGTCGCAGAATGGATTCCATTAGGTATCTGAAAGAGTCAAGCTCCAGATATGACCATTCTTCATGGGGATACTTGTCAACTACTGCATTGTATACGGTCGACAACTGCAAAGTCGAAGTGTCCTTCCAAACATATATCTCAAACATTCTCAACTGAATTCACATCTGGAGAATTAGACAGGATGGATAGATGTTGGAAATCCTGGGAATGTTCCTCGAGCCATTCATATAAAATTTGTCCACAGTAGGCAGTTGTGTCTTGAAAGAATTCACCTCAATCCGGAGAAAAATGAAGCTATGCATGGTGAAGTTGGTCTGATACGACAGAAAGACATTCACCGGAGGTAACACGACCTTCTAAAGGGTATGAGCGAAACCCGCAACCCCGTCCGTAGCAACAGAACATACTCCATGCCAGGATGGATAGATGTCGGAAATCCTCGGAATGTTCCTCGAGCCATTCATATAAAATGTGTCCACAGTGGGCAGTTGTGTCGCAGTCTTGAAAGAATTCACCTCAATCCGGAGAAAAATGAAGCTATGCATGGTGAAGTTGGTCCGATACGACAGAAAGACATTCACAGGAGGTAACACGACCTTCTAAAGGGTATGAGCGAACCCCGCAACCCCATCCGTAGCAACAGAACATACTCCATGCCATGATACCACGCGATAATCACGAGAGCATGGCTTCATGAGGTTTACGCCACTTTCACCTTACCACTGATACAAAAAAGTGTAAATTGAGACTCGTCAGACCACATGATCTTTTCCACGGTCCAGTCTTAGCGTTGGCGGCACCAATCTAATCAAATCTCTTGTTTTTTTTTTGTTTTTTTTACAGAAAAAAGTAGCATTCGTAGAAGAACACGATTACCAAATCCCAGCGTCTTCAACTCGCTGTTTTACCAATGTAAAGGTAATTGTGAGATCACATATGGAATACAGGTATGGAGACCGCAACTTAAAAAAGACATCAAGCTTCTTGACAGGGTACAAAGATGGGCAACGCGCCTGGTGAGATCATATGAAGAAATACTTCAAATAAGTGAGTTGCGGAGATTAGAAACTAGACACCTCAAAGAAGATTTGATTAAAGTATATAAGACCTTGAGAGATATGAAACTAAAATGAATGAAGGTGAAATTTCCACTGTTATAAATGATTTCAGAATTATGGGCCATAAATTCAAATTACCGGGACGAGGTTTAGACAGAATTGTAGGATTTTTTTTTTTTTTTTTTTAGCCTGACAGTTGTTAATTATTGGAATAAGTTGCCTCCGTGGGGATTGAGGCTGGCAGCTTGGGAAATTCAAAGTTCAGCTAGATAGACTCCTACGTGAGGAGGTAGTGAAATATATGCGGTTTATTATTAGTATTATTGTTTTGGTTGGTGCAGAAAAATTCTAGGAATTCCTTGCACTATGCGGCTAATTGAATTTTCAGTAATTTTCGGCACACTTGATCTTCTGTTCTGACGCAGAATTCGCTTTAAATTCCTGCTCTCCCGTTCTTGGAGTAACGGCTTTCTGATGCATTTCTTCCATTCAGAGCTGTATTCTCTCCTTTCGTCTTCCACTCATTGTATACTTTTGAGATAGTTTGTTTTCGGTATAAAAGTAATTTCCTTTGTTTTTTCAATTGTGGGTCCTGCGAAACGTGCTCTAACAATAACATCTTTCTGAAAATCGGAAAGATCACCTGTCTTCAACATAACCGGATCGACTAAGACGCCTCAGGAAGGCGTACAGTATTTATTTGATACCAAGGAGTTAGTAATCAAACCGTGTGACAATTTACATTGAATACTTTGATTTGATTGCGAAAGGTTTCTAAATTTTTGCCACTGAATGTATATCAGACTTTACAATATCTTGCCATATCAGTTTAGGTTAGCTTGTTTTTCTTTGTTTAAATTTTACCCAAACTGTCGCTGCTATAGGAAAGAACTTTATAGAATTTCGCGCTTGTAGACACAATAAAGGATTCATGAATTAAGTACAAAATCCTGGTAAAAATTTTGATGTGAATATATAGTAGAAGAAATAAAGATATAAAAATTATATACATAAAATAATTGTTACAGAAAGTTAAATATATAAATCAAAATCGCTAAATCCGACAGTTGTAACTTTCCGAAACATCAATTCCCTTCTTAACAACACATCCACGAGGAGTGATCAAGTTACTTTACCCTTCAGGTAGAAATAGCAGAATGACAACAATGGAAGTATTTTTATTTTTCAACATAGCCTCTCGCAACACTAATGCCCTTTTACCAACGATGTTCCAAAGCAAAAAAAAAAAAAAAAATCTTGTTGTTAGCTATCCAACGAGGTGTCCACAGCATCCATCACAGTAGAATTCCCTCGTGGGTAGCACAGTTTAGAATTGCCTTTCTCCCCACAAAAACCCTTGCGGAAAAATCCTCAGTTAGAAGCCCGTCAATGACAAGAGGAATTTTTTATTGGTTTCTTTCAAAACATGTGTGAGGTAATCGTTCTCAGGCGAGAATAGCATGCTCGGGAACTCGGAAAGAAAAATCCAGAAAATCGGGGGTTTCGTACAGCAAACAGAAAATCGACTACAGAACACACGCAGTTTACAGACATATTATATACAGCACAATATACAATGCGAAAATGTCATTAAAAGGATTTGGATGGTAACTACTTGTCTCTCTTGGCTCAGGTGGGCTGCCAAGCACCAACATCTCGAGACCCCTGCATCGTCACGAGGCTCTTTAGTCACTTAAATTTAAACAGAATTCTGAACGATTCTGAAATTTGGACCTCAGCAGTTCCCTCTAACATGAAGAGAATCTACGCCGGAAAGTACTGGATACTGAATAATAACAACAAATAATAATACTCATAATATAATAAAAAATAATAATAACAAATTCCATTTCAATACTGTATCACTACCGCTAAAATAGCAGCTGCCTTGCCAATCAGAAAATATCTTTATTTATGAAAGAGAAATTAGCCAAAATACTATCTCCCAGCCTCGAGATCCCTGCATCACCTCCTGGTGATGCAGGTAACATCTGGGATACGTGCTCATGGAGGATCCCACGACCTCGACTTAGATCTTCTCTGATGTTCGTGTCACACGAGCGGGTATCTTCACTGACAGATTCCTTCCGAACTAAATGCTCAACACCCTCAGTAAAACAGATATTGATTATAGTCCAAGTTTGTGAAAGAAAAAAAATACAAATAGCAAATCCTCCATAACATAAGAGATTTCTCCCCGTTACTAACTTTACAGAATCCACATCACCAACATTGGGACTACCTGTATCTTTATGCTTTGAATGGCAAAGCGTCTGTGGAACCATAATAACGTTGATTCACCTACATCTGATGCCTGTCATCCACTTCTGATGCTACCTGTGCATGCCTCGTGTATATTATATATATCACTTATCACTTTCTAATGAGTACCCCCTGGGTCTAAACAGCTAGACATGTATACGCATGGCTTACTTGCATATAAGTAATTGTAATATACTTGTATATGTTAGTATACATTGTAAGAATGGATTAGAAAGCGGCGAAAAATGTTGGCGACTAAGTCACCTTAGGGGAGAATCTGAAAAGACAAAAAGAGACAAAATCTGAAAAGACAAAATATCTTTATTGCAAACTCTCAATAGTATTGAGGTACATTTGATGTAAACGTTCGTGAGCTTATTTCAGAAGAAATAATCGTCCAACTCAGCTCGCTTCATGCTGATATGCAGGTTTCTAGGGTTCAAGACATTCTAATCACTGTCTGTGAGTCCACTCTAAAAAAGAAAAAACGAAAAATGAATAGTGTTTCATGGTAGACTCCAAATCACACAATTCTCAGAAGAAACTTACAAAATGCTCGTCGTAAAATTTTGGGGAATAGAAGGCTGGATTTCATGAAGTTTATTTTCGTACAGCGTGTTGTACATCATTAGAAGAAAGTGCCTACTACAGGGCCGCCGTACCCGAGTGGTCCCTCGCAAGGGTGCATAAGTACACATGCCTTGAGTGACCGGGGTTCGAGTCCGTAACTACTAAATACGGTGCTGTTTCTTATATTCTCTCTATCATGCGAATTCCTCTGACGTGTGATCGTCCTGGAGTATAAAAATAAAATTTATTTTATTTATAAATATTTATGTGGTGTATTTACACCGATAATTCATAGTGTATTTCAAATCATAATACATTATGCCTTGAGTATTTGCACTTTATTTATAAATATATGTGTGTACGTGGTTTTGCAAATGCAGAAATACTACACAGTGAAACTACAGGGTGGTTCACTCCCAGTGCGACAAACTTGCAGGATGTGTAGGGGGCACAAAGACGAATCGGAATCACATAGCATTGCAGGGTCCGAAATGCCTTCGTCATGCGGTAGAGGATGTTGAACGGGAGGTAGCGTGAACAGCGATCCCCCTGGAAGTCAGCATTTGCGAACCGGTTCCCGAGGCAGTAGGATGGACGAGTATTCAAACGTTGAACTGGCCGACATGCACCGCGCGTATGGAGCTGCGGACTGTAACGGGCGCGCCGCTCTGCGCTTGTACCAGGAACGTTTCCCGCACAGGCGTGCTCCTCATCATACGATAATCGCACGTGTGCACAGAAGGTTACGTGAGACTGGTTGTTTCACGAGAAGTACCATGAATCGAGAGCGAACGACGAGGACGCCAGACAATGATGAGAATGTCCTACGTTTTGCAGAAAGCAATCCGAGTACGAGTACTCGAGCGATAGGCCAACGATTGGGTATTTCCCAATCCACTGTGTGGAGGATACTGTCAACAAACCAAATGAGTTCATACCATCTGCAACGCGTCCAATCATTGGAGCCTGCGGATTATCCACTCCGGAGGACTTTTGCTACTTGGTTTCTTCAACAGAAACGGTTCGCAAATGCTGACTTCCAGCGGGATCGCTGTTCATGCGACCTCCCGTTCAACGTCCTCTACCGCATGACGAAGGCATTTCGGACCCTGCAATGCTATGTGATTCCGATTCGTCTTTGTGTCCCCTACACCTCCTGCAAGTTTGTCGCACTGGTAGTGAATCACCCTGTATATACTATCACCTTATATCCTTAGTTGCCAAAGAAACTAAGGCTATTTCCATTAATAGCTTTAGTTGCTTTGGAAACTAAGGCTATTAATGGGAATTTAAGTATGTGCCAAAGCACATTGCAAGATGTAGATCTGACAAATATAATAGAAATATTTGTTTTGCTAAAATAAATCCAGGAAGGGCGATTGAAAGGGAGTATTAAGTTTAAAAATAATAAGTATTAAGATTGGATATTTAGTTTTAAAGTAAATAAGGTTAAAGTTTGAATAAACACTGGATTTGGTGATGGGAAAGTTATAGACGTATATGTTAAATAGCGGTTAAATGGAAACAAGTAATTTCGACTAATATAAGAGAGCAAACAGAGACAATGTTCAGCACTAGAGAAGGGGTGCCATTTGTGAACAGGCGAAAAAAGGAATGCTGAGGGCAAGGACAATAGGACTGTGATACCGGATTTACGAAACGTCTCGTTTGATCTAAGTTAGAAAGTAAACAGGAAATTAGTGGACGTCCAGTGTTCGCGTCAAACGAAAACGGCGTGAGGATGGCTGATATTTCGGTAATTTCGATATATTTAGCAGTGAAGGTGTGAACACGAAACTGAGTGTTTTGGAGGTGACCGGCAAACATGAAAAGGTCATACTGCCGTGTGAAAAAAATAAGAAATTTCTAAAGAAGGGTTGGTTTGTGCGCTAGGGAGACGGCTGTGGTGAGTTGTTTTAGCAAATAGGAAGGAATTAAAAATTAAACAGTATGGGGATTGGTTGGAGTCCTTGGGGGAAGCGTTCCAAACTTGAGGAAAAAGGAAAAGTTCGGGAGAGTAATTGAGTAAGTGTCCACTCTGTATCTGACTTCTGTGTGGTCTAAAGAAGAGAAGGTCGTGCATTTGCGGGTGGAGGTTGAAATAGATTTTTTGTTTGTCAGAGTTCACATCTTGTGGTAGCAAGATGAAAAATAAAAATTAAAAATAATAAAAATGTGAGAGAAAGAAAGCCTGGTCCGGCATCGGACGGCAGTGTTAGGCCGTCAAGGCGGTGGTTAAGTTTAAAGATAAGTGAGTTAAGAAGAGAAAGAAAGTCCGTTTCGGCATCGGAAGGCAGTGATAATGGCCAGTTGTGCAAATAAGTGAGCCAAGAAGAGAAAGAAAGTCTGTTTCGGCATCGGAAGGCAGTGATAATAGCCAGTTGTGCAGATAAGTGAGCCAAGAAGAAAAAGAAAGCCTAGTCCGGCATCGAAAGGCAGTAATAGGGTGATCAGCGCCCATAGCAACGAAATTGCAAGATGTACCTCCGAAGTTTTGTCGTGTAAGAGCCTACACTTGTGTCCACGTCCGGCCCGTTGAGAAATGGCCAGTTGTGCAGATATGTGAGCCAAGAAGAGAAAGAAAGCCTTGTCCGGCATCGGAAGGCAGTGTGCCCAAGAAATGGAAGAAAGCCTTTCCGCCACTAAGGAAAGCAGAGCGTCCAAGCAAGGGAAGAAAGCCTGTCTGCAACGAAGGAAGTCTGAACGCAAGGAAATTGGAAGTAGCGGCCATTAAAGAACGTAAGTCTGTTACTGTTTTTTTTTCTCGAATCCTGAACTTAAGGACTCATAACCTAGCTCTGTAAGGAATTGAGTGTAGTTCTTTTAAAAAAAAGAACATTCCTGTTGTATTAGGCAAGCCTGATTCTTTGGTCAGATGCCGAACTCTGACCAAAGGTTGAGATAATTTTTTTTTTATGTAATGATTATGAAATAATATAAGGATGGTAAAGGGGATGACTAAGATGATAACTAGAGAGTAATTAAGGTGGAATTATTGATCTAACTATTGATCTATAGTGAATATTATTGAGGTAAGAGGATACCAGTTGTAATACATTTCATGTGTTTAAAGGCTAGAAACAAATATACAAAAAGAGTAATAAGAGTTGAAATGAGTTTAACCGATGTAAGTGATAAAAACTTGGTAATGTAAGAGAATGATTGAGTAATCATCGAGGATTCATATTAAGTAACATACAACTGATACAAACTGATGTTAATAATTTGTAAATTGAGCATAGTTGATCAGAGAGAGATGAGATGTGTATTGTACTGTAGTATGGTTCAAATATATGGAAACTGGTATGTAATTATTGGTTTTTATGTAAATTGGTATGCTTGTATGTAATTATTGGTTTTTATGCAAATGCTGTATATAATGTTCATTAAAGTTTTGTAAAATTTTTGCAAATAAATGTGTCTTTAATGTTCTGCTAACACCCGCTTTACACACCCTGTGAGTTTTCTGTGAATGAATTGCAGACAGACTTGTTTGTAGGGTGGGTTTGAGACTTTATTAGGGTTCAAAACGGAGTAATAATTTTTAAATTTATCCCCCCCACAACATATTATTTAATTTCCATTAATAGCTACTAATTTTATTAGTGTTCTAACTAAATGGCATCTATCCTAAAAACATTTTGAAAAAAATATTTCACATGTTTGTTTTCTGATTTACCACTTTTAAACTCATCATTCAATCTGTTTTTTTTTTACAGAATGCTTCTTTTCTTGATAATCTTTTTCGTTTTCATCATGGAACATTCAATGATTGACCAGGTACAAAACAAAACGAGAGCACCAAGAGAAACAAATATTGATGAAGTTAACAAAGCTTTGGAAAAAGCTCTGCAAAAATTGGTTGCACAGAAAAACATAAACAGTGAGTACCGACTAGTGTACGTGAATGACTTTCATTTACAGATTAAAACACTGCACTCCGAAAAATGATCGAATTTATTGAAAATAAAAATGTTTTCAAAAACTATTCCAATAACCCAGCCACTTTTTTTTACCAAGTTTCACGACGTTTCGAAATCCTTGAAGATATCGTTCCTACACTTGAAAACGATATCCGAAAGGATTACGAAATGTCGTCAAACTTGTCATAAATCTGTGATGAGAATAAATTATTCCCACATGTCTTTCTTCCAAGAAATTAAAGATCTTTTACAGAATGTTCATACACATAAAAAACTGGAATACACTGCTCGTCATTGAAATTTTCCCATATAGAAAGAATGCATGCATTTACCTGATCATCTGCATGAATAACTGTAACATATGTGGACGTAAACGATTAGCACATCAGCGTAATAAAATACTCAATGCTTAACACCCTGACGTAGGATCTGAGGGTGCTATAAAAAGTGTGTTAATTATCAGGCAAACAAATCGGGGAGAAATGACCGTCTAAGAATGTGCAATGCCTTTAAGACGGGTAAGGTGACGTTATGCACTGTTAACGGACTTTGAGTGGAGTCAGATCATTGGATTGTCAAAAGCTGGAAGATGAAAGACGATGAAATCGCCTTTCGTGTGGATCGTGATACCCGAACGCTTGGACGCTTTTGACTACAATTGGTACAGGAAGGCACTCGGATACATCGTCAAGCTCTATTAGCATCAAAACAACTTCAGTACAAGAGAATTTACTGAGCTGAATAGCGAGCAATAAGAGTTCTGTCATAATTCACCAAATTTCCAACATAGTAACGCCATCCCTCTTTGTTTGTGTGTCGGGGAGCTCAATTAGTAGAGTACTGTGGAAGTACTGCTGCATTCGAACCGTTCGTTAGTTCTCTGCCTCTGAAGACGATGACATCAGACAGAAAAAGAGCAAAAGAGACTTGGGACAAGAATAGTATTATCTCGCCTTTAGTGTCGTATCTCGTTTCTGTTTGGGATCTAACAACAGCCGTATGCGAGTCTGGAGACAGAGGCAATTCAGCCTGCATTAGAGAGTGGCATATCGGACCTACACTCTGAATCATGGTATGGGGACCGCCAGTTATAACAGCCGTTCAACTCTGAACGGCTATTGCAACTAATAGTACACTGATGACACGTTGAAGGCAAGACATTATGTTGAAACTATTCTAAGACCAGTGCTTCTGCTCTTCCTACGCTCCATCACGCTATTTTCCAGCAGAACAATATCCGCCCAATATCATATCCCGAAAATATCTATGTGATGCGGACATGCTTTCCTTGGCCTGCACGTTCAACTCTATGGAGAACGTTTGGGACCTTCACGGGCCGTCTCTCAGCCCTATACTGCCATTATCCAAGTCACTTTACTTTAGGATAATAATATAAGACCTGGCACATTTTGGCCACAGCTGTCCTTGTGCCCTTAAACACCAACACCAAGTCACTTGCTCAAGTGCAAGAAGCATGGCTCAATGTTCACCAAGATGGCATTAACCTTATGGACTCCCTATCGCGACGTTTGACAGCTTTCATCACTGTTCGTGGAGGCTGTACTTCATATTGATGTGCTTTTTTTTTTGGTAGTTGTTGGCGCATAGGCTTCTGTGGCCATAATGCACCTCCCAAGGTTTTTGCAGTACTTTGATCCAAGCCCGAGGCGGGAATCGAACCCGCGACCTTTGGGTTGCCAGGCAAGCACTTTACCCATATTGATGTGCACAGAATTTTCGTAAATAAATACTGCTGAACTGATACATAAAGTTAATTTCGCTTCAATTGTCTCTTTCATTATAAACTTCGTGCGATTGGGATGAAGAAAAGAAAACTGCAACATTGACTTTCACCTGACTTTCTTCTTGTTTACACTGATATCTGTCGCATAACTTATTTTGGACTAAAAGGTGCCAGACCCTGCCAAACTATAGATGGCCTTAGGGGCTGAATGTTGAGTATAATCCTTACGGATGTTATTAATAATATAAAATTTCATAATGTTTGTTAATATAAAAGCAGCACTCCTTTTAGGTGGGACAATTTGAATGATGAGCAGTGTACAATTCTAAATACTCTACTTAAGTTTGTCAAGACGATACAAATACAAAATAGGAGTACTATTAATTAACAAAGTTAATTGATTTATTTATAAATATATTTATTAATTTACGATATTCATATTTTAGGCATTCATTATCTACTTTAAATGAATATTTTAGTGTTTATTTGTTTACTCATTATTTATGAGCCCTCATAGTAGTGCGTGGATAACGGCGCTGTTTTCTCACACTGTGGAAAAAAGCCTGGATTCGAATCCCATTACCAGCCAAAGATGAGAAGTACTTTGTATTGGGCTGGCGGTGGGGGAGTACTTTTATGAGCTTCTTTCTTTTTTTTTTTTATTTTGTGCGTCAGTTTTTCAGTTAGTCGGCCATTGGCGAGGGTTGCATCTTCTTCATTCCACAAAACTAGAAAATCGATCACGGAATACATGCCATTTATATGCACGATGTACCGATGATCCATTGCCTTAAGGACAATAATTCTCTATCTCAAATCTGCATATTTAAAAATCTAAAGGTGCTCTCATATTTAATGCTATTAATCGGAACACATTACATCCACACCTTTTGGCTCAAGAGGCCAAATGGTGGAGCTACCCGAATAACTGATGTCGAGTCCTATGCTACTGTGGTCTACAATGTTATTTTTGCAGCCATTCATTTTTTCGTTCCTTACACGATTTTATTAAAATTCACAGTCATATTTCCTAAAGGAGTGACGATAAGCCTGGTTGCCTTATCTAAACGTCAGAATCACATTTGCAAAAAAATGATATGAACATCCCCTATTTCTATGTTTACTTCTCACTGCTTAGGCGCGAGGTTAAGAGAATCGTTCCTTCCAATATAAAAATTACATTGCTTCGATCGAAACTGATATCGTTACCAATGTCAAATCTTTTGGTCTTTTGGGATTATGCTAAAAACTCTGAGATCTGGTGATCAAGGAGTCACTGTACAGGTAGTTCCAAAAAATCCATTGGTTATCGTAGTAAGAAACATCATGGGAAACGAGGGATGGTGCACTGTCTTGCATAAACGACATCCTGTTCCGGATTTCAAGAGGTAAGGTGTAAGGTGTATTTAGTGTCAGACGGCACCAGGGGTTTCCCCCATCTCCGCGTAGTTTTCATTGTGGGTGTACCAGTTCACTGGAAATGCCAGAGATTTAAAAGTGTATGGATATTATATATGTGTAGTGCCGTGTACCGTTGTTCATCTGGTCGTTTAGCCGCTGGACCCCTGCTGAGGCCCAACGTTGCTCCACCTTTGCCCCGTGGAGGCAGACCAGGAACCCAGTAGGCTTAAGTTACTCTGGCAGGTCCTGCCACCTAATTTCCTAAGATTTCAGTGGCTAGGACCTAAAAAAAAAAAAAAAATTTATTGTATTTATATTGCATGCATATATGCGTGCATACAAGCACATATATACACACATGCACATATGTACAGCATATGTGCCAACGTCAATCGTGGGGTTGACGTCACTTGAGTTGGGTGCATATACATACCAACGTCAATCGTGGGGTTGATGGCGCTTGAGTTGGGCCAGAACGTGGGTGAAGATATTTTGGATGTATTTAAATTTAGGTGTTTGGAGCTTCGCTAGCGTGAAGATAGAGAGGGGGAGGCTGAAAACTGGGGGGAGAAAGACAGAAGTATGGAGCCAATAGGGAAAACAGCCCCAAGTTTCAGTGTGGCATGCCCATGCCCCACCAGAGTAGAAATTAGGGGGAGGGCGACGAGAGAATCGTCTCCCCGGGGGAGTAGGGTTTAAAGGTGAAGGGGACTAGGGTGCCCTCTTCAGGCTGCCGTGAGGCTTTGGGAGCTAGGCTGCAGTTTGTTGTTTGTTGTCTCTATTCTTGTCCACTTGATTCAGATTGGGACACTCATGAGGCAATCCCTGTCCTTTTTTTTTTTTTTTTTCCCGTTGATTCTCTTTTCTTCTTCCCTTCTTCTTTTCTTTATTCCTTTCTTTCCCATTCATTTTCTTTTCTTCTACAGTTTTCTTTTCCAGGAGTTGTCTCTGTCTTATGCGATTTATGTTACTGTACTATCAGTCTCGGTGTATGGCAATTAACACCCTTCTCCTTGTGAAGAGGTCCTGTGCATACTGGGAGAGCGCGCGGTACTCCTCTTCTGTGTCAATGAAATGATGTTCAAGTCCTTTGGGGAGGTAATGGATTTTCGTGATGAGGGTGCATCTGAGGTCTTCGTATTGTGGGCAGTCGTAAAGCAGGTGGTCCCAGCTTTCGACCTCCCCGCACGTGCAATTTGGGTCATCAACGAGGCAGAAGCTGAACAGTTTCTGGTTGAAGGGTCCATGTCCTGTGAGTAACCAGGTCAGGTGCAAGCCCGGGAAGAACCAGCCCGGTTGCCTTGGGTATATTTTGTTCAGTTCTGGAAAAAATTTACGAGTGATCTCGCCCTCTGTCGTCTCTGTCCATCTTTGTTGCCACTCCTGAAGGAGGTAGGTCTGTAGCCGTGCTCTTTCCGTTTTTTGACTGCTTGCTGGGTTGATTGTGAAGTCCTGATGATTTGCGGCCACTCCCTTTGAGTGCAGGTAGAGCAGTCCTGCTTTCACAGCTTCTAAATCCAGGGGTAGCGCTCCAGCAAGCACCTGCAGTGCAGGTGTGCTTACCGTGCGGCAAGCTCGTGTGGTTGTCAATAGGATGGCCCTATGTGTCATATCCAGGATTTTCTTGTTGGTTACCAGTGATGTTTTGGTGTACCATACTGCAGCTGCATAGATTATTGCTGGGATGAAGGTTAACTTATAATATAGCATTAGGGTTCGTTTTTTGTCCCCAATCCTTCCTCGTAATCCTAGCCACTAGGGCTGAGTATCTTCTTATTTTCATTCTTATGTGTTTCAGGTGAGGTATGAAGGATAGGTTATTATCTAAGATAACTCCTAAGTACTTCATTTGCTTGGTGAGTTTGATGGTTAGGCCATTTATTTTTATTTGGGGCGGACGCTGAACCTGAAGAGTTCCTTTCAGCAAGATGGATATGGTTTTCGTCGGTGCAATTTTTAGCTGGTTTTTTTGTGGCGCAGTATTGTAATTTCTGCATTGCCTGATTACCGATGTTTTCCAGTTGGACTCCGGAATCTGCCTCAATAGTAACAATGAGATCGTCCGCAAAGGCCTGGGCCTCAGCCAGCCCCAAGTCCTGGCACAGAAAATCGTCCAAGACCATGTTCCAAATGAGAGGACCTAAGACAGACCCCTGCGGACATCCCCTATGTATGTTTCTTGTGATTTTTTGATAATTTGTATTTATTTCCACTCTTCTGTCTGAAAGGTAGTCTTCCATTGCTTTGTATAAGTTGATTGGTACTGCAGCTTCTCTCAGTCTGTTCAGGACGCTCGGCCACCAAAGTGAGTCGAACGCCCCGGAAAAATCGACTGAAATGACCAATATTTTTTCCTGCACTCTTGTGCTTTCCTAAGCAGATCTCCAAGGGCATCCACCTTAGAGGATCCTGGCTTAAAGCCAAACTTATTTTTTGCTGCCAGGCCTGCCCTTTCGTAGTGGTTCTGTATCCGCATGTGGAGCAGCCTCTCGTATAATTTACTGACTACTGAGAGCAGCGCGATGGGTCTGTACAAATATGATGATGGACATTCTAAGAGGTGTAAAGTGTAAAGTGTAAAGTGTGTTTGGGGTCAAACGGCACCAGGGGTTTCCCCCATCTCCGCGTAGTTTACATTGTCGTGTGATACAGTACACTGTAAAGGCCAGAGATTTAAAAGTGTATGGATATTGTAGATGAGTAGTGTTGTGTACCGTTATTCTTCTGGCCATTTAGCCGCCAGGCCTCTGCTGAGGCCAGACGTTGCCCACACTTTGCCCCGTGGAGGCAGACCAGGTACACCAATATTTTAAATAAGTACTCTGGCAGGTCCTGCCACCTAGTTTCCTGAGATTTCAGTGGCTAGGACCTAAAAAAAATAAAAAATAAAAAAAAATAAAAAAATAAATAAATAAAATAATAAAAAAAAATAAAAATAAAATAAAAATAAATAAATAAATAAATAAATAAAAAATAAAAATAATAAAAAAATTTGAGAGGTTATCGTGTGGTGGTTGTGCTAGAATTGTGAGGCCGAAAATTGTGGGCGAATCAAATTTGGCTGTAACTAAGTTTGGATGTGTGGGGCTTTCGCTTGCGTGCAGGCAGAGTGGGAGGGAGACTGAAGGCTGGGGGGGGCGACAGACAGAAGAATGGAGTCGATAGGGAGGGTGACTCCAAGATTTGGTGGGGCATGCCCATGCCCCACCAGAAGGGAAAGTGTGGGTGGCAAGGAGGGAAGGAGATAGAGGGACCATCACCTCCCCCCCAGCCAGGGAAAGGGAAGAAAAGTGGACCAGGCAAGGGCGCCAGGTCAGATCGCCAATAAGGCTAGTGTGCAGAGAGGCTCTGCAGTTTCTTCAGTCGGTGGAATGTCATTTTTGGGACATTGTCCCATCCGAGGTTTACAAAGTCCAGTTTATTTTGTAGCCATTCATTGGTTAAGATCCCATCCGAGGTTATTTAGTCCAGTCAGCTTGGATGTGCATTTGCGATTTCATTTTGTTTCTTCTGTTATGAAGTCGGATCCCTGGGGGTTTGATTTGTTCTGGTGGTCCTTAGTGGTGTCGAATTGTTTTTCTGATTATGGGCAGCTTTGATGGGTACTTGCATTCTCTTCATTGCAGTGGTTGCGGCTGGGGGAAGGTCCGTCTTCTGCTGAAGAGGCCCTGAGCGAATTTTGTTAGCGCTTTGTAGCTGTCTTCTTCTTCTAGGATGAGGTGTTCCTGGTTTTGCAGTGTGAATCGAATTTCAGTGATGAGCCGGCAGCGTAGATCTTGATACAGGTGACAGTGATACATGAGGTGTTCCCATGTTTCTGTTTGGCCACAGTGGCAGAGAGGAGTGTCACTGAGTCGGAAGCCTGATAACTTGTGTCTGAATGCACCGTGTCCGGTGAGTAGGTATGTGACGAGGAGTCCTGGAGACAGCCAGTGGGGATATTTTGGATATACCGTCTGAATTGTCGGCACGAATTTCCGAGTGATTTCACCTTTGATTGAATTTTCCCAGCGGGTTTGCCAGGTCTGTTGGAGATGCAGTGTGAGTCGCTTCTTTTCCATTTTAGGGTCATTGGCTAAGTCAATCATGTAGTTCAGGCAGGTGGACGTTTTTCCTTTGCTGAGGTGGTGTAGCATTCCGCGACGAACGATCTCCAGGTCCAGGGGGAGGGCACCCATAAGGACCTGCAGCGCGTGAGTACTCACCGTCCTGCAGGCTCTGGAGATCGTTAGCAGGGTATATCTTTGTATTGTCTCGAGTTTTCTCCTGTTGACCGCGGTGGTCGCTTTGTGGTACCAGACTCCGGAGGCATATGAAATGGCTGGCAGGAATACTGTCGTATAGAAGAGGGCGAGGGTCCTTTTCCTCAAGCCCCAGTCCTTACGGGTGACTCTTGCAAAGAGTGCAGAATAGTTTCTGATTTTATTCCTGATGTATGTCAGATGTGGTGTGAAGGATAGATTCCTATCGAGCATGACTCCCAAATATTTTAATTCCGTTGCGAGTTTGACGGTTTTCCCCTGGACTTTGATTTGGGGAGGCCTCCTAATATCTAGGTTCCCCCTGAGTAGGACTGAACATGTCTTGGTTGGAGAAATTGTGAGTTTGTTGTTGTCAGCCCAGTCTTGCAGGACAGTGACTGCTCTATTTGCGGAGTTCTCTAATTGTGCTCTGGAGTCCTCAGCAAGCATCAGAATAAGATCGTCTGCATAAGCCTGGGATGTGACGTTTCCAAGGTTGAGATTTAGGAAGCCGTCTAGGACGACATTCCAAAGAAGAGGGCCCAGAACGGAACCCTGTGGGCATCCTCTGTGTATCAACCGTGATACGGAGCAATACGGAGTAGTGACTGTGACTGATCTGTCTGAGAGGTATGTACTGATGCATTTGTATAGATTTGCTGGCAGGTTAGCCTCCCGGAGCCTGCCGAGGACACTTGCAAAATCTATTGCGATGACGAGGAAGTACTTTCGGTTGGTTGTGGTTGCGGCGTTAACAATATTTTCCAATGCATCTACGGTGGAGTACCCTTTTCTGAACCCGAACTGATTTCGGGATTGAAGGCCTGCGTTTGAGTAGTGAGTTTCTATCCGATTTCGTAGAAGGTGTTCCATCAGTTTGCTCAGTACAGACAGTAAGGCTATGGGTCTGTAGGACCCTGGGAGATCCTGCTGCTTTGTTGGATTTTTGAGGATGAGCCGAAGCGTTGCCGTTTTCCAGGTGTGTGGGAAATAGCCTTCTTTTAGGCACTGGTTAAATAAATTTAGTATTTTTTCTGGGACAGTCTCAACTGCCTTTTTTACGATTTCTGGCTCTAATAAGTCTGCACCTGGTGATTTCCTGTTTCTTAGTTTGGCGGCTGCAATGTCCAGTTCGATCCTAGTAAAGGGCTCCTCCTCTTCGATTGTTGTGTAGGTACTATTTCTTAGGCAGAGCGATGTTTGTTCTGGGGTGGTTGGATCCAGGTGTTTCTGGAACATGGCATCTAGGATATTATTGATGGATTCCTGCCACGTTTTGGTGTACTCCCCTTGTGGCTTCTTGGTTGTGGGGATAACTTCGCCTCTGGGGAGTTTATTTGTGGTCACTCTGTAGACCACTCCCCAGGGGTTGTCGTTTCCAACTGTGGATACTAGGTGCTCCCAGGAGCGTTGTTTTCGTTCACGGATCTTTGCTGTATATTGATTCCTGGCCGTTCGGTACTGTTGTCGTAGTGCTTCCACCTCTACTGCAGGCCAGCTACGCCTGGCACGTTGAAAATTTTTTCGGCAGGTGTTTGCCACACGTCTGAGTTGTTGTAATTCTGGGGACCACCAGGGAACAGCTCCCGGAGTAGGTTTTTTCCGCTTTATGGAATTGTTTGCTGCATCTGTGATAAGCTTGACAATTTTAGCTTGGTGTCTATCTGGGTCTAGTCCTTCTGTGTCAAGTGCTTGAGCAGCTGTACGTAATGACTCCTGGAAGAGAGGCCAGTCTGCCTTCTCAACAGCATATCTGTGTTGCATTTGTCTATGTACCATTTGTCTATTTAGTTTCCGGTTTAGTTGAAAGGTAATTGTTCGGTGATCAGATGAGGTCCAGTCTTCTCTGACAGTCCAGAATGCAATGTGGTCCGCTAGAGATCTGGTAGCCAAAGTAACATCAATCGTGGCCTCCCACATCGTGTTTGAAAATGTTGGTAGGTTGTTTGGTTTGTTAAGGATCATATAGCAACTGTTTGCCAGATACTCCTCCAGGTGTTGTCCATTTACCGCGCCACGTCGCTCCGGGGTTTCACTAAACCACGCCGGCGAACGGCAGTTTGCATCAGCGCCCACTACGATTTTAGCATTCGGGAATTCCTCCAGAACATTTTGCAGGTAAGTTATAGCTGGGAGGATATCTTCTCCTGGCCGTGGCCGACAGTAAAGCGATACTGCATAAAATTCGCCCAGTGCAGTGATGACGTGGGCACATACAGCCCACGAGAGACAGTAATTTGTGATTTTGGTGACTGTGTAGTCTGGATTTCTGATTAGAATGGCGGCCCATGGCGTTTCATCATCAGTTTGCACGATTTTATACTTCAGGGGATATCCCTTGACCTTCTTACTGTGCGTATATGGTTCCTGGATGAGCAAGATATCCAGGTTTTCCTCGTTTGCTGTCCTGGTCAGCTGCGCGGCAACTGCCTTGGACCTCTGGGCGTTTAATTGTGCAAATAGTACCCTGTTGTTATTATATGGTCTAAGATGTGTACCCATAATCGAGTCTCAATTGGTATTTACTCCTTGCTTTTTGGTATATAGGGCACTTATTGTCCCTGATAGAGTGATCCGCCTGCAGCTTTTGTGACTTGCAGTTTGCACACATAGGTGGTTTGTCCTTTTTTGGGCATGATTTAAATTCGTGGCCTCGTTCAGCGCAATGGCCACATGTAGGCTGGGTTTGGGCACAGGTATGTGTTGTGTGCCCAAAGCGGCCACATCTAAAGCATTTGGGTACAGACACATGCTCCCTGTAGCGGTGGCTGCCCCAGTTTATAAATACTCTGTTTTGCTGGCTGATGGTTTTCCACGCAGCTGGCGATAGTTCCACGACCCAATTTGTGACCATGCCTGATCTGGATCTCGTTTGATGTTTTGGTGTTATTAGACTTGTGGGTTCCATGTCTGGGTGATCTCGCTGGAGGTTTCTTGTATAGAGTTCATCCTGCAACATTTCTGGGGTCAGATCCTTGTCGGTGTCGTAGATTACAATACTCGGTCCTCTTCTTTTTGGTGGTGCTGCTTCCAGGCCAAGGGTTTGAATCTTTGGATTTGTAATTATCTTTTTAGCATCCTCTGCTGTCTGTGTCTCAATTATCACACCTATGTTACGCGTTTTGCGGACTGACTTTATTTTAGTCGTTTTTAGATCGCCTGCGAGGTTTGTAATGACAGTGTTTTTTACCTCTTCGCTTGTGGGATGTTCCTCTGTGGAGGTTGGTCGGAGGATGACCAAATGTGGTGTTGGCAGGAGAGTCTTTCGTTTGGGTATGTTGTCTGCGGTTAACACTTGCGGTTCTTGTGTTTTGATCCTCAGCACGTCGGAGTAGGACGGGGCGCGCTGTGGCATTTCTTTCGCCCTTCCTTCCTGATAGACTTCCAGTTTGGCGTTTGCGATTTCATACTTTGATTGAGTGTCAAGAAGTATGGTCTCTAGTTTGCTCCATATGGTGACTATGTCGGCCCGAAGCACTGTTGTTATTCTATTTGTTTGTTCTTTAAAGAGTGTTTCGAGTGCCGTTCGGAGCACAAGTATTTGTTGGAGAACAGGGCCCTCAGGGATGTTAGGGTCCAGGACATGTTTGTCCTGTTTTTTACTATCACCTGCCAGGTCTATCTGTGGTATTGCAGGGTCTTGTTGCTCTTTTTGCTCTGTCTGGCTACGCGTCTCCCTCTTGTTCTTGCGTTTTGGTGCTGGGGTGTTCCTCACCTTGTCTGGGCTTTCCTGCAAGTCCACGCTGGCTGGGTCGATTCCCGGTCCCATTTGGGCATCTGCAGGTGTTTTTTCCATTTTTCCTTCTATAGTTCTCGGGTTTTACGGATAATCGGAAAAACTTCGGATTAGCGGGTACTGGGTCAGCAGCTAGAAAGGACTGCCAAGTTGATGATGAATGGAAGTTGCCACAAGTCCGTAGCTATAATAGTAGCTGAGTTACAGCTGGCAGCAGATTTGGGCCATCCCCCACTGATACAGATGGGGGGGGGAAACAGTCAAATTAAGAGATGTTCCCAGAACGGAGCAGATTTCTGTGGGGGTATTTCAGGGAGCTGGAGGCGTTAGCGACACTTATATTTGCATAATTTAAATACTTTAAATTTGAAGACAAAAACCATGTAGAGTCTATGGTGGGGGGGGAGTCACTAAATACATGTTTTTAAGTTCATTTTACACAATTGAGGGTACAGTTTGTTGGAACAGTCTTCCAGCTCGGGTTTACACTGGTGGGGCACCCTTCCCAGTCAATTGCAGCGTACTAGCGTGGCCACCGCGTTATATCGGCGCCTTTCTATAGCCTTGCTGCCAGCCACATGGTGACCAGTGCAGTCTGGCAAACAAAGGATATAGATACTAACGCTAGTAATCTGCTAAATTCCCAATAGAATGTTCAAAATTTCTTACCAGGGGGATCCTCTAAACAGCATCTTTGAAGGAGACCACAATTTAAAACTTAAACTATGGTTTAACCACATATTTAAACAGAACTTTTACGGAGCGTTACGACAGACGTCCACGCTGGTTCGGCGGCCATATTTCCTTAACGTACGGTGTAACAACGTGGTCAAGCTGAAATTTATGAACGTCCGTAATTTAGCTTTGCCTTAGAAGTTTGTCACAAAAATAACATCAGTCAATTCGCCAACCCAATAGAAATCCAGTAGACTTGATATTTTAACAGAAATATCCAAATACACCACTAAATTTTAACATT
Organism: Mastigoproctus giganteus; assembly: GCF_048544385.1. Lineage (NCBI taxonomy): Eukaryota > Metazoa > Arthropoda > Arachnida > Uropygi > Thelyphonidae > Mastigoproctus > Mastigoproctus giganteus. Next base: position 242,080,150 of record NC_143576.1, on the reverse strand, counting down.
TTGAAGAGCACTGAAAAAACGTGCGTCTGGCCAGTACTTGGTCAGCGCCACCTCTCATTCTAAGAGGTATGGGATCTTCTAATAATTCCAATTAACTGTTCTGTAGAAAATATAGGGAGGACACGTCTAAAAGTATTGCTGGTAAAAATAACGGCCAACAAGATCGTCCTCAAGAACACCACACCAAACATTAAGGGAAATAGGTAGCATAATTATATTTTAATGACATAAACTGGACCGCAAAAATGCTTTGCCGTTCTACATGGTTTTGTAATTTATGATTAATATGTAATATCTCAGAAGTAAAAGCTATTTTAGATATGTTTATACGAACTTTTTTCTTATTTTTAGCTCTAGAGTACGTTTCTACATTTGTTCCATGCAATTTTGAAACGCTGTGTAACCTGTATGTATCATTTCTGTAATTTCAGTAAATACTAAGCTGTATTTATGTGTATCCTCTATCAACTTTATGTAAATATTATGCATACTTTTGTCAGTGATAAAAAGTTATTAAGTGAATAGGGTACATGATACAAACTTGAAACCACTTCTAGGTGATAGAGGATATCTTCAAGTTTTTATCTGCCAACCGGAAATGTGTGCAGTAGATGGAAAAACTGTAATCATGACGGAGTTGACCAATCCCGGAAAGATTCAGTGCATATTTTGGTTGTTGTGGTAGGATTTTAGGAGCATCATGACTAAGGCTATATTGCTCCGTTTATACTGTCTGTAAATTGCGTGTGTTTTGTGGTCGATTTTCTGTTTGCTAGATGAAAAACCCAAGTTTCTGGAATAAAAAAAAAAACATGCTATCCTCGCCTGAGACCTACTAACTCAACAGTGTGAAAAAAGCCCATAACTAACGTCACGGGCATCATGTATCTAGACATAACAGAATTTTATTATGTCCCAATTGCAAGAACAGTGCCAATGAGGAATCTATAGAAAAGGCATGCAGCAGAAACAGAACGTCCACGAGAGAGACAGATTTGTAAAAGATGGGTCATTAATTAACCTAACTGTCTGCTTTTGACTGGAGTCTAGAAACCTGAGAGAAAACCTGTCATGTCCCCATAACATCCCAGATGTGGGAATATTATTCCATGGTAGGAGGGATTTGAGAATTGTACAGAGGGAGCAGCTGTTTAGAAAAAAATTAACAGCCGAGAGGGAAAGAGAAAAGCCGGTTTTTTAGATGCAAAGGAAGAATATGTGTATGCCAAATTAGATTAGAAGTCAGGGTAATTCCTAATAGAGATATGTGATCATGTTTAGAAATATGAATGTCGTTGAAGACAAGCATTGGAGCAAAAATAATTTTTCGAGATATATGACGACAGAACTGAATTTTAGAGGAACTGAAATTAACTAAATTTTCTTTCCCCCACTGGAGAATAACCTAAAGATCAACATTCAGGGAATTGGAAGTGGATATTCCATAAATTGAAGCTCTTTGTGCAGTACACAGCTTCTCAAACTGGAAGGCAGAATGCAATATGCTGTCATCAGCAAAACAATGGATATGATCTCCGATCAATGGAAGAAAGTTGTTAAGGTACAAGAGGAAAAGAGTAGGAGAAAGAACTTAACTTTGGGGAACACCGGCATTAGAGGAGAAGTTAGGAGGCAGACATCTACCACCACCATCACTGAGTGGTCAGAGAGAAGACTAGATACCCAATTACAAAAAACAGTCGACACTCCATAATATGCCAAACACGATCTAAAGCCACTGAAAAATCACGACCAACTGCTTAAGTTTCACCAAACTTTACACTTTTAAAAGCTGCCAGCGTGGAACGTACAAATCCCCTCAAACAAAATTTCTAGGTACGTCTTTGCTATGTATCAACTGTTAAGAAACACGAAAATGACATAATAATATTAGAAAATAAATAACATTGTCAATACAGTACTATAGTCAATGTTTTAAAATAATTTTTAAGAAATAAAATGTGAAATTCTAAACTATATATTGCTTATTTTTTAATAATCAAAAAAATTTAATAGCTTTTTACTGTATTAATGAAATTTGGATGACAGTGAGTCTATACAAATGTTTTATTTGGCAAAAATTTATTACACGTAGACAAAGCTAAAATAAAAAATACTATGTGATTTTTGATTTAATATATATATATTTAATAATAATGGCAGAGTTACTGTGCTACAGCGCGGGCAATAATTCAGCTTCAAGTAAACTAATCTGTGCATAATTATATAGGACAGATGTTAAAGTAATTTGTAATATTTATTCATTTATAGAGTTTTAATATATTTAGTTTCATATAAATAGCATTTCATATACAGTAAACTCTCATTATAGCCCTTCGAAGAGACCGGCCCCAAAGAGCACTAAAATCGGCCGGAAAAGCCTTATAAACGGTTCCTTCACTTTAAAGGAGTGGAAGAAAAGAGCCCTAAAAGTACTCTCATAACGAGGATTTACTATACAATATTCAGTTATAACTCCTACATTGCTACAGCGTAGCAATGTAGGAGCTATAACTAAAAACAAGAAATTCCACTAATTCAAAACGCCTGCAGATACCAGTGTTCGTGGATCACTAAAAATTTCTTGTTAAATGTGCAATTTTAAATGGTTCATAAACATTAATTTTGTGATAAGCACATTATTCGTTGCTCACAATTAGATAAGTGATTGATTTCTCCTTTAGATAAAACTACACAAAAAAATGAGTTTATAACCGAGGAAGATATCGGAGCTCTGTTTGAATTCCTCTCCGAAGAAATAAAAGAAATGTAAGTTTATTTAATTTCTAAATTATAAAATTAGTAATCGTAGCACTAAGTGTGAAAACATCGCACCACCAACTAGGTAATGCTTGTAAGGCGCTAGTGGTGTTTACATTCCAAGATATAGATAAAAATTAATCAAATAATTGAAATTAATAAATATACAAGATAATATTTTAATTTAATTGTCATCTGACTGCTCGTACCGACTAAATTATGGCTAAAGTTGCGCTAGCTACCGAGTGGTAGCATTTTTAAACATTGCTAAGTAGACTCGTATACATATTACGTATTTCAATATCATTGGAATTTTTTTTTAATTAGAAGTGAAGTTATCGATTCTTCATGTAGGTTAGTGAAAATGCATCATATTAACATAGCTATCTACTAAAGTAGTTGAATTAATTAATGAAATTGGCATCGTTTTGGTTATATCTCATATTGTGAATGCCTTCACAACCAGTTGCCATGGTATTGTACTACCTCGAATAAATAGCACTTCACCAGTGGAGAAGACTATTGTTATTTATTCTCAACGGATACCACCACCCAGACGGCACCGTTTTGAAATACGGTATGGGATAAAGTTCTCGGTTATTCTCATACTATCCCTATTAGACTTAGAAAAGAGATAAAGATGTAGGAAGGTGATCGTAGGAGAGGTAGAGGAAGGAAATGCCGTGGAAGGAAGGAAGGGACAGTTGCTCCTTAAACTCAAAAGCTCATATATTCCTCGAATAGGCAACGCTTCCCCAGTAGAGAAGACTGTTGTTACCTATTCAAGGAAACTCAGTGGCCATCAGCCCCCTCCCCCCAGACGGCACCGTTTCCAAGCTTGTTGGCTTCTCTTCGGTGGGTGGGCAGGTACCCTGGTGTTGCAAAAGTGACAACCCAGTTCTGAAGTATAACTTCACAATATGAGCAATGCCTGATGGCGTGTAGTTGTTTGTTTGTTTGGTTTTTAAGAGCATTAGCAAATAAGGCCATATTGCTCCGGGATATGCGGTGGTCATTCCCTGACCTTTCCGCATCCTCCTATTTGGTGGTGACGGGCTCGAACCCCGGTCTAATCAAGAAGCGTGTGCTACTCACTGCTGCTCCTTCCCATCTGGATACGCAGGCGCCGATGCTGTGTAGTGATATAGACTATCAAGTGTTTAAGGGCAAAGGCCTCATGCTACAAAGTAGAATGACTATCATGTAGGTTAGTGCAAATGCATCATTTTAACATAGCTATCTACCAAAGTAGTTGAATTAATTAATTTAACTGATAAATATAATATAACTGATAAAATAAGTGAATTTTTTTCTTACTTGGTTTAGGAAATTACTCAAAAACGAGAGTCGAAGTAGGAGGGAATTTTGCCACCATTGTGGATATAAGAAATACATAAAACTATTTAATATCAATTTAGATAATTATGTAGGAATACAATTAATATTTAAGTGTTTTAAAAAGAATAAATAAAATAAAAAAATAAAATAAAATAATAATAAAAACTTTATCCATGTCTTTATGCAGTGCTTGCCCAAAGTAGTCCACAAAGATAAAAGGTGTACTGTCAAACAGAAGTAGTAATGTCATTCGGAAACAAGATCAACAGGAACAAGTTCTAGATATAAATCTGTTAATCTAGAGTGGTATCAGAAGTCGCTCGCTGATGACAGTATCACTGTGCAGAGGAACGATTGAGTTGTGGAGTCTTGATAAAGAATGAACCAGAAAAATGCAGCACCTATTAAAATCTTCGTGCGTTCTTGAAAACCAGCAAAATGTTGGATATTACGTCATCAGGACGACAAGTTGTATTTTCATTTATGAAGTGTTTTCAGTTTGATTGCTTGCATTAACATTTAAAGACTTCCTTCGATTAAAAGCAGCATTGCAGAAGGTTTGAAGAGCCTGGAAGTTGTTGACAGAAATGAGTATCTTCTCACATCAGGGACAAAAGTTGCAAACTGCTTCCATAGTGTCGAGACGACACTGCGTGACACGTTAAGCCAACGTACCACTCCGCCTGAGACTGCTCGGCTTCAAGTAGTCCAACGGTCCGCCATCTCAAAGAATCATCTAAACGAGGTTGACCTGCCACCCTCAGTACTGGAGATATGGCTCTCACATCCGGGACACAAGTTGCAAACTGCTTCCATAGCGTCGAGACGACACTGCGTGACACGTTAAGCCAACGTACCACTTCGCCTGAGACTGCTCGGCTTCAAGTAGTCCAACGGTCCGCCATCTCAAAGAATCATCTAAACGAGGATGACCTGCCAGCCTCAGTACTGGAGATATGGCTCTCCCACTGAGCAAGCCAAAAAAAAACGGGAATGAAATGATGTGGTCGTAACTCGTGTTTTTATAGGCATGAATAATTTGCATAATGTGCGGCTCTGTAAAGTGGGAGATCGATTTCTATTGGATACTCAGAATTTGCATGCCAGGACGCCTATTATATCAAATTAGTCTATTATATCATTAAGTTAGTAGCGGAATTTGCCTTCGGCTACGCTGCTCACAATAAAATATTCACAAAAAACATTTTGTTCCGTTAATTTTGTCGAGCAATGTAGAATTTCTGGTGTTTATGACCTTCCTACCTTTAATAAAATTTACACTTCATATTTGACCTTCCGTAGGGGTAGAAATGAAAAATTTTACGAAACAGAGAGCTCGTTAATATAACCTGTCAAAAATAACATATTTTTAATAATCTGGTATCTCATCTTTTGATACCTCATGCTCTACTGGACCACATTTCACTACGAGCTTTGCAAATATTTTCACGTTCAACCTCCTCATCACTGAAGATCAATTCCTTGTATCACACTTTTCTACAGGAACATTTCTGGTCATATCTGCGTACTTGAACTTTTCGGCTCGAAACATTAACCTGTCGTTTCATGTTTCGAGCTTCGCTTCGTGTTTCGTCGTCACTCACAAGATAAAGGTTTACATCCGAGATTTCCGCTACTAACTTAGATCGAAAAAATCCACTGTTACTCTCTCTCCGCTACTCAAACAAATGTGTCTGCGAGAGGACCACTAATGTACTGTAATTCACTTGATCTTCAGTGGATACCTCAGCCGTAATAGGGAGCAGACTATTCCACCTAATTTAATTAATATTGTTTTTGTTTTGAATTTTTAGTATTCTTTTATTCTGCTTGTTTTGATATTTTATCTTGCGAGTTTTATTATTACTTTTTTTTTTCATTGTTTTCAGTAAGGGCATATCACCCAATCAAACAGAATGGCTAAGATTGTACACGAAAGTACTGCTATCTGGAACCACTGCTGAGCCAATCTACCAAAAATGTATTAGTCAATTTAATGCCAGCTGCGACGCCAACTATAAATATAGGACTGCAGATGGAAGTTGCAACAACTTGCAGAATCCTACATGGGGAAAATTAAATACATGCAACCGTCGATTTTTGCCAGCATACTATGATGATGGTAAGTCAAGATAATTCGATATCATATTGTAACAAAATAGCTTTCTCATGGGCAGCCCACAAAGAGAAAATAATAATAATTTTTAAAATGAATCAATCGATCACCAATCGCAAAAGTCACTCAAATAAAAGTTCTTGGAATTACTTTCTCCGATTCATGCAACTGTAATTAAGCATATTGAAAATCTAGTTGGTTTGGCTAAGACGATCTGAATTCGTTGAAAAAATACTTATAGGTTACGGACCCAAAAATTACATCAAAAAAAGAAGACTGTTGTCTTCTTTTTAACGATACTGAAGGACACTGCCATTTCTTGCAGTACTGTTATCAAATGGTGCTACAGGAACTAGTACTGGAGAAAAATGGCATTTCAGTATCGTTAAAAGAAGACACCAGTCTTCTTTTTGATGTTTGGGGGCACGTAACAGGGATTTTATTTTTCTCGAAAAAAAATTCCCTGTTACGTGCGCCCAAGCCGATGACTATACTACACTGTAAACAGTGCTAATTATATGGGCAGGTTGCCTACTTTTCTACACGAAAATCCATGCAACCTCTCCTGTGGCCGACTAATTACAGGTGAGACCAACTATAAGAGATTACAGGTAAGACCAACTGACTTAACGCTAAACTAAAATAACCCCCCCCCCCACCACCACCACCACTAGTATAGCATATTTTAATTAGTTCTTTTTGCTTAGTCTGCACTACTGATCTGAACATGCTCTACGATTTGTGTAGACACTTTAAACTGAGGAAGAATGACTACAGGATAAATGTAAGAAAATTTTCTTTCGGCCAGAAGGCAGTTGATTACTGGAACACACTTTCCATCTGGTGTTGTGAAAGTGAGTACAGTAGTTTGAATTATTATTATTATCTTTCTATACATTAAAATAATTTTCCTCATAGTGATATTTATTCAGCCAATGGGAGAAGAGGGATGCGGATTACGTGGTAAAACATAACAAATACTAAAATACGTAACTGAAGCTTGTTTTACTGTGGTAAAACAAGTTCTGTTTAAGTGTGGTCATGCTAGATAAACTTCCTGCACGCGCTTTGTTTATCTAACATGACCACGCGGTACCATTCTTGATTTCCATAGGTAACGTATTTATATATTCATAGCTGAGGAAAAGACACACAGACACAGTGTCGAAAGTTTCTGTAAGTATTTCATTTTATTTTATCAAAAGAAGCGAGCAAGGGCGAACCCCCTATTATTTATTAATATTAAAAATTAATATTAGTAAATTAATGTTAAATTTGACTTCCCCAAACGTTCGGAGATTTCTTTATTCATGAAAAATGCATCTTCCTTACTCCTAAAAGTTGTCCCGGATGTGGTTGCTCCTCCATATATCTCCAGATGGATAGATGGCCGCGTTAACTTGATGTTTGGGAAATAACACAGTCAACGTTTTTCTCTCTCTCTTGTCCTCCGTGATAACGTTGCATCTCCCGTAATCTCTTGTGTTTTATAGAGCATAACAGCTTTACAACCTACAAGATATTATAGTAGTTTTTCGTCCCTTGTCACTCATTTGAAGAATTTTGGGTTCAAATCCTGTCAGAGATTGGAGGATTTCCTATAAGACCGCTGCCATCGGAGATTTTTTTTTTTTTTTTTTTGGTAGTTGTTGGCGCATCGGCTTCTGTGGCCATAATGCACCACCCAAGGCTTTTGCAGTACTTTGATCCAAGCCCGAGGCGGGATTCGAACCCGCGACCTTTGGGTTGCTAGGCAGGAACTTTACCCACCCGGCTAGCCCGGTCGGCAAACCACTGTTCCCCCTTTCACGATAGCCCGCCAGGTGGCCGGTAGTACAAGTTGATGGTAAATTGTGCTCTCTAAAGTAACTTAAATTTAGTAAAAAATCTAGATTATTATCCAATATGATAGATATCATCTTATAGTGGACGCCAAATGCTTTCCAATCATACGGGTCATGGAGGCACTGGACTTATAGCAGATAAGTAACTTTTAATTTTAATTTGTGTTTGAACAATTTTGTTAAAGCCGAAGCAAACTACTGCCATTGTCTTGACCGGCTGAAGGTTACTGGTGTGAAGGTAGCTTTTTGGTCGCTATATTGCCTTCGGCAGTAGTTGCCCGCCCGCGACCACCTGTAGTTAACCCAATTGACTTAAACGTTATTGTTCTTCCTACAACTCTACTGCAGAACAGTAAACTGACTACCCTTCCCCTATTAATGCTTGATTTGTCATCTGCTGCTTATAGCTCTGCATAATGACTGGAAAAGTAAATGCACATCGTAGAGCTTCACTGCGTTCCTGCAGGCAGCCGCACCAGTCCTCGGGGGAAGAAAACTCGGAGGGGGTTCCCTCCTCGATCGCGATGACTAAAAACAAAATTCGGACCGCGAAACAACAGGCTTCCGCGGCAAATGAACACGGCATACCTGCCGCGGACAACTCTCCCGGCGGCGACGATGCTGATTTTAATGGGGTGAACAGCGATTGTGATCCTGCAGCATCCACGAAGAGACTTCCTACCCTCAAGAAAAAGGTTCTCAAAAGACCAGACGCATCTGGTTCACTCCCCCCTAAACAATGGGAGGATGAAGAGGAATGGGATGAAATGCCAAATTTATTCAGCAAAGATTTTCCCAACCTGATAATTATACACAAACTGAGGCGCAAAATGGAATACTGTCTCAGTAGCAAAAACAGCAACGTCACCAGGGCCGTATCATTACAAATTTCGTGCTGCTGAGGCTCTTTAGAGAAGAAGTTATATGAGGTCATTATAGAAAATGAACAGCTGAAGGCCACCAATGCCCAACTCCAACAAACTAATAAAATTCTATCTAAAGTAACTAAAAATCCAACTATAGCAGCTCTGAATACCGGGCTACCTTCCAACCAAGCTTCTGATGAAGATACTCGGCACCAGTTGTCTTATGCTGCCACGCTCAAACTACCTCAGATCCCCACCACACAGAACAAGCATATGCTGATTATAAAAGCTAGAGAAGGGTTAGGCATCCCAGATAGCGATGGAGTGAAGGACACCGTCCTAAAGAAGATAAAACCAAAATTAGACAATCTCCAAATCAAAAACATTCGCAAAATTCGCGACAAAGGGATAATATTGGAAGCAGCCACTAAGTCAGATCTAGAACAGATCAAGTCTTGCGGCACAGCTGAAGATCTAACTCTTACCTTTGAAACCCCTAAACTCAGGGGACCAAGTTTAATTGTGTTTGATGTAGATGGCTCAATCCAGAAAGTTGACCTACTGGAGGAAGTATATAACAGAAATCTCTTTGAATCCATGAGCAAAGAAGAAGCTATTAAGGAGATGAAAATTCAATTTTCCACCAATGCACGGACTCGCGGTCGACTTAATTGGGTTATAGAAGTGTCCCCGAGGATAAGGAGATTCCTACACAGCCAGGATAGAATTTTTCTGGGCTGGTCATCCCACAGGTTCAGAGATTTTGTACCAGTCCTGAAATGCTACAAATGTCTTGGTTATGGGCACACCTCTGCTAAGTGTCTTAAAAAACAACCAATGTGTGGGCATTATGCTGAGGCAGGGCATCTCTACAAGAACTGTCTCAACAAAGCCTCACCTCCTAAATGCTCAAATTGTAAAGCAATTAACAAACCCTATGATCCCTCTGTGCGGGATGGAGCGTGCCTTGTATATAGAAGAGCAGCAGATATAGTACGCAATAAGACTAACTATGGAAAATAGGATGCTCAACTCCCCCTCTCCCAGACTTCGTATAGCTCAAATCAATGGCCAAAAATCCATCTCAGTGGCAACACAGCTTCATCCCCTAATGGACGAGTTGAATCTAGACATTCTTCTCCTTCAGGAACCATACTGCGTCCGTGGAAGGGTCTCTGGTTACCCCCTGGCTTTCAGGAAAATCCAGACGACAAACCAATTGTGCCTCGCTGCTATCATCGTCCGCAATCCAGACTTAGTAGTAACACAGATAGAATCACTCTGCACTCCCCACCTAGCGGGGGCTACAATAGAAGGCAGCTTTGGCCATATTGCGGTCCTAACAGCATACTTCCAATTTGGTACAGATATCCTCCCGCACATAGCTCGACTAGAACAAGCTCTTGACCTCCTGGAGAACACTGATGTCATCATAGCCGCAGATTTGAATGCCCGGTCAACACAATGGTTCAACACCTCTACCGATGCAAGAGGAGATATGTTAGATGAATTCATTGCCTCACGCAGCCTTGAAATCATCAACAGACCAGGACAACCAACCACCTACTCTTCGGGAACTGGAGAGTCTAACCTGGACATCACACTAACTACTTCTTCTCTTAGCAATAGACTCCTCCATTGGCAGGTGCATGACACAGCCACTACTAGCGACCATCGCCTCATCACTTACAGTGTCACCGATTCTGCCCTCCCTCGTTAAGTGCCTATCCAGGATATTGTAAGATTCTCTACTAAAACAGCAAACTGGGACCAGTTTGACAATGTAATTTAAGATGCTCTTCATGACCCAGCTAGCAACTTCTACCAATCAATGAACAGTGCGCAGAAAACAGACTTTGTGCAGAGTCTGCTTCTCAAAGCTTCAGAGGCTTCCATGAAAAAATGTTCCAGGAAACCAAGATCTGTTCCATGGTGGTCGCAGGAACTCACTAACCTGCGCAATTCTCTGAAGCGCGCTCGGAAAGAATACCAACGCAAGAGAAGGACTGAACCTGGTCACATTGCAGAACAGTATAGAGACCGATTCAAAGCAGTCCGCCGTGAATATACTAACAAAATTTACCATGCCAAGCAAAGCTCCTGGCGTTCCCTTGTCGAGACTGAGGGGAACCGGAATCCGTGAGGTTTAGTCCACAAACTCGTGGGGAATAATCTGGGATCCACGGATGTCATACACTCTGTCCGCTCTGATGACTCGTCTGAGACTACACACTGGGAAGATACAATCAACCGGATTCTGGATGAACTAATATATCAGGACAACACCAACTCTGACACTGACATCCACATGAAGATAGCAGTACAAAATTCCAGCTTCCAGCCAGACAATATGGAGGAACCATTCACAGAGGAAGAAGTCGATGCAGCAATTAAAAAAATCAAAAGGTAAAGCTCCTGGTCTGGATTTTATTGAAGGCGAGACTGTGCAACGTCTCTGGGCCATAGCTCCAATGATACTTCTTCAGCTCTTCAACACCTGTCTGAATGAGGGTAACTTTCCATCACGTTGGAAGCATGCTAACCTGAGGCTCTTACCTAAGGATCCCACAGGTACCTCCAAGGCATATCGCCCGATTGCGCTGCTTCCCATTCTCGGCAAGGTTTTTGAGAGACTGCTGCTCTCCCGCTTCCAACCCCGATATGAAGCCAGTGGTTTGGCATCCTCGCTTCAATTTGGATTCAAACAAGGGTGCTCCACAATTGATGCTCTATCTAAAACCCTCAAAGTTGCAGAACAGTCGGATGCAACTTATGTACTGGCAATCTTAATTGACTTCAAAGGAGCTTTTGACACAGTGTGGTGGCCGGGCGTTCATCAGAGGGCCAGAGTCTCTAACTGCACTTGGAATTTCTACCACTGCCTCAAAAGCTACTTCTCTAATCGCAAGGTCAGCATCAAAACAAAATATCACTGCATCACCCGACATCTAATCCGAGGCTGTCCCCAGGGCTCCATCCTGGGGCCAGCTGTCTGGAATATGATACTCGACGACTGGCTCCTGAGGGACTACCCACACACTACTCGGCTTTCTTATGCCGACCACATGGTTATTATCATTGAGGGCCCCACCCGCGCCACCATAGAAACCCAGGCTACGGTTGTTCTCGCTGCTCTGTCCGTATGGGCCACGGAAAATAAACTCTCAGTCTCCACTGAGAAGAGCAAAACCCTCCTATTAAAAGGCAAACTGGACTTCTCCAGACCTCCTACCATACGTTTTAATGGCCGCCCACTGAAAAACTACCGATCGGTGAAGTACCTAGGAGTAATTTTGGACGACAGGAGAACTTTCATTCCTCATATCCAAGCTATCAAAGAAAAGATAAAAAATTACATCAGTATGTTAGCATGCTTTACCCGCAAGGACTGGAGTCTTAAAGGACCAACTCTACGCCTTTTATACTCAGCAGTATTTATACCAATTGTCACATATGGAGCTGCACTATGGTACCACCGAATGACTTTAGTGCAAGCTCAACGTAAAATTCAGCAAATTCAACGACTTATGCTACTACAAATGACCCGCGCATGTAGAACGACATCAACTGCCGCCCTACAGCTACTAACAGGCCGCCTCCCTTCGGACCTCCACGTCGCTTTTATCGGACTTTCTCATGCCATCAAGAAGAATAAGGAAGCTGAATTCCTCACTATTCAAACCCGTACCGATACCGACATCAATCAGGAACATAAACGTGTGTGGCTACAATTCATAAACTTATGGCAAACCCGCTGGAATAACTCCACAACTGGTGCAACTACTAAACTTTTCCTTCCTGTGGTAACCTTCATCAACAAGCAACGTTCCACTTCCACTTGGTTCTTCCCTAACGTCTATGCTTCCTTCCTATTAACTGGCCACGGGTCCTTCAAGAGACGCCTTCTAGAGTTCGGCCTAGTCGAGGATGCCCTCTGTACCTGCGGAGAACCTGAAGACTGGGATCACGTAATGCACTCATGCAACGTATACTTAGATCTAAGAAACCAACTACTCCTAGACCTCCACACTACATCACTTCGGCCAGAAACCAAGTTATTGGAATCTAATGATGCCTTCCGTGCACTGACCAGTTATGCCAACGAGGTCTTTCGTCGTCGCTGGCATCACCTGCAACTCCCAAACACTACTCCTGGATAACCGCCTCTAGACAGCAACTGATACCCAGCACCGGAAACTTCCAGACATGAAACTGCAAATGGCGGACAGCCCTGTCGACGCCGCTCCGTGATTCTCCATTGTGACGATCCTGGACTCTTTAATTTGAACTTTACCTATTCTCTTCTTCCTACCCACAGTCTTTCTCCAGGACTCCCACAACTGCACCTAGCACTCTTCCTGCTCCGTTTAGCCTGGGAGGATGCCTACACTCTGTCATCCTCGCTATCTTGTCTGTCTTCCACTTTCCTGTCTCTTCTCCGCTCTTTCCTTGGCCCTCCCCACTCTCGCTCCTGCAAGAGTGTGGACGGCCCGTCAGATGTCTTTTACTCCCTGGTCCAGCTCCTAGTGCCAGTGGACGGATGCTGGGAGGCTCCTTCCTGGTGATCGCGCCTCCCAGTAACGAAGAGGCCAGTCAAACAACACACTATTCACACATAACCCACACTGACTGGCTTTGCTATGTTAACAGAGTATTTAACGCGGATTTGTGGGAAACCACGGGAACCGCATAACAAAAAACACTATGTCCACTATGTTCCCCCTTTCATTTATATACCAAATTTTTGGCAGATGTCTAATTGGAGAATCTCCCCCGAAACCCTTAAGAGCCCTCCCTTCTTTACAGTCCGTGTCGTGGAGGCTCACGCAAGGCGACAGATTCCTGCCAATGGAGATACTCCAGAACGTCCAAGAGATGAATGCTGATTATAAGAAATTCATTGAGGACAAAGTCTACAGAAGATGCATCATCAGGGAGCAGCTCTCGTCTTCAGCCGGAGTGACTGTCATTGTTTTTATTTGATCGGTATCAAAGAAAAACAATGACAGCCAATGACCTATTATGAAAAGAAAAAAAATTGTTTTCACTTCTTTACAACTTGTTTTTTGATTTTCTGTTTTAGTTCCTTTCTATGTTAAACCCCTAGCATTTTTGCTGTTATGGGCATTGCATCAGGCATGCATGTAAAATTTACTTATTTCACTGACTGCAAAAAAGACAGTATACTGTGATGTTCAGCCTACACAAATTGCAAATCTATCCGTGAACACATATGTAGGGTTAATTTATACATAACTGTACAGTGTCCGTACAGTATCAGTGTCGTCCTGATTTTAATATCGTCCAATTTATTTTCGATGCACACATATGCATTTCACGTATCGGACACAATGGCATCCGGAAACATTGTCCGTAGCATACTGTCAATTATTGTTGCAACGAAATCTAGTTTTCGCTGTGGTCGCACTGATCCTTGACAGCACAGTCATCCGCGAGAAAGTGAAATGTGTGTGATATGTGTGTGAAAAGAGGTAACTACCATTAGAGGTAAAGGGAAGGGTTATTGCTTCCGTAAAAGTGACTACGATGGACTGAGACAGTATTTAAATTCTATACAGTGGGACCAACTGATGATGTTACCAACAGCAAATTCAAAATGGGAAGCATTCAAAGAATTAATCTTGGAAGCTACTAGGCTTTACATACCAACTAAAAAATATTGTTCAAGGTTTAGGCCAAAATGGATGTCAGATGAACTAATGAGGCCTATGGCAGAGAAGAAAAATGCATGGGATACATACAAATTAACACATGACACAGAAGCCTATGATAGATACAAGTTGATATGCAACCAAGTTACAAAGGAGGTTAGGCAGGCGAAGGCAGATTACGAGAAATACTTGGCAAGGGATGCAAAGAAAAACAGCAAAGAGTTCTTTACTTATGTAAACTCTAGAAGGAAGGGGATGAATCAGATTGGTCCACTTGATATTGATGGGTCAACTGTTGATGATCCTGCTCAGGTAGCTAACAAACTAAATGAATATTTTGCATCGACATTCACACATGAGGAGTTATTCAGCGAGGGGAATGCCAGAGGTGTATTCAACTCTAGCAGCAAGCTACAGAATTTTGAAATAACTGAGAGTAAAGTGGAGGAGAAACTGTTGAAAATAAACACAAGAAAGGCACCCGGGGTGGATGGGATCTATCCAGTTTTAATAAAGGAGGCAGCAAATGAAGTAAGCAAACCCTTAGCCATAATTATGAGAGCTTCCTTGGACTCAGGGGAGGTACTCATAGACTGGAAATGTGCAAATGTGACCCCAATTCACAAAGGAGGATCAAAGGCTGACACAAGTAATTATAGACCTGTGAGCTTAACTTCTGTTCCAGGAAAATTAATGGAGGCACTGGTTAAAGAAGCACTGCAGGATCATTAAACAAGACTTCAGTTATAGCTCGGACACAGCACGGTTTTGTTAAGGGGAAGTCTTGCCTGACCAATTTGATTGGATATTATGATGCAGTCACAAAAGAACTGGATGCAGGGAATAGCTTTGATATTATATACTTGGATCTTAGAAAGGCTGTTGATACTGTTGCACATGGAAGACTGCTACACAAATTGGAGCAGTGTGACATTGGAGGCAAATTGCTGGTATGGATAAAGGGGTGGTTGAGGGGGAGAAGACAGAGAGTGGTAATCAATGGACACTGCTCATCGTGGACTAATGTTATTAGTGGAGTCCCTCAGGGCCCAGTGTTGGGTCCATTATTGTTTTCTGTATTTATAAATGATATTGATGATGGTATATCAAGCTTAATGTCCAAGTTTGCAGACGATACAAAGGTTGGCAGGGTTGTCAAGGACACTACTGACACTATGCTGCTGCAACAGGATCTGGAAAGGTTGAGCAGATGGGCTGAGAGGTGGCAAATGAAGTTTAACATTGACAAATGTAAAGTACTACACATGGGAAACAGCAACCCCAGAGCAACGTATCAACTCTGTGGTACTAAACTGACAGTGGTAGAGAATGAAAGGGACTTGGGGGTGGTTGTGCAGGCAGATATGAAGTTCTCTGAGCAGTGCAGACGGGCTGCAAGAGTAGCTCATGGAGTATTGTCAATGATATACAGGAATTTTTCCAGCAGGGATAAGGAGGTGATTATTCCCTTGTATAAGGCAATGGTCAGGCCACACCTAGAGTACTGTATACAGGTCTGGAGGCCTCATTTCAAGAAGGATGTAGAGCTGCTGGAACGAGTACAGAGAAGGGCAACAAGATTAGGGAATGGAACAAAGGGGTGCTCTTACGAAGAAAGGCTTAAGTTTTGCAAATTACAGTGTCTGGAGACTAGGCACCAGCGAGGTGGTCTGATAGAAGTGTATAAAGCCTTGAATGGTTTGAGCATGCTCAATGCTGATAGGATTCTTCCTCTAGCTCAGAATAATCACCTGAGAGGGCATAAATTCAAATTGAGGAAAGACAGATGTAGGATAGACGTGCGGAAATTTGCCTTTAGCCAGCGGGTGGTTGGTTGGTGGAACAGACTTCCATCCCTTGTAGTGGAGGTTGATAGCCTAAATAAGTTTAAGGCTCACCTGGACAGGTATTTTGAACGAATAGAAGGGTGAAGTGGAAGTGGGGTTTTTTTTTTTTTTTTTTTTGGCTGATGCTGCATAAGCTTGCTTTTTTGCATCAAATGCCTCTACTAATGCTAATTCTAATGCTAATATCCGGCACAATTCTTTAGTAAATTTGCAACTGCGTGGTTCTTTCCTGGAATTGCCGTGTGAATTATTTAGTTTCATTATTCAGAAACTAGCAGAGCCCGTGCAAATAATTCGCACGTTAAAAAACTGAAATAATTTTAATAGACTGGAAATTGTCTTCTACACAGTTTGAAAGGAATTGTGAAGGAGATACAGTAATTGAATCCAGGAAATGAGAACAGCCTTTCCAGAGCCAATAACTTCTGCTGCCATACCATTTTCATGCAAACATTTTACGATCATTCGCGTTCCGTTACCCAATCCATTATCGGAGTTTCAATTTCTAATCAACATTACAATGGTGTTTAGTTTCAGATGTAGTCTATGCGGTGGTAAATCGGATGGTGATAAACTGTTCAAAAACTCAATATGATATAGCTATTGATGTATAGCCATTGTGTCCGATACGTGTAAATGCATATATGTGCATCGAAAATAAATTGGACGATATTAAAATCAGGACGACACTGATACTGTACGGACACTGATCATAATCTACACTGAAAGGACAGAATCCATGGGATACCTGGTTCCCGTGCAATGCGATGCTGTCACTCCTCTTGCTAGTAGTCGAACCAACCGCGCGACAGATATACAACGATGAGCCAAAACATTATGACCAGCGAGTCGTTATGCAAATCGAAGTAACTGCAGGTGAACAACGGCGGGTGTGCGGGACGGGACAATGGTCAGGCCACACCTTGAGTACTGTATACAGGTCTGGAGGCCTCATTTTAAGAAGGATGTAGAGCTGCTGGAACGAGTACAGAGAAGGGCAACAAGATTACTGAATGGAACAAATGGTTGCTCTTACGAAGAAAGGCTTAAGTTTTGCAAATTACAGTGTCTGGAGACTAGGCACCAGCTCGTGATCCGATAGAGGTGTATAAAGCCTTGAATGCTTTGAGCATGCTCAATGTTGATGGGATTCTTCCTCTTGCTCAGAATAATCACCTGAGAGGGCATAAATTCAAATTGAGGAAAGGCAGATGTAGGATAGATGTGCGGAAATTTGCCTTTAGCCAGGGGGTAGTTGGTTGGTGGAACAGACTTCCATCCCTTGTTGTGGAAGTTGATAGCCTAAATAAATTTAAGGCTGAGCTGCACAGGTATTTGGACGAACGGAGGGGTGAAATGGGAGCGTTTTTTTTTTTTTTCTTTTTTGGCTGATGCTGCATAAGCTTGCTTCTCGCATCATATGTTTCTACTAATGCTAATGGGACACGGTATAAAAAAACCCTGATACTGAGCTTCGTTAATCAGTGTTACTCTTGATCTTCAGAAGGCAAAGGCAGCGGACTTAAGCGAGTTTGACAAAGGCCAAATTGTAATTGCCAGACGACTGGGTCAAAGCATACCCGAAAAGGCACGGCTGGTGGTATGCTCACGATCAGTTGTGGTTAGTACCTACTGAAAGTGGTCCGAGGAGGGAAAACATACGAACCGCCGGCGAGATGTTGGACGAACACAGCTCATCGATGCTCGGAGTGAGCGAAGGCTACGTGGCACCAGAAGAGAGTCTGTGGCGCAACTCTCTGCTAATTGTAATGCTGGTAACGGGAGTAATGTGTCACAACACACACCACATCGAACCCTGCTGAAATTGGGGCTGTGTAGCCGCAGGCTGTTCCGAGTGCCCAACTAACCACGGTTCACCGGCTACAGCGCCTACAATGGGTACGCGAGCATCGAAACTGGACCTTGAGTGATTGGAAGAAGGTCGTCTGGTCCGATGAATCATGTTTCCTCTTGCACCATGTGGACAGCCGGGTACGTGAACTGATGGGGCCTGGATGCACCGTGCGACGAAAACAAGCCAGTGGCGACGGCGTCATGCTTTGGGCGATGCTCTGCTGGGATACCCTGGGTCTAGTCATCCATGTGCCGGGCACTCTGACGTCTACCACCCAGCTAAACATCAGCCAAAAACATCATGGTGCCGGGCACTCAGACGTGTGTAAAGTTAGCTCTGTCAAAAAGTTTTTAATTTTCAGGAAATCTTATGATTTAAACCAAAAGAAGGATGTCAATTGAAAGAGCATACAAAACTGGATAAACAGGTGAAGTTTTATGATTCTACAGTTACTAATTTCATAATTATGAACGATGTTGTCCTTTACTATGTAAACCTATGTGATACACATGCCATATAATAATAGCCCTATGCTTGACTATATCATGTAGATTACTTATTGGTCTAGATTCTGCTGAATGTGAATCCCCACAATGCTAAGAAAAATAACTGGTACAAAACTTTGTCTAACTCCAGCAGATTATAATTAGCTCTATTTGATACCTTAAATGTAATTAAAATCTATCTTTCTTCTCCTGCACGCGTTCCCGATCCGATGCTATCGGTAACAATAGCAACCCCATATTGGCCGCCATCTTGGATCGGAAACGAGTAAAGGGCTCAAAACTGGTGATACGTTACTAACTAATGTGAATTTAAAATTACAATACACCCAAATGATAGCAGTAAACTCCTGTAAAAATTTCTATAATTACTAAACCCTTATAAAATAGCATTCACTATTAAAAATGTTTTTATCATCAGGGCATGTGATCGTAGTTGTCGTCATGGCGTCAAAGTAACCATAACTAAGAGAAATTAGCCAAAAAACGACAAACTTCCAGGAGGTTATCGTGAACTAATTTAAGTCCCCGGTAGCTCTTTTTAAAAAAAAAAAAGGCTCCCTTTATTAAGAGACACCTTTCCAAAAATTTTAGGAATAAAGTAAGAGAAGATATCGATACTCAAACATGGCACTAAGACGATCACGTGACGCTGCAAATTTGGTATATTATCTGTAACAAACACACCAGAACTGTCCTAACTAGTGAAATAGAACAGTATTCTGTCTCTCTTAATAACTGCTGAATAGTCTACCAAAATCTTGTTGGGTAACACACAAACTATAGCATTAGACCCCAAATGTCAAAGTTGAGCTAAGGTAATTCAATATAATATTTTTGCTACTGAAATTATGGAATCCTTTAATTTTGTGTGTTGTAACAACATGGCTGCCTAAGCCACCTCTGTAGCCTGTGGAGCAGGGGAGGGCGGATAACATGGCACTGGCTGCACCTGCACCCATGCCACACAAAACAAACAAACATGCATCATATTTTATTTGTATCACTATAAAAAAAAAAACCTTAGGACTTCTTCCTGAGGCTAAAACTGCTAGTATGCACCTCATTGTGCATGTGGAATCCCCCCCCCTTCCCAGTGCTCCACGGACTGCTACCTTTATTGCATTGAATACTTGATGCATCGAATCTTGAGATAATTCTGAACCTTATTAACCCACCTGAACAAATTCGCTGTTGACCGGACTTACCGTAAAACTTGATGACTAGCAGGACTAATCAGCAATGACTGACGTGTACCATGCATCTGTTCCTGTCTTATTGAGCTGGTGCTCTTATCTCAATGTTAAGCCAGCTAAATCAGACTTAACTCTCGTGAGGAGTTCTCTCCTTTGTATTAAAATATGTTTTCGTCTGTATAATTACCTTTTATTTTTGTTATTAATTGTTCAATTATCCCGGAAGTATCGGGAGGCTGTAAACTCCTGGCTTTATGGCCGTGAAGGGCAATAAAGATTATCTCTCTCTCAATCACTGAATTAATAGCAACCAGAGACAACACCGACAGCAAATACCTCCTTGCTCTCTTTGTGGACTTCATGGAGGCCTTTGACACACTATGGTGGCAAAGCGCCCTCGCGAGGTTCAGTGAGGGCGAGATCTCTGTGCTCCTCTACTCCCTGCTGTCTAACTACTTTAAAGACCGCGAAGTTATGCTGAGAAGTGGAGTTCATGAAATCAGGAGGAAAGTCACAAGGGGCTGCCACAGGGTTCGATATTGGGCCCCTTATGCTGGAACCTGGTGTTCGACTCCTGGCTAGAGAAAACCTTTCAATCATCTACCTTCATTTCTTACGCAGGTGATCTCACCATACTCATGGCTGGTAACTCTAGGAGAGAAATTGAGAACAGGACATATTAATTCTCAAGGAACTCGCTACATGGACAGAAAACAACAAACTAAAGGTGTCGACAAGGAAGACAGCACAAATGCTCATCAAAGGAAAGCTTGACAGGAAGCGACCGCCAGCAATCAAATATATGGATCAAAGGATCAAGTATACCCAAACAGACAGATACTTGGGAATAATAGTAGATGAGACACTCAGCTTCCTCCCTCACGTCAAATATATAAAAGAAAAAACCAAAACTTTCTTGTTTGCTATAAAACAGATAACTAGACGAGAGTGGGGCCTTAAAGCTCACACACTAAGGCTCTATTACAACTGCATTTTTCTCACAACTCTCTCCTACGGTGCAGGGGGTTGGGGTTATAAAGCGAACAAGGTGGCTCTGATTAAGCAGCTGAATCAAGCGCAACGGCTAGCTCTACTAACCATGTCCAGAGCCTGCCGAACAACTTCTACTATGGCCATACAGGCACTGCTTGGGAAGATTCCAGTCCATCTGGAAATACAATATCGGTATCTTAAATACAGGCTAAGAAAGAATATACCCACCACCTTGGATGACATCACCATCAACCTACAAGCAGAAAAGAAAGGGAACTAACAAGGATAAGAAATAAACTGAAGGAGAGATGGCAGGAAATCTGGTCCACGGTTGAAGCGGGGGATATGACTAGGTGCTATATCCCGGAAGCAAGAGAATTGACCAAGAAAGAAAAGCTATGGATGGCACGAGGCCTACAAGCAACATTCCTTCTAACGGTACGGTACATGGTAGCATAAATACCAAACTGTACCAACTAGGACTGGCTCAAACACCGCACTGCCATTGCAGTAAAGTAGAAACAGCTGACCACATCCTCGATGAATGTTATTACTATCAAGACCTCAGACAGGAGCTCTCCTCCTTGCTGGATGCCATACCGTCAGTGAATAAAGAAAACCTGATTGCAACAGAAAGTAACTTCAAGGCTTTTAACACATTTGCCATGAAGGCCTTCAAAAGAACAGAGGACACCCGAACTGGACCTGACAATTGCCAACTCATGCACAATAATTAAGCGAGGACAACACCAAAATTCACTTTTCCCCTACTCCCCCACCATCTACTATTATTCCCAATCTTTCTACTTGCTTAACACTTATTTCTTCTATCTAGGGCAGATCTTCCCTTAGATCTGCCCCCTTTCTATCCCCTCCTTCTCCTTCCTCTACCTTGAGCCCTCCTAACGTTCTCTAGGAGTGCTCAGAATGATGACAATAAAACGCGGCACGCCTATGGACAATAATTAAACGACGACAACACCAAATCTCACCTTTTCCTCTACTTCCCCACCATCCTGAGTGTTGGGGGCACGCCTTCACGTGGCAGGGTTGGGGGTTGGAGGCAGCAACTCGGTGTCTCTGCCCCCCCCCCCCACCACCTGCTAGGCTGCCGATCCGGCCACTACACACAACAGAACAATGGCCGGAAGAGAGATGCCATATTACAAGAAATGAAGCGGCCAGAAATGCGACGGAATTATGGATAGCGATGCAGCAAGCATGGATAGAAATACCTGAGGGACGCTTTTGTGAACTAGTGGACTCACTGCTTCGCCGTGTGATTGCCTTTATCGGGGCGAAAGGTGGGCCTGCCTGTTACTAGGTTGGTGTCCTATGATTTCTGCCCACTCAGTGTACAGCGTCTACACTATAGTAAATTTTAGATTCGTGGTGGAGTAAAGTATTCACGATGTGTTCGTTTATTTCAGTGCTATCTTCATTTTTTGGGCATAGCATTGCAGAATTGTTTAAATTGTTGATATTACTGTACTTTCATTAATGGAATCTGTTTGGAATGTAAGCCAGATAACATCATCATAACTACGGAGAGTTGTGCCACTGACAGAAATCCCAGATATTCGGGGCATTTATCACTCCTGTGAACATTTTTACTATAGTCATTAAACGTCTGAGATCAATTAGCTTTGGGAGCCTGGATACATTTAGCTGCTCAACCACGTCAGTGGTTCTCAATTGAGGGGGTCAGAGATGCTTATTTGTGGCCCATTTCAGGGTCGAGTGGTACTAACATATAAAAACTGTTACTAACATATGCAAGTTTCTACGTAAGTTCCCTTAAGCGACAATATACCTTATTTAATACTATTTAACAGCACTTGATAATGTAATCCAAGAACAGATTTAATCCATAAGTATTGCTGAATTAAGAATAATGGGAAAATAAATATAAGAACGGAATAAATACAATATAGTGTATAAGTATTGTAAAACCAAGAATAATGGACAGTAATATTTATTTTATGCTTTTAGGTATCTCATCATTTCGTCGCTCTGTGGTTAACAAAGAAGACCTTCCGAACCCCCGATATATTTGTCGATCCATTTGCCCCGATGCCAATGTCCCTAGTACTGCTAACCATCTGTTTATGCAATTCGGTCAGTTCATTAGTCATGACATTACTTTTACGCCACAGTCTACTAAAGGTGAGCTATTCATTTCTCTGTAAGAAGTCAAATAGCATTATGGAGAAAAATATGCATTTATAACCTTCATTAAAAATTCAAATCAGAAAGCAATTATTATTTATTTTAATAAATGTGACAAAAAGTAAACAGAATGGATATCTCTTAAAATTACATTGTGCTATCAGAAAATTCAACGTTCCCATTGATGGTAACTGATAGGTAACTAAGTTAAAACCGTGAAAGTTTTATCAAGGAATAATTGCTTTAGATCAAAGGCCAGCGAACTGTCGATCACAAAAGCATATTTTGGTCGACAGTTGTATACAGAAAATAAAATATAATATAATTCTCCGAAAACCACCAATACTAGAAATTTCTACCACTGGCGTTTTTACTTCAAATTTTTATTATGTATCTACCTAATGTGATAAATTTATAATAATTCTTATAGCTAAGATATTTTATTTAAAATGGAGAACCACTTATAAAAAATGCCAGGTCGATCTCAAAACTCGTTTATTTTTAAAATAGCTCATAGGAGGATTTTAGGAGCATCAGTGACTAAGGCCATATTGCTCCGTGTATATTGTCTGTAAATTGCGAGTGTTCTGAGGTCGATTTTCTGTTTACTGGACGAAAAACCCGAGTATCCCGAAAAAATCCATGCTACCCTCGCCTGAGACCGACTAACTCAGCCACGTCGTAAAAAGGGCCATTAAAACTCCTCCCATCAACAACGGGATTCAAACTTAGGTCTTTAACACCGGGTGTAGGGAGGACAGCGATTCTACCAACTGTGCTACACACGAGGGCTTCATTTGATGCATATTCTGAAATCAAGGTATACTGTCCGACCGATTTATCTGTATTTTCAAGGTCACATTTTTGAAACTGCGTTACTTTTAAGGATAATCTGCTGTATAGTAAATTTATTTTTTTATTTATTTAATTAATTAGGTTGTACCAGCCAACGTTTGCCAACGCCACCAAACTAGAAAGGGCCGCCTTAGCCTAGTGCTACGGCGGCCGCTCAGGCGCGCGGGTGCATAAGTACACGTGCCTTGAGTGAGCGGGGTTCAAGCCCGTAACTGCTGAATATGGTGCTGTTTCTTGTATTCTGTCTATCTTGTGAACTCCTCTGACCATTTGGTCGTCCCGGAGTATAAACAGAAAATTTATTTTATTTTAGTACAGTTGATAATTTCATACACAGATATTGTGATTAGAATCAAAAGAGCAGTGCAGCCCAATACATCCTATTATTATAATTTTAAATTAAAAGAGGAAACCTCATACCTTTTTAGTAGGGCTGTAATTCTCTCGACACTCAATCGCGGATGAATATATTATTATATGAACCCACCCCACATACTTAGTCTTAAATAAATCAAATTAAAAATAGCTACTAATTAATTAAGTGACCAACTTATTCGGATTTTCCGTGTTCACAAGAAGTGCGAAACCATACGCGAATGATATCCCCCCGTTATATATAAAAATTATCGAAACCTGACACGAGATTATTTATATAGACCAATGTATGAATTACTTTACATACATGCGCGTTAGAGTCCACGAGTCCGAAATATTATAAGGTCTGCGTATATTAATAGAGTCGGCAGTTTATTTAAATTTAATCTCATTTCTAACGTTTCAGCAATTAATAATTTAAAATATTCCTGCTGTGTATTAAGGCCTTTCTATTTATTAAAAAGGAACACGTGCTCATCACTGATCGCATGAAACGCAAGCTCCGAGGCACCTGTCCTACCTGCCCTAACCGATGCCGCATGTGGCTGTATCCTTATCAAAGTAAATTTTGGGTCGAGCCAATATAACCAGAATTGCACCCACCACAAGGAATATTGTAAACAACGTTATGAGCTTCCATGGTAGGGACTACACCAATCGCTCTATGTTTCAAGACGGCGTGGAGTTTACTCATGGGTTGTGCAACAATCTTAAATTCAGTGTTCTTAAAAATATTAATGAATTGTCTATTCCAATGCTGTATATACGAAACTTTAATAAAATGTTTATGATCCGCTCTATCATTTGTTGTACCTGTCTCCAATTTATATTTTGCCTGATGAATAATTTGCATAATGATACCTAATGAATAACCCCTATTTAAAAATCTTTTTGTAAGTTCCATAAGCTCATCCAATAAGGAATCCTGCATGGAACTATATATATATATATATGCATTGTGAAACTGATTAAAAATAATGCTCCGTTTATATGTGAAAGGATTATAGTTCGAACAGCGCAAAAATTTCCTGATATTCGTCGGCTTCAATAACCCTGGTTAAAGTAAAATTTAAAAATAGCTTGAATGGATTGGTTATTGAAATTTATCTGAATAAGATCGAACAGGTATATTTAGCGCCGCGTCTCCCAAATAAAACGTTTTAAGGTAGATATATGGATGATATCTTATTACTAATAAACACATTAAATGTATTTAATGTATTTAAATGTTATTAAATGTATCCAGGACATTCTGTACTAACATACATACCAGACTTAAGTTCACTTTAGAAATGGAAATCCCGCAGAAAAATCCATGATTTTTTTAAAATTTTACTTTAACCAGGGTTAGTGAAAATATACATTTTAAAATTTAAGAAGGTTTTGTAGCGATGTGCATCATTGAGGTAGATATACTCGGGTCCTAGAGAGATATCTTGTATTTCTGTAAAAAGGATGCATCAGAGATCCTCTTAGCTGGGGCAATCATAAACGATGTGGTTCCAACCTTCAGGCTGTCCACGCTGACAGAGTGGATCCCGAACGAGTCCCATTTATGCTAATTTATCCTTTGAAGGAGCCGTGACTGGTTAATAAGAATGTAGTGGGGAGACGGGAGAAAACCAGGACGGAGATTTGGGGAAAACTTGGCTGATGTCTGGAATAAACTGCTTTGTTATTTGGAATTTCGTTGTTTCGAGTCATTGGTTTTTCCAGGGTTATTTGAGGTACAGAGAAAGGCGTGTTTTCTCTCTGTATCTCCAACAGACCTGGCAGAACCGATAACAGTCCACTACACTCGGAGAAATGTCGGATGTGTCAAAAAAAAAAAATCAAAAGAAAGAATTTGTAGGACGTCTTTCACCGCTCATAAATAACGCATCTATACCTACAGGTGGTGCAAATACTCTATGCCAAAGATAGTCAGATGAAACTCCGAACAAGCCGCCATTTAATAACTTTAAAAACTATTTTCTGTAAATGTAAGTCTTTCGTTTAAAACATTATTCGCAAAGTTGGAAAGATTTACGAAATATGCAGTGTAACTAATTTTTTATGTGTTAAATGGCGATCACATAGAAAAAAGAAAAAAAAAACAATAAAGAAAGCAATACCTAGGAAATATATCATTATAATAGCCAGTTCAATAAATACAAAAGGTGGGGCAGGCTGCTTTACCCATATTACCCTATACGGTTGCCTTTAACGAGCATCAACAGTTTTATTACATCCATTTGCATCTATAACATAATACTGCTTTCACTTGTAGTGATAAGTTACATTTTTTGAGATATTTTCATTATTATCTGCCATAAAGGTAAGTCAGATAATTAAATTTCACAAAATTCCAACCGTAAATTAATCAAAAAACTCTTTTCACTCCTTAAAAAACATAGTTTTTCAATTATCCTGATCAAGAACAAAACCAGCTATCTCAGCTCTGCGCTTTCTAGTGGCAAGAATAATAATAATGATGAAAGAAGTAATCAACGTGTCGTTAACTAGAATTTGATTTTCTTAACGAATTTTTTTTTTGCTCCAAAGAAATCTCCGTCTGGATTCCTTCTACTGATACACTATAGCAATGATGTCCAACCTATGGCTCGCGAGCCATATCCGAATTAAGAAAACAACAATACACACTGAAAACGTATCAGTCAAGAAATTTATCTGCTGTAAGTGCCAGTTATCACTTTGCACAATTGAGCACTTTTGAAAGTAAACCTTCAATGATGATGAATTTGTTAAACTTTATTTGTTTTAAAAGTTGTGGAAGACGTTTTTGTCCGAAGGCAATAATACAAGACATTAGTTTGTCTCGACACATTCATGCGAAGAGCAGAAGATATTGGAAAGAATTTGTTTGAACAACTTTTGGAAATCTAAAACAAATGAAATATTTCAGTGTGGCACTTGATGAGAACACTGATGGAAATGACACAGCCCAACTCCTTATCTTCATACGTGGAATTAATGATAATTTTGTACCAGTTGAAGATTTAGCTGATCTACAAAGTATACACGGAACAACTACAGGTGAAAATCTTTTTGAAAAATTTTGCCAATCTAATGAAAAGTTAGGATTAAATATTAAAATCCTGCTAGGAGTTACAACTGACGGTAGAAAAAATATGATTGGTGAAAACATTGGGTGTATGAATAGAATAACCAAGAAAAGGATATATATCGGAGCTGAACCTCCGATTGGAATTCACTGCATTATGTATCATTGTGCATCACTGCATTATGCATCATTGTGCATCACTGCATTGTGCTCTCTGTGCGAAAGTATTGAACCTCCAACACGTTATGAATGGGGTTATTTCAACTGTCAATTTTATAATATCACATGGCCTTAATCATCGTATATTTAAGCAGTTTCTTTCAGAAATTGAAGTTGAATACAAAGATGTAATTTTACATTGTGCAGACTTAGTCCTGGCAAACTGTTGTATCATTTCTTTAAACTGCGTCATGAAATTGATATTTTTATAACAGAAAAAGGAAAACCAATAAAATATAGAGTGGCTGTTTCATCTTGCAATTCTTACAGACATTTCTAGTCATTTAAATGTTCTTAATTTAAAACGACAAGGGAAAGGAAAATTAGTCTCTGATTTGTATGGTGACATCAAATCATTTCAGAATTAATTTGATGTCACCATACAAATCAGATTTGTTATTATTTAAATACCAAATTGGGCAACCATTCAGTTCACTTTGAATGTTGTACCAAGCAAAAAAAGAAACGGATATGTCCAAAGAATCGTTACCTCTCGTTATTACAATTACTTTTTTGACGAGTTTGAAAGTCGATTTGCTGATATAAGATCCCATAAAAAATACATAAGGTTATGTCTTGTTTGAGAATCCATTTACTTCTATGGCTGAAAACTACAATCCCAGCTTGCAACTTGAAATTATTGATTTTCAAGACAAACATGGTTCAAAAAGAAGTACATTGAAAGGACAGAATTCATGGGATACCTGGTTCCTGGGTAAGGCAACGCTGTCATCCCTCTCGCTAGTGGCGCCTCCGTAGCCAGGTGGGCAGGACGTAGCCAGGTGGGCACACGCTTCTTGATTAGACCGGGGTTCGAGCCCATGACTACCAAATACGGAGGATGCGGAAAGGTCAGGGAATGACCACCGCATATCTTCGGAGCAATGTGGCCTTAGTTGCTAATGCTCCTAAAAACCAAAAATAACAATAACTCTCGCTAGGTGGCGAACCCACCTCTTGGCAGGTATATAGGTTCACTGCATTCACGTGAACAGTAATTGGATGTCAGTATGGATAAACGTCTTGAGTTAACCGACTTTGAAAGAGGGATGATAGTGGGTGCCCGACGCATGGGTCACTCTATCTCGGAGGTGGTATAGCAATTGTACTGTCCCAGTTCGACGGTATCAAGAGTGTATCGGGAAAACGCCACATACAGAGTAACATCTCAACGCGGACAGCGCTGTGGGCGGAAAAAGGTGGTGAATGAACGTGGCCGTCGACGTCTGTCTCACATTGTTTCAGCCAACCGGAGAGAAAGTGGCACAAATCTCCGCCGATTTCATTAGTCGCAATAGGTTATGGAAGCCGCCGACCCACCAGAGTCCCATTGCTAACACCACGACACAGGACTCTCCGCCTCAACTGGGCAAAAGAATACCGACACTGGATCTTGGATGGTTAGAGATGGGTCTCCTGGTCCGATGGGCCCCGTTTCCAGTTATTTCGAGCGGACGGGAGGTTATTTCTGGCGGAAACCGCACGAAACTATGCACCGTCATGTCAACAAGGAACTGTTCGGGCAGTTGGACGGTCGATAACGGTCTTGAGCGCGTTCAACAGGCACACTTTGGGACCTCTGGTACGTCTAGACGCATCTCAGAACGGTCCAGGTTACGTGTGGATGCTGTGGGAAGCTGTGGAAAGGTCCGTTCGAGCTTTGGATCCTCAACCCAGGAATGCGATGGAATGGACATCGGTGCAGCAATCATGGATGGAAATACCTGTGGAACGCTTTCGTCAACTAGAGGACTCAATGCCTCGCCATGTGACTGCCCTTATCCGGGCAAAAGGCGAGACTACCCGTTACTAGGTAGGTATCGTGTGATTTCTGCACTCTGTGTATATGGACTTCGAAAATAAACTACTTGAATTCTACAAGGCTCTCCCAATTGAAGATTTTCCACTAATGAAAGATAATGCCACGAAAATGGCTGCTGTGTTCGGATCAATTTATATTTGTGAGGAAATTTTTTCATGCATGAAATCGAATAATTATTTAAAAAGAGACAGAATAACAGATGAGCATCTTTATTCCATATTGTGAATTGGCATCCCAAATTTTCAACCAAATTTTGAATAATTACCTAAAAATATCCAGCCTCAATCATCTCACTGAATGTTAAGTTTTGTTCAGTAAATGATATTGTGTATTGTACTTAATAAAATTTTCCAAATTTTCAAGTTTAGGTGTATTATATTTATTTATTTCCCTTAATATCGAAAAGTAGTGATCCTTTTAGGTTGTAAATTTTCTAAAGTGGGCATTTAAATGCAAATTTAAGGTATTTAAAAAAAAACAATATTAAAAAAATGAAAAAAAAAGTCTTATTTATATAATTTTAATAAAATCTAAAAAATAAATCAGTGAGACATAGATTTGTCGCACATAACAGTGCTGGGAATTTGAATTTTTTATATATAGCCTGAAAATGAAAAACGTTAACATGAAAACAGAAATTTTACATGTAATAAGATATGGAAAATGTAACACTAATTTTTCTCAAATCGCTCAGTGCGGCTCGCGAAATAAATCTAACTTTGATTGTGGCCCCTTTGCGGGAAAAGGTTGGACACCACTGCACTATAGGGTTGAAATTTGTGGAATGAAATTATACTTCATAATGGTAATATGGATCTTTAGTTTATGCATTATAAGGGGCAGCAACAAGAATTTCTGTGGGCCCGAATGAAAACAAGAAAATGAGCTCCTTACATGAAAAGGCCTCATCATTGATATTACTGTGCTTTCCTTGACTGAATGTATGCCTAGAAGCAGTCACTTCCAGGCTTTCGTGTATTGTGATTGTAGCCTAGTGGTCGTTGTTGTTATTTGGTTTTTAGGAGCATTAGCAACTAAGGCCATATTGCTCCGAGGATATGCGGTGGTCATTCCCTGACCTTCCCGCATCCTCCGTATTTGGTGGTGACGGGCTCGAACCCCGGTCTAATCAAGAAGCGTGTGCTACGCACTTTTGCTCCTTCCCACCTGGCTACGGAGGCGCCCAGCCTAGTGGTCAGGCGCGCGGGTGCAAAAGTACACGTGCCTTGAGTGACCGGGATTCAAGCCCGTGACTGCTGAATACGGTGCTGTTTCTTGTATTCTGTCTATCTTTTGAACTCTTCTGACAGTTTGGTCGTCCCGGAGTACAAACAGAAAGTTTATTTATTATTTATTATGTACGCAACGAGTTTGTGAAACTGAAGCTGTGAATTATATCTTTATATTTCATCTATTTTCTTTATGTAGGGGACGAGAAACCAATTAGCTGTTGTCCGCTGCAGCGTGATCGAAATTCTATATGCGCTGCCATTGAAGTGCCTAGGAGTGACAATTTTTATCCAAGAAATGGAGTGAACTGCATTGAGTTCGTGCGTTCTGCCCTATGTCCAAGTTGTGATTTGGGTGAGACTATTACGAAATATTTAATTCTTAAGAAGTGTGTAATAAAAACTCATTCTCTGGCAAATGTCTGGTTTTTCCGAGGTGATACCCAAAGGTTATTAGAATATATTCAAAAACAAAGATTTGTTTAACTCAATTTTTTTTTTTTTTAATACAGTACTGTCAAGTACCTCCTGCGATTTTTTTGAATCTTAAAAACATCGTTTAATCACTTCCCTTTGAGTTTCGATTTCATCTTTGTAAACAAGAAATCGGAGGAAACAAGATCCGGTGTGGAGGGGGAGTTAAGGGAAAGGAAGGGTGTATTTCGTTTTGGCCAGAAATTCTTGAACGGGATGACGTGAACAGAATGAACATGTGGGGGGGGGGGTGGATTTATTTTTTTTTGTATATATATATATTTTATATATTCGTATATATCCCCTTTTTTTTTTTTTTTTTTTTATTTATCCCCACTTGCAAATCTGACTATTACTTTACAGAAAATTCCAAGTTCTAGGGGAAAATCTCCTTGATGTGTTTAATTCCCTTTGGATAGGCTTTTACTCAGAACAACAAAGAGACACACAAATGTTGTATAAAAAAAATCAGTTTATTGGACATTTTTACATAGATACATCAAACAAAAGAAATTTATTAAACTCATGACCAAATAGATTTAATTTCATCTTCTTATAACAGAATGTATATGAGCAAGGTATTTTGCCTATTGAGTAAACTCAAGGAGGGCTATTTCCTTTACATAAATCATAATCAACTATCCCCTCCTTTAAACTAACAAAATGTTTCTACTTCCTTACTCCTGAGTTCAATTGACTTTCAAAAGAATCTATTAACATTCTCCTTTCATTACAAAACAATTCCTACTCCAAATTGATAAAGCTCCGATACTCTTAATTTCAGTATAAATCATTATTCTGTTTTCTAACAGATTATAGCCTACAACCTTCTCTAATCTAGGTAATTATTACTATCAAATTTCTACAATTAACTACTTGCACATTCGGGGGTTACTGACATCCGTCTATCCCCTTCCAAAATTCATACTTAGTCATTCACTTATTTAACCAAATATTAACGGCATTACTCAAGAAGAAAAAACTAGCTTTTTAACAGTTCTGTTGATTCCCCAGAGAAGTTTTAGATCCAGTTTAATTCTATAACACCTTGCAGTTGCAGTCCTCCTTTCAAGAGAAAATTTTGGAACAGATTCTCAAATTTCAGGACTTATTTAGAATATTCTTTTGGACCATTATGCCATATTTAATGTCAATCAGTAATTGTGCAGTCTGATATGAGGTTCTCTGATTGTAGAAAGGCTGCCAGGGGAGCTCGTGGGTTTTGTCATTAATATACAGGAATTTTTCTGGCAGGGATTAGGAGGTGATTATTCCACTGTATAAGGCAATGGTCAGACCACATCATGAGTACTGCATACAGGTCTGGAGGCCTCATTTTAGGAAAGACAGAGCTGCTGGAATGGGTACAAAGAAGAGCAACAAGATTGGTGAGGGGAACAAAGGGGTGCCCCTTACCAAGAAAGGCTTCGATTTTGAAAACTTGCAGCAGCTGTGCAAAGTGATCTGATTAAGGTGCGTTTAAAGCTTTGAATGACTTGAGCAAATCACTTCAAAAATTTTATATCTATTCCCTTCCAAAATTTATTTATATATATTGACTTGCCCTGGGTACTTCAGTTCATACCATTCACTAACTTATTCATTACAATATAGTACTACTTATACATATGTGTTCAATCAAAAGTTCTGATAAATTGGTTATCGGGTGTCTATAGTCGGTGTGATGGTGAGAGTACTTAAGCAAACTAATCACTTACTTACATAACTTGGCAGACTTCACGGTACATCCTTCTCTAAGCGAGTAGGAGATCTTTTCTATCTGGGTCGCATCTCACAATAACTCCCCCAGTGATTTGGTGAGACATAAGATACTGGATTCTTTCTTGGGTACCTTTTATTTCTTAAGGACGCATTATTTTCATCTGATCAGAATGGCTGTACTCTTTTTGTCCGGCTTCGGATTTCATCAGCTCCAGCGTAATTGCTCTCAGAAATATCAGGCAATCTCGTTCCTTCATAATGGAGTTGACTCCTTCTCATCTACTTTAAGGATCTTGAAAAATTTTCCCCCTTTTCTATGGCACGTGTTCATCTCTCACTTCGAAACTCAGTCTACTTTTGACTGACTGTCTGACCGACTTCTGCACCTCAACTTCATCTTTCCACTTACTCGACTGCCTCTCTCACTAACTTATTAAATCAACGACTTAACTGTTCACTTAAACCTTATCTACCCCTCTTACTGACTACACATTAAAACTTAGCCACTTTTCTCCACCGGCTACTCTATCTAAAGAAACTCATTCCTTTCTTTTCTTCTCCAACTCTGACTCACTAATTTTTTCTCCCACACCACCACTCACTCCCACTGACTCACTCTCCCCCTGTCCGTCTCCATCCACAATTTTTCTTCCGAGTTTGTCACGCCTTCCCACAGTGGTTTCTACCAATCCCCTCTATCTTTTTTTCCATTTTTCTTCTTTAATTCGTTGGTAGGTCAGCCAGCCCTGTAGCACGTGATTCACAATACCCCTCTCCTTTTTTTTTTTTTTATTTCCAACCTGTTGACATCCGTTGAGCTCTTTCATGTAGGCCGAATGTATCAAAACAACTCCTCCTGTGTCATCACAGCTTGTCTCTATAGCACTTCAGAAAAACCACAAATGTGTCACTGGAGACCATCGCGTCTATTTTTAGAGGCTTGTGTGTGCGTTTTGCCGAATGCGTTTCCGGTGTGTGACCCCTCATAAACTTTAAGTTGTTTGTTGCGCCGAACCTCCTGCTGGGCTTGCTATAGTATTTTCCGTCAGTTTTCTGTTTTAACGGATGTAAAGCTAATTTTACTGTTTTCGTTCCTCCTACCTTTTAATTTTACAATCCTTACTGGATAATTCTTGTTTATTGAAACTGACGCTATTACCATTTTATTTTACCAACGGCAAGAATCCAAAAAGGAAAACTAACTTCGGAAGTCAAAAAAAAATATTTTATTTTTGTAAGATTTTCAGATCTTACAAACAAGGCTGTTCGAGTTAGTCTTTACAACATGGTATCCATTCGATCGACTGTGCAAGTAGCAGTTTTTTTTTTATCTATTTATTTTTATATACAGTATTTACTTATTTTTTTTATATTTACTTATTTTTTTATATTTACTTATTTATTTTATTCTTTTTATTTATTTATTATTATTATTATTTTATTTTATTTATTTATTTTATTTATTTATTATTTATTTTTTTTTTTGCTGTCTCTCAGGTCTGGGCAGCCTGGGAGCGAGATCGCTGGCACCCACCAGTATAGCACTACTTCCGGTGGGTGCGGATTTTGGTGCATAAGGCACTGTTAGAATAGTAAGCCCAGGCCCGGTACTACGTGCCTAGGGGTAGCCATCATGGAGCAGCTGTCCAGATGTCGGTTGACGCCTCCGTAGCCAGGTGGGCAGGAGCAGCAGTGCGTATCACACGCTTCTTGATTAGACCGGGGGTTCGAGCCCGTGACCACCAAATACGGAGGATGCGGAAAGGTCAGGGAATGACCACCGCATATCCCCGGAGCAATATGGCCTTAGTTGCTAATGCTCCTAAAAAAAAACGAAATAACAAACATAACAGGTGTCGGCTGCTCCCTGGTGGCGAAGAGGCCTGTTTTGCAGAGGTTCTGCACAAATTCAGTTTATCAGGTGGAGACAGGCAGAAGTCTAGGTACCACCATAGAAATAATAATAATAATAATAATAACAACAATATTTTACCCGGAACAGAAGTTAAACTAACTGGACTGTAATTACTGGTGTCACCCTTCGATTCCCCTTTGTGAATTGGGGATACATTTGCACATCTCCAGTCCGTGGGGACCTATCCTGAGTCCAAGGATGCTCTCATAATTATGGCTAAGGGTTTTCTTAGTTGCTTTGCCACCTCCTTTAATATAACTGGATAGAGTCCATTCACCCCAGGTGCCTTTCTTATGTTTAACTTCAACAATTTCTCCTCCACTTTGCTCTCAGTTATTACAAAATCATTAAGTACCCTGCTACAATTTGATAACCTTCTGCTATTTTCAAACCTTAATAACTCCTCATGTGTGAATGTAGATGCAAAATACTCATTCAGTTTGTTTGCTATCTGAGCAGGATCATCAACAGTCGAACCATCGATGTCAAGTGGACCAATCAGATTCATCCCCTTCCTTTTAGAGTTTATATAAGTAAAGAAATCCTTGCTGTTTTTCTTAGCATCTTTTGCCAAAGATTTCTCGTAATCTGCCTTCGCCTGCCTAACCTCCTTTATGACCTGATTACAGACTAGTTTATATATGCCATAGGCTTCTGAGTCGTTTGATAAGTTATATACATCCCATGCTTTTTTCTTCTCTGTCACGAGTTTCATTAGTTCATTTGATAACCATTTAGGCCTAAACCTTGAACAATATTTTTTAATAGGTATGAAACTTTTATGTTGTTATTTGATTTTTAGGAGCATTAGCAACTAAGGCCATATTGCTCCGGGAATATGCGGCGGCCATTCCCTGACCTTTCCGCATCCTCCGTATTTGGTGGTCACGGGCTCGAACCCCGGTCTAATCAAGAAGCGTGTGCTACGCACTGCTGCTCCTTCCCACCTGGCTACGGAGGGGCCATTTATGAAACTTTTGGTAGCATCCACGATTAATTCCTTTCATTAATCGTGGAGTACAGATGGTGCAGTTGTGGGAGACCACA
The DNA here is from genome assembly GCF_048544385.1 of Mastigoproctus giganteus. Lineage (NCBI taxonomy): Eukaryota > Metazoa > Arthropoda > Arachnida > Uropygi > Thelyphonidae > Mastigoproctus > Mastigoproctus giganteus. The sequence goes on along the minus strand of NC_143576.1, from coordinate 242,044,269 downwards.
GGTGTCGCCTTACCCTAAACACTATGCTATTATGCCAAATGGGAGAAAAGTGTCTACTACAAACGTTGGGTTTCCAGGCCTGTACATAGTATTCCAACCGGCTGTACGAGCTTGCAAAATCGTGGTGATATAAGCAGCCAATCACTGCGAAGCAGTGGGCGGAGCTAGACCTGCCTATCACTCATTGTCGCAAAGATATATGGGTAAGAGCCCTGTACTGAAGCCTAACCAAAGTTTCTTTTACTTTAATAAATGGAAATTTAATTTACATTGAACCGAAAGCGTTATATCTATATTTTGTCTTTATCACTTTAATGCTTTTGGTTCTTTGATTCTTTATCTGATTATTCTTATTGCGATTTTTCTATTTACATAGTTTAACTTTTATTCTATAAAATTTTTTCGTCATACTGTACTTTAGTTTTTCAGTATTTTAATAAAGTTTTATTTTTTAATTTTATGCCTTAATCTCACGTCTCGTCGGTGGTTGCGAAATTTATTTTTGCATGCTTATTATCGAAGCTCAAGGCCTTTTTTTTTTTTTTTTTTTTCTTCTAATTATCTTATTTTCTTTTCCCGAAAGTTCTTTGGTGAATATATGTTTTATTTGTATCCTTGGAATTTTAATTCTGCTTGAAAATGAAGAAATAAAAGTATTCTCCTACCTTAATAAAATCATCTAAGTCACTAAGAATTTTAAGACATCAACATGAAACGTTCAGGAACTTGTATAATTGTTGTTAATTAGTGAATATAAAACATACCAACTTTGTTTTAATGACTTTCTTAAATACTAAGTTCCTAAAATACTGTACACAATTCACTTTTATTGACAAAGTAATATGACTTTATATGACCATATTAGTTAAATTAGCAGATTTCGAAAATATACAGGCAATAAATGTAGAAGCTATACATTGCTTTAATGTATTGCGAAACTGCAGAGGCACTGCTTATGGCGTCATTTTGTTGCTTTAAATTTGACTAATATTAACATAATAATTCACTAACCTCATTGCCAACAGAAACAGCGTCCTGCGATCGACCTAAGGAGATTCTCATCTTTAGGGTAGAGTGACTTACTAATAATTCATGTCACCAAACACAAAACAACACAAACTTCCATAACTGAATTATTTATTCGTAATCGTCTGTTACCAAAACTTTCGATTCACAGCGCCACTCTCTCAAGTACGTGTAGAAATTAGATATTTTCGAAAATACATTTTAATAATACGATATTATGTACATATACAGTATAAGATTTATATATGCATACAATATAGTTCAGATTTATATACTTGTTTTTTTATATATTTTAACTATACTTTTTAAAATTATAACATCCTACATATGGATTAAATAAGTTATTAATAATTTAAGATTCAGCAATCCATATTCAGCCATTAAATTTTACGAGATCAGTTAGCAAAATGCGATTCATTTTGTAGACACTGTTGCAAAATTTTGTAATTTTGTAAATATTTTTAATTTTAATCTGCTAATAAAGTCTTATAACCGTAAGATTCTTCTTCTTCAATTTCTAAAGTACAATTATTATTTGACCTTGCATAAAAATGATAAAAATTGAATTTAACTGATTGAAATTGTCTTGAGAATTACTTCATCTGAATGGTCAAAAAATGTGGTAAGAGATTTCATTGATATTAAAATCATTAATTATTCAAAACAAGAATTAGTTTTAAGAAATAGTTGGCTATTTATATTTTATCATATTGCGCTCTGCTTCCCCAGAAATAGGCAAAACCAATGTAAATATTTTTAGGAATTAAAATATAAATCTGGTCATTTAAAAACTGTTTTGATTACAGAATATGTAGTACGTTGGTGTTTTAGAGATTGCCAGCGGATCAGCTACAATTGCTCTGATGAACCTTGTAGTATAAATACTTCTACGAATGAGATACATCCCAGCAGTAAAGAAATCTGTTTAAATGTATTGTATTTATGCTGAATGGCAATATTATAAAAGCGTAATCTTAAAAAAAAAGTTACGGCTTCAACTAATTTTTATCGGTTTCATTATTTCACTCCAACAAATATAGGCCCACACATATCAAGACAGCCAATAATTTCAGTTTTAATTTTTTTTTCTTAACTTGCAAACTTTTCTGGCCATCCATCAACATTTTTTTCGTACGCATTTAGATGCAAATGAATTTCTGCATTTTTGAAATTACAGCTCTTTTCTTTTTTTCATTTTCTTCTTATTATTTTTTTATATTGGTTATTGTAAGGTTTTAGACGTTTCAGCATCTTAGGCCGTATTAAACCGTATATAATATGCCTGTAAATTGGGTGTGTTCTCTGGTCGATTTGCTGTTGCTGGACGAAAAATTCGAGTTTCCGGGAAGAAAAACCATGCTGCCCTCGCCTAAGATTGACTAAGTTAAAAAAAAGACCGACTAACTTAGTTGTGAAAAGGGCGTATAAAAATTCTTTGGGTCGTTCACGGGATTCTTACTTAAGTCTTTTCCACTGGCGATGTGGGTAGGACGGAAATTCTTCCAACAGTGCTACCCATAAATCTGAGGTCTAGTGAAATGGCTCTTCATACAAATTTATTTATCATTATTTTCTGATCCCATCTTCGATTTTAAAACATGTCTGCTCGTGTAGCACAGTGGTATTATCGCCATCCTCCTACACTGAGTGGAAAAAGCTCGGTCTCGGATCCCTTCCATGATCCGAGAAAGTTTTGTGGGATTTTTTTTTTTACTGCGTGGCTAAGTTAGTAGGTTTTTTTGCCAGCAAAGCAGACAAATCGAACAGAGAACACACACAATTTACAGGCACAATACACATAGGTAGTTGAAAGTAACTTTCCAAGTGACCCTAATATAATACTTTATTTATTTATTTTATTATTTATTATTATTTTTTTATTACTTTGAAACATTACACAGTAACAGGCGCATTTTGACCGTACTCTAATAAGCTTCCATTCCAACAACAATAACAACAACAACGATCTGATCTTCATGATCTGAAGTCTGGCGAAATGGCACTTTGCACAAATGATCAACATGTGTTAAACTAAAATTATTATTATTATTATTAAATTAGTTTATTGACCCAATAAATATGGTCTGTACCCCTTTTACACGGCCATTCAGCCAGGAGGGCGATCCGTAATACAATTAATTATTTACATTCCATATAAACGAACACATTTACATTAAATATGAGAAATATAAATCAGTTTTTACAATCAGTGGATGTCAACTTACATAAATAACAGCTAAATATGAAATATTTACAAATTTCAGTAGCCAGTTTAACAGTAAACAAATTTACAAATTTAGGTACAGCTTTTTCAGTGGGAGCAGATGTCATAGCTCCATCCACGTGAAAGTTTCCTGTAGTTTCTCTATTCTGTATCCTTTTGAGTCACAGAACTTGTCTATATCAATCGCTAGTCTGTTGATAAGATGGATAGTGTTTCCGGGGAACATAGCACTTAGGCGACCTAATGTCCTGCTGCCCTTGAAATCCTAACGATGTCGTCCATTCTGGGGGCATCTGTGTCCCGTTATGAGTTTAGTGAGTGTTAGAATATTTTGGGCAGCAATCTGACGTTTCAAAGGCATCACGTTTAAATTCGAGTAGAGCACTGATCTAGAGATGGTATACTGTCTCCCTGTTATTCTGTTAAGCCATTTAAGGATTCAGTACTCTAACCGAGAAATTTGATGAAGAGGGTTTTGGGCGCTGAGGACTAGATGATGGAGGAATATAATGGAATGGGATAAAGGCAGCGTTGGACATATCGGATGATTAGCTGAGGATCATGTATTCCTGTGAGCTCTTGGCGTAGCAGCCACATCATTGTTGCATAGGTCTTCGTTTTGGTGACGCTTAAATGCTTCTGAAATGTGAGGCCCTCATCCCACGTTAAGCCTAAGTCCTTATGTGAGATGACTTTTGCTGCAGGTCCCCCTGCGATACGGGTTCAAGCCCGTGACTACTAAATACTATAAATATTTGTATTAACGATTTATTGTAAACTCTACTGACTTGGTTGTCATGCCGGAGTATAAACAGAAAAGATTTGTATATTGTTCCTTAACCTTTTGTTTCTAAAGATCATTTGGGCTGATTTAGCGTGATTAAGTTCTAGATTTATTGAATCTAGATGCATTTATAGTTGTTGTATTATTTGATTGGCCAGTTTATTGTTGGTAGCTGCTTGGTCAGGATTAGATAATGTTATGTAGAATTTAATTTCTTCCGCTTAAGACAGAAAGTCCTGTTGTGATGCAAAGAAGGGTTCAAGGGCTACAGCGAACAGTAAGGGGGAAAGGATCCATTTTTATGGTACTCCTCTAGTGACCAGGCACCTATACTGATAGTTTTGATGAGTGATTAGAAGCTGTCTATGTTTTAGAAGTGCTTGTAAAATTCGTAGAGTATTACCAGCCACGTTGAAATAGTTCTCCAAGGTCAATGCTGACACGGTCATATGCTTCTTTTTAATCGAAGAAGACGACATCAAGTTGCGCTCGGCCGCTGAGCATTATTTGTATTCTTGTAAGTGTGTGTCAAGTAGGTTGGTACTAGTAAACCTGCCTTTGATTACTGTGTGGAGGTAGGGAGGCCTGCGGTTGAAGCAATGTTCTGCAAGTGCTGGCTTAATGGCCTTCTTGAAGAGTTCCAGGAATCCAAAGCTGATGGCGATCGGCCTGTAGTCCTTCGGTCCCTTCGGATGCGTGTTTTGGCACTGGGCGCACAAAGTACGTGTTCCAGATTTCTGGGGGATCTGCGCTAGTGATTATTTGATTGAAAATATGCACCAGAATATCAACAATGTAAACGCTGTATATTTACACAATGAACAGTGGAAACCCATCTGGACTTACTACTGATTTCAGCAGTAGCTTCTTTATGATCTCGATCAGTTGGTCTCTCGAGATAGCAAAATTCAAGAATACAGCGTAGCTCGTGGGTCCTACCACTGGAAAGATGGACTGATTATGCTGCTGATTGGGCTGCTCGAAGATCAGTTTTTCCCATTCCATGAAGGTCTTCCCTTCCATTGTAGACTGATTTGACGTAAACGCGCGTATTCCTTTCGAGTGTCGCTCCTATCGATAATCAGCTTCCTCTAAGCCATTATTTTTGTTTTAAAAATAACGCTCTTTCTCTTTTATATGTGATGAGATCTTGTTGATTATTTGTCTTTTGCCATCGTCGGTAGGCCTTTTGCTTGCGATGAAAAGCGAGCTTGATGTTTGAATTTGAATGATATTTGAACCATGGGGACGTTCTTGATGTTATCTGAACTTCTTTTGATGCCCCAGCCAGCGCTTCTTGTCTGAGTTCTTGAGCTAAGCAGGATAAAGCTTCCCTCGGAGGGAGGGTATATAGATTCTGCCAGTTAAACTACGTTAGGCGTTTAAGAATTATTTCAGGTTTCAGATACTTGACTGAAAAAATAGCTTTTGACGTTATTTGCCGTTTAGGTTGATGGGAGTGGTAAGCTGCATTTATTGTTTGGACCAGGGAGAATTTGCAGTCGATCGGAATGTGGCCTGACTGGAACCTAAAGAAGGGTGACATGATATGCATGGTGTCCAAATTGTGATAACGTATATCTAAGATATTATCGCCTCTAGTTGGGGTATCTACAACTTGTACGAGCCCTACCGTATGAAGGATAGAATCAAGGTCACTTCTAGCATCTCGCTCTCTTCCCAGCGGCATATTAAGGTCTCCTGTAACAACTGTAGGGATTCCACAATCAAGGTTACAAATAAACCATGTGTGGAGTTCCAACCTCGTGTCTTCAGTATGGTTTAGGGTAGATAGACTACACACATTTGCACTTTATCTGTCTCCTTGGGTAAATTTACACACAAAGCTTCAAAGTTATCCGTCTGGCTGTATTTCATTTTCCCAACCAAAAAGTCGTCTTTATGGAATGTTGCTGCACCCCCACCTCTCCTGGAACCTCTCGAGTTTACTAGAACATTGTACTGCAAGGGTTTGGTGATAATTTCCAGCTGGTTCCCCTCAAGGAGCCATGTTTCGGTAATGCAAATTAGATCGAACTCATCTAGATGTAGAAGAAACTGTAATGTCTCAAGTTTGTTAACAAGGCTTCTGACATTTTGCATAAACAATTTCACTGGTATGTAGTAAATTGCTGTGCTAGTCATCTCTGCTGGTTGCTATGCAAATGGGCTGCTCATGCGTCTGGTAGTATGAGATTGATAGTTCCTGTCCAAATAGGGCTTGCCCAGGGTTCCTGGGGGTCGAAGTCTAGCACAATACGTTGTTTGTCAGGGGCACATGAGATGATGAAGGAGGCATAAGTTGTGTGTCTCGTCTTCAAGGCTCTTACTTCCACCTGTACTCCATATTCCAGAGAAAACAGAGACTTGATATCCGACCCCTTCGTGGACGGATTTAGTCGTGACACAAACACTTTATTCCTCTTTTGAACAGCGGCAATATTGTAGGCTAGGGCGGGATGCAGGGCCTGGGTTGGAGCGGCGCTGTCCTTATTATTTCCTTTCCAACGAGTTGGTGATCTCTCAGTATTGGGGAATCTACTCTGTTCAGTTCTGCTTGCCGGTCTTGTTTGAAAAACCTGCGTGGTTTTGGTTACTTCATTTTGGAGAATCTGAGGGCAGGCGTTTTCTCTTGCATCGGTCACCTGCATGGTTGCAACCTGTGCATAGGAAGGATTTATGCTTGAGGAGCACGGGAGTACCGATTGATTGTTAACTGATTCTGGATCGCAATGCTCTTTTTGTTCTAGGCTCATCTGGTTGCCATCACCTGAGATATTATGACCAAGACTATCTTTGGTCTGTGGAGGACAAGGTTGCTGAATTGCTAGTACACGGTTATCACCTGTCGCTGCTTGTTGTGGAGCGTCAGTTAGGAACAAAACTGCTACGTTATCCTTCTTTCTGGTATTTGGCATTTGTGATCTCTGCCAGAGATGTGGAAAGGGCCCCATTTGGAGAAGCACACCTCAAAGTGAGGTTGAGAGTTGGTTGTCCCCCTCTCCCGGTTAGATCCTGTTTGATTTTGCTTCTCACAGTTGTGGGATCCGTTTAATTCATTTCGATTCCCCGGCTGTATTTTCCCAATTGCTAGGTAACAGTTGAGTTCTTCGATATGACATATCATTTGATGAATTTCTGCTGACATCCGTTTATTATCCTGACGAAGTAAGCGCATCTCCTCTGCAAGAGAGTTATAGTTGCATTGAGGTAGAGTGATGGATGTGAGCTCAGAAATGTGAGGTAAATACTGCTGTGTCAGTTGAGTAATGTGATTAGTGAGGGCGTCCGTAAGCGCGTTTATCAACTCTCCACAGATCGCTTGGCCACTTTTATCGCCATTACCTTTATCAGGATTCAATTCAGAGTTATTTGCTGTGGTCGGATTTTCCTTTTGCGAGATGTCTGCGGGTGTAATTCCTACACTGTCCTGATCTTCCGGGTTAACTGGACTTTCTATCTCTTCTCCTGATGTTAATTCTTTAGTTGGCGGATCTGGTTTTGTTCTGGTTCTCGCGCTGTCACGACAAAATCACAAGACCATTTTAGTCGTCTTTCTTTATTTAACTTTTTAAATGATGGACCTAGGCAGGCTGTACTCAGTTATCAAACTGGGTAAAAAAATTAAGGCTACATGTACAGAATTTAAAGATGGCCTCAGGGTTCTGGTGACAGATACGCATTCCTGTGTCATTTTAGAGGTGTTATCCCTTTCAGATTGCATACTTTATTAACTCACTTCTACGCCTGCATCTATGTTACGGTTAAATTTCGCTTAAAGTAGAATTTCGCTGTTTATGAAGTTTACAAAGATACTACTCGGAGTCTACACTTAATCCTCTTCTCTTTGTTCTTAGATACTTGCTTCAGGAGGGTTTATCTCTCTCTGGTATTAACCCTATTAAGTGCCGTGAGTACTTGCTAGTTTAGTGCTTTGCGATTTGCCAGTATACATCAGACCATTCTTATGATCTTTAGCCTTGTAAGTAACTGGATAAATACTGTATAGGGTAGTAAACCTAAAACGTAAAAATAATAATTACCTGTTTCTTGCTTGCATGTATAAAGTCGATCATATATTCAGGCATTCTCTTATCCATCAGTATATGACACTATGGGGAAACTTTTAATAATCCATACTTTAGAGAACTTTCTTAGAGGAGCACAAATCAACAACACTATACCCTATCCGCGCATGCGCATACACATTTCAGTGAAACTGTTACAAAACATTACAAAATATTTCAGTAAAACTGCTCAAAGTCCTAGTGAAAGTGATCCAGCCGAAGGCTTTCAATCAGTTTCTTGTTGCAGAAAATTCTTTTCATTCCTTGTTCAGCGCAGTCACCAGTTCAGATGTAGAAGAGGAACACACTTTTGCATTCTGTTCTAGCATTTCAGTTTATTCCGAAGGTTTACAGGTCAAATTTATATCTGCACTCTGGGCAACTAGATGAGTAGTTGGAAACCGAAGTCCTCAAAATAGATTTTTCCACTGGCCACTCTTTGGGATGGAGCATTATCGTACTAGAAGATTTCTCTAGAACATGGACATTATAGAATTTTACAAGATGTCACGATAAAACTCTGCGTTGTTGTCACTTTGGCAGTACAAGCAACGGACCGATTCCGAACAACTAGAAGGAGTTCCTCGCCTCCTAACTTCGCTAGGGCACAATAAACTGTGGTAAGCAATGTTCCTGAGGTATTCTTCACACTCTCACCCGACCTTCTGATCTAAAGACTGCGTAATGAGACTCAGGACCTGTTTCCATGTCATGGTTTGTCGATTAAAATTGACAGATAGGAGTCAACGTTTTGGTGGAAAGGAACCATCAATTCCTATTCATTTTATGTTACAACCTTTTAATCTACAAATCATGAGAGAAAGTATACCTTTTCATTAATAAGGGATAACTTGTAATATATGTTTTCTTTATGTTATCTTGCGATGTGCTGATTAGTTTGCCACTGAAATTGTTATTTTATAAATACCAGATATACTGTATGTTGCTAATGTGATTTAGTATATCGTATTGATAAAACGCATAATATTGATTATTACAGGTCCCAGACGACCAATGAATCAAATTACAACGTTCATTGATGCTTCCACAGTGTATGGAAGTACGCAAAACGAAACAGCAGCACTTCGTGAAGCGAATGGAACAGGTAAGCCATCTTTAAAATCTCTAATTTGCTTCTCTTCTATAGGAAAATGGGTATACGTGCGCAATAAAATAGGCGCACATAAACATATATATATAGTGGAAAAGTGATCTTAATCACCCTTTCCATTATTGTTCTGCAAGGTTTAAAACGTTTACAATATTACGGAACATTCAACATTCAATGTGAAAAAAACTGGTGTTTTCCGAGAGCAGTAACGAGAGGGAAATGAAGTGTCTATAAAGATAGCAGTTGAATTTTATTATTATTATTATCTGTTTATTTCTCTTTCGAGACACCCATAGACAGCACGTGGTTAGAGGGTGTGGTTACATTATATTAGTATTTACAAGCATATTTACATGAACTTATTTACAATTTGGAGATGAAAAAACAGAGTATGTGGTTAATGAATTAATTGTTAAGTTGGTTTAATTAATTGCTAATGGTTGTTAAATGCTAAATATTATTATATAAATTATTAAATTAGTCTTCTTATTATATTTGTACCTGCCGGTACACATTACCAAAGATTTCTGTCCTATACATTTTGTCTGTACATAGTTTCTCTGGATCTATATTTAAATTATTAAAATAATTCACAGTATTTGCTGGGAAAAATCTCCCCAGAGAGTCCAATTGAGTCAGTTGGCACTTGAGACTTGGTTCTTCCCTGTTTATTCTCGGTCGTATCATCCGAGGGCGAGTGATCACGTTTCCCACTTTCGGCGCATTTCCACCTAAGTGGCCCTAAACCGTGTACAGTGAACACAAATAATTTTAAACTGTCGAAAATTAATTTTGATCTCTTTCTTCCATAGGATATTTATTACTTACAACACCGAGTGTTTACGGCGAGCTATTGCCACCTAGCAGGACCCCCAAGAATGATAGATGCAGTCGTCCGAATGAAAATGAAATATGCTTTTCAGCAGGTAAGGTCCGTGGTGACGAAAAATGACTATTAAGTTTTAGAGGTTGGGAGGGGATGGGATGAAAGGGGTTTTCCCTCTGTAAATTGCGACACATGTAATGCATAAACGAAACGATGGTGATGTTAGCAGCGGAATGGGTGTTTCTTTCCTTCATTGGTTCAGTATAAATCATTGAAAGAAAACAAGAACAAACTTAAAACAAAAGTATGTCTTCATTTATTATAAAACTTTGCAAAGAAAAATTTCCAAGACTTTAATACACTTGTCTCCAGTCTTGTTTTCACCATTCACAACATCACAAACTCATATTATTTCCCCCACGCATGTACCTACTGTCCACGTGGTGTATTGGCAAATTGATTCATCAGACCAGCACAGCATATACTAGTCGTCGGTGGTCCAATCACAATGTTCTTCACGCCATGCGAATTATTACTTAATCTGATGTTGAGCGAGATGGTAATATTGTCCTGGGCCTCTGCGTTTATGCCTACTCCTCCACATATTGCTTCTTTCCAGTTACTACTGTCTCAATCAATGGTAAGTCTGTATTTGGAATATTGTGTTCAAGTCTGGAAGTCGCATCTGAAAAAAGACATCGAGAAAGGCTCCAAAGACGGGCGACTCGTCTGGCAAGGGTAGTAAAGGGACATCTATATGAGGAGAGAGTACAATGACTTGGGTTATATAGCCTAGAAACTAGACATATCAAAGGGATCTGACTGAGGTGTATAAGGCATTAGAGAGAACAGACAAAAGTAAACTAAATGAGTGAAATTTTCACTTTGAAATGGAACAGAAAAACTAGGAATATAATACAAACTACTGTGGGAAATTAATGAATCAAAAATAATGAGCACACGTCAATTTAGAAAGTTGGCATGTAGTCAGTATGTTGTCAACCAGTGTAATAAACTTCTTCCATGAGCGGCCGAGGCTGATATTTAAGGCAAAATTAAGGAGTAGCTGAATTGGACTATTGGAGGCGGGAGGAGTATGATAAGAATGTGTGTACGTTGTATACACAACTTTTTTTTCTTTCTTTTTTGGCTGATGCAGCAAAAATCTGACTTTCTTGAGCCTTTACCTTAATCACATACAAGAATATTTGGGAAACAACGCTATACGTTATGCGGGCAGCACTTGGACTTCATCATTTGAACCATTTTCTCATTTTAATTGTGAAGTTTGTAAAACACTAAATTTTAAGATGCATAGTTTTAACAAAAGTATAGACAGTATCCTTTCAATCTTTACGAATTGATCGGCGAAATATATCGGATGGTGTCTTGGATTCCACTAATTACTTCATTTATTTTTTCATGGCGCACTGGAAACTTAGGCCATAATGCATTCACTGTTCAAGCATTCACTGGACAGACTCATAACATACGGTCTTGTTCTCTGATTCGTACAAGTTCTTCAACAGGATAGTGAATATAATCAGCATTTTTTTCAAAATAAAATATTGAGCTAGCAATAAACAAGTTTACTTTGGGTAGTTTCTAAGGTTATTAAGAATATCCTAGAACGCTGAAAAATGTACGCTCTCTACAGCAGGCTGTTGGCTATATCACTTGTCATTTATACTGAAATTTCGTCACGGTTCATTTCTCATTAATGACTCCAAGAACTAATGTTAATTTTTTGTATTGACCCATGTCAATGCATGACACTATCCCGAAATGAGGCCTCTGGTCTTAATCGGAGATAAATAAATAAACTTATTGAGCCTTTTTCATGCACGATCGAATAAGACGGGTCTTATGCAGAGACGTTTTTTTTTTCCTGGGATTTTCCATCAGAAAACAAAAAAAAATCGATCTTATAACACACGAAATTTATTGGTATAATATATTGACGCCAAGGCAACTGGCACTTTTTAATTAAACACCATGGCATTTGACACCTTGGTTTGTTGATTAAAAACCATCGAATTGCATTCAAATTTAAATCTTTCACACCCAATTGACGTACCAGATATAAGCCAAATTACCATTTCAGTATCTGAATTTTAGATCTAACATCAGACGAATCCACACTACATGGACAGATCAAGGATTCTACGCTTAGAACTGGCCCTTCAAAATTCTCTTTTAAAAGCATGACGTTCTTCGCCCTCAGATTCTAATGGACTGTAACTAACCTCTATCAATAATGATTATTTATTTAATTTAAATTCCTTCTGGTGGCTATTCTATGAATTAAATATTGTATTCCATTTAAAAATTATATATATTATTTGTTTATTTCCTTGTTAAATTGTTAATATTTTATGCCCATCAATTTGCGATTTACGAATTTTTAAAATTGTTCTGCGAACTGGAATTTAGACATCGACCGTTTCGATGAAGGCAATAACTTAGCAGGGGCCATATCCCCTAACACGAAAATGCATGTTTTATTTAATACATGTACAAGCTATTGAAATGTTATTCAGAGTTCATCAAAATTTATCGAAACTAATTTCCATCACACCCCAGGTCAGTTGATTTTGAACCTCCCCCTTCACAATTCCTGTCTGTGCAACTGCTGGAACGAAACTGCAGAATTCTCATGATTTTGTTATTTTTAAGAGTTTTCTAGTGATTTTGAAACTTTCTTTTATTCATGAATAGGTGACGTAAGGGTGAACCAACAGACACTGCTTACCTGCATGCATACTCAGTTCCTTCGGTTTCATAACAAAATTAGTAGGATTCTCGCAAATGATAATCCATATTGGACCAACGAGACCATTTTTCAGGAAGCAAGGTAAGTTTTGTGTATCATAAGGGATTTTATGCAATCTCAGAATATACTAAGCCTTGAACAACCAAATTATGATATTAGAGTACCCCATAAATGATTACATCTACCCATATATTTATTTTGTCTGTAAATTGAGTGTGTTCTCTGGTCGATTTGCCTGTTTGCTGGACCAAAAAACCCCAGTTTCTAGGGAAAAAACCTCGATATCTACGCCTGAGATCGACTAACTCAGCCACGGAGTGAAAAAAGCCCATTAAAGTTCCTCGCGTCATCGATGGGATTCGAACCAGGGCCTTTTCCACCCTGGTGTGGGGAGGACGGTGACGATACCACTGTGCTACCCACGCAGACACTAAGCCTCGAACAATGAAATAATACCAGGTGTGGTTAAGAAGTTCCAGGAATGACTTTATAAGTAAATTAAACTCCATTGAACTTGCTAATTATTCGCCTTCAGAGGCGAATAATTAGCAAGTTCAATGCAGTTGCCTCTAGGCAACTGCATGAAGTCCCCTCTCTTCTGCCAACGACTTCACAGCACCGAACTTCCTCCAAAAGTCCAAAATCTGACCGTTTTCATCGAAATTTTGATACCTGGGAGTAGAAAGAAGTTATATTGAGCCAAACTGGAGAAGTAGGGAGAATTCTTCATTTGAGGGATCGATTATGTTTCCGTCAGAAATTGCTTCACTGACACTGTGGTGCGAGCCGAGGAGTTGTCAATGTTGCCAATGGAAAATTGACTCGATTTGACTTCATCTAACTTCTTTCTATTGTAGATATCAAAAGTTTACTAAAAGGAAACAACATTTAGTTCATATAATGGGCACTAGCGGAATTTAAATAAATAAATAATCATTTTATTAGCAGAGAGTACAGTTCAATACAACTGTAATCTCGGCCAATAAAATTATAAGACTGTTGTTGTCGTTCTCTTTTTCTCTCTGACTGAAGCCTATTGCTAAAAATTTAGCTGGCTAAAGCCAATATTTCCTACTTTAATCAGTGTTTGATTTAGGGCCTCTGACTTCTAATGGAAGTTCCAAATCCGGTTAGAAAACTCAGTAGGGTGACACAACTAACTCCAGACACTAGCAATGGTTAAAGAATTTTTAAAAACACATCCATTACACAGTTTACACTGATGAGGTTTCACAATATCATTTTCAATAAAGTACTATTTCTATATATACTAATCGTACTAAAATCATACAAGTAATTATTCATAATAAATCCAAGCTACTATTCATCACACAACAAAATTTTTAATTATAATCACCATAAAGTACCTTTCTTCCTAGAGTTCAGACTCATTCCATTTTTAATTACTATTTTGTACAAAGTCAAGAGTTTTTTTAGGAACACCGATTGCCTCTTAAGGGGTTCTTTTTAGCAAATTATTATTATTCCTCAGGACAATAGTTAGAGGAACGTCCTTTAGAGTCTACTAAGCGCGGTATTTCTTCCATTTCGAATCTTCTTGAGCCTCTTATGCTCTTCCCCTTCCTATCTCCAACCTTTTCTCTTATTCCTGAAGCTTCCAAAATGTTACTCATAACTTTATGAAAACTTTCTTTTGGACCCGATGTTCACCCACATTTCTAAGTCGATCCCCTCTAACTTAACTTCAACCCACGCCGATAGCTAAGACCACGGCTCTAAAATTCTTCGCGGCTGCTCCTACACTTCTCCATATCCCATTCGACTTCCACAACCCTCTAAAAACACCACTCCAAATTCACCTAAAACTGCGCGCTTTTTCCGCCTCTACGTCCCTTATATCTCGAAAATGTTCTCTCATTTCCCTTTCCCTTTTCTTGTTTAATCCTCTTTAATCCGATCCTTGACCATCTAAAACCCTTTCTGTTCGTTTCGCTGTATAATCAGTAACGCTAGGTGGCCTAGGTGTTAGACGTCTGTAATTTAGCTCCTGCTTTATAATAATTTATAAGTGCTTTTTAAATGGAATTTTTGTAAAGTGGTGCACCGACATGTTCCTTAGATGAATATTGAGCAGCTTGAATGGTTTTTATGAAGACTTCGTAAAGATAAGTACTATTTATTTCAGATTTAAATTTATAGTGTGCAACGTTATCGCTAGCCTTTGCTTACCGTAGCTACATACAGAAACGCTGGTTGACCGTTGAAAGTAGTGCCTTCTTTGTCATAAAACCGTTTGTGACCTTGGCATTGTCCCTGCTTTGGGTCAAGTCCTGTAGCCCTCCAGCAATTTTTCCGTTAGCCACACCTACGTCAATCTCACCTGTAGTCCAGCTACTCAGACATTCTAACTCTTCGCTACAGTACCCTGCTGTGTCGATAACGGAACACCTGCTTGTTTGTATTTTCTATTTACTGGTACTCAGTCATTTTTTTAAATCTTCAGTATGGCACCTAAAGAAGCAGTCTCATGCAATGGATGTCAAAAAACAGTTCGTAATTGGGTTATCTGTAAAGGTTGCAGTATCATTAACTGTGATTTTTGTTCATTAATTAAAAATTTTTCGAAGTCATCAAGTGCTTTAAAAAATAATTGGAGATGTCCTTCCTGTAAAAAAGCCAACAATGAAAGCTCAAATTTACAGTCTCCTAGTCAACATAAGCTAAACTGTCAGAATACTCCAACAAATGCCGATCTCCCATGCAGCTCTAAAAATCTTTCATCTCCTTTTGTCAATGTATTACCATCTCCGAAGCCTTTTCACCATTCAAGGAAGTCAAGCTTAGATGCCACCACACAGACTGAGGACATTTCTTACCCGCTCCCCCTGCCTACAATATCCCCGAGCAAAGAAATCTCAGTTGTTACCCTGGAAGAAATGTTGAGAAAACAACTTAGAGAGAATGATGATATTAAGCAGCATCTTTTCCGAATAGAAGACCAACAATGCAAATTCTACCACATGCTTCTTGAGCTAAAGGCAATGGTTGAGAGCCCTCCAATACCTTGCCCTTCTTATGTTCATCAAGTTGCTGCAGATCCAGTCCTCAGACCAGATGCTGAAGTATTTGTTCCAGAAACAATAGCAGCGCCATCTATCAGATCTAGTTCTATCTCTCATTCTCTCAGAGGGCAGAATCGTGTATCTTCGCAGCGTATTGTTGACACAAGCTTGCAACTGATACCCACCACAATTAGAAATCAACAGAAACCTGGCAGTATGTACGTGCACTGTCAAAATTATCCATCTATTCCTAATCCTGAAGTGCCTACCCATAATAGCTTGCCTTCAAACTCCTCAAGTTTCAAGGTTCCACGCAGAAGAAACAAATATAGTAGCATAATAGGAACAAAAAATACGCAGTCTTGTATTAAAATTAGAAATAGAAATCGTCCGATGTTTAAAAGTAATAATATTTTTGTCAGCAGACTAGATCCCAATACTACCTCCCAGCAGATGGATCAGCTACTATTGGAGCTGGAAATTCCGGGTAGTGCTTTCAAGCTAAAAACCAAACATCCAACTTACGCATCTTTCAGAATTGAACTAAAGGATTGTGACCTTCAAAAGTATCTAAATCCTGATATCTGGCCGAATGGTCTACTAGTCATGCCATTTTATGGAACTGTTCTAGGTTCTGTCAACAACTTCAATGAGGAGTTAACGTCTAACTCTCAATCTGTTGAGCTGTCTGCATAACTAGAGAATACCAGTCCGGGTTCGCATCATAGTCCATCATTTATCCTTCCTCCTAATGCTTGCGAACATCCTTCTAACACCTATGTTAATCTCAACATTTTTCTACAGAATGTAAGAAGCGTAAAAAATAAACTGTCTACGCTTATAGCACTTTTGGTTGGAGAAACTCATGACATAATTTGTTTAGTTGAAACATGGATGCAGGAACCTCTTCAGGATGTTTTTCTACTGCCGAAAAATCTAAACTACACTCCATACATGACATCTAGGATTAATCGAAGAGGTGGAGGATCAGCAATTATTTTAAAATCCAACATTAAAGTTATTAACACCTACAACACCTGTTCTTACAACTTTGAAGGAATTTCTCTTCTGATCCAAGTTAAAAATTCACTACTTCAAATATATAATATTTATATTCCGCCTGGACCTACTGATGATATTATTAACGAAGTAATAACCTGGATAATCACTGTTCATAAGTCTCAAGCTAACATAATTATAATGGGCGACTTTAATCTCCCCTTGCCCAAATATAATTTACAAATGAAGTTGCTGTCCGACTCCTTATTAGTTCTAGGAGCTAAAAATATCAACGTCCCTGCTACAAGAGGTAATCAAGCGCTCGATCTAGTTTACTCCAATCTTCAACTTCAAGAAAAGTGTAGTAGCAACATTACATTTAGATCTGACCACAAAAGTATAGAATTTCAAGCAACAATTTGCTGTGGGAATCCTCGCCTCCCTCTAGAAAGCACTAAAAGAATATCATCGATTAAATTCCTTCAGAAAGAAAAGTTTTTGCAGCTCTTAAAATACTATCCATGGGATTCTCTTAAAAATATACCTATTCAGGACGCCACGTTTCTATTAATAAAATGGTTAAATCAATTAAAAACAGAGTCAGCATCCAAACTTGTAAGAGTTTCTTCTCAATCCAAACCGTGGTTCAGATCTCATCTAAAACCATACTTTAAAAGGAAACAAAAATGCCACAGGCAGTGGAAGAAGTACGGAACTTCATCAACATACATAAAGTATAAAAAGAGCAGAGCACTGTTTCAGCTCAAAAAAATTCAGGCGTACAAAAATTACTTAATGTCCAGGCTCAAGCATAATAAAAGAGCACTCTCTTCAAAAACAAGAGCTACCTTGCAGCATGACCAGACTTTGGAATGGATAAAATTCAATATGGAAACATGCAATTTTGACATCTGCAATGAAGATAATCAAAACAAATTTAAAGAATTCGATTCTTATAAACACGCAAATAGCGTTCAACATGAAATGCTTCCTAATCAAGCTCTGCTAATCAACCAACTTGTAAACAAGGATACAGTTCAGAAAATTATTAACAAACTACGAATTGATAGTAGTGAAGGCCCTGACGGCATCCCTAGTTTTATTATTAAATTGTCCAGTGCATTCATCATTGATTCTCTAGTTCATATTATTTCCAGTTGCATCTCCCAGCCATTCCTTCCAAGATTATGGAAGACTTTTAGAATTACCCTGATTCCAAAACAGGCTAGCAATAATAACCATATAAACTATCGTCCAATTGCTGTATCGTCAGTAATCGCTAAGATTATAGATAAGATCATGCTGCCATATCTTCGGGATGCGATCTTTGCTAATGCACCCGACAACATGCATTTTGGTCCTACAGGGCGCTCTACAATAACAAGCCTAGCTGACACCATTGTGCGCATCCAAACTGCGTTTCAGGATAAAGCACAATGCGATGTCTTTTACTTAGACATCAAAGGTGCTTTCGACAACATTGATCACAAGAAAGCCATTGAAATACTAAAAAATCATTTCCCCATTGATACAATGGTTATATCCTATCTTCAGTACAGCCTCAATCACAGAAATCTCATCTTCCCCACTAATACTGATAATATTCTCGTCACAACCGCAACAGGCATCCCTCAAGGAGGTGTTCTCTCCAGTGTCATATTTTCAGCATCTCTACAACCACTCCTACAAGAAAATCCAAATCTGCTGTCTTATGCCGATGATTTAAAGTTGTTTATTATTTCCAAATCTTGTGATGACATTTCCAAGGTTAGCCATGATGCGAATTTACAGATGTGCGGAATTATCAAATATCTGAAGAATCTCAATCTCACTATAAATACAAACAAATCTGCTCAAGTAACTTATTCCTTACAGAAACAACCAAACCACATAGAAATTAAAATTTCAAATGTTTCAATTCCCAACGTATTTGCTCACAAAGACCTAGGAGTTGTTTTTGACAAAAATCTTTCATTTAATTCTCATTATGTATATGTTGCTAAAAAAATTCAAAAATCAAGATGGCTGATCAAGCAAGAAACAGCGGCGATTCAAGATAGAAAAACAGTCATTAACCATGTTCAGAGATGCATTTTTCCCATTCTGTCTTATGCCTCCGAAATCTGGTCTGGCGCTCCTCAAGTTACCGTAAAAAAATTCCTTTCCCTAGAGTATTGGGTTCTTAGATGGCTGAACAATAAACTTCGTTTTCCCCGTACAATATCCAGGCAACAGCTTTACAAAAACTTAAAAACAAAGCCTCTGCAACAGATGATCAACGAGTCTGGAGTCATGCTTCTTGCTAAGTTAATTACTTCTGCATCCAGTTCACCAAACCTGGCCAACATAATAGCTCCCACCAACAGAGAAAACTCAAGAAACCAACAACAATTCAAATCCAAACTCTCCAGACTAAAACAAATGGACAGGATGTTCCCCAATGCATCCCTTCACCTCATAAATTATCACAACATTGATTGTAAGAGGTTGCTCAACTCTGAAGCCTACAGGAGTCTCATTTCCAAACAAATTATGAGAAATACAAACAGCTGCCTACCTACAACCCAGTAACTACATCCAGAGCCAAATGTGATGTTCTGCAATATATATTTTTGATCATTATAATTCATATTCGTTGTTAATGTATATATAGAATATGCTATGTAATTTTATATACATATATTTGTCTCCTTTGTACTGAATTAATGCCCCTAGCCTAGTGCTGTGATGGGCTTGCTGTAGTTGCAATAAATGAAAATTTATTTATTTATTTATAATTCCTGGCTTGGCCATTTCCAGGAAAACGGTCTTTTTGAGGAAACGATCCTTGACCTTTTGCGCACCTTCTCAAAATATTTATCGTCCGTTTCTATTTTATTCGAATAAATAATTGCTAAATTTATCTAACCTATTTTGTTTTTTTTTTTGGTATAATATCCCAGAATTTTATTGGTAAGCCAAGGCTTACACTGTATAATTACAGTCTGCGCATGTAGCACAGTGGTACCGTCACACCTCCCCACACTGGGTGGAAAGGCCCCGGGTTCGAATCCCGTCGATGACGCGAGGAACTTTAGTGGGCTTTTTTCACTCCGTGTTTTCACGTTGGAGGAAGTCCAGTACTTCGAGGGTGCTAAAATCGATATCAGTAAAGGAGTTTCCAGAAATCTTACAATCATTGCAAAATATGATGATAATAAAATAATCTTACCGAAACCCATCATCAGACCGTGCTGTTGGGGGAACAAAAATAGAAAGGGTTACAAATTTGAATGCAATTACCAATATTGCAATTACAATTATCATTGGTAATTGTATTCAAATTTGTAACCCTTTCTATTTTTCCTCCCAACAGCACGGCTGATGATGGTATCGGTAAGATACCTGAAAGGTTACCTTAATGTATAGTAGTTTACGCGAATAGCTTAATAAACTATATTATTAATTTCACGTAGTATAAGAGTGGTATTATATTTAGTAATAATCTTAATGGAATATTCAAGTTCTAATAATGTCTTCAAATGACTGCGAATAGGTAAGTCAAAACTTAACGTATTTTTAAGGAATTGCCCTAATGCCTTTACTTCTGAACGGCCGCAGAAGCAATAATTAAGATTCTTATTATTTCACCATTAAAATAAAATAAAATAAAATGTGTATTTTCGAAAAGTTCATAACCGAAAACAGTACTGTATTGTATAAAAGTGAAAATGATTTCTCAATTACTGTATCGAATTGTCTAATATTTATTGGTTTTGTTTCCACATGTAACAGGCGTATCATCATTGCATGCATGCAGATGGTGACCTACAATGAATACCTTCCTATATCCATTGGGAATTACTGGATGAATTTCTTTAATTTATGGGTGAAGAAAGACGGATACACCAGATATAACTCAAGCATGGATCCCCGACTGTACACAGACTTCTCGACTGCTTTCTTTAGAAAGCATTCATTCATTAATAGATTTGTATTTTTAGATCCTCCATTTGAAGGTATTTATGATGCTCAATTAGAAGACAGTTATTTCGAACCATTTCGACTCTATAGAGGAGCACTGGACAATTATGTAAGAGGAATGCTCAAGGAACATGTTCAGACTTTTGATAGATTTTTTGTTTCAGGTATTACGAATTTTCTCTATCGAGCCAGAGGAAATAGCACTGGACAGGATCTTTGTACTCTTAACATTCAAAGAGGTAGAGATCATGGGCTACCGCCTTATGTAGACTATCTTAAAGCTCGGGGTGGACCGATTATAACTAATTTCGATGACCTGTGGGAAAGCACGCTAATGACTCAAGTGAATGCCGATCGACTACGGTCCATCTATAGGTAAATACCTCTTTATTTAACAGAGTTTTATTTTCATCTTTTGTTTCGTTTTCATTCCCTGACCCGCTGTGGTCTTTGAGTAACATATGCAAACACAAGTAAGCAAACTTAGCCCTTTCGCTGTAGTAAAAAAAAGTACGACTCTGTTATCTTTTCATTTGATCTTATTTATTTCTTTAATCCAGTTTAGTTACATAGCTGACCCCTGTACGGCCTGAATGGATAGGAAGAATAAAATTTTATACTATTTAAAATTTATAGTTACAGCAATTTGCTAATATTAGCACACGATTTCAAATGGGTACCAGTAGTATTGAAAGTTATTAGAGATAATATCACATAACAACTAATGGACCTCTTTATATTGAAGTACACACTTAATACAGTTTAACTACTAGTTCTAGTTCCAATTTTATGCAGTTCTAAACAGACGTTCATCGACTTCGGGGAAGGTTGCACGGTTATGGAGGTTTCCTCAACTGTAGAACATATAAGATAAGGCCTGATAGAAGTCTGAAATTCTTAACTTATAGGTTTCTGTCATCACCGTATTTCTAATCACTACAAAATTTTTCATAGTCGAGGTTAAATTCATTCCACAGTATTTGTGGGAAACATTCCACAAACACCTTATATTGTGAAAGGTCTTTGGGGCGAGAATACCTTGTAGGAAACTCATTTGTGTATATTTAGGCAGGAGAACCCGATGTTATCCGTCTTTGACAGTTCCTGGATTGTGCATGATTTATAAACTGGCATACACCTGGTACATCCATTTCATGGGAAAGGAGTTGGGCATGGATGAATGTTTCTATCTATCAGGTGAATGTTTCTATCTATCAGAATTGTTCTCTATGAGGTGATTTTAAGAGTTGCAAAAGAGATTCTTGGTAGCTGTATTAATCCATCTAAGAACCAGTATTCCAATGTAAGGAATTTCTTGGTGTAGGATCGGGGAGCTAATTATCATATAGCAGATGCATAAAAAAAATAGAGTAAAGCATCTTTGTGCTTACTGGACCACCAGTTTTGTGATTGCTGGAGCATTCGACAAGACCAGCAGATCTGCCGAATTCTCAATATTTTCACAAAGGCTTTTGGTTTTGTACACTGAAATGACTTTAAAACGTAGGATTTTCTCCCCAGGTTCGACTCAGTCGGTGTACGTTCGTACACCGACCTGAGTCTAACTGGGGAGAAAATTTAATGCCATTCTTCAACCCTTTTCTTGTAAAGGCCGTTTGGGCCTCTCAAGAAAAAGGTCGAAGAATACCAAGATTTGCATTTATCCTCTCTAGATTTCTTAAACATTGTTCGCAACATTTGATATGACATAAAGTTTAATATGTATATATTAAGTGCAATAGCATCATTAATACACAGCCATTTCTGAATAAACAGAATATTTATAAAGCGGCATCGTTTTAAGTTATATCTCATATTATGAATACCTTCACAACGAGTTGCCATGATATTGCACTACTTCGAATAAGTAACGCTTCACCTAAGGAGAAGAGTAATGTTACTTATTCTCAGATAGGTACCACCACCGTTTCAGGGATATTTTGTATATGTGTGGGATAATAACTCGACTATCCAGTTGTCCCTATTAGACTTAGGGACATTATCGATGATTTCTAGCGATTTGTGATCGCACAACTGGTGAGATTACAAATTGCTTTTTTTTTTTTTTTTTTTGTTGCTGTGTTTTACATGATATTTATGAAATTGCTCTGAATGAAATGAGAATTAGTTAAATATCTAGCCTGGAATAATATTTGAAAAAATATTAATTGTAACAATATTTTACGATCAGGTTTGGTATCACAAGTCTGTCTGCGTGTGTGTGGTCACGACCAGTTTGCCCATTTGCAGAATGCATGAAACTGTGAAATACTTCACCCGAAAAATTAGCCGTACCTCTGTACAAGAATTCTCAGCTCAAACTCGAGTGAAAGTTCGTCAGAAATTCCTCCGATTTGTTATGGAAAGTGAACCCAAACTTTTTCAAACGGGCGCTAAGTGACAAAGCAATTATATTGATATGGAAGTCAGCTTCGTAGTACTCTTCCTAATTTAAGGAAAAGAAAAAATCTATCTTCCTGAGAGAAAATATCATACTTCTTTTAACCATATATCCTATGGAAATTTTAATTTTATGGACCCACTCGCAAGTTCTGCAGTTCTCCTGGCATCAAAAACTAGCCAGTGTCTGAGTCTATGAATAATTACAAACAATTATTATACCTTTGAATTAACTTTAATACATGTCATGATATATACAAGTACATATAATACATATTATAAATTTCATAAGTGCAATATCTACAAATACTACTCAAAATGAAGATAGCTCAACCATTATATCAGCAGATTCTAATCTGGTTACCTCATTAGGTTTACTTTCTCTTGGTGAACAACATAGGCGTACCTTAACAATTCTATTGTTTATTCTTGCCTTATAACAGGTTAGGCTACCTTACTTAATATATATATATAATTCCTTCTGACATTATGGGAATCTTCTACTCCTGAAGCTACTCCAATTCAGTTTTAATATAGAATTTCACTTATCTTATTTCTAAGTACTCTTAAGATGTTGGCCATAGGCGTGTAACAAGCTGAGATCTACTTTAATTTCTTATTCGGTATGAAAACATCCTATGAGTGTAAGATTTCTTAATTTGCGATTTTTTCCCCTTCTATAAGGCATTAACTGACTTTGCTCTCCCTAACGTTGTTGCAGCTTTACCTTATCCTTTTAATTAACATAATTTCATCGGGTTATGCTCAGATGCCTGACATAACCATCTCCTTTGTGTAAATCTGGCTTTAATCGTTTCTCTTAACATCTCATTAACCTAAAGCACTCAATCTATTACTCAGGGATACAAGAGCCTTAATATATGCATATACGCAAACGTACAAGTACTTTAGTCCTAATACATTCGCTTATATTGTCTTACAATTTCCATTTTCTCTGCCACACTCCTCTTTTTCTATACTGCCCATTTTCAGGCGCACACTCATGTATATATATATATATCTGCCTTGGAATTTACTTTGTGGCTTATATAGCATGAAAGTAACAGTCCACTTACTTTATTTCTTTCTTGTTCTTGCCTTGTCTTAAGTTGGTGTTCCATTGTGTAATTACTGCTGCTGCTTCCACCTTTCTGAAGGATCTCTGGCGATTGGCAATTATTACATCTAAGAGATGGCCTTCATTCCAGTTTAGTAGGCTGTACTGTTGGCGGATTGTGGTAGACAAATAAGGACCGGCTCCACACTTCTTCCATAGATTCCATCTCTCCATAGGGACATCGCTTTACTTGGAGATTCTCTCTCCCTGTCAGGCACATAATTATCTTAACTTTACACGCACTATCATTATTTTCTCTTACTTCTCTCGCATCACCGATCTTGTTCCGACCTACACTCAGACTACGACTTCGACTCTCTGTTCTGACTCCTCTATGTTTCATCCCCTATCCTTTTCCCCCAAAATCACATGTTAGCTTCTCACTCATCTATTCGTTCGTCCTTCATCGCCTGATCTCTTCCACCAATCACGTCGAATTCCTTTCTCTTAACTTTTATTTCCCGCCAATATTCTTACTAAGAATAGCGTATTCTTTGTTGCTATTTCTTATTGGTTTTAAAATTCCTTCCCTACAGCCTTCCCAGAGAATCGCTTACTGTAGCCCTCTTCCACAAATAGTCACGGGCCTTCACTGATTCGGCGTGACCACTAAGCCTTTCTTGTTGCTTGGTTTATGCCAGGCTCCTTACTTGCCCTTATTTCTGGTGTGGTGTCCCTTTGTCAATTTTAAGTGAACCTTTTAGTCACCATTATCTAGGCCTGAGCTCTTAATCGCCCTTTTGTCAAACTTCGTGTTGTTCTAAGTGGCATTATCACTTAGAACACTTAAATTTAAGTTAATATTTTAGTTGATGTTAAATTAATCTTCTAAACTTACTCTTTCATTCGTCGAGACACAAATACACCAGATCATGTAAAATCTACTCTTACAATTTGAACTGCTGATGTCGACTCTTGGTATATCATAATCTCTTTAGTATGTATTAATTTTTTGTTTATGTTTGTTATGTTGGACTTCTCGAAGTCCTGCTCATAGTTCCCATGTAAGCAACTAAATGAAGCGCATGGTTATTTACTTGATTGCCTGATTACTATATTATCAGGAAATTGAAATAGAATTTAATAATGTTTGTATATTCATTTGGATATAATCCAACTCAACATCAATTAGCTCAGTTTTCTGATCAGATCAACTTTTCTTTGACAACGAACTCAAGTTGAGTGTTTCTGCAAACCTCAATGAATCCATTCAGACTTCTCCAGGACAGGACACTACCCAATTGGTTATGAATCAACATGGTTATTTTTAACTGTTCTTTTGCTTTGTAGAATTCATCTGTGTAAACTGTTTTTGTTTATCAATTTTTCTTGTAAATAGTATAAATATTTTATCGAAAGTGTTTGCTCTATAAGTTTTACTGTTAACTTTCAATCTCCAGTCAATTCCATTTTTTGATTTCTTTTTATTCCTGTATAAAATCAAATTCTTTTATTTTCTTTCTTTTTTCTTTTTTTTTTTTTTTTTTTGTTATAGACAGTAAATGGGTTCACTTTGACTGAAATAAAATAACTTAAAACATATACTTTCTAGGAACGTAAAAGATATTGACGTTTTTATTGGAACTGTTTTTGAAACCGTCTCTCCTGGGGCTCTAGTTGGACCTACTGTGGCCTACATGGTAGGCCTCCAGTTTCAAGCTCTTAAAGATGGAGATCGCTTTTATTTTGAACACAGTTTGCAAATTGGATCCTTTACTTCAGGTACGTTTTCGATTTCGAATTCATTCCAGTTAAATGATATTTGCTGTTATTTGCACATAGAAAATGCAAAATTCCTGGACAATACTATATAATGTCGACATTTTCTACAGCCCAGTTAAAAGAACTCAGAAAGGTCACCATGGCATCCATAGTGTGTGACACTACAACTCTTGATCGCATACAGAAGTATGCATTCCTGCCTGTCAGTACCAGGTAAACTTCTTAAATTATGAATTTTTATTATTATTAACAATTATGTTTAGATTATATATTGGAACAGTTCAGTTGCCCAAAGATGCCTTACTGGGCAGCCATGCCTAATTGAAACAATATCCTTAAGAGAAATGACAAATAAATAAATACACTGCTCATCTTTGAAATTGCTCACCTAAAAGGAAATCAAACTTTTAAGTTCAAAATAAGTAACATAAATAACAATGTTGACAAGAAATTCTCTCTCTCTACGGTGGTGATCATATTCATGTCTTTTTTTTATATTCAGGGTCATCGAAAAATGTGTCCGTGATTTTCCTTTTAATTATCTTCAGAAATATTTGATCGATGGCTGTGATCGTAGCAGCAAACAGTGCGGTAACTCACTAAGTTTTATTTCACACCTCAACAATGACCATGGCTGCGCTGTGAGTGTGCGCAAAATGACTTCTGTGCGCACCACCTCAGTCAGTGTCAGTAAGACGCCGTGCAAAAGAAAGCGCAGTGTGTGTTGTGGTATGCTGAATTTAAATCTGTCATAATAGTGCAATGTCAATACCAACGTGCGTCGGTATTGAAATTCAGTAAATGATGGCTCCCCATACCATGATATCGGTGTCAACCCGATATGCCACTCCCAAATGCAAGCTAGATCTCAAATGCTACGTGACACATGGCTTAATGTGTCACGTAGTGTCGTCTCGGCACTATGGAAGCAGTTTTAGGACACATAAACCATTACAAGAAGAGATGGACAAGGTCTCCCGAGGGCTACCTCATCGAAACAGCTATTCGGCTCTAACAGCAAGAAGGAATCCTACGGAAAAAAAAAAAACGTAAACTCAGCCATTATCAACCCACTGCAGGATGGAAGCCTCCTCAACAATTCGCATTGAGTGAAATGTACCATAATCTGCCACGCTGGTCCAGTGCGGGTTGGCAGATCGACCGTATTTAGCAGTCAGGGGCTTGAACCCCGGTGTATTCAAGGAGCGTGTGTTACCGCACTCCCGCTCCTAACCACTCGGCTACGGTGGCCGTAAGACATCCTGTCATCAACTGTCTCTTGAGGTTGGTGTGGCCACACGTGAAAACATTCCCAGCGGGACTGTGTTAAGAAGGCTCAATTCAAGTGGACTCTACGCAAGGAAGCCAGTGGTTTGTAACCCATTAACCCGACGGCGCAGAAGTACCGAGAAGAGATCCTAGAACCCATGTGCGACTTTTTTAGGGGTGCGGTTAGTCTTGATATTCTTTACATGCACGATAATATAACTTCATATAGTGCTCAAGTGGAGGAAGAACATCTTGAAACTGAAGATATCCAACGACTGCCGTGGCCAGCACGATCGCTCGACTTAATACGTTCAAACATGTATGGGACGGCCTTGGGCGTCGCATTGCACGCCAAAAGAGAACTCCACAGTCACTTGGTAAGTATGCGCTTGTGGAAGAATCTGATTTGTTGTCAAGGAATCTTATAGACACTCTTATGTCGAGCATGGTTCACCGCTGTCAGGCCTGTTTAGCCTTTGGAGGGGATCATACGCCATACTGATGTCATGTGACCATATTTTCGAGCATCTTCTATCGACTTCTGTAATGTGATCTTTTAGTAATTCTTATACAACTCTTATAACTGTCCCTTATACATGTCTTCATCGTTATTCTATTGTACACCGCTTACCAAATTTTGTCCCACTTCATCGAAAGCTGCACGAGTTACACCACGTTTTCTAGGCGATCTGTTAATTTTGTCGAGCAGTGTAGTATTTCAGAGCGCACAATGGTAACCACATAAACAAAGAAAAATCTGTAATTGGATTATTCACTCTCTCATAGTTGTGTTGATCACAATACACGCTGCATCACTGACGAACATCGCCCAGATCCTCCCCTTTTAAGATCACCAAATTTCTACTCGATGAGTTGAGTGTTCAAGTATTCCCCGGACAACCCATCGAGGAGGATCAGCGACTAAGGCCGTATTGTTCCGAGTCTGTCTGTAAATTGTGTGTCTTCTATGGTCGATTTTCTGTTTGCTGGACAAAAAACCAGAGCTTCCATGGAAAAAAAACCATGCTACCCTCGCCTGAGACCGACCAACTCAGCCACATTGTGAAAAAGGCACATAAAAATTCTTCATGTCATCAACAGCTCTATAACTCAGGCCAATTCGACTCGGTGTCTGGAGCACGGCGATTCTACCAACTGTACTACCCAAGAGGGCCTCCCTTCATATGAAACACTGCCTTGTTAGAGTGAGGTATCTTACATAGAAGGGGAGATTGATCAACCAATGCTAGCCGACCGGGCTAGCCGAGTGGGTAAAGTACCTGCCCGGCAACCCCAAGGTCGCGGGTTCGATTCCCGCCTCGGGCTTGGATCAAAGTACTGCAAAAACCTTGGGAGGTGCAATATGGCCACAGAAGCCGATGCGCCAACAACTACCAAATCAAAAAAAAAAAAAAAAAAAATCAACCAATGCTTTCTTTTGCGTTTTCTTAATGATGAAGGATCCCTGACGGAATCCTTAATTGTAAACACAGATTTCCTCATCTGTGGACAGGATCTAGCTCCGGCGAAGTACAATTGACTTAGAAATGACAAACTTACCTTCAGTTCACCTTATCTTGCTTTTCTATACAGACTAAAGAACCATATATACCCTCCTCTCAGACAATTAAAATCGAAGAAGTTTCGTATCACTAAACTGTTTATTAATTTGTGAATTTGTTTATTTATGTTTGTGTATTGAATACTGACTCGTTATTTTTAACCACAGCAATGAAGAGCTATCGTGTTCCCAAATTCCACGAATGCGTCTGGCCCTATGGAATAGCTGAAGGAAATTTGTTCCAGGTGTATCACATGTGCCCAGGATAAGATGATATTTCAGTATTAATACTGGAAAAAAAATCTGCCGATGGAATTAAAATTAGCACTGTATAGTAATTTAATATTATTAGGATAAGGGCGAGTAAATAAACAACTAAAATTTGAAACATTTATTAATACTGACCTTTCTTCGTTTTTTTTTTCTTTTTTCAGAACAAATAAACAAGTTAATCGAATAAAAAAATAATACATTACTTTTAAAATAAACTAATCTATTCGGTGTAAATGTAGTCGCCAGTGACTAAGTAAATTCAATAGAAGTGTCTCACTGGACGTTTCCTTCATTCAAGACAGTCTTACTGACATTTGTCATACGTCAAAGTTACTTAATGTTCGTTATTTCGAACAGATTGTAAATGAGCATTATAATAAAAAAAAAAAAAAAAAAAAACTTTTAAAATTACGTTACTTGGTGTAGGTTTAGATGCAAGGTGTGAAAACAGATAATAACATAATTCAATTAGCTTAGGGGGTTGAACTAAATCACCTAAGCTAATGAAAAAAGTTACAAAAATGCGCATTATTTTATGCCAAATCAGGGTTGGACCATACAGCCAGATCGCCATGATTTGGGTGAAGTGGATCAATGCAGAAATGTTCAAAGAAGCATGAGTGAGTTACGCTCCATATTTTTACAGAATTCTATCTTCAAGTATTATTGGTAATAGTAATAGTAGCATGTGATGCAAGAAAGTAAGCGTATGAGCTTATGTAGCATCAGCCAAAAAAATAAATAAATAAAAATAAAAAAATAATAATAATAATACAAATTCACACAACCATTCCCTCTAAACGTTTGTTCAGTTCCTCATTGAATTAATTTAATCTATCAATTTCCACAACAAGAGATAGAAGTTTGTTCAAGGAAATAACCACCCGCTGCCTAAAGGCAAATTTCTGCACATCTATTCTACAACTGTCTTTCCTCAATTTGAATTTATGCTCCCTCAGGTTCGTAATCTGAGCAAGTGGAAGAATCATCCCATCAGAATTCAGCGTGCTCAACCCATTCAAGGGCTTATACACCTCAATCAGATCACCTCGCATGTGCCTAGACTCCAGCCGCTGCAATTTGCAGAACTTAAGCCTCTCTTGGTAAGAGGATCTCTTCATTCCCCTCACCAATCTTGTTCCCCTTCTCTGTGCACGCTCAACCAAATCTACATCCTTCCTAAAATGAGGCCTCCAGACCTGTACACAGCACTCAAGGCGTGGTCTGACCATTGCCTTATACAAAGGAATAATCACCTCCTTTTCCCTGCTAGCAAAATTCCTGACAAAATTACCCTATTACATGCTTTTGCAACCTGTCTGAATTGCTCAGAAAACTTCATATCTGACTGCACAATTACTCCTAGGTCTTTTTCATTTTCTCCCACCCTAAGTGTACTACCACAGTTAGTACATTCCTCTGGGGTTACTTCTACCCATGTGCAATACTTTGCATTTGTCAATGTTAAACTTCAGTTGCCACTTCTCAGCCCAGCCCATGTGCCCAAATTTTCTAGATCCTGTTGCAGTAGCATATTGCCATTACTGTCATTAACAACCCTGCCAATCTTTGTATCATCTGCAAACTTCGACACTGGTGTTGTAGAACACTCTACACGATATGTAGCACTGCAATAATGGTATAGAGAATCTCACCTACAGTCCTTCTGTGGATTTTGTAGTATGTTTTAAGTGTTACAGTGCTCTACAACTCCAATACTGTGAACTGAGGATGTATTTAATTTTACTGGAAGCCTTACAACTAACCAGTTCTGTTTCCTATTCTTTTCAAATAATTCTTCCCAATAGATTTTAAGCTGTTCACTGATTAATTGATTTACAAATTACCCTCACAGTTGTGAACTTTAAGCTTTTAGAAGTTCTTAAACTGAAAGCAGCAAATGCCGAAAAAGGCCGATTCCTTGTATCATGTTGAAGGTAATGGTGACTGTTTGCAATATTGGCTACCGATCCTTGCACAGAACATATACTAGGTAGAAGACGCGATCCGCGGAAAGTCCTCGGCACTGTCTATATTCATACATTGCTGAACTCTACTACTGTTTATTCTATGGAGTACCTTTGGCTACTCTATAGAATTGAGTACCCAAACTCAAATCGTCGAGTGCGTGTGAGGACAGACTGCCCAAGAAATAGAGCTGTACTGGTTTCCGCTTTGAAGTCTGAATTGCGGAAATGTAGGAGGCAATTTACAAAAGGCTTTGAACGGGTTCATCAAGTTCAGTGCTGATGGGATTGTTCCTCTTGATCAGATTACTCATTTGAGGAGGCATAAATTCAAACTGAGGCAAGACCACAGCAGAATAGATGTGCAGAAATTTGCCTTTAGCCAGCGAGTGGGTGATTGCGGGAACAAACTTTCATCTGTCGTTGTAGAAATCAAAGAAAAAGATCTTAGCCCCAGTGATTGAGGAGAAACACGGACTTTGAAAACTTTCTACAGTTTAATATGCTTACTCTAGAATTCAAAGAAATATATTCAAATGGTATTAGCGACCTTTCACCTATCAGTTCAAAATGACAAAAAGTAGAGGTAGCGAATCAAAATTACCCAACTTTTTTTTTAATATTTCACTTCCGCACCAACGAGTCACTAAGTAAAATCTCTTCATTTTTTTTTTTATCTAGCAATACCTGGATAGTCTGCGCGGTAGCACAGTGGTATCGTCACCGTCCTCCCCACACCGGGTGGAAAAGGCCGCGGTTCGAATCCTGTCGATGAGGCGAGGAACTTTAATGGGCTGTTTTCACTCCGTGGCTGAGTTAATCGGTCTCAGGAGTAGATAGCAAAGGTTTTTTCCCTCAGAAACTGGGGTTTTTAGTCCAGAAAAACAGGCAAATCGACCACCCGAGAACACGCAATTTACCAACCCAAAACACATGGGTAGATGTAATTAATTACGGGTGACCCTAATAAATAAATAAATAATTTGGAATTGATACCTGGAGAATCTGCAGGCTCACCAAAGTGGTGAAACTACTTAAATTCGGAGATACCTTCATGGAAACACTCAATCAGAAATATGCTGCTGAATTTCTGAAACTGTCGTCATTCAATGGAGTAAACTACCAGTTCAGCACACGTGAAGCTAAATAGCTGTAAAGTTGTCATTATGGAATGGCATCACATGAATGTCACAAAAAAGAACTTGTTCAAGAATTAAGTGATCAGCAGGTTACGCAAGCTAAGAGCATTCTGATTAAAAAAAAATAATAAAAAAAAAAAAAACAGTTGGCATTCTAGTGGCCACAAGAAAAATTATCTATACCTTTGACAATCCAATTATACCAAGCTCAGCGAACGCTAGCTACTTAAATTGCCGAGTACGTCCTTATATTCCTAACTCAAGGTTTATGCTAAATGGTTGTCAAATGAACTAATGAGACTCGTGGCAGAGAAGAAAAATGCATGAGATGCATATAAATTATCAGGCGACACAGGAGCCTATGGCAGATATAAGCTAGTATTAAGGGTAAGTTGCTACAATGGATAAAAGGGTGGTTCAGTGGGAGAAGACAGAGGGTGGTAATCAATGGAGCGCTGCTATTCGTGGACTAATGCTATTAGTGGAGTTCCACAGGATTCGGTGTTGGGCCCACTGTTGTTTTGTATATTTATCAAAAATATTGATGAAGGTATATCCGGCTTAGTGTCAAAGTTTCCAGATGATACAAAGGTTGGCAGGGTTGTTAAAGACAATAATGGCAGTGTGCTATTGCAACAGGATCTAAAAAATTTGGGCAGATGAGCTGAGCTGAGAAGTGGCAACTGAAGTTTAACCTTGACAAATGCAAAGTACTGCATATGGGTAGAAGTAACCCAAGAGGAACGTACCAACTGTGTGGTACTACACTTAGGGTGAGAGAAACTGAAAAAGACCTAGGAGTTATTGTGCAGTCAGATATGAAGTTTTCTGAGCAATGCAGACAGCCTGCAAGAGCAGGTAATAGGGTAATTTTGTCAGGAATTCTGCTAGCAGGGAAAAGGAGGTGATTATCCCTTTGTATAAGGCAATGGTCAGGCCACGCTTTGAGTACTGCGCACAGGTCTGGAGGCCCCATTTTGGGAAGGATGTAGATTTGCTTGAACGTGTACAGAGAAGGGCAACAAGATTGGTGCGGGGAATGAAGGGATCCTCTTACCAAGGGAGGCTTAAGTTCTGCAACTTGCAGCGGGTGGAGATTAGGCACCTGCGAGGTGATCTGATTGTGGTGTATAAGGCCTTGAATAGGTTGAGCACGCTGAATTCTGATGGGATGACTCTTCCACTTGCTCAGATTAATTTGAATTTATGCTCCCTCAGCTAAGGGAGCATAAATTCAAATTGAGGAAAGACAATCGTAGAATAGATGTGCGGAAAGTTTCCTTTAGCCAGAGGGTGGTTAATTGTTGGAACAAACTTCCATCTGTCGTTGTGGAAGTTGATGGCTTAAATAAATTCAATGAGGAACTGGACAAACATTTATAGGGAATGGTTGTGTGAATTTTTTTTTTTTAGGCTGAGGTTACACAAGCTCATACATTTTATTACTATTATTCACTAAAATACTACAAATATCAAAAATACGATCACTCCCAAAAAAGCATACCGTGGAGTACAAGTCTGTCCAAGATGTGGATCCACAGAGTATAATCAAAAGAATGCCCATTAGAAATGATGAAATTTTCAAACTGCAATGGAAATCATGCAGCATACTCTAAATCTTGCGAACGATCTAAGATTGCTAGAAAAAAATAACATATCAGGAAGCTAAACTCATATTGCACCTCTGACTTCTAAATCTTCTAATGTTGTATCTCTTCAGAGGAAGCAGGCTGTTGCAACAATTCTCTCGATACCAAAAGAACCCATTAATCACAAAAACGCAGATCAAATTACTAAAACAGTTTTATCAGTAATTTAAGGAAATAGATCTTCATCAAATGCAAAACCTAAACTGAAAAAAAAAAAAAAAAAAAAATTCAGCGACAACTATTGACTACAAAAATTCACAAATAGATATGGATCGCCAATTTCAGTACTTGGTACACATTGAGAAATGGATATGAATTTTTACTGATCTTTTATGCAAAGGAACGAGCTGAAACTGAGAAACGCAAACAGAATACTACCAAATAGTCAAACTCAAGCTCCTTCCCCAAAAACAATTAATGATGAACTTCATTCAATGGAACTGTCGAGGATTCTTAAGCAATACCAATGATATCTGCTATTTAATAAACAAATACAATCCTGCTAGTATCTGTTGAAACCTACCTTACTCCCTCAGTCAATCCTATGATAAAAAGTTGTATCTTATACAGGGTGATTCACTACCAGTGCGGCAAACTTGCATGAGGTGTAGGGGCACAAAGAGGAATCGGAATCACATAGCATTGCAGGGTCCGAAATGCCTTCGTCTGCGGTAGAGGACGTTGAACGGGAGGTCGCGTGAACAGCGATCGCGCTGGAAGTCAGCATTTGCGAACCGTTTCTGTTGAAGAAACCAAGTAGCAAAAGTCCTCCGGAGTGGATAATCCGCAGGCTCCAATGATTGGATGCGTTGCAGATGGTATGAACTCATTTGGTTTGTTGACAGTATCCTCCATACAGTGGATTGGGAAATACCCAATCGTTGGCCTATCGCTCGAGTACTCGTACTCGGATTGCCTTCTGCAAGACGTAGGACATTTTCCTCATTGTCTGGCGTCCTCGTCGTTCGCTCTCGATTCATGGTACCTCTCGTGAAACAACCAGTCTCACGTAACCTTCTGTGCACACTTGCGAAAATCGTGTCATGAGGAGCACGCCTGTGCGGGAAACGTTCCTGGTACAAGCGCAGAGCGGCGCACCCGTCACAGTCCGCAGCTCCATACGCGAGGTGCATGTCGGCCAGTTCAACGTTTGAATACTCGTTCATCCTACTGCCTCGGGAACCGGTTCGCAAATGCTGACTTCCAGCGGGATCGCTGTTCCCGTGACCTCCCGTTCAACGTCCTCTACCCCATGACGAAGGCATTTCGGACCCTGCAATGCTATGTGATTCCGATTCGTCTTTGTGCCCCCTACACCCCCTGCACGTTTGTCGCACTGGTAGTGAATCACCCTGTATAGTAGAAACAAAAACGATTCATAAGCTGCTCATGGCGACATTGCCATACTAATCATTTTCAACTTTCCATCTAAAACAATTTTTACACATAATTCGTTGGAATTGCAGTACGTATTATTCTTCGAGTGACTCTAACTTTGGTTTCGATTTACCTTCCGCCGAATACCTCTTTCTCCATAGAGGACTTCTATGATTTTCTCAGAAAATCATCGAAGTTCTCCGTGGAGAAAGTGTATTCGGCGGGAAATTGCCTCCTCTAATTTACATCTTAGTACACTTTAATGGCCACTGCTGTTTGGGGGTTTCTTCAGAAATAGACGGACGAGGTCGACTAATTGAAAGCTTATTAAATGAGCACCACGTCGCCTTGCTAAATTCAGACAACAGCAGCACATACCTGTTATTGTTGTAGTAGAGTTTCAGGTGCATCGGCGACTAAGACCATATTGCTCTGTGTATACTGTCTGTGAATTGCGTGGGTTCTATTATCGATTTTCTGTTTGCTGGACGAAAAACTCCAGTTTCCGGGGAGATAAACCGTCTTACCCTCTCCCGAGACCGACGACCTCAGCCACGTTGTGAAAAAGGACCATAAAAATTCCTCCCGTCATCAACAAGACTGAAACTCAAGTCTTTTCCACTCGGTGTGAGGGATGACGGTGGTCCTACCAACTGTACCACCCACAAGGGCATTCATACATACACCTACCTAATAGAACGCCCTCAACAATTGACCTGTCATTCTGTTCTCCCTTGTCATACCCAAATTCGAATGGTCAGTTTACCAGGATTCACTAAACAGCGACCATTTCCCAATAATCTGCAAGCTGCTAATCGCAAAGTACTCAAACGGCAAAACTTGCAGGCAGTGGCAGTTGACAAAATCAAAACAGCCAATCTAATGTGAAACTAGATCAGAATTCTATCCAGTCCGAACCGATCGATGAAGTAAATAATTACACAACTAAATACAGATAACATATGCAGCAAACTTCTCCATTCCACAAGTATCATCACGCCGAAGATGTTAGAAGGAATAATGACTGGTGGAATCAAGAATGTACAAAAGCTAAGAAAGCGAAAAACAAAGCATGGAACCGATTCCACGAATATTCTACTACTGTCAACCTCATAAACTACAAACAACTTAAGAGCAAAAGCTTGACAGGTTATCAGAAAAGCAAAGAAAATTCCTGGATCAGATTCGCTTCACAAGTTAAGAGACACCGACATTAGACTAATTTGGAAAAGGATCAGACTGCTCAATAACAAGTTTCCACCAGCTCACTCTCCACTCATCTACTGGAACGGGAATGAATTATCTTCTTCACATGAGGCCTGACGTAGCCCATTTAGGGTGCATAGCATACGTTCCTTGAGTGGACCGGGGTTCAAGCCCGTGACTACTAAATACGATAAGTATTTGTATTGACGATTTATTGTAAATTCTACTGACTTGGTTGTCGTGCCGGAGTATAAACAGAAAATTTATTTATTTATTTATATGGTGAACATTCTAGGAGAAACACTTGCTCACCTATCAGCTGTGGAAACATACAGCTATAGCTCAGCTTCTTGAGCTGAGCAATGCAAATTCAGTTTTCATACAAATATCTATTTTTCCTATAACCAGCCGTTTGGGTTATCAGAATTGAAACAGCCTAACTCGCAATTGTGAGCTGGTCCGGACGAAATTTTCAATTCAATGCTACGACACTTGAATGAAGCAACCTTAGAAGGCCTACTAAACTATCTTAACCGTATATTTCCATAAAATGTTTATCCGAAATCTTGGTGCCATTTAATAATTGTAGCAATTTTAAAACTAGGGAAAGTCCCTTGAAATGGATATCGCTTTCCAACTGTCTTGAGAAAACCCTTGAAGGTATGATTCCTAGCTGCTTAACTTGGCAATTAGAAACCCAACATTTGCTAAATAATAATTAATTTGGCTTTCACAAGCAGAGATTCTCCCCGCTCCCATTGATCTTATGATCAAAGTAGAATCTAACGTTCGCAATGCATTCATTAAAAGAGAACTTAGATAGTATGAATCAGAGCTGTACTACTCAATATGTTCTACGTTGATAATAATATTAGTAAAATAATAAGAGGAGTTTACCTCAATATTGAGGAAGAAGAAAAATCGTTTTGAATATTTTCGTTAGATTCTTTTAATTGCGTTAATTTTATTTTTAATTGTTTTAAATTGATTTGAATTGCGTTAAATTGATTATTTAATTATTTATATTTTACTCTAATGTACCGGTAACTTGTCGATTTTTTTGTTTTAATTTCTGGAGGGTATCATACGGAAGTGTCCTACGCACTATATTGAGGTAAACTCCTCTTATTATTTTACTAATATTAAAAGAGAACATAAGGCTATTCCGAGTCTTTATTCTAAACTTTCTAGAACATCGAACCTTCCAAGTACAATATCAAAATACTTTTTCCAAGGATTATATATCTCTTTGTTCTCAGACAGACTTAATTAACTAACTAATGACCTTCTGAATTTAGTGCAAATATATTTATTGCAGATGACCTAGCAATGTAAGGAGTGATGTAAGGAGTGTAAGGAAATCAGGCGACAACTCAGCGTTGTTATGGGCCTATATGAGAGTTTGAAGGACAGGGTGGATGCCCTCGAAGGAAATAAATTGAGGGGCCCATCAAGCTCTCAGCTGCCCACATCAACGCCAGAGCTTGCACTTGGTCATCACGCAACACAGCGGCAACCCCCAAGGCAGAATGCGCTGGTCCCACAGGAACTATTAGTTGTTGGTGACTCTATTGTCAGGGAAACGGGGAACATGCTATGTAAAAAGGATAGGTGGAACAGGACCAGGGTATGTCTGCCAGGCGCAAAGGTTGATGACGTTGTAGAGCGGATATCATCTTTCAAGGGCACAAAAGGTGATATAGTTGTACACGTTGGCACTAATGATATTAAGAGTAGCAGACCGGCAGAATTACTCAACAAGTACAGGTCACTGTTGAAAAACAGCCGAGAATTAGGGTTGAATTTGAAAGTGTCTGCAATTCTGCCCAGACACGATAGGAGGGAGTATATGATGAGAGCCTTGTCGATCAATTCGGCCCTGGAAAGATTGTGCAAGGCTCAAGGGGTAGAATTTTTTTCAGCCTGGACTGTACTTGTTAACAGGAGAGATTGCTTCTACAGGGATGGGATACACTTAAATAGAAAGGGTGCAAGAATATTTGCTGATGCTATCGAGGCAGTGTTAGGTGGGTCGGATAACTGCTAGCTTGGGGGGATACAAAGACTAATAGTTTAACAGTAACCGCAGGCAGAGGTGAAGGTGATTCTTGCACAACTTCTATTAGAATAAGAAGCGACCTGGAGCGAGGGGTGTTGGGGGTTTCAGGGACGGATGGCAGTCATCCTGGAATAGTTGGGTATATGGGATGTGTTAGGGTAACAAGGAATAGGCATAGGAGCATGTATGCTTGCATGTATACCAATGCTAGAAGTATAGTAAATAAATTTGATGAATTTGAAGTGTTGGTCAAGACATCAAAGGCGGATATTGTTGGGATAGCAGAGACGTGGTGTCACAAAGATATAAGGAATGCAGAACTGGAATTTGGGGAGTACAATGTGTACAGAAAGGATAGACAGGACAGAAAGGGAGGAGGTGTTATGCTGTTAATTAAGAAAAACATAAAATCAAAAGAAGTGCATCCAGTTGATATAGATGGACAGTGCACTGTTGAGTCAGTTTGGTGTGACATAAGCACTGCAAAGGCAAAGATAAGAGTAGGAGTGTGTTATAGGCCTAATGACTCGAATGAGTACAATGAACAATTGTACAGAGAAATAGAGTGGGCCAGTAAATCAGAATGTCTTATAATGGGGGATTTTAACTTCCCAGATATTGACTGGAACTTGTGGGTTGGTCACTCACACACTAGTCAGACTTTTGTGGATTTATTGGATGATTGTTTTCTGCAGCAGCATGTTCGAGAGGCAACCAGAGAAAGTAATACTCTTGATCTGGTTATCAGCAGTGATCATTCGTGTATTAAGAATTTGCAGATAAAGGAACCACTAGGTGGCAGTGATCACAGTGTGCTGAAGTGGGATTTACTCAAAGAGGTAACTACCGTCAGGGGTGAAGGAAAGGGTTTTTGCTTCCGTAAAGGGGAGTACAGTGGTCTCAGACAGTTTTTAAATTCTGTACAGTGGGATCGACTGACGATGTTACAAACAGTAAATTCTAAGTGGGAAGCATTCAAGGAATTAATCGTGGAAGCTACTAGACTTTTCATACCGATGAAGAAATATTGTTCAAGGTTTAGGCCTAAATGGTTATCAAATGAACTAATGAGACTCGTGACAGAGAAGAAAAATGCATGGGATGCATATAAATTATCAGGCGACGCAGAAGCCTGTAGCAGATATAAGCTAGTCTGTAATCAGGTCACAAAGGAGGTTCGGCAGGCAAAGGCGGATTACGAGAAATCTTTGGCAAAAGATGCTAAGAAAAACAGCAAGGATTTCTTTACTTATATAAACTCTAAAAGGAAGGGGCTGAATATGATTGGTCCACTTGACATCGATGGTTCGACTGTTGATGATCCTGCTCAGATAGCAAACAAACTGAATGAGTATTTTGCATCTACATTCACACGTGAGGAATCATTACAGTTTGAAAATGGAAGAAGGTTATCAAATTGTAGCAGTGTGCTTAATGATTTTGTAATAACTGAGGGCAAAGTGGAGGAGAAATTGTTGAAGTTAAACATAAGAAAGGCACCTGGGGCGGATGGGATCTATCCAGTTATATTAAAGGAGGCGGCAAAGCAACTAAGCAAACCCTTAGCCATAATTATGAGAGCATCCTTGGATTCAGGGGAGGTTCCCACGGACTGGAGATGTGCAAATGTATCCCCAATTCACAAAGGAGGTTCGACGGGTGACACGAATAATTACAGACCAGTTAGTTTAACTTCTGTTCCGGGTAAAATAATGGAGTCACTGGTTAAAGATGCATTGCAGGATCATCTAGACAAGACTGCAGCAATAATTCAGACACAGCATGGGTTTGTTAAGGGAAAGACTTGTCTGACAAATTTGATTGGTTATTATGATGTGGTCACAAAGGAACTGGATGCAAAAAATAATTTTGATATCATATACTTGGATTTCAGGAAAGCTTTTGACACTGTTGCGCATGGAAGACTACTGTACAAATTGGAGCAGAATGGTATTAAGGGTAAGTTGCTACAATGGATAAAAGGATGG
Source organism: Mastigoproctus giganteus (assembly GCF_048544385.1). Lineage (NCBI taxonomy): Eukaryota > Metazoa > Arthropoda > Arachnida > Uropygi > Thelyphonidae > Mastigoproctus > Mastigoproctus giganteus. The sequence goes on along the minus strand of NC_143576.1, from coordinate 242,003,746 downwards.
TTAAGTGGGAGAAGACAGAGGGTGGTAATCAATGGGTGCTGCTCTTCGTGGACTAATGTTATTAGTGGAGTCCCACAGGGTTCGGTGTTGGGTCCACTGTTGTTTTGTATATTTATCAATGATATTGATGAAGGTATATCAGGCTTAATGTCGAAGTTTGCAGGTGACACGAAGGTTGGCAGGGTTGTTAATGACAGTAATGGCAGTGTGCTACTGCAACAGGATCTAGATAATTTGGGCAGATGGGCTAAGAAGTGGCAACTGAAGTTTAACCTTGACAAATGCAAAGTACTGCATATGGGTAGAAGTAACCCCAGAGAAACGTACCAACTGTGTGGTACTACACTTAAGGTGGTAGAAAATGAAAAAGACCTGGGAGTAATTGTGCAGTCAGATATGAAGTTTTCTGAGCAATGTAGACAGGCTGCTAGGGCAGGTCATGGGGTTTTGTCAATGATATATAGGAATTTTGCTAGCAGGGAAAAGGAGGTGATTGTCCCTCTGTATAAGGCAATGGTCAGGCCACGCCTTGAGTACTGCGTACAGGTCTGGAGGCCTCATTTTAGGAAGGATGTAGATTTGCTTGAGCGTGTACAGAGAAGAGCAACACGATTGGTGAGGGGAATGAAGGGATCCTCTTACCAAGAGAGGCTTAAGTTCTGCAAATTGCAGTGGCTGGAGACTAGGCACCTGCGCGGTGATCTGATTGAAGTCTATAAGGCCTTGAATGGGTTGAGCACGCTGAATTCTGATGGGATCCTCCCACTTGTTCAGAATACGAACCTACGGGGACATAAGTTCAAATTAAGAAAGGATAGATGTAGAATAGATGTGCGGAAATTTGCCTTTAGCCAGCGGGTGGTTAATTGCTGGAACAAACTTCCATCTGTCGTTGTGGAAGTTGATAGGTTAAATAAATTTAAGGAGGAACTGGACAGGCAATTGGAGGGTATGGTGTGATTTTTTTTTTTTTTTTTTTTTGGCTGATGCTGCATAAGCTCCTACACTTGCTTTCTTGCATCAAGTGCCACTACTACTACTACTACTACTACTACTACTACTACTAATATCATGTCACTCTCAAGGTATCACATATATAGAAAGACAACTGCAAATAACGATCAATTGAACAACTGCATGGAGAAACTGCAATGGATATCAAAACAAAAACAGCAGTCGCATTTTTTTAAAAAGCGAAATTCCCATTCGGACATTCAAGAATGGGAAGGTCCGAATGGGAATTTCGGACCTTCCCGTGTCTCAATCCGGCACTGTAGGACCATATCATCCCATTCATTAGTACCATGCTCTTCATTGGATTAATAATAAATAAATAAATTTTCTGTTTATACTCCGGGACGACCAAATGATCAGAGGAGTTCACGAGATAGACAGAATACAAGAAACAACACCGTATTCAGCAGTCACGGGTTTGAACCCCGGTCACTCAAGGCACGTGTACTTATGCACCCGCGCGCCTGACCACTAGGCTACGGCGATACTAGACAAACTAAACTTCTCAGCACATGAGAAGCAAATCCGAACCAACTGCTTAGAAAAAATGAACATTCTTAGATGCTAGCGTTCTCAATCTCTATTACTTTAAATAATTATATCACGTCTGTACTATGGCTCTCCAATCTATGACTCTGCCTGGAAGACTGCACTAGCGTTGTGATGAACCTGTTCATCACAATGCTCTCAAAATTGCGTTAGAAGCCTTTAGAACTTCTCCAGCTCAAAGTTTATATATAGAAGCTCACGAAGCACCATTACATCTCAGAAGGAAAGTTTTATTAGTAAACTGTGCATCCAAAGTTTGACGCTTGCCAACTCCTCTCATTTGGACAAAATTCTCTTCCAGCCTTAATGGATCGCTCGATATATAAAAATATGCTCCATTTCATTAAACCTGCAGGCATTAGACTCCATGAGATCACTTCAGACTGGAATCTAGAGATTGAAAAGATATTTCGAGAAATGATCCTCTATAATCCTCCCTGGACTAAAATTATGGTTAAATATGATAGTTATTTCAGTGTGGTAAGCATTTTCTGGAATGCTTAAATATAAGACAACTGCCTGCGATCCACACCCAAAGTTATGCTGAATACAATCAGATGTACACTGATGGTTGGAAATCAGACAAGATAGCAGGTGCTGTGGTAGTCTTACCTGTTTTCACGGTTTCTGCTTCTCTGCCAACAGAGTTCAGCAGTTTCTCTGCAGAACTTTCTGCACATCTACCTAGCTCTTAAGCTCCTAGATTCTCAAACCAGCACACAGCATATCATCTATACCGATTCTTTAAGCTTTGTCAACTCAATTCAGAATGAAACCACAATTACCATTCTTCGCTGGGACAAATCAGATTCAAACTGATCCAGCTACAAGGTAAACAAGATACAGTAGTATTCTGTTGCATCCTGCTGATTGTGGAATACATGGAAATGGAAATGCAGATTTTTTTTTTTTTTTAGGAGCATCCGCGACTAAGACCATATTGCTCAATGTATATTGTCTATAAATTGCGTGTTTTCTGAAGTCGATTTTCTGTTTTCTGGACGAAAAACCCACTCGAGTTTCCGGGAAAAAAACCATTCTCCCCTCGCTTGAGACCGATTAACACAGCCATGTTGTGAAAAAGGCCCATAAAAATTCCTCCCGTCATCATCTGGATTCGAACTCATGTCTTTTCTAACCGCTGTGGGGAGGTCGGCGATCCTACCAATTGTGCTAACCAAGAGCGTTAACAACCAATAAATTCCAGTGTAATTGATATGAAGATTTCTGTCGAATACTACAGTCTGCGCGGGGAGCACAGGTGTATCATCACCGCCCCCCCACATCGGGTGGAAAAGGCCCGGGTTCGAATCCTGTCGATCACGCGAGGAACTTTAATGGGCTTTGTTCACTACGTATCTGAGTTAGTCGGTCTCAGGCGTAGATATCAAAGTTTTTCCCCAGAAACTGGAGTTCTTTGTCCAGCCAACAAGTAAATCGACCGGAGAATACACGAAATTTACAGACAAAATAAATATATGGGTAAATGTAATCATTTATGGAGGAATTACATATGGGAAACAGGAACCCCAGAGCAACGTATCAACTCTGTGGTACTACACTGACAGTGGTAGAGAATGAAAAGGACCTGGGGGTAATTGTGCAGCCACATATGAAGTTCTCTGAGCAGTGCAGACGGGTTGCAAGAGTAGCTCATGGTGTCTTGTCAATGATATACAGGAATTTTCCTAGCAGGGATAAGGAGGTGATTATTCCCTTGTATAAGGCAATGGTCAAGCCACACCTTGAGTACTGTATACAGGTCTGGAGGCCTCATTATAAGAAGGATGTAGAGCTGCTGGAACGAGTACAGAGAAGGGCAACAAGATTAGTGAATGGAACAAACGGGTGCTCTTACGAGAAAAGGCTAAAGTTTTGCAAATTACAGTGTCTGGAGACTAGGCACCAGCGAGGTGATCTGATTAGCATTAGCATTAGCATTAGTAGAGGCATTTGATGCAAGAAAGCAAGCTTATGCAGCATCAGCCAAAAAAAAAAAAAAAAAAACCCACTTCCACTTCACCCCTCTGTTCGATCAAAATACCTGTCCAGCTGAGCCTTAAACTTATTTAGGCTAACAACCTCCACCACAAGGGATGGCAGTCTGTTCCACCAACCAACCACCCGCTGGCTAAAGGCAAATTTCCGCACGTCTATCCTACATCTGTCTTTCCTCAATTTGAATTTATGCCCTCTCAGGTGATTTTTCTGAGCTAGAGGAAGAATCCCATCAGCATTGAGCATGCTTAAACCATTCAAGGCTTTATACACCTCTATCAGATCACCTCGCTGGTGCCTAGTCTCCAGACACTGTAATTTGCAAAACTTAAGCCTTTCTTCGTAAGAGCACCCCTTTGTTCCATTCACTAATCTTGTTGCCCTTCTCTGTACTCGTTCCAGCAGCTCTACATCCTTCTTGAAATGAGGCCTCCAGACCTGTATACAGTACTCTAGGTGTGGCCTGACCATTGCCTTATACAATGGAATAATCACCTCCTTATCCATACTGGAAAAATTCCTGTATATCATTGACAATACTCCATGAGCTACTCTTGAAGCCCGTCTGCACTGCTCAGAGAACTTCATATCTGCCTGCACAATCACCCCCAAGTCCCTTTCATTCTCTACCACTGTCAGTGTAGTACCACAGAGTTGATACGTTGCTCTGGGGTTGCTTTTTCCCATGTGTAGTACTTTACATTTGTCAATGTTAAACTTCATTTGCCACCTCTCAGCCCATCTGCTCAACCTTTCCAGATCCTGTTGCAGCAGCATAGTGTCAGTAGTGTCCTTGACAACCCTGCCAACCTTTGTATCATCTGCAAACTTGGACATTAAGCTTCATGTACCATCATCAATATCATTTATAAATACAGAAAACAATAATGGACCCAACACTGAGCCCTGAGGGACTCCACTAATAACATTAGTCCACGATGAGCAGTGTCCATTGATTACCACTCTCTGTCTTCTCCCCCTCAACCACCCCTTTATCCATAGCAGCACTTTGCCTCCAATGTCACACTGCTCCAATTTGTGTAGCAGTCTTCCATGTGCAACAGTATCAAAAGCCTTTCTAAGATCCAAGTATATAATATCAAAGTTATTCCCTGCATCCAGTTCTTTTGTGACTGCATCATAGTATCCAATCAAGTTGGTCAGGCAAGACTTCCCCTTAACAAAACCATGCTGTGTCTGAGCTATAACTGAAGTCTTGTCTAAATGATCCTGCAGTGCTTCTTTAACCAGTGCCTCCATTAATTTTCCTGGAACAGAAGTTAAGCTCACAGGTCTATAATTACTTGTGTCAGCCTTTGATCCTCCTTTGTGAATTGGGGTCACATTTGCACATTTCCAGTCTATGGGTACCTCCCCTGAGTCCAAGGAAGCTCTCATAATTATGGCTAAGGGTTTGTTTACTTCCTTTGCTGCCTCCTTTAATATAACTGGATAGATCCAATCCACCCCGGGTGCCTTTCTTGTGTTTATCTTCAACAGTTTCTCCTCCACTTTACTCCCAGTTATTTCAAGATTCTGTAGCTTACTGCTAGAGTTGAATACACCTCTGGCATTCCCCTTGCTGAATAACTCCTCATGTGTGAATGTCGATGCAAAATATTCATTTAGTTTGTTAGCTACCTGAGCAGGATCATCAACAGTTGACCCATCAATATCAAGTGGACCAATCTGATTCATCCCCTTCCTTCTAGAGTTTACATAAGTAAAGAACTCTTTGCTGTTTTTCTTTGCATCCCTTGCCAAGGATTTCTCGTAATCTGCCTTCGCCTGCCTAACCTCCTTTGTAACTTGGTTGCATATCAACTTGTATCTATCATATGCTTCTGTGTCATGTGTTAATTTGTAAGTATCCCATGCATTTTTCTTCTCTGCCATATGCCTCATTAGTTCATCTGACATCCATTTTGGCCTAAACCTTGAACAATATTTCTTAGTTGGTATGTAAAGCCTAGTAGCTTCCAAGATAAGTTCTTTGAATGCTTCCCATTTTGAATTTGCTGTTGGTAACATCATCAGTTGGTCCCACTGTATAGAATTTAAATACTGTCTCAGTCCATCGTAGTCGCCTTTACGGAAGCAATAACCCTTCCCTTTACCCCTAGTGGTAGTTACCTCTTTCAGTAAATCCCACTTCAGCACACTGTGATCACTGCCACCTAGTGGTTCATTTATCTGCAGATCTTAATGCATGAAGAATCACTGCTGATAATCAAATCAAGAGTATTACTCCCTCTAGTTGCCTCCCGAACATGCTGATGTAGAAAACAATCATCCAATAAATCCACAAAAGCCCTGCTAGTGTGTGAGTAACCAGCCCCCAAATTCCAGTCAATATCTGGGAAATTAAAATCTCCCATTATAAGACTCTCTGATTTACTGGCCCACTCTATTTCCCTGTACAGTTCCTTATTATACTCCTCAGAGTCATTAGGCCTATAGCACACTCCTACTCTCAATTTGATCTCCCAATGCTTATGTCACACCAAACTGACTCAACACTGCACTGTCCCGCGATGTCGACTGGCTTCACTTCCTTGGTTTTTATGTGTTTCTTAACTAATAGCATAACCCCTCCCCCCTTCCTATCCTGTCTATCCTTTCTGTAGACGTTGTACTCCCCAAATTTCAGTTCTGCATCCCTTATATCTGTGTGACACCACGTCTCTGATATCCCAACAATATCTGCCTTTGATGTTTTGAGCAATACCTCAAATTCATCAAATTTATTTACTAAACTCCTAGCATTGGTGTACACGCAAGTATACCTGCACCTGTTTCTATTCTTAGCTACCCTAAAACAACCAATGTGTTTACTTGTACCGCAATGGCTCCCAGCAGTCTCTGAAATACCATGCATCTTGTTTTTCAGGCTTCTGCTCATTCTAATAGAAACAGTGCAAGAATCTCTTTCACCTCTGCCAGTGGCTACTGTCAATCTATTGGTCTTTGTCTCCCCCCAAGCTAGCAGTTTTCCGACCCACCTAACACTGCCTCGATAGCATCAGCGAATATTCTTGCACCCTTTCTATTTAAGTGTATCCCATCCCTGTAGAAGCAATCTCTCCTGTTAACAAGTACAGTCCAGGCTGAAAAAAATTCTACCCCTTGAGCCTTGCACAATCTTTCCAGGGCCAAATTGATCGACAAGGCTCTCATCATATACTCCCTCCTATCGTGTCTGGGCAGAATTGCAGACGCTTTCAAATTCAACCCTAATTCTCGGCTTGAGGTGTATAAAGTCTTGAATGGTTTGAGCATGCAGAATGCTGGCGGGATTCTTCCTCTTGCTCAGAATAATCACCTGAGAGGACAGAAATTAAAATTGAGGAAAGACAGATGTTGGATAGACGTGCGGAAATTTGCCTTTAGCCAGTGGGTAGTTAGTTGGTGGAACAGACTTCCGTCCCTTGTCGTGGAAGTTGATAGCCTAAATAAATTTAAGGCTCAGCTGGACAGGTATTTTGATCGAACAGAGGGGTGAAGTGGAAGTGGGTTTTTTTTTTTTTTTTTTTTTCCTTGACCGGCACCCGTCTGCGTGCTACACTTTGAGTACCACTGGTGTAAGCGACAATTGTGATGATGTAAAGAGAGTATGGGATTATATCTTCATGGATTAGCCCCACTAAGAAATCGACTGGAATTGTTTAAATTCGAAAATTATTTTGGTCACAAGTTTACTGAGCTTTGTGTTTGGTATATACTATGTAATAACCACAGAGTAGTATTTTATTCCTCTGTGATAATAACGATATGGGATAACGAATTTATTATTATCATTTTTTTTTTTTTTTTTTTTTAGTTGTTGTTTAGTTGTTTTTGTGCCCCCTATACTAAATGTTGTTCCGAAGAAAGATTGTCAGCAGAAGAATATGAATGTTTGTTTTCATGGTATCATTTGTAGCTAGTCTTTTAAATGAATGATGCTTGATATTTTGAAAGCTGAGATTGAACGAAAGAAGCGGTTACTTGTAGAAAATCAACTGGTAGTAAGTAACCTCGTTTAATGATAGTTTATTTTATCGTTTTCGTATTTTCAGTGTATGTAGCAAAATCTGAAATTCCGTTTATTTTAACTTGAAAGTAATAAAAAAATACTTAACTGTATGCTATAAACTAACAGAATAATAGTTTACTGGTTCATAAGTATCGTGCAATTATTACAATTAGAAACGGATAAACAAAATACAGTAGTTCCAAATAGGCATATAAACATGTCCTAATTCCGAAGACATTTCGGAACCAACCTCTGGGTCCCATTATCAAGTCTAAAGAGAGGAGAGGAGAAATAGATACGTAATAAAATGGTTTTTATTACTTTAACGTTAATTATTCCCGCCTTACATGTTATACAAGATCTTTTCCATCATTTTGTTTTATTTGATATGGAATGGGTAAATTGCACACAAAAGCAGGATGAATAATGGAACTTCTAGAACTGATACGCCGATGTTTGTTATTTCCAATCGGGCAAATGTTGCACTTTAACGACCGAACTGTTTCAGTATGGTGCATTTGGTAGAATCCCATAGCTGATCTAGTTGCAATTTATAGCATTCTGTTCCCACAAATTACACCAGATATATAACGATAGTGAAACAAACTTATTTACTGCTGTTGAAATTTCTTAAACTTTGGCATCAATTTAAACAAGGTGCATGCACTTAGGAATTAAATTTAATTTTTCCCCATTTATTTAGTAACTACTATATATGTGTAGAAGTGTGAATATAGGTAAATTTTTAACTAAAAATTTGGGCACAAATTTTCAGTTAAATTACAGATTACACACATGAAAGGAACTAGATTTTCCTCCCCTCCCCTCCATTTTAATATTGCTAGAAAGATTACTGCAACCCACAGATGCATACAAAGATAGAAAACATGTCTGCGTCATAAAAAACAGATTGAGAAACTTAAATTTATGCATCTTTGTTTCTGGACTTAACTGTTCTGTAGAAAAGCAAATTTTTGGAAGAAACAGATTACTGAACATGAATATCCACCTTTTGTGAAATCACTTATACTGGAACATATCCTTCCATTGAGTCAATTTTTGATGAATGGACCATTTTGATTTCAGTATAGCTTTCGATACTGTTGCACATAAAAGCCTGCTGTTCAAATTGGAGCAGCGTGGCATTAAGGGCAGGTTACTGCTATGGATAAAGAGATAGTTGACTTTGAGAAGACAGAATGGTTATTAATGGACACTGCTCTTCATGGATTAAAGTGCAATATGGCCTAAGTTGCCCTTGCACCAGAAAACACCACAACATCATGGATTAACATTATTAGTGGAGTACCCAGGGTTCATTGCTGGGCCCATTGTTGTTTTTTATATTTGTTAATGATATTGATGAATATATATCAGGCTCAATGTGTAAGTTTTCAAATGATGCAAATGTTGGTAGGGTTGTTAATGACAGCTACTGCAACAAGATCTAGAAAAATTAGGCAGATATGCTGAGATACGGCAGTTGAGGTTCAGCCTTGACAGTTGCAAGGTACTGCATATGCATAGCAGTAATCCCAGATTAATGTACCAACTCTGGTATGATATTCAATATAGTGGAAAGTGAAAAAAGACTTGGGAATAATAATTGTGCAGTCAGATATGAAGTTCTCTGAGCATTGTAGACAGACTCTGAGGGCAACTCTTGAGATTTTGTTAATGACATACAAGAACTTCTCTATTGCAAGAAAGCAAGCTTATACAGCATCAGCAAAAATAAAAAAAATAAAAACAAAAAACTCTTCCCATTTCACCTATCCATTTGCTCCAAATGTTTGTCTAGTTCTTTTTATTTAAGCTGTCAACTTCTACGGCAATAGATGGAAGTTTGTTCAAGCAGTAACCACCTGCTGGCTGAAGGAAAATTTCTGCACATCTATTCTACAACTGTCTTTACTCAATTTGAATTTGTCTCCTCAGGTAGTTAATCTGGGCAAGAGAAAGAATCCCATCAGCATTGAGCCTTCTCAAACGATTCAAGGCCTTATACACCTCAGTCAGATCACCTTGCAGGTGCCTAGTCTCCAGACACTGTAATTTGCAAAACTTAAGCCTTTCTTCATAAGAGCAACCCTTTGTTCCATTCACTAATCTTGTTCCCCTTCTCTCTATTCATTCCAGCAACTCTACATCTTTCCTAAATGAGACTTCCAGACCTGTATATGCAGTACTCAGTCAGTTCAGGATAGTCTGCTTACTCACAGAGATATCAAACCATTCTGGAATTACATGAAGCATAAGAATATAACCAGTAGAAAGTTACAACTCCACAATGCAGATGGAATTCTCTTATCGGACAAATTCAGTATTGCTCAAGAGTTTGCGAAACATTTTTCTAGAATTCAAACAAATGATACATTGAGACCTGCCTCATTTCCTGACTTCACACCTGTTAAAGATGATATCCTCATTAACCTCTTTATCACTGATGAAGATTTAAATTCGGCATTAAAAGGCATGTGAAATGACTATACTAGAGGCCCAGATGACATTCCAGGCTTATTTTGGAAGATGACTGTCACTACCTTAAAACCCCTCATACTGCGGATCTTCAACTTGTCTCTCAGGCTGGGGAAGTATCCTAAACACTTTAAGCAGTCAATATAGTTCCTATTTTCAAAAAAGGTGATAAAAATGATATAACTGATTACAGACCCATAACCTTGCAAAACAGCCTGGCTCAACTCTTCGACACAGCAGTACACAAACATCTCTTCAAATTCTTCAGGCCTTTCATTGATCAGAATAAACATGGTGATGATGAAAAAAAGCCGTGAGTTAGGGTTGAATTTGAAAGTGTCTGCAATTCTGCCCAGACACGATAGGAGGGAGTATATGATGAGAGCCCTGTCAATCAATTCGGCCCTGGAAAAATTGTGCAGGGCTCAAGGGGTAGAATTTTTTTCAGCCTGGTCTGTACTTGTTAACAGGAGAGACTGCTTCTGCAGGGATGGGATACACTTAAATAGAAAGGGTGCAAGAATGTTTGCTGATGCTATCGAGGCAGTGTTAGGTGGGTCGGAAAACTGCTAGATTCGGGGGATACAAGGACTAATAGATTAACAGTAGCCACTGGCAGAGGAGAAAGTGATTCTTGCACTGCTTCTATTGGAATGAGCAGCAGCCGGGAAAATAAGATGCAGGATATTTCAGAGACTGCTGGGAATCGTGGGGGTACAAGTAAACACATGGGTTGTGTTAGGGTGGCTAAGAGGAAGAGCAGGTGCATGTATACTTGCGTGTACACCAATGCTAGGAGTTTAGTAAATAAATTTGATGAATTTGAGGTATTGCTCAAAACATCAAAGGCAGATATTGTTGGGATTTCAGAGACGTGGTGTCACACAGTTATAAGGAATGCAGAACTGGAATTTGGGGAGTACAATGTCTACAGAAAGCATAGACAGGATAGGAAGGGAGGAGGGGTTATGCTATTAGTTAAGAAACACATAAAATCCAAGGAAATGAAGCCAGTCGACATCGCTGGACAGTGCAGTGTCGAGTCAGTTTGGTGTGACATAAGCATTGGGAGATCAAAATTGAGAGTAGGAGTGTGCTATAGGCCTAATAACTCTGATGAGTGTAATAAGAAACTGTACAGAGAAATAGAGTGGGCCAGTAAATCAGAGAGTCTTATAATGGGGGATTTTAATTTCCCAGATATTGACTGGAATTTGGGGGCTGGTCACTCACACACTAGCAAGGCTTATGTGGATTTATTGGATGATTGTTTTCTACATCAGCATGTTTGGGAGGCAACTAGAGGGAATAATACCCTTGATTTGATTATCAGTAGTGATTCTTCATGCATTAGGAATCTGCAGATAAATGAACCACTAGGTGGCAGTGATCACAGTGTTCTGAAGTGGGATTTACTCAAAGAGGTAACTACCATTAGGGGTAATGGGAAGGGGTATTGCTTTCGTAACGGCGACTACGATGGACTGAGACAGTATTTAAATTCTATACAGTGGGATCAACTGATGATGTTACCAACACAAATTCAAAATGGGAAGCATTCAAAGAACTTATCTTGGAAACTACTAGGCTTTACATACCAACTAAGAAATATTGTTCAAGGTTTAGGCCTAAATGGATGTCAGATGAACTAATGAGGCATATGGCAGAGAAGAATGAGGCATATGGCAAATGCTTAGGATACATACAAATTAACACATGACACAGAAGCCTATGATAGATACAAGTTGATCTGTAACCAAGTTACAAAGGAGGTTAGGCAGGCGAAGGCAGATTACGAGAAATCGTTGGCAAGGGATGCGAAGAAAAACAACAGAGTTCTTTACTTATGTAAACTCTAGAAGGAAGGGGATGAATCAGATTGGTCCACTTGATATCGATGGGTCAACTGTTGATGATCCTGCTCAGATAGATAGCAAAGTAAATGAATATTTTGCATCGACATTCACACATGAGGAGTTATTCAGCGAGGGGAATGCCAGAGGTGTATTCAACTCTGGCAGTAAGCTAGAGAATCTTGTAATAACTGAGAGTAAAGTGGAGGAGAAATTGTTGAAGATAAACACAAGAGAGGCACCTGGGGTGGATGGGATCTATCCAGTTATATTAAAGGAAGCAGCAAAGGAAGTAAGCAAACTCTTAGCCATAATTATGAGAGGTTCCTTGGACTCAGGGGAGGTACCGATGGACTGGAGATGTGCAAATGTGACCCCAATTCACAAAGGAGGATCAAAGGCTGACACTAGCATTAGCATTAGTAGAGGCATTTGATGCAAGAAAGCAAGCTTATGTAGCATCATCCAAAAAAAAAAATAATAAAAAAAAATAACATAAATAAATAAAAATAACCACTTCCACTTCACCCCTCTGTTCGTTCGAAATACCTGTCCAGCTGAGCTTTAAACTTATTTAGGCTATCAACTTCCACGACAAGGGATGGAAGTCTGTTCCACCTTCCAACCACCCGCTGGCTAAAGGCAAATTTCCGCACATCTATCCTACATCTGTCTTTCCTCAATTTGAACTTATGCCCTCTCAGGTGATTATTCTGAGCAAGAGGAAGAATCCCATCAGCATTGAGCATGCTCAAACCATTCAAGGCTTTGTACACCTCTATCAGATCACCTCGCTGGTGCCTAGTTTCCAGACACTGTAATTCGCAAAACTTAAGCCTTTCTTCGTAAGAGCACCCCTTTGTCCCATTCACCAATCTTGTTGCCCTTCTCTGTACTCGTTCCAGCAGCTCTACATCCTTCTTGAAATGAGGCCTCCAGGCCTGTATACAGTACTCTAGGTGTGGCCTGACCATTGCCTTATACAAGGGAATAATCACCTCCTTATCCCTGCTAGAAAAATTCCTATATATCATTGACAATACACCATGAGCTACTCTTGCAGCCCGTCTGCACTGCTCAGAGAACTTCATATCTGCCTGCACAACCACCCGCATATCCCTTTCATTCTCTACCACTGTCAGTGTAGTACCACAGAGTTGATACGTTGCTCTGGGGTTGCTGTTTCCCATATGTAGTACTTTACATTTGTCAATGTTAAACCTCATTTGCCACCTCGAAGCCCATCTGCTCAACCTTTCCAAATCCTGTTGCAGCAGCATAGTGTCAGTAGTGTCCTTGACAACCCTGCCAACCTTCGTATCATCTGCAAACTTGGACATTAAGCCTGATATACCATCATCAATATCATTTATAAATACAAAAAAAAATAAAGGACCCAATACTGAACCCTGAGGGACTCCACTAATAACATTAGTCCACGATGAGCAGTGTCCATTGATTACCACTCTCTGTCTTCTCCCCCTCAACCACCCCTTTATCCATAGCAGCAATTTGCCTCCAATGCCACACTGCTCCAATTTGTGCAGCAGTCTTCCATGTGCAACAGTATCAAAAGCCTTTCTAAGATCCAAGTATATAATATCAAAGTTATTCCCTGCATCCAGGTCTTTTGTGACTGCATCATAGTATCCAATCAAATTGGTCAGGCAAGACTTCCCCTTAACAAAACCATGGTGTGTCCTAGCTATAACTGAAGTCTTGTCTAGATGATCCTGCAGTGCTTCTTTAACCAGTGCCTCCATTAATTTTCCGGGAACAGAAGTTAAACTCACAGGTCTATAATTACTTGTGTCAGCCTTTGATCCCCCTTTGTGAATTGGGGTCACATTTGCACATCTCCAGTCCATGGGTACCTCCCCTGAGTCCAAGGAAGCTCTCATAATTATGGCTAAGGGTTTGCTTACTTCCTTTGCTGCCTCCTTTAATATAACTGGATAGATCCCATCCACCCCAGGTGCCTTTCTTGTGTTTATCTTCAACAATTTCTCCTCCACTTTGCTCTCAGTTATTACAAGATTCTCTAGCTTACTGCTAGAGTTGAATAGACCTCTGGCATTCCCCTCGCTGAATAACTCCTCATGTGTGAATGTCGATGCGAAATATTCATTTAGTTTGTTAGCTACCTGAGCAGGGTCATCAACAGTTGACCCATCGATCTCAAGTGGACCAATCTGATTCATCCCCTTCCTTCTAGAGTTTACATAAGTAAAGAACTCTTTGCTGTTTTTCTTCGCATCCCTTGCCAAGGATCTCTCGTAATCTGCCTTTGCCTGCCTAACCTCCTTTGTAACTTGGTTACAGATCAACTTGTATCTATCATAGGCGTCTGTGTCACGTGTTAATTTGTATGTATCCCATGCATTTTTCTTCTCTGCCATATGCCTCATTAGTTCATCTGACATCCATTTAGGCCTAAACCTTGAACAATATTTCTTAGTTGGTATGTAAAGCCTAGTAGCTTCCAAGATAAGTTCTTTGAATGCTTCCCATTTTGAATTTGCTGTTGGCAATATCATCAGTTGATCCCACTGTATAGAATTTAAATACTGTCTCAGTCCATTGTAGTCGCCTTTACGAAAGCAATACCCCTTCCCTTTACCCCTAATGGTAGTTACCTCTTTGAGTAACTCCCACTTCAGCACACTATGATCACTGCAACCTAGTGGTTCATTTATCTGCAGATTCTTAATGCATGAAGAATCACTACTGATAATCAAATCATGAGTATTACTCCCTCTAGTTGCCTCCCGAACATGCTGATGTAGAAAACAATCATCCAATAAATCCACAAAAGCCTTGCTACTGTGTGAGTGACCAGCCCCCAAATTCCAGTCAATATCTAGGAAATTAAAATCCCCCATTATAGGACTCTCTGATTTACTGGCCCACTCTATTTCTCCGAACAGTTTCTTATTATACTCATCAGAGTCATTAGGCCTATAGCACACTCCTACTCTCAATTTTGATCTCCCAATGCTTATGTCACACCAAACTGACTCAACACTGCACTGTCCAGCGATGTCGACTGGCTTCACTTCCTTGGATTTTATGTGTTTCTTAACTAATAGCATAACCCCTCCCCCCTTCCTATCCTGTCAATCCTTTCTGTACACGTTGTACTCCCCAAATTCCAGTTCTGCATCGCTTATATCTGTGTGACACCACGTCTCTGAAATCCCCACAATATCTGCCTTTGATGTTTTGAGCAATACCTCAAATTCATCAAATTTATTTACTAAACTCCTAGCATTGGTGTACATGAAAGTATACATGCACCTGTTCTTTTTCTTAGCTACCCTAACACAACCCATGTGTTTACTTGTACCCCAATGATTCCCAGCAGTCTCTGAAATATCCTGCATCTTATTTTCCAGGCTGCGGCTCATTCCAATAGAAGCAGTGCAAGAATCACTTTCACCTCTGCCAGTGGCATTAGCATTAGCATTAGCATTAGTAGAGGCATACGATGCAAGAAAGCAAGCTTATTCAGCATCAGCCCAAAAAAAAAAAAAAAAAAACCCTCTCCCATTTCACCCCTCCGTTCGTTCGAAATACCTGTCCAGTTGAGCTTTAAATTTGTTTAGGCTATCAACTTCAACAACAAGTGATGGAAGTCGGTTCCACCAACCAACCACCCGCTGGCCAAAGGCAAATTTCCGCACATCTATCCGACATCCGTCCTTCCTCAATTTGAATTTATGCCCTCTGAGGTGATTATTCTGAGAAAGATGAAGAATCCCATTGGCATTGAGCATGCTCAAACCATTCAAGGCCTTATACACCTCTATCAGATCACTTCGCCGGTGCCTAGTCTCCAGACTCTGTAATTTGCAAAACTTAAGCCTTTCTTCGTAAGAGCAACCCTTTGTTCCATTTACTAATCTTGTTGCCCTTCTCTGTACCCGTTCCAGCAGCTCTACATCCTTCTTGAAATGAGGCCTCCAGACCTGTATACAGTACTCAAGATGTGGCCTAACCATTGCCTTATACAAGGGAATAATCACCTCCTTATCCCTGCTAGAAAAATTCCTGTATATCATTGACAAGACACCATGAGCTACTCTTGCAGCTCGTCTGCACTGCTCAGAGAACTTCATATCTCCCTGCACAATTACCCCCAGGTCCTTTTCATTCTCCACCACTGTCAGTGTGGTACCGCAGAGTTGATACGTTGCTCTGGGGTTACTGTTTCCCATATGCAGTACTTTACATTTGTCAATGTTAAACTTCATTTGCCACCTCTCAGCCCATCTGTTCAACCTTTCCAGATCCTGTTGCAGCAGCATAGCGTCAGTAGTGTCCTTGACGACCCTGCCAACCTTTGTATCATCTGCAAACTTGGACATTAAACTTGATATCCCATCATCAATATCATTCATAAACACCGAAAACAACAACGGACCCAACACTGAACCTTGAGGAACTCCACTAATAACATTAGTCCACGTTGAGCAGTGTCCATTGATTACCACTCTCTGTCTTCTGCCACTCAACCATCCCCTTATCCATAGCAGCAATTTGCCTCCAATGCCACACTGCTCCAATTTGTGCAGCAGTCTTCCATGTGCAACAGTATCAAAAGCCTTTCTAAGATCCAAATATATAATATCAAAGTTATTCCCTGCATCCAGTTCTTTTGTGACTACATCATAGTATCCAATCAAATTGGTCAGGCAAGACCTGCCCTTAACAAAACCATGCTGCGTCTGAGCTATAACTGAATTCTTGTCTAGATGATCCTGCAGTGCTTCTTTAACCAGTGCCTCCATTAATATACCTGGAACAGAAGTTAAACTAACAGGTCTATAATTACTTGTGTCAGCCTTTGATCCTCCTTTGTGAATTGGGGTTACATTTGCACATCTCCAGTCTATGGGTACCTCCCCTGAGTCCAAAGAAGCTCTCATAATTATGGCTAGGGGTTTGCATACTTCCTTTGCTGCCTCCTTTAATATAACTGGATAGATCCCATCCACCCCAGGTGCCTTTTTTATGTTTATCCTCAACAATCTCTCCTCCACTTTCCTCTCAGTTATTACAAAATCATCCAGCTCACTGCCAATGTTTACTTTACCTACATCATTCTCCTTCCTGAATAACTCCTCATGCGTGAATGTAGATGCAAAATACTCGTTTAGATTGTTAGCCACCTGAGCAGGATCCTCAACTGTTGAACCATCAATATCCAGTGGACCAATCTGATTCATCCCTTTCCTTGTCGAGTTCAAGTATGTAAAGAACTCTTTTCTGTTTTTCTTTGCATCCTTTGCCAAGGATTTTTCGTAGTCTGCCTTTGCCTGCCTAATCTCCTTTGTGACTTGGTTACAGACCAACTTATATCTATCATAGGCTTCCATGTCACCCATTAATTTATATGTATCCCATGCATTTTTCTTCTCTGCCACATGTCTCATTAGTTCATCTGACAACCATTTAGGCCTAAACCTTGAACAATATTTCTTAGTTGGTATGTAAAGCCTGGTAGCCTCCAAGATTAGTTCCTTGAATGCTTCCCATTTTGAGTTTGCTGTTGGTAACATCATCAGTTGGTCCCACTGTATAGAATTTAAATACTGTCTCAGACCATCATAGTCGCCTTTACGAAAACAAAAACCCTTCCCTTTACCTCTGATGGTAGTTACCTCCTTGAGTAAATCCCACTTCAACACACTGTGATCACTGCCACCTAGTGGTTCAGTTATCTGCAGGTTCTTAATGCATGAAGAGTCACTACTGATAATCAGATCAAGAGTATTGCTCCCTCTTGTTGCCTCACGAACATGCTGGTGTAGAAAACAATCATCCAATAAATCCACAAAAGCCTTGCTAGTGTGCGAGTGACCAACCCACAAATTCCAGTCAATATCTGGGAAATTAAAATCCCCCATTATAAGACTCTCTGATTTACTGGCCCACTCTATTTCCCTGTACAATATCTTATTATACTCATCAGAGTCATTAGGCCTATAGCACACTCCTACTCTCAATTTTGATTTCCCTATGCTTATGTCACACCAAACTGATTCGGCACTGCCCTGTCCATCGATGTCGACTGGCTTCACTTCCTTGGACTTTATGTGTTTCTTAATTAATAGCATAACCCCTCCTCCCCTCCTGTCCTTTCTATCCTTTCTATACACATTGTATTCCCCAAATTCCAGTTCCGCATTACTTATATCTGTGTGACACCACGTCTCTGATATCCCAACAATATCTGCCTTTGATGTTTTGAGCAATACCTCAAATTCATCAAATTTATTTACCAAACTCCTAGCATTGGTGTACACGCAGGTATACATGCACCTGTTTCTATTCTTAGCTACCCTAACACAACCCATGTGTTTACTTGTAACGCAATGACTACCAGCAGTCTCTGAAATATCCTGCATCTTGTTTTTCAGACTTCTGCTCATTTCAATAGAAGCAGTGCAAGAATCACTTCCACCTCTGCCAGTGGCTACTGTTAATCTATTAGTCCTTGTATCCCCCCCAACTAGCAGTTTTCCGACCCACCTAACACTGCCTCGACAGCATCAGCAAAAATTCTTGCACCCTTTCTATTTAAGTGTATCCCATCCCTGTAGAAGCAATCTCTCCTGTTAACAAGTACAGTCCAGGCTGAAAAAAATTCTACCCCTTGAGCCTTGCACAATCCCTCCAGGGCCGAATTGATCGACAAGGCTCTCATCATATACTCCCTCCTATCGTGTCTGGGCAGAATTGCAGACACTTTCAAGTTCAACCCTAATTCACGGCTTTTTTTCAGCAGTGACCTGTACTTGCTAAGTAATTCCGCCGGTCTCCTACTCTTAATATCATTCGTGCCAACGTGTACAACTATATCACCTTTTGTGCCCTTAAAAGATGATATCCGCTCTACAATGTCATCAACCTTTGCCCCTGGCAGACATACCCTGGTCCTATTCCACCTATCCTTTTTACAAAGCATGTTCCCCGTTTCCCTGACAATAGAGTCACCAACAACTACTAGTTCCTGTGGGACCAGCGCATTCTGCCTAGGGGGCTGCTTCTGTGTTGCCTGATGACCAAGTGCAAGCTCTGGCGTTGATGTGGGCAGCTGAGAGCTTGATGGGCCCCTCAATTTATTTCCTTCGAGGGCATCCACCCTGTCCTTCAAGCTCTCATAAAGGCCCATAACAACGCTGAGTTGTCGCCTGATTTCCTTGCACTCCTTACATCGTGCACACACACAAAGACATCCCCCTTGGCAGTATCATGTCCCGTACCCAACTGCTCCGCAAACATCAAGCAAACAGTGCATTTTAATAGACTGTGATTCAGAGGGCAACTGGCCCCCTCAGTTCTCCCCCGAACCACAGCACTCCCATTAGCTTGAGCCTTTTGCTTTGCTGCTCTGGTTAGAGTCATGATTCCAATGTAATTCAATAAAATTTAAAACAAAAATTAAATCCTTAAGTTATATTATATATATATATATATATATATATATATATATATGGATATATATATTGTTTTTTTTTTTTTTTTTTTTTCGGTATCTAGTGTTCCCTTTATACAACTTCCGTATCACGTGTACCACTATAGTTATGTATTAATTATTTGTTACGATTAAGTCGTTATATATATTTATAGAGTTAAAAATACAATTTAATTGACAATAAAGTTTATCAAGATTAATAGATTTACTGAATAATTGACAATATTATATTATGCACTATACTACACTAAGCTTATGCTGTCGTGTAAAAATGGCGGGAATTCACGAACGAGTATCAAGTATGTATTAATTATTTGTTACGTTTGTACTCTAAGTCGTTATATATATATAGTTAAAAGAACAATTTAATTGCCAATGAAGTTCGACAAGATTAATAGATTTACTGATTAATTTTCACGTAACTATGGCGGCTGTCTATGAACGGTAAACTCGTGTATTTGATACCCTTTCCGATACTAAGTAATACCTACAAATCTCTATCTAAGTTACTTTAACTTTAAGTACCGTAAATAGGAATATAAAGCTACTCTAGAAATAAGTTAATATGTCAATTTAAACTAATAAAGCAGAATATAAATCAGAAAAAACTTCTCTGTTCCAGTAGCGGCAGAAAGGCACGTCCGCACGTCTAAACTTACATTGTTGGCTATTGTTAATCTATTAGTCCTTGTATCCCCCCAATCTAGCAGTTTGCCGACCCACCTAACACTGCCTCGATAGCATCAGTAAACATTCTTGCACCCTTTCTATTTAAGTGTATCCCATCCCTGTAGAAGCAGTCTCTCCTGTTAACAAGTACAGACTAGGCTGAAAAAAATTTTATCCCTTGAGCCCTGCACAATCTTTCCAGGGCCGAATTGATTGACAGGGCTCTCATCATATACTCCCTCCTATCGTGTCTGGGCAGAATTGCAGACACTTTCAATTTCAACCCTAATTCACTGCTTTTTTTCATCAGTGACCTGTACTTGTCAAGTAATTCCGCCGGTCTCCTACTCTTAATATCATTAGTCAAAGTGATTATAGACCTGTGAGTTTAACTTCTGTTCCCGGAAAATTAATGGAGGCACTGGTTAAAGAAGCACTGCAGGATCATCTAGACAAAACTTCAGTTATAGCTCGGACACAGCACGGTTTTGTTAAGGGGAAGTCTTGCCTGACCAATTTGATTGGATACTATGATGCAGTCACAAAAGAACTGGATGCAGGGAATAACTTTGATATTATATACTTGGATCTTAGAAAGGCTTTTGATACTGTTGCACATGGAAGACTGCTGCACAAATTGGAGCAGTGTGGCATTGGAGGCAAATTGCTGCTATGGATAAAGGGGTGGTTGAGGGGGAGAGGACAGAGAGTGGTAATCAATGGACTGCTCATCGTGGACTAATGTTATTAGTGGAGTCCCTCAGGGTTCAGTATTGGGTCCTTTATTGTTTTCTGTATTTATAAATGATATTGATGATGGTATATCAAGCTTAATGTCGAAGTTTGCAGACGATACGAAGGTTGGCAGGGTTGTCAAGGACACTACTGACACTATGCTCCTGCAACAGGATCTGGAAAGGTTGAGCAGATGGGTTGAGAGGTGGCAAATGAAGTTTAACATTGACAGATGTAAAGTACTACATATGGGAAACAGCAACCCCAGAGCAACGTATCAACTCTGTGGTACTACACTGACAGTGGTAGAGAATGAAAGGGACCTGGGGGTGGTTGTGCAGGTGGATATGAAGTTCTCTGAGCAGTGCAGACGGGCTGCAAGAGTAGCTCATGGTGTATTGTCAATGATATATAGGAATTTTTCTAGCAGGGATAAGGAGGTGATTATTCCCTTGTATAATGTAATGGTTAGGCCACACCTAGAGTACTGTATACAGGCTTGGAGGCCTCATTTCAAGAAGGATGTAGAGCTGCTGGGACGAGTACAGAGAAGGGCAACAAGATTAGTGAATGGAACAAAGGGGTGCTCTTACGAAGAAAGGCTTAAGTTTTGCAAATTAGTGTCTGGAGACTAGGCACCAGGGAGGTGATCTGATAGAGGTGTACAAAGCCTTGAATGGTTTGAGCATGCGCAATGCTGATGGGATTCTTCCTCTTGCTCAGAATAATCACCTGAGAGGGCATAAATTCAAATTGAGGAAAGATAGATGTAGAATAGATGTGCGGAAATTTGCCTTTAGCCAGCGGGTGGCTGGTAGGTGGAACAGACTTCCATCCCTTGTCGTGGAAGTTGATAGCCTAAATAAGTTTAAGGCTCAGCTGGACAGGTATTTCGAACGAACAGAGGGGTGATGTGGAAGTGGTTATTTTTTATTTATTTATTTTACTTTATTTTTTTTTTGGCTGATGCTGCATAAGCTTGCTTTTTTGCATCAAATGCCTCTACTAATGCTAATGGTTTCTGCAGTGGCAAGTCAGTAGTCATAAATTTACTTCCTTTCTGGCAATACGCCTCTGAAACTCTTGATAACCACCTTCAAGTTGATGCAGTCTACACAGACATATCTAAGGCATTTGATAAAGTCCCACACGAACAACTTCTGGAAAGACTTAAGCTATATGTATCCGTGACCCTTTGCTCTCATGGCTACGCAGCTATATTATGCATCGTTCCTTGAGTGTTATCATCAATCTAGTGAACTCCGACTGTTTTATACCACTAAGTGGAGTACCACAAGGCTTCCCCTTAGGTCCTCTTCTCTTCATTGTTTTCGCAAATGATCTTCCTTCTTTCATCTACACCTCCAATGGGCCCCTGGCATTCCTGCCGTGAAGGGTAAATTGTATACATCCTTTGTACACAATAAAGATTATATCTACTTGGCAGTGAAGGAGATTACCGATTCTCAACAGCTTCAATGTGCTCTCAATAAATTCTCTCTGTAGCTATCTCTGAATGGCCTCTCTGCTAACCCCTCAAAGTGCAAAGTAATCTCTTTCTCATCCGGCAGATCTCCACAACTAATAAATACGGAATACAGTATTAACTCTGTGATCATCGAAAGGTGTGACCAAGTTAACGCCTTGGGGATTCTCTTCTCCAGCAGTGCTAAATTCGATGCTCATGTCTTTAAAATCACCAGAAAGCATTCAAAACACTGGGATTCATCAAACGGAATACATACAAGTTCAAAAATTACAGATATGCGGTTATCCTTTCTAAAACTATTTTTCTGCCAATCCTTGAATTCAGTTCACCCATCTGGAATCCTCACACAAAGACTTTAACAAAATTTGAAGCAGTCCAAAAAACTTTTGTCCATTACCTTACGTGCCGCAATCGTCTATTCTATCACTCAGCGTATTATGAATCGCTGTGTGATTTACTTTCATCTGAGGCCTATGTGCACCAGAAGAGTTACTGCTGACATCACCCTATTAGCCGAAGTAATCACTGGAACTTCTGTGGCCTATGTGCACCAGAAGAGTTACTGCTGACATCACCCTTCTAGCCGAAGTAATCACTGGAACTTATGAAGCATCTGATATCCTAAGCAAAATCAACTTCAATGCTCCTTGTAAACAAAGTAATCAAGGTGTGGCTTGGCATTGCCTTATACAAGGGGATAATCACCTCTTTATCCGTGCTAGAAAAATTCCTGTATATCATTTACATGACACCATGAGCTACTCTTGCAGACTCTGCACTGCTCAGAAAACAACATGTTTAACTGCACAATTACCCCAGGTCCTTTTAATTCTCTACACCCTGATTGTAGTTCCACACAGTTGATACATTACTCTAGGGTACATTCCTTTTTATTCTCTACACCCTGATTGTAGTTCCACACAGTTGATACATTGCTCTAGGGTACATTACTGCTATCCATATGCAGTACTTTACATTTGTCTATGTTAAACTTAAGTTAGTATTAGTATTAGTAACGGCCGCATGGTGCAAGAAAGCCTATGGCTTATGCTGCACCAGCCAAAAAAAAAAAAATAATAAATAAATAAAATAAATAACTAAATAATAATTAATTAATAAATAAAAAAATAATAAAATAAAAAATAAATAAAAAGGAAATTAAACCTATCATCCTATGCGCTTCCCTTACCCGAAAGTACTATCCAGATGACCTTTGAATTTCCCCAAACTGTCGGCCTCTACCACCTGTGAAGGCAACTTATTCCAGTAATTTATAACTCGCTGGCTAAAATAAAACTTCCTGCAGTCCAATATAAACATTTCCCCCGTAACTTGAATTTATGTCCCCTAGTTCTAGCATCATTTATAAGTTGCCACCTTTCAGGGTGCCTCCGTAGCCAGGTGGGCAGGAGCAGCACATGCTCCTTGATTAGTCCCTGATTTGAGCCCATGACCGCCAAATACGGAGTATGTGGAAAGGTCAGGGAATGACCACCGCATATCCTCGGAACAATATGGCCTTAGTTGCTAATGCTCCTAAAAACCAAATAAAAAGCCACCTTTCAGCCCATCTGCTCAACCTTTCCAGATCCTGTTGCAGCAGCATAGTGTTAGTAGTGTCCTTACCAACCCTGCCAACTTTTGTATCGTCTGCAAACTTCGACATTAAGCTTGATATAATATCATTTATAAATACAGAAAACAATAATCGACCCAACACTGAACCCTGAGGGATAACACTAATAACATTAGTCCACGATGAGCAGTGTTCCATTTATTGCCTTCTCCCCCTCAGCCACCCCTTTATCCATAGGCAATTTGCCTCCAATGCCACACTGCCCCAATTTGTGCAGCAGTCTTCCATGTGCAACAGTATCAAAAGCCTTTCTAAGATACGAGTATATAATATCAAAGTTATTCCCTGCATCCAGTTCCTTTGTGACTGCATCATAGTATTCAATCAAATTGGTCAGGCAAGACTTTTCCTTAACAAAACCATGCTGTGTCCGAGCTATAACTGAAGTCTTGTCTAGATGATCCTGTAGTGCTTCTTTAACCAGTGCCTCCATTAATTTTCCGTGAACAGAAGTTAAACTCACAGGTCTATAATTACTTGTGTCAGTCTTTGATCCTCCTTTGTGAATTGGGGTCACATTTGCACATCTCCAGTCTGTGGGTACCTACCCTGAGTCCGAGGAAGCTCTCATAATTATGGCTAAGGGTTTGCTTACTTCCTTTGCTGCCTCCTTTAATATAACTGGATAGATCCCATCCACCCCAGGTGCCTTTCCTTGTGTTTATCTTCAACAATTTCTCCTCCACTTTCCTCTCAGTTATTACAAGATTCTCTAGTTTACTGCCAGAGTTGAATACACCTCTGGCATTCCGTTCGCTGAATAACACCTCATGTGTGAATGTCGATGCAAAATATTCATTTAGTTTGCTATCTATCTGAGCAGGATCATCAACAGTTGACCCATCGATATCAAGTGGACCAATCTGATTCATCCCCTTCCTTTTAGAGTTTACATAAGTAAAGAACTCTTTGCTGTTTTTCTTTGCATCCCTTGCCAAAGATTTCTCATAATCTGCCTTCACCTGCCTGACCTCCTTTGTAACTTGGTTACAGATCAACTTGTATCTATCATAGGCTTCTGTGTCACGTGTTAATTTGTATGTATCCCATGCATTTTTCTTCTCTCCCATATGTCTCATTAGTTCATCTGACATCCATTTAGGCCTAAACCTTGAAAAATATTTCTTAGTTGGTATGTAAAGCCTAGTAGCTTCCAAGATAAGTTCTTTGAATGCTTCCCATTTTGAATTTGCTTTTGGTAACATCATCAGATGGTCCCACTGTATAGAATTTAAATACTGTCTCAGACCATCGTAGTCGCCTTTACGAAAGCAATAACCATTCCCTTTACCCTTAATGGTAGTTACCTCTTTGAGTAAATCCCACTTCAGCACACTGTGATCACTGCCACCTAGTGGTTCCTTTATCTGCAGATTCTTAATGCATGAAGAATCACTACTGATAATAAAATCAAGAGTATTACTCCCTCTAGTTGCCTCCCGAACATGCTGATGTAGAAAACAATCATCCGATAAATCCACAAAAGCTTTGCTAGTGTGTGTGTGACCAGCCCACAAATTCCAGTCAATATCTGGGAAATGAAAATCCCCCATTATAAGACTCTCTGATGTACTGGCCCACTCTATTTTCCTGTACAGTTTCTTATTATACTCATCAGAGTCATTAGGCCTATAGCACACTCCTACTCTCAATTTTGATCTCCCAATGCTTATGTCACACCAAACTTGCTCGACACTGCACTGTCCAGCGATGTCGACTGGCTTCACTTCCTTGGATTTTATGTGTTTCTTAACTAATAGCATAACCCCTCCTCCCTTCCTATCCTGTCTATCCTTTCTGTAGATGTTGTACTTCCCAAATTTCAGTTCTGCATTCCTTATATCTGTGTGACACCACGCCTCTGATATCCCAACAATATCCGCCTTTGATGCTTTGAGCAATACCTCAAATTCATCAAATTTATTTACCAAACTCCTAGCATTGGTGTACACGTAAGTATATATGCACCTGTTTCTATTCTTAACTACCCTAACACAACCCATGTGTTTACTTGTACCGCAATGACTCCCAGCAGTCTTTGAAATATCCTGCATCTTGTTTTTCAGGCTTCTACTCATTCCAATAGAAGCAGTGCAAGAATCACTTTTACCTCTGCCAGTGGCTACTGTTAATCTATTAGTCTTTGTATCCCCCCAAGCTAGCAGTTTTCCGACCCACCTAACACTGCCTCGATAGCATCAGCAAATATTCTTGCAACTTTCTATTTAAGTGTATCCCATCCCTGTAGAAGCAGTCTCTCCTGTTAACAAGTACAGTCCAGGCTGAAAAAAATTCTACCCCTTGAGCCTTGCACAATCTTTCCAGGGCCGAATTGATCGACAAGGCTCTCATTATATACTCCTTCCTATCATGTCTGGGCAGAATTGCAGACACTTTCAATTTCAATCCTAATTCACAGCTTTTTTTCAACAGTGACCAATATCTTTTTTCAACAGTGACGAATGTCTGTGCAGAATTGCAGACACTTTCAATATTTTTCAACAGTGACCGACATTACTAACATCTGGAATGGCATTATCCATTAAGATGTGGTGATTTCAAAGGTGTGTATGAATACTGGATTATGCAGAAGTAATATCCTGAGAGAAAAGTAGACTTTGTGTGTTGTGCTTACATCAAGAACTTTGAACTTATACTTCATACTCCCCATTATATGTTATTTGTTTGAAACTTTGTGTTAAGAAAGCAGCTGCTACAAAAAAAAAAGAAAAAAAAAGGAAAGTTTTCTTTATATAACATTGTTTATCACTCTGTTAAAGTGATTTGTATATGTTGTTTTAATGATATTCATTAATTTAAGCCTGTGTAATACATTTACCTTTATGTATTTAGGAATAAAACCTTTGTTTTATTCCTAAGACTACAGAATTGAATTTATATGACTAGTAGTAATTTACTGTCGTGAGAAACATGTTTGGTATTGAAGCCACACATTGTTAATAACAATGCATGCAAAAGTGAAGTTATGCTTCCCTAGGTTACTACTTCGTTTGTAGAATGCCAGACACTTAATGGAACAGGTATTCTAATGTGAAAAGCAGCAAGAGCCTACCTTGTCAAATTTAAGTCACTAAGTTGAGAATTTTAATTGAATTCAAAAGTAGAAGGATTTTGCTCTAGTCAGAGATGGTTAAAATTAATGCAATCTGATAACTTTTATTTTGTTGGAAAAGTTAATTACAAAATTGCAGCTTAAAAGTTTGTGCTGATATTGGAATACTTTTTTGATTGAGCAAACAGAGAAAACTGCTATTGATAAAAAAATCACAATAAAGGCAACTCAACAGGTATTTATGAAATATTTAAAGGTCAACTCTGAAAAGAAATCAAGATAGGCAACTTTCATTTCTATAATGGAAAATGCTGTCAGAATTAAAAAAAAAAAAAAAAAAAAACTTTGTTGTCAAAGCTAAAGAATTATCACTGCATGCAAACTCATTATTTTTGCAAATAATGAAAATTATTGAAGTTTTTTCATTACCAGGTATTTACTTTACTTGGACTATAAGGAAATCAAGATCGAGATAAGATAAAAGCTTAAAGAACATTGGTTAAGAGTTTTTGCAACATATAAATTGTTCTTAGAGAAATTTAATTTAAATTTAGAAATTCCTGGTGTTAATAAAGAAAAAAATGTTCAGAAGCTATAGTAATAAGAGAAATATAGTTTTAGCCATGGTGGACACTAAAGCTTTGTTCTTAAATAAGGGATCTGCATATTTAAGATTTTTGGTGAATGGAAAATTGTAATTGTGTTACGTTTTTGTGTGAAAGGAAAAGATGTAACTTGTTTGTTTTTATTGATGGGTCATGTTCTTATAGATTTTAAGATGTTTAAGATTTTAAGATACAGTCAACGTAGAACAGAAGTGTCAGCTATCTAGACCTGTATTTTAAAGTAGGAAAAACCCAAACACTAAGAAACAGATTAATTTTTATATATTGCTTTTTAGAAATACCTTCTGGTGATTATCAATCAAAGGAGGGGAATGCAGTGGCAGAACCTGTGTTTTGATTAGTTATTTCTAGAGCTGTTTCTTAGGATTCAGTCCACTTTGGATAGGTATCTATGGAGAAGAATTAATAGTTTGGCATAGTGTTGGACAAAATCTTGTATATTTGTTATATAATAACAAACACAACTTGATTAGCTGCATGTTAAACCTTGCTGACATTATGTGGCTGATCCAGGGTGTTTTATGAGCAGAGTAGTCATCACAAATGAGTCCTTTGTACAGTTGAGAGAAAAAAAAACAATCCACACAATGTTAATATTGAGTTTCCAACCTGGAAAATTTCATGCAGCTGCATCAGCTGACAAGGTTTTGTATGTAATTTTTTGGGATAAGGAAAGGCTATCCTGCAATATGCTATTCCATAGGATGTCACAATAATGGATGATATTACCGAGACCTGTAGAACCAACTTTGGCCTACAGTTGAGTATACCCATCTATTGTGCAATTTCATTTTGTACCAAGACAATGCACTGTCCCAAAAGGTTAACACAAGGGAATTGAAACTTCTGGATCCCCTTTATTCCCTATATATGGCTGTCAGACTTCCAGCACTATTTAAAGAACTGAAGGGCACACTGCATGGAACTCAATATCACTCCAGAAATGCAGTGGGAACAGTAGTCTACTAGGTAGGTATTACAGACACCACAAAGAGAACTTTATACAGTGTTGTGAGAACTGGATAAATGGGTGACAGCTGTGTAGACAAAGAGCAGGACTGTAGAAAAGTAGGATGCATTAGCAAAGACTTATATTATGTAACAACTCAATGAGAAATAAATGGAAGTTATTTGTAGGTTAAATCTCATGTTTACTTAGTTTGCTGTTCAGTCTCCTTCATTCTTTATAAGTCATGACTGTCCCGTCTTAGAATTTATAAGTAATTTGTATCCACAGAATGGTAAGATGCGCACTTGATATAGATGTAAGGAAAGAAAGAAAAAAACTGACTCAAGTAAATAATACGAAGGTCTTTGAGATAACAGAAGAGGAGAAAAAAGCAGTATGTACTGTAACTTAAGAACAAGTTTGAGCTTCTGCAGACCTTTTAGGACCAAGATATCTATATATAGCTGACTGGGCTAGCCAGGTGGGTCAAGTGCCTGCCTGGCAACCCAAAGGTTGCAGGTTCGGATCCCGCCTCGAGCTTGGATCAGAGTAAAATGCAAAAACCTTAGGAGGTGCATTATGGCCACAGAAGCTGATGTGCCAACAACTAACAAAAAAAAAAAAAAGAAATCTATGAGGAATATAACAACTTTCTAAAAGTGATAAAGCCTGAGAAACCTATAGGTAAAAAAAAATCCAAAGAAACAAAAATTAGTTAAGAAACACTTGTCATGATGAACCTAAGACGACAAATGAAGAGCAAGATAAACAATGATAAGGACAAAATTGAATATATCAAGTTATGCAAAGCCTTAGAAAGAGACTGAGAGAAGACATAAGAAGATTTAATGCAAGAAAAGTAGAATAAGCATTAAGGGAAAACAAAGGACTTAAATCAACAGCCATGAGCAGTAATACAGAAAGACAAATGATACTGAAACTGAAGAATAGCAATGGTGTACTTATAAATAGCAGAGAAGGCATAATTCAAATAGCAGAAGACCACTACAAAGAATTATATAAGGAGCAAGTGAATGATGCCAGCAGTGGGGAAGATGGATCACAAATTAGCAACACATACGACATATCTGATATAATTCCTGATGAGGTAGAACATGCATTGAAGAAATTGAAGAATCATAAAGCCCTGGGTGAAGATGAAGTTACTGTAGACTTGTTAAAATTGGGAGGAAGAGATTTAACACAAACTGGCAAGACATTTCACAGAATATATTAGGAAAGGTGTAACGATAAATTTCTTATGGATAGCATTCTGGAAATATAGTCACATACTGAGGAACAATATCTCAATTTGTCTGAAACAAAATAATGAATCAATGTATACTCCCCTCCATGACTTATGGAAGTGAAACTTGAACACTCACCAAAAGAATGGAAGAGAAACTGAAAACTACACAGCGAAGAATGGAATGAATTATAGTAGAATCACTGTTAGATAAGAATAGAAACACATGGATTAGGCAGCAAACACAAATAAAGGACATTCTTATCAAAACTAAAGAACTGAAATGGACTTGGGCAGGACACATGGCTCAAAGACATGATGACAGATGGACTAAGAAAATAACAAAATAAGCATTAGCATTAGCAGAGGCATATGATGCAAGAAAGAAAGCTTATGCAGCATGACTTTCATCAACCGGTGAAATACCACCACTTTGCTTATTGGAGGCTTGAAGTGGCGAAACCCATGTTTAGTCCCTAGAGCAAAGTTTCCGGCATCCCCCCCCCCCCATACTTCTCCTTCAACCCATGCACGGTACTAAGTACTATAGGTTTTGATACCTTTCGTGTTTGGGGTTTTCATAAAAAAAAAAAAAAAAAAAAAAAATGGTACCCAATAGGAGCTAGAAGAAAACCTGGAAGACAACAACAGAGATGGACAGTGAAATTCACGAGTTTGTTGTTAGTAAATGGATGGCCATTGCACAAAAGTAATTACAATAATTAGCTGCAGGTAGTTTACAGTATAGTCAAATTTAAAATTGTAGTGTTGAATAGTTTAAAAAGTATTTTATTGTATTATAAATGTTTTATTGAGTATGTGGCATCACTGTATATTAACATTGTAAAATTGTTTAAATTATTTAAACAATTTTATAATAGATTTTATAGTATTTTATTCTAAAAAATTTTATTATGTAGTTGTAACTATGATTAGAACAAGATCCTGCAGAGTTAGTTTCATACATCTTCTTCCCAAGTCATGCTGTCTACATGACATGACTTGGGGGAGAATTGCTGCAGGTACTTCTATCAACCAGGGTGCTGTTGCTTGCACAGACTGGGATGTATCCATATCTGACAACAGCAGGATATAATAGTGCCACAGATTATTCCTATACATATATTAGATTCAAAGAAAGTGAGATATGTAGTGAAAATTCAATGTTTTATGTGCAAGACAATGCCAGTGAGGAAGAGTTGTTCTGAAGAGAATTAGATTAAAGCATCAGATAGTTTGGGGTGGGTAAAACCGCCACAGCATTTAAGCATTGTAGTAAATTCCGCTGAATCTGACTTACTGTATACATCAAAGAATCAAATTCCAAGCAGTGAAGTGGCAATTTACTATAACAGATATGATCAAATTTCAATTCATTGAACTCTAGTTCTCAGGAAATATGGAATGGAAAAATTATTCTTCAGAATACTTTTACTAATAAGAAATATTTTAAAAAAATAAACTTTTAAGTAGTAACTAAATATCTTATTCTACATATCAGTTAGTATACAGGGTGTTTCAGTTAAACGTTTCAGAACTTTTAAGAGGGGTAGGGTACATCCTGACAACTCGAAATCATATAGCAATGTGGGGTCGGAAATGCTTTCCTGAAGCGGTGTTGTACACGGAAGCACCATAAAGAAAAGAGACCGTAAGTGAGAAATCGTTTTAATAATACATGAAAAGAAGCAAAAGGTACATGGATTAAAGTAAGTGTTCAAAGTTTCTTCCACGGGCTACAATGCACGCCTCACATCTCCGACGCATGGACATCCGAACATTCTGGAATACTCCAGGCGAATTTCGAATTTCTTGAACAAGAACGCCAAGTTAGTAGGATGGATGATTACACGAACGCAGAGTTAGCCGATATGCATTTGGCGTACAGGGCTGCAAATTGTAGTGGGCCAGCCGCACAGCGTTTGTACGCGGAACGATATCCGACGAGGCGTATTCCCAGTCATAATTTCTTTGCAAGACTGCACCAGAGGTTAGCTGAGAGAGGTTCATTTGAAAGAGCTGACAGGGACAGGGTAAGAACAGCACGGACTCCAGCCGTCGAACAGAATGTGCTGCAGCATGTACAAGGGAATCCAAGAACGAGTACACGAAGTCTAGCAAACGCAGTCGGGGTTTCCCATTGCAGCGTCTGGAGGATTCTCCGAGAACAAGACATGCATCCGTTTCACGTGCAGCGTGTCCAGACACAGCAACCGGAGGATTATGCACCTCGTATTGCTTTCGCACAGTGGTACCTTGGAAAATGTGCTACAAATCCCCTTTTTCCTGCTGAAGTGTTGTGTTCCGATGAGGCACCCTTCACAAGGGAAGGAATTTTCAACACGCATAACGACCATATCTGGGCGGTCGAGAACCCGCATGCAATACGACGTCGTGCAGCACAGATTCGATTTTCGGTCAGTGAATGGGCCGGTATTATGGGAGATCACCTCATCGGACCTTACCTGTTACCGTGTCGTCTAACCGGACCTATCTACTTGATCTTTCTGCAGCAAGTATTGCCACAACTTTTGAGAGATGAACAGATTTCTGCATCGACGCAACAGACAATGTGGTTCCAACACGATGGAGCCCCTGCCCATTATAGCGGAGATGTTCGTAACTACCTGGATGTCACATTTGGTCAACAGTGGATCGGACGTGGTGGTCCCGTGCGTTGGCCTGCTCGGTCACCCGACCTATCATGTCTTGATTTTTATTTCTGGGGTCATATGAAATTGCTAGTTTATGACATCCCTGTTGACAATGCTGAGGAGCTGGTTGCAAGAATCGCAGTAGCTGCCGAAGAAATTCGAAATTCGCCTGGAGTATTCCAGAATGTTCGGATGTCCATGCGTCGGAGATGTGAGGCGTGCATTGTAGCCCGTGGAAGAAATTTTGAACACTTACTTTAATCCATGTACCTTTTGCTTCTTTTCATGTATTATTAAAACGATTTCTCACTTACGGTCTCTTTTCTTTATGGTGCTTCTGTGTACAACACCGCTTCAGGAAAGCATTTCCGACCCCACATTGCTATATGATTTCGAGTTGTCAGGATGTACCCTACCCCTCTTAGAAGTTCTGAAACGTTTCACTGAAACACCCTGTATAGTTGTATTGTCTAGCAACACAGGAAAGGGGAAGAGGTTCCCCAAACTCTGCCATTAGTATTAGCAAGTAGGGTTTATGATACAAGAAAGCAAGCTTATATAGCACCAGCCAAAAAAAAAAAAAAAAAAAAAAAAACACCCTTCCCATTTCACCCATCCATTCACTCCAAATGTTTCTCTGGTTCTGCCTTGAACTTATATAAGTTTCTGACCTCCACTACGACAGATGGAAGTTTGTTCCAACTATCAACCACCCACTGGCTAAAGGCGTATTCCTGCACATCTATTCTACAATTGTCTTTCCTCAGTTTGAATTTATGCTCCCTCAGGTGAGTAATCTTAGCGAGAGGAAGAATCCCATTAGCATTGAGCTTGCTCAATCTATTCAAGGCTTTATACACCTCATTTAGTATCACCTCGCAGGTGCCTAGTCCCCAGAAGCTGAAATTTGCAGGAATTTAGCCTTTCCTGGTAACACCAACCTTTTGTTCCACTCATCAATCTTGTTGGCCTTCTCTGTACTCGTTCCAGCAGCTCTACATCCTTCCTAAAATGAGGCCTCCAGACCTGTATACACTACTCAAAGTGTGGCCTGACCATTGCCTTATACAAGGGGACAATCATCCCCTTATCCCTGCAAGCAAAGTTCCTGTATATCATTGACAAGACACCATGAGCTACTCTTGAAGCCTTTTTGCACTGTTCAGAAAACTTCATATCTGACTGCACAGTTACCCCCAGAAACTTTTCATTCTCCACTACCCTGAGTGTAGTACTACTCAGTTGATATGGTACTCTGGGTTACTGCTACCGATATGAAGTACTTTACATTTGTTAATGTTAAACTTCAGTTGTCACCTCTCAGCCCATCTGCTCAGCTTTTCCAGATCCTTTTGTAGTAGCGTACTATCATTACTGTCATTAATAACCCTGCCAACCTTCGTATCATTTGCAAACTTAGACATTAGCCCTGATATACCTTCATCAATATCATTGATAAATACCGAAAACAACAATGAGCCTAACACCTAACCCGGAGGGGGGGACTCCACTCAGTCCATGAAGAGCAGTGTCCATTGATAACCACTCTCTGTCTTCTCCCACTTAACCATCATTTTATCCATTGTAGCAACTTGCCCTTAATGCCATACTGCTCCAAGTTGTACAATAGACTTCCATGTGCCACTGTATCAAAAGCTTTCTTAAAATCCAAGTATATGATATCAAAATTATTCTTTGCATTCGATTCCTTTGTCACCACATCATAGTATTCAATCAAATTTGTCAGACAAGGCTTCCCCTTAACAAATGCATGCTGTGTCTGAACTATAACTGCAGTCTTGTCTAGATGATCCTGCATTGCTTCCTTAAACATTGACTCCATTATTTTCCCTAGCCTTAGTTGCTAATACACCAATAAAATCCAAACCAAACCCAAATCCATTATTTTCCCTGAAACAGAAGTCAAACTAACAGTTCTGTAATTATTCGTGTCACCCTTTATGAATTGGGGACACATTTTCACATCTCCAGTCCATGGGGACCTCCCCTGACTCTAAGAATGCTCTCATAATTATGGCTAAGGGTTTGCTTATTTCGTTTGCTGTCTCTTTTAATATAACTGGATAGAATCCATCCACCCCGGTGCCTTCCTTATGTTTAATTTCAGTTTCTACTCCATTTTGCTCTCAGTTATTACAAAAACATTCAGCTCACTGTTAGAGTTTGATAAACTTCTGGCATTCCCCTCCTTGAATAACTCCTCATGTGTGAATGTAGATGCAAAATACTCATTCAGTTTATCAGCTACCTGAGCATGATCATCAATATTCAAACCATCTATGTTAAGTGGACCAATTCTAGAGTTTACATAAGTAAAGTAAAGAACTCTGCTGTTTTCCTTTGCATCCTTTGCCAAAGATTTCTCGTTATCTGCATTCGCTTCCCTAATCTCCTTTGTGACTTGATTACAGACTAGTTTATATCTACCATAGGCTTCTGTTTTGCCTGATAATTTATATGTAACCCATGCATTTTTCTTTTCTGCCACGAGCCGCATTAATTCATCTGATAACCATTTAGGCCTTAATCTTGAACAGTATTTCTTAGTTAGTATGAAAAGCCTAGTACCCTCCAAGATTAATTCCTTAAAGGCCCCCCATTTAAAAATCACTGTTAGTAACATCATCAGTTGATTCTACTGTATAGAATTTAAAAACTCTCTGAGACCACTTTAGCCAACTTTACGAAAGCAAAAATCCTTCCCCTTACCCCTGATGGTAGTTACATCTTTAAGCAAGTCCCACATCAGTACACTGTGATCACTGCCACCTAGTGGTTCCTTTATCTGCAGATTCTTAACACAACACATGAAGAATCACTGCTGATAATGAAATCAAGAGTATTACTCCCTCTGGTTGCCTCTCTGACATGTTGCTGAAGAAAACAGTCATCCAATAAATCCACAAAAGGCCTGCTAGTGTGCGAGTGACCAATCCACAAGTTCCAGTCAACATCTGGGAAGTTAAAAATCCCCCTTTATAACACAATCTGATTTTCTCATTATACTCACCAAATTCATTAGGCCTATAACACACACCTACTCTCATTTTCCCTTTCCCAGTGCTTATGTCACACCAAACTGACTCAACATTGCATTGTCCACTAATGTCAGTTGGATGCACTGCCTTAGATTTTGTCTTTCTTAACTAACAGCATAAACCCTCCTCCCTTCCTGTCCACATTGTACTCCCTAAATTTTAATTCTGCACTGCTTATATCCGTGTGGCACCACATCTGATAGCCCAACAATATCCACTTTTGATGTTTTTACCAGCATTTCAAATTCATCAAATTTATTTACTATACTCCTAGCATTGGTGCACATGCAAGTATACATACACCTATTCTTACTCTTAGTTATCCTAACACAACCCATGTATTTTCTTGTTCCATGATGACTCCCAGCAGCCCTTGAAATCCCCAGTACCTTGCTTTGCAGGCTGCTGCTCATTCCAGTAAAAGCAGTGCATGAATCACTTTCACTTCTGCCTATGGCTACTATTAATCTATTAGTCTCTGAATACTCACAAGCTAGTAGTTTTCCGACTCACCTAACACTGCCTCAATAGCATCAACAAATATTCTTGCTATGTAGTGACAAATGTTGCAAAAAAGCAAGCTTAGCCAGGAAAAAAAAAATACAACACATCCCATATCACCTGTCCATTTGCTCAAACGGTTTGTCTAGTTCTTCCTTGAATTTATTCAAAGTACCCAACTACAACACCAGATATAAGTTTGTTCCAATAATCAACCACCTACTGGCAAGGCAATCTACACATCTATCCCGCAATCATCCTTTCTCAATTTGAATTTATGCTCCTTGTATGTAGTCTGAACAAGGGGAAGGTTCCTTCACTGATGCCTAGTCTCCAGGTGCTGAAATTTGTGGAACTGAAGCCTTTCCTGCTAAGAGCACCCTTGTTTCTCTTCTCTGTACCCATTCCAACAGATCCACATCCTTCTGCAAATGAGGCTTCCAGACCTGTATGCAGTACTCAAGGTGTGGCCTAACCTTTGCCTTATACAACTGGATAATCATCTCCTTATCCCTACTGGCAAATTTATTGACAAAACCTTGTGGGCTGTCCTGGTGGCCTGCTTACCCTGCTCAGAAAACTTCTGATTGCACAATTATCCCCAGGGCTTTTTCATTCTCCACTACCCTGAATGGAGTACCACATGGTTGGTAGGTTAATCTGCAATAGTTTCTCTGTAATGTATACAGCACTCTGTAAAGGCCAGGTTCCATGTGGTTTGTGTGTGTAGTGCAGAGTTATGTTGGTATGTTTTTCATCTGGCCACTTAGCCTAGGGTCCATGGAAGACCACAGACTCCTAGTTGCCGTCCATTGTCATGGATAACCAGGAGAGGTTTAGAGTTGGGAGGTGAATGGGAGGAAAGGCATCCCCAGGTGAAATGGAAATAGGGGATATTGGGTTCCTAAGGATAGCCCTCTATGATGGGAGTGGCAGAACCAAAGTCATAAGGACAGGGTGTCTTATGTGGTTGCTGCTTGGTGCATCACCCTGTGCCAGGCCCACCCCAACACAAGTAAGTCATTTCTACCCCTATTTCAGACACCATTGCCATTATGTTTGAAACATTATCCCATGCCATATTAAATTATGGTGCCTGCTGAGCCAACACACAGCTCTCTCTAACCATTTAGCTGTTGGGCCCCTTCAATTAGTACAAGTGTGTTAATTGTACTAATTGAAGGGCGCAACAGCTAAATGGTCAGAGAAACAACAGAACATAACACTACACAACAAACCACTCCTCACACTTTTTAAATCTCTAGCCTCCACAGAGTTCTGTGTCACACCTACAAAGAATACAATGTGGAGATGGGGGAATCCCCTAGTGCCGTCAGACAACTAACACACTTGTACTAATTGATGACATTGAGAAATTAAGGAAACATTGCCAGTTAAACATTGCCCCTTCAATTAGTACAGTGAAACCTCTCCAAAGTGGGCACCATTAGGTCAAAAGAAAGTGTCCACTATACAGAGATATTGACATTGCAGAGATCATTGTAGCCAGTTTTGATAATTTGAAAATTCACTCTAACTGGTTGCTTACTCTCTGAGGTTTTTTTTTATTATTATCATCACTGCACATTTCAAATAATTAACTTTTAGTGAAAATAAATATATATTTGTTTTGTTTAGAACATTTCATTTTCATTATGGTTAATTAAAATGATGAGTTACTTAAACACTATTCCTTTTTTGTATTTTAGTATTAATAGTGGCAAATAATGCAAGAAAGCAAGCTTATACAGCATCAGTCAAGAAAAAAAAAAAAACGCTTCCCACACCATATGTCCAACTTCTTTATACTTTGTATAGTATCTCCTTGAATTTATTCCAACTATCCACTTCCACAGCACCAAATGAAAGTTTGTTCCAACAATCAACCCCACTGGCTGAAAGCTAATTTCTGGATATATATCCTGCAACTAACCTTCCTCAATTTGTTGTGTCAGAAAAAAGGATGCCATCAGGATTTAGCTTACTCAATTCACTCAAAGCTTTAAACACCTCAATTCAGATCTCCTTGAGGTGCCTAGTTTCCAGACACTGCAGTTTTCAGAACCAAAGCCATTCCCACTACGAGTACCCTACGATGGTCAGAGAAACAACAGAACATAACACTACACAACAAACCACTCCTCACACTTTTTAAATCTCTAGCCTCTACAGAGTTCTGTATCACACCTACAAAGAATACAATGTGGAGATGGGGGAACCCCCTAGTGCCGTCAGACAACTAACACACTTGTACTAATTGATGACATTGAGAAATTAAGGAAACATTGCCAGTTAAACATTGCCCCTTCAATTAGTACAGTGAAACCTCTCCAAAGTGGGCACCATTGGGTCAAAAGAAAGTGTCCACTATACAGAGATATTGACATTGCAGAGATTATTGTAGCCAGTTTTGATAATTTGAAAATTCACTCTAACTGGTTGCTTACTCGAGGCCGCCGTAGCCTAGTGGTCAGGCGCGCGGGTGCATAAGTACACGTGCCTTGAGTGACCTGGGTTCAAGCCCGTGACTGCTGAATACGGTACTGTTTCTTGTATTCTGTGTATCTTGTAAACTCCTCTGACCGTTTGGTCGTCCCGGAGTATAAACAGAAAATTTATTTATTTATTTATTTTTACCCTTTTGTTCTCCTTGCTGATCGCATTGCCCTTTGCACCTTTTCCAACAGATCCTTTGTAAAATGAGACTTCCAGAGCCTATGCAGTATTTAAGATGTGGCCTAACCATTACCTTATTTAATGGGATAATCACTTCCTTATCCTTGCTTGCAAAATTCTTGTATATTGTTAAAACTTCATGAGATGCACTGGGCAGCATGTCTGTACTGTTCAGAAAACTTCACATCTGGCTGCACAGTTACCCCCAGGTCTTTTTTGTTCTCCACTACCCTCTGAATTACACACAGTTGGTATGTTATCCTTGGATTACTGCTACTTGTATGCAGTACCTTGCATTTGTTAATGCTAAACTTCAATTTCTGCTTCTCAGCCTATCTACCTAATTTTTCTAAATCTTGTTGCAGTAGCATACCCTAATTACTGTCATACAATCCTCCCAACCTTTGTATCATCTGCAGACTAAGACATTAATCCCTAATATGCCTTCATCAGTATCAGTAATAAATATTAAAAACAATGGTCTTTTCACTGAACTGCTCTTCTTGGACTAATATTAGTCCAGAAGAGCAGTGACCATTGATAACCACTCTGTCTTGTCCTGCTCAACCATCTTCCTTATTAGTAACTTGTCCATAATGCCACACTGCTTCAGTTTGTACAGCAGTCTTCTATGTGCAACAGTATCAAAAACTTTTCTCTAAATATATGATGGTCAAGATTTTTTCATCCAGTTCCTTTGTTACTGTCTCATAGTATCCAATTAGACTGGTCAGATGGCATTGCTCCTTAACAAATCCATGTTGTGACTGCCATATAACTGCATTCCTGTCTAGATGATATTGCATTACTTCTTTAACCAGTGACTCCATTATTTTTCTTAGAACCGAAGTTCAGCTTTACAGGTATAATTACCCACTTCACTCTTTGGTATATTTGCACATCTCCCAGCCATAGGGATCTTCCCTGCATAAAAGGATGCTCTCATAATTATGGCTGAAAGTTTGCTGCCTCTCTCAGTATAATTGGCTTGATGTACTCCATTCCATGTGCAATTTACATTTAGCTTCAACAGTTTCTCTTACACTTTCCTCTCAGCTATTACAAAATCCTTTAACTTCCTGTAATTTGATATACAGGGGGATCCCCGGTATCAGAGTATTCATTATCCGAGTCCCCGCAGTTGTGAGGATATGAAAATTAAAGAATTAAGGCTTTTTCCCTTGAGAAAAATGACTAAGCACTTGAATATTTTTTTTTTTGGGAGAACAATCTTCATGATTGTGTAACAAATGTTAAGTGCAAAGTTAAAGACATAACTAAATGCTACGACACAATTTAAAAAAAAAAAAACAACAAAAAAAAAAAAACCCACGAACAACTGTGCATTATTCTTTATTCGTACAACTAAAAAATAGTGTAACTTAACTTAACCCTACATTCTGTAACATATTGTAATAAAAAATGTGTAATAAAATAATTTTCTCGTTTTTCAGTTCCTTCATCCGTTTTTTGCTATGTACAAGTGCATAATAAACATTACTATATAATATCGGTGTAGATACACCATATCTACTTATCCTTCACAACGAGTTTCCCATGTATTGCACTACCTCGAATAAGTAACGTTTCACTTGCAATACCAGGGTACCTGCCCACCCACCGATGAAAAGCCAACTAGCTTTTAAACGATGCTGTCTGGGTGGTGGCACCCACTGAGAATAAGTAACAATAGTCTTCTCTATTCGTGAAGCATTACTTATTTGAGGTAGTACAATACTTGGGCAACTCGTTGTTGAAGGATGAGCACAATGAGATACAGATGAAATGATGCTTTTCACACTATCATAATTTTTCTTTAAGAGTTGTCTATGATGTATCTACACCAATATTATATAGATATAGAATATTAAACTCTTAAAATATTATGCCTAGTTGCATTTAGTTTTATTTAAATAATAAACATTTTAAAAATTGGTCACCGTTTTAAGTGTAATTTTCTGGAGCCAATTATCCTTGGATAACAAGGATCCCCTGTACTTCTGTTAACTTGCATCCCTAAAGTTGTGAATGTAGACACATCTTTGCATCTACATTCACTATTCCTCATGTGTGGATGTAAAATATATATTCAGTTTATCAGCAGGATCAACTGTTATACCATTCTTATCTAACAAATTAGTGTGATTCATCCCTTTCTTTCTAATGTTTATACAGGGTTATTCAAAATGAAGTCCGGGGTTTCAGATTTTTTTTTTTTTTTGGGAAAGCACGTGTCATAATCATTTGTAGCCATCTCAAAAGAACGCATAATATCTCAAGTTTCGTTCCCACGCTCACGATGTTCGGTATGCTGCACAGCTACCACCAGATGGCGTTGGATGCATACTGCCGTGCAGTCATTTGTTTGCCTGTGATGCCAGTTCTGCTCTGTTGCGACATGGCATCGGAAAGTAATGAGAAAGCTTTTACTGTGTTCGAGTTTCATGTAAGTAAATCTGTTACCGTTGTGCAACGCCACTTTCGGACAAAATTTAAGAAAGATCCGCTGACGGACAAGACAATTAAATGATGGTATACGCAGTTTAAGGAGACAGGATGTCTGTGCAAGGGAAAAAGTCCTGGTCGCTCGCCCATATCAGATGCTAATGTGGAACGCATTAGGGAAACTTTTCTAATGAGCCCAAGGAAATCCACTACGAGGGCAAGCAAAGAACTTCACATCCCACAAACTACAGTTTGGCCTGTTTTTCAGAAGCGATTACTAATGAAACCATGTCGTCTAACCCTGTTGCAGTCTTTGAAACCAGATGATCTGTGCGCGAGGAGTAACTTCTGCACTGCACTGCAGAGCCGCATGGAACAAGATGACACGTTTGCTGACTGAGTGATTTTTTTTTTTTTTTTCTGATGAATCGATCTTCCATTTGTTGGGGAAAGTGAATAAGCAGAATGTGCGATTTTGGGGGACATCAAATCCGCATACACATGTGGAACACAAGCGGGACTCTCCAAAAGTAAATGTCTTTTGCGCCATATCTCGAAGGAAAGTTTACAGTCCATTTTTCTTTTGTGAAAAGATTGTCACTGGGGAGATTTATCTGGATTTATTACGCTTATGGCTTCTACCCCAACCAGAGGACGATAGTGCGAACTTCATCCTACAGCAAGATGGTGCCCCATGTCACTTCCATCACATAGTCCAGAATTTTTTAAACCGCCATTTACCGCAGCGATGGATTGGACGTGGGAGGGCTGCAGATCAAATCCTGGCCGCCTCAGTCTACCAACCTAACGCCATGCGATTTCTTCCTGTGGGGTTTCGTAAAGGATAACGTTTTTGTGCCTCCCTTACCTGCGACTATACCAGAGCTGAAAGATCGGATTACCAAAACCATTGACGGCATTACTCCTGACTTACTAAGCCGTGTGTGGGAAGAATTCCTTTCCGAGTTGTCTGCTGGATCACTAAAGGTTCTCATATTGAACATTTATGAGGTATGTAAAAAAACTTCATTACTATACTTGCATTCTGGAAATATTTCTTTCTTTCTTTCTATGTCTGCTCATGTGTGTACAGGAATTGTTTGAAACCCCGGACTTCATTTTGAATAACCCTGTATAAGTAAAGAAGTCTGCTACTATTCTTTGCCCAATCTGCCTTAGCTTGCCTAACCCACCCCCTCGACATGGACACCTGTACGTGGTGAGTGGACCACCCAGTGACGCTGCTGATCCTCCAGATTAGCATCACTGGGATCCAATGCCCACAGCCTAGGTTCCAGGCTACCATCAATGGAATCTGGCGTGTTTGCCATGCACTGCGACCCATGGAAATTCAGAAAGGGGATCCTGGTGGTTGAGGGGCCCAGCTTCAATACACCACTTTGGCCCTTGCTTCGACAAGATGGGTGGTCCTGGAAGGCCCAGCTAGGATCAATCGACTGGTAGGCTCGCCTGCGAGGGTCAGCTATGTCAATGCCACGCCCCTACCCTCATGGTCCGAGGGACAGGATTCAGGCTGGTGGCAGTGCAGATATGGTGTCTGGGTAGCCTTGGCGTCCCACTCCCGAGCACATTTATTGCATGCTGGGTAGTGAGCGTCCCTTTGGGCTCCGTGGTGGATGGGGAGCCCAGGCACTGAACTACTACAACACTATATGAATTTTGATAAAATTCTCCCTCCTGGGACCACAACCCGGTCCCTGTCAGAAAATTTAGATCTTGATCCAGCTGATGTCACTTCAGCAAAAAGACAAAAAACTGAAACCATATCATGTCCAACACCCCATTTCCTGATTATGCACTCTATAAGTGAGAAACATTTAGGGAAAATGTCACCCTTCTTTATCCAGAAGGGTTTGGAATGGTTTACAAGTGATCAGAAATCAGTAAAACGACTTTGGTCGGGAGACATCCTTGTAGAGACCAGAAGTGACAGACACTCGGGACAGCTTCTTTAAGCCACATCTATTGGCGAATACCTATCACAGTTAGCCCCCATAAGACACTTAATTCATCCCGTGGTATCATTTCCCAATAGGATCTGATGGATGTAATGGAAGAGGAAATCTGTTCTGAATTGCAACCCCAGGGAGTGACAGTTGTGAAATGAATATTCATGCATAGGGCTGGGCAACTCATACCTACAAGAAACATCATCCTAACATTCAATTCACCTACGTAATATATCCAGTTTTGAGATCAAAGCTGGATATATTAACTGTCCAGTGCGTCCATATGTACCAAATCCCTTATGGTGCTTTAAGTGCCAAAAATACGGAAACTCACAGATGGCTTGTCGTGGTGCCCTTGCATGCGCTCTGTGGTGTAAAGGACCACGAAACAACATGTTCAGCTGAAAAACCATCATGCACTAACTGCCAAGGAGAGCACCCTGCATACTCATGAGTATGCCAGTGATGGAAAGAAGAAAAAGAAATTCAACGACTTAAGGCAGAGCTGAACATATCTTATCAGGAAGCAAGAAAAACGGTAAAACCTATAAATGTTAACAAACCCACCTATGCACAGGACACAGGTGGTTTGCTATTTTCCTGAGGCTGAAGTGGATTCCATGGTATGGAAGCATCCTGTTTCCCTCCCAGTAACAGGCAGGGAGATGTTCCATTGGAACTCAAACAGAAATGACTATACCACCAAAAGAGTCATTCACTCGTATCATTTGCTACCTGCTAAGCTCACAAACACCCACAAGGAAAGATCAATCAGCTGCCACTCCCATATCGGTACCTCTTAATGCTCCACCAGTAAAAAAAGGAGAGAATAAGAAGCCTGAAGGAGAAAAGAATAAGAAACCTCGGGTATCTCCCGGTGCCCAAGAAAACATGGATGTCAAGGAGAAGGAGATACAAGATGATTCAGTCTTGGAACTCTTTGCGCAGGAGGAAATGGACATGGAAC
Organism: Mastigoproctus giganteus; assembly: GCF_048544385.1. Classification (NCBI taxonomy): domain Eukaryota; kingdom Metazoa; phylum Arthropoda; class Arachnida; order Uropygi; family Thelyphonidae; genus Mastigoproctus; species Mastigoproctus giganteus. Next base: position 241,959,664 of record NC_143576.1, on the reverse strand, counting down.
AGCGTCCATACTTCCCCAAAAAAGAGAAATCCAAGACTGACACAAGTAAGCCCGTAAGCCCTCAACACCTCGGAAGCTGCCTGATACACCCACCAAGCCAAAATAATGGCTAAATTCCTATAATGGAACTGTTGTGGATTCCGTCAAAACAATGATGACATCAAGGCCCTTTTGCAAAAGCATGAACCAGTTTGCTTTTGCTTGCAGTAGACATACTTGAAGACAAACAAAAACCCTTCCTTTCGTAATACTACCATCACTCGAAGGGACAGAACTGGGTATGGACCTGCTCATGGGGGTGTTGCTATTCTTCTGGGCAACCACACCCCCATTTCAACATAGAAGTGGTAGCAGTTTGCCTTGCGGTAGGGTTTTTACTAACAGTTTGTTCGGTTTATTTGCCACTTGGAGCCGACATCTCTCAGAAAGACCTTGATGATCTCATTGTGCAGCTGCCTTCTCCTATCTTACTCTTGGGGCGATTTTAATGGACATACTACCCTCTGGGGTAGTGCTGACGTCAATGGAAGGGGATGTTTCATAGAATATATGCTCGGTGACAATGACCTTTCCCTCCTAAATGTGAGAACTATACTTTTTTCCACATGCCTACCTGTACGTTCTCTGCCATTGATTTTACTATATGCTCCCCCTCTCTCCTTTCTTCACTCACTTGGGAAGTAGAGGAGAACCTCTACAGAAGCGATCACTTCCCCATGATAACTGCCTAATTAGTGGCAGGCCATGTCTACCTTTTAGGTTACTGTGGTTTAAGGTTGATAAGGCTGATTGGAATGTCTTTCAACATCTGGTAGACTTTGACATTAGTACAGTCAGCCGGAGGACTATCAATGATGCAGTGGCATTCATCACAGAAAGCATTGTCTCTGCAGCTGCAACTACAATTCCAAAAATATCTGCCTGGTTTCCAAAACTTTGGTGGAATGCTGAATGCACAGCAGCAAAAAAGGCACAAAACAAAGCTTGGGGGATATTCCATCACATGCAAAAGCTCGCTATATTCGTGTCAGAACCAAAAGCCATTGTGGATCCACTTTACATCCACTATTACTCAGTCGACCAGCACTAAAACTATCTGGGACAAAATCCAGACTGTAAGTAAAATGAAGAGGAAATATACATCACACCCTTCATCGGTCCTGGAACGTAATGGATGTGTTATTGCAGATCAAACTGCAACAGCTGATGCTCTTGGGGAAAACGTTTGCTACCGTCTCTTTAACGTCCTCTTACTCCCCAGAGTTCTTCATTCTGAAAAACAAACAAACATGAAAGGCAGCCTATTAACTTAAAATGTAAGATTCCTCATCTTTATAATGGACCCTTCACCATAGAAGAGCTAAAAACAGCTCTTATTCTTACCAAGACAAATGCTGCTGGACCCGATCTCATCCATTACAAAATGATCAAACACATGTCAGCTAAATCCATGGACCATTTGCTCTTTATATACAATAGGATCTTTTTAGAAGAGCAATTTTCCAGATTCTTGGCATAAGGCAATCGTGCTTGCCTTTCCTAAGCCAGGAAAAGATCCAAAAATCCCAACAAACTATCATCCTATCGCTCTGACTAGCTGTCTGTGCAAAATCTTGGAGAAAATGGTAAATGCCCACCTTATATAATATTTTTAAGTAAATGGGCTCCTCTCCAGAGTACAGTGTGGCTTCCGAAGGAATAGGCCCACTTTGGACCATTTAATCAGGCTCAAAACTTCTATTCGAGATGCCTTTTTAAAATGAGAGCACCTGGTGTCAGTGTTCTTCAATAAGGAAAAAGTGTATGACACAATTTTAAGGTTTGGAATTTTAAAAGACCTCTATAGAGGTCATCTCCCAGTTTTTATCAAAAACTTTTTAACCCACCGTTCCTTCCAAGTTCGTGTAGGATCCACCCTACCTTGGCATTTCAGCCAAGAGGAGGGAATACCTCAAGGATCCATCTTAAGTGTTACACTTTTTGCCATAAAAGTGAATTCCATCACGGAACAACTTCCTCCAACTGTAAATTGTGCCCTGTATGTTGATGATTTTAGCATATTCTGTCAGTCTTGCAACATGAGGGTAATTCTAGAGACAACTGCAACATGCCATTGACCACCTGAGCTCACGCGCAGTGAATAATGGCTTTAGGTTCTCTCTGCAAAAGACTATGCACTTTTTCCGCAAGTGTAATCTTCATCCTGAACTGAGACTAGGGCAAAATGCTGTTCGAGTAGTACCTGAGACTAGATTTTTGGGGCTCGTATTTGACAGAAAGTTGACCTTTCTACAGCACATCCGTCAACTTCGAGCGAAATGCATGAGAGGCTTGAACATCCTATGTGCCATCTCGTATCTCCTGGGGTACTGACCAATGCATTTTATTGCGCCTGTATTGCACACTTCTGTGATCTGAGTTAGACTACAGTTCTTGGGTAGTGCATCTGCTAGTACTTCGATGGTTGGAGCCCATCCACCATCGGGCAATTCGTATTGCCGCTGGAGCATTTCGCACATCTCCAGTCCAAAGTCTACGTTGAAGCATATGAGCCATCACTATTTGTTTTGTAGGAAACAGTTGTCTTTACAGTACATGGCGCCTCCGTAGCCAGGTGGGAAGGAGTAGCAGTGCGTAGCACACACTTCTTGTTTAGACCGGGGTTCGAGCCCATTACCATCAATATACGGAAAGGTCAAGGGAATGACCACCGCATATTCCCGGAGCAATATGGCCTTAGTTGCTAATGCTCCTAAAAACCAAATAACAAACAATAACTTTACAGTACACTTTCAAACTAAAATCCCATGTGAGCGCATCCATTTTTGAGCCACGATGGGAAAATCTCTATAACACCTATCAGACTGCCAACGTCCCTTTGGTGTTTGTGTACAGGAGCTACTCAGAGAGATCAGTATAACTGTAGAGAATGTTGCCATATCCACGAGGCAACCAGGTCCACCGTAGCATGCTCGAACACCACCGTGCAATTTCTCTATTAACAAATGGGGAAAGGCCACCACTTCGAACTCTGTATACCCAAAACTATATGCTGCCCACCAAGCCAAATACTCCGATTTCTTTCCTGGCTTCACTGATGACTCGAAGTCGGAGTTATCTGTCAGGTCTGCCGCCATCTTCCCAAATAACACTATATCTGAGAAGATACCCGACGAATGCAGCATATACTGAGCAGAGTTGTATGCAATTGAATTAGCCCTGAGCCACGTAAAAACCTACAACTATCAAAGGTGTACGGTGTGTACACTGACTCTTTAAGTATACTACAGGTTTCATCAGGAATGAAATATAATCTTCATTCTTTCCTGACCCAGGTTCAGCAGATGTTATATTCTCTCCTTGATCATTCCGTTGACATCCGTTTCTGCTGGATCCCTAGCCACTCTGGGATCAAGGGTAATGAACTGGCTGATGCTGCAGCCAGATCACCGCAACCTCAGAAGAACAGTAGCCTGTTAGTCCCCTATACAGACTACAGGCAATTAATACACAAAAGAGTGCCTCCATAGCCAGGTGGGAAGAAGCAGCAGTGCGTAGCACATGCTTCTTGATTAGACCGGGGGTTCGAGCCCGTCACCATCAAATATGGAGGATGCGGAAAGGTCAGGGAATGACCACCGCATATTCCGGGAGCAATATGGCCTTAGTTGCTAATGCTCCTAAAAAAAACAAATAACAAACAAACAAAATAACAATACACAAAAGATTACTCTCCTAGTGGCAACAATCGTGGTATGGGCAGGTCACGAACAAACTATCAGATAAAGCCTGTAATAAAACCATGGCAGTCGAGTCTACACAGAAACCGCCGAGAGGAAGTTGTTCAAGCTCGCCTCCGCATAGGACACAGTCATCTTACTCGTTCATTCCTGATGAGGGCAGATGACACTCCTATGTGTGAGCAATGTGACACCTTTTTAACAGTAAGACATTTTATCCGAGTGCCCACTTTACAGGCACGAACGTCGTCTATATTTTACTGCTTTTAGCATCTGACGGAGCTTTATACACTCAGTCAGATTTTATCTGACAATGCAGGTTTATCAGCTGATTTTAGTTATTTAAAATGTTTAAATATTTTTACACGTATTTAAAAATTTAACCTCAGGGGCTCACATCTGGTGAGTATGGGCTTGGTACACCCAGGGTTCTGAGCTGGATATAATCATTCTTCTCTTTCTTGCTGATTCCCTTTTGTGTGTCTCTCTCTCTCTCTCTTTGGGTAACTCGGGAAATTTTTTTTGGCTGGTGCAGCATAAGCCTCAGGCTTCCTTGCACCATATAGCTAGTAATAATAATAATAAAAGTTACCGTCTTTATGAACTTTTTACATATCTTTATTTCTATACATCTTGATGTAATGACCTAATTTTTTAGGTCACTGAAATATAAATCTTCTCTTTTGTATGACTTCGTTCTGGCGCATTATAGCTTTAGTTGCTGATGCGATTAAGGCAATAATGCCCACCTTGTTGACTGACTTGATTGCAAATTTATACCCGCTATAGGTTCTGCTGGTAATTTATAAGCATCCCATGCATTTTTATTCTCTACCACCACTCACATAAATTCATCTGACATCCATTTTGTTCTAAATCTTGAACTTTATCTCTTAGTATAAAAAGCCTAGTAGCTTTAATGATTACTTCCTTGAATGCTTCCCATTTAGAATTCGCTGTTGGTAACATCATCAGGTGGACCTACTGAATAGATTTTAAAAACTGTCTTAGCCCATTACAGTCACCATTACAAAAGAAAAAGCTCTTCCCTTTCCCTTGATAGTAGTTAAAAGTAAAAATAGACTCCAATTTTTTTTTGTATATTCTGATGCTTTTATAATTTATTTATTCAAACAGAATGTACAGAGTACGTGTTTATGTATTTTGACCATGTACTGATTTAAATTAGGCTTTCTTCAGCATTTTAACATTGAACTTCCATGAATTTATGACAGGGTCCTGAAAAGAAATATTTCAAGCGAAGTGAACTGCTAAAGAAACAAGAAGAAGATTATTGGGAGGGACAAAGGGAAAGACATAAAGATGAAGCAGCAAGAGATGAGGTATATATGTGCATTACTTAAAAAAAAGTTTTGTTTAGATAATGCAGTTATATCAGAACAGGTTTCAGTATTAATAGTTTCATAAATAGGAAAATTTCATTGAACTTATGATTGATATATAAAAAAATAGGTTCGATTTTGTTTAGTGTTGTGTTAAAATTATTTTCAGTACGTAAAGGCTAGTACAACTTGAATGCAAATTTAAAAAAAAGACACTACTCAGAATGAATTATTTTTTGAAAATATTGTTGTTACACAAACCTTTCTGGATGTGTATTTGATATGGTAACAATTTTTAGGAAAATCATAGGCAGCCACAATTTAAGCTTTTACAATTGTATCAAATAGTAAACTTGTGCCAATCCTGCATTAAGCACAAAACTAAAAAAGTGCACACTGCTCATAGCATATTGTTTTTTGAAATACATATTGTTATAACATCATTCTGTGATATTCTATATTGTAACTTACTAAGAGAACATAAAAAAAAAATTATTTATTGGCAGCAGCATTTTAAACCTGGAGGAGGGGATAATAAGAAATTTTCCTAAATGCTGATGTGCAAGTTGATACATAATAAAGTCTGGTATGAATGCAATCTTTTTAAATTAAGTTAGGAATTTTTACAGAAGCAGACATTAGTAGTCAAAATTTAGAAATGAGTAGCTCACAGAAGAAAGGTGTTCCCCCTTTGTGAATATTGCAAATGAAAATTCTATTATATATTACTGAGTGGTAAACTTTGAACTATATTGATTACACATATATGTTAACATTTTTAAATTTATAGATAGTTTGTTTGCTGCCAGAGGTTAATTAGGAATAGAGTGCATGCCAGGTGTGAATGCAGACTGTTATCATTTGTGTAATATTATCACTTTTAGGAAGTCCTAATGAGACATTAATACATAGAACAAAAACAATGCGTATTGTAATAAGCATTTTGGTTCACGTTATCACTTTGGGGCTTAGAGGGGAACAGGTATCCTGTGTGTTATCAGACACTCAGCCTAAAACACTGATGGATCCAATATCTCTCTATTACAGAAGATTTAGGAGAAGTCCGGTTGGCCTGCCTCCCTAAAATCCACTCATGCACACCTTCTCGATGGTAAGCCCTGTTACGTCACTTAGGTGGCAACGAACGTGTAGAGTGGTTCTCTTCAAGACGCCTGGTCAGCGTGAAGAGGAAAAGACCAAACCCTCCAGCAATGAGAGCACAACAATACAAATGGCCCTCAGTCCCCAGCAGCTTTCACTCTCCCTCTTACGGCAGCAAGAGGATCAGAGTGGAAGCAGAGGGTGCTAAGAATCTCTGGGTACAACCAGGCTGCCATGCACGGAAATTGAACTTGGCCTGTTATAACGTACGATCACTCATCGGTGAAGACAGGATATTAGAGCTGGAAAAGGAATTAGAAAATGTGAATTGGAATATCATCGGTTTGGCTGAAACAAGAAGAAGAAATGAATCACTTATAAGTTTATCAAGTGGAAATCTGCTGTACACCAATGGAAACAGTGAAAGGAGTGAAGGTGGAGTTGGCTTTCTGGTCCATAAAGATTTTAAAAACAACATTTTGGAATTCAAAAGTACATCACCAAGGGTGTCAAGACTAATACTCAAGATTTCTAAGAGGTACAAGCTAAAGATTATAATGATTTATGCACCAACATCGAGCCATGATGATGAAGAGGTTGAAGAAATGTACACTGAAATTGAGTCTTCTAGATGAGCAGAAAACCCACTACACTATTATTATGGGGGACTTCAATGCTAAGGTTGGAAAAAGGCAAAACAGCGCAGAAAGAGGAACTATAGGAAATTTTGGAATTGGTGAAAGAAATAAAAGAGGTGAAAGACTTGTGGAATTTGCAGAATCTCAAGGAATGTCAGTAATGAACACTTTTTTCAAGAAAAGGGTGAACAGAAAGTGGACATGGAAGAGTCCAAATGGATTAACAACTAATGAAATCGACTTCATCCTCACTAACAGAAGATATATTGTGAATGATGTTACCGTCCTGAATAAGGTAAATGTTGGAAGTGATCATAGAATGGTAAGATGTACACTTGATATAGATGTAGGAAAGGAAAGGAAAAAACTGACTCGAGTAAATAATACAAAGGTCTTTGAGATAACAGAGGAGGAGAAAAAGCAGTATGTACTGGAACTTAAGAACAAGTTTGAGCTTCTGCAGACTGCTCAGGACCAAGATATCGACGAGGAATTTTACAACTTTCTGAAAGTGATAAAGCCCAAGAAACCTATAGGGAAACAGAAATCCAAAGAAGAAAAAATTAGTCAAGAAACACTTGTCATGATGAACCAAAGACGACAAATGAAGAGCAAGAAAAACACTGACAGGGAGAAAATTGAGTATACTGAGTTATGCAAAGCCATTAGAAAGAGACTCAGAGAGGACATAAGAAGATTTAACACAAGAAAAGTAGAACAAGCATTAAGGGAAAACAAAGGATTGAAATCAGCAGCCATGAGCAGTAATACAGAAAGACAAATGATACTGAAACTGAAGAATAGCGATGGTGTACTTATAAACAGCAGAGAAGGCATAATTCAAATAGCAGAAGACTACTATAGAGAATTATACAAGGAGCGAGGGAATGATACCAGCAGTGGGGAACATGGATTGCAAAGTAGCAACACATACGACATACCCGATATTCTTCCTGATGAGGTAGAACATGCATTGAAGAAAATGAAGAATCAGAAAGCCCCGGGGGAAGATGAAGTTACTGTAGAGTTGTTAAAATTGGGAGGAAGAGACATAACACAAAAACTGGCAAGGCTCTTCACAAAGTGCATTAGAAAAGGTGTGATGCCTAAGCATTGGAATAATGCAATCATAGTTTTGCTGCATAAGAAAGGAGATAAATCAGAAATTGGAAATTATAGACCAATTAGCTTGTTATCCCATATCTACAAGTTGTTCACAAGGGTCATTACTAACAGATTAGAAAGAATACTTGATGAGAATCAACCGAAAGAGCAAGCTGGCTTTAGGACAGGATTCTCAACTATGGATCACCTTTAGCATTAGCATTAGTAGAGGCATACGATGCAAGAAAGCAAGCTTATTCAGCATCAGCCAAAAAAAAAAAAAAAAAAAAAACCCTCTCCCATTTCACCCCTCCGTTCGTTCGAAATACCTGTCCAGTTGAGCTTTAAATTTGTTTAGGCTATCAACTTCAACAACAAGTGATGGAAGTCGGTTCCACCAACCAACCACCCGCTGGCCAAAGGCAAATTTCCGCACATCTATCCGACATCCGTCCTTCCTCAATTTGAATTTATGCCCTCTGAGAAAGATGAAGAATCCCATTGGCATTGAGCATGCTCAAACCATTCAAAGCCTTATACACCTCTATCAGATCACCTCGCCGGTGCCTAGTCTCCAGACTCTGTAATTTGCAAAACTTAAGCCTTTCTTCGTAAGAGCAACCCTTTGTTCCATTTACTAATCTTGTTGCCCTTCTCTGTACCCATTCCAGCAGCTCTACATCCTTCTTGAAATGAGGCCTCCAGACCTGTATACAGTACTCAAGATGTGGCCTAACCATTGCCTTATACAAGGGAATAATCACCTCCTTATCCCTGCTAGAAAAATTCCTGTATATCATTGACAAGACACCATGAGCTACTCTTGCAGCTCGTCTGCACTGCTCAGAGAACTTCATATCTGCCTGCACAATTACCCCCAGGTCCTTTTCATTCTCCACCACTGTCAGTGTAGTACCGCAGAGTTGATACATTGCTCTGGGGTTACTGTTACCCATATGTAGTACTTTACATTTGTCAATGTTAAACTTCATTTGCCACCTGTCAGCCCATCTGTTCAACCTTTCCAGATCCTGTTGCAGCAGCAGCATAGCGTCAGTAGTGTCCTTAACGACCCTGCCAACCTTTGTATCATCTGCAAACTTAGACATTAAACTTGATATCCCATCATCAATATCATTCATAAACACCGAAAACAACAACGGACCCAACACTGAACCCTGAGGAACTCCACTAATAACATTAGTCCACGTTGAGCAGTGTCCATTGATTACCACTCTCTGTCTTCTGCCACTCAACCATCCCCTTATCCATAGCAGCAATTTGCCTCCAATGCCACACTGCTCCAATTTGTGCAGCAGTCTTCCATGTGCAACAGTATCAAAAGCCTTTCTAAGATCCAAATATATAATATCAAAGTTATTCCCTGCATCCAGTTCTTTTGTGACTACATCATAGTATCCAATCAAATTGGTCAGGCAAGACCTGCCCTTAACAAAACCATGCTGCGTCTGAGCTATAACTGAATTCTTGTCTAGATGATCCTGCAGTGCTTCTTTAACCAGTGCCTCCATTAATTTACCTGGAACAGAAGTTAAACTAACAGGTCTATAATTACTTGTGTCAGCCTTTGATCCTCCTTTGTGAATTGGGGTTACATTTGCACATCTCCAGTCTATGGGTACCTCCCCTGAGTCCAAAGAAGCTCTCATAATTATGGCTAGGGGTTTGCATACTTCCTTTGCTGCCTCCTTTAATATAACTGGATAGATCCCATCCACCCCAGGTGCCTTTTTTATGTTTATCCTCAACAATCTCTCCTCCACTTTCCTCTCAGTTATTACAAAATCATCCAGCTCACTGCCAATGTTTACTTTACCTACATCATTCTCTTTCCTGAATAACTCCTCATGCGTGAATGTAGATGCAAAATACTCGTTTAGATTGTTAGCCACCTGAGCAGGATCCTCAACTGTTGAACCATCAATATCCAGTGGACCAATCTGATTCATCCCTTTCCTTCTCGAGTTCAAGTATGTAAAGAACTCCTTTCTGTTTTTCTTTGCATCCTTTGCCAAGGATTTTTCGTAGTCTGCCTTTGCCTGCCTAATCTCCTTTGTGACTTGGTTACAGACCAACTTATATCTATCATAGGCTTCCATGTCACCCATTAATTTGTATGTATCCCATGCATTTTTCTTCTCTGCCACATGTCTCATTAGTCCATCTGACAACCATTTAGGCCTAAACCTTGAACAATATTTCTTAGTTGGTATGTAAAGCCTGGTAGCCACCAATATTAGTTCCTTGAATGCTTCCCATTTTGAGTTTGCTGTTGGTAACATCATCAGTTGGTCCCACTGTATAGAATTTAAATACTGTCTCAGACCATCATAGTCGCCTTTACGAAAACAAAAACCCTTCCCTTTACCTCTGATGGTAGTTACCTCCTTGAGTAAATCCCACTTCAACACACTGTGATCACTGCCACCTAGTGGTTCATTTATCTGCAGGTTCTTAATGCATGAAGAATCACTACTGATAATCAGATCAAGAGTATTGCTCCCTCTTGTTGCCTCACGAACATGCTGATGTAGAAAACAATCATCCAATAAATCCACAAAAGACTTGCTAGTGTGCGAGTGACCAACCCACAAATTCCAGTCAATATCTGGGAAATTAAAATCCCCCATTATAAGACTCTCTGATTTACTGGCCCACTCTATTTCCCTGTACAATATATTATTATACTCATCAGAGTCGTTAGGCCTATAGCACACTCCTACTCTCAATTTTGATTTCCCTATGCTTATGTCACACCAAACTGACTCGACACTGCCCTGTCCATCGATGTCAACTGGCTTCACTTCCTTTGACTTTATGTGTTTCTTAATTAATAGCATAACCCCTCCTCCCCTCCTGTCCTGTCTATCCTTTCTATATACATTGTATTCCCCAAATTCCAGTTCCGCATTACTTATATCTGTGTGACACCACGTCTCTGATATCCCAACAATATCTGCCTTTGATGTTTTGAGCAATACCTCAAATTCATCAAATTTATTTACCAAACTCCTAGCATTGGTGTACACGCAGGTATACATGCACCTGTTTCTATTCTTAGCTACCCTAACACAACCCATGTGTTTACTTGTAACGCAATGACTACCAGCAGTCTCTGAAATATCCTGCATCTTGTTTTTCAGACTTCTGCTCATTTGAATAGAAGCAGTGCAAGAATCACTTCCACATCTGCCAGTGGCTACTGTTAATCTATTAGTCCTTGTATCCCCCCCAACTAGCAGTTTTCCGACCCACCTAACACTGCCTCGACAGCATCAGCAAAAATTCTTGCACCCTTTCTATTTAAGTGTATCCCATCCCTGTAGAAGCAATCTCTCCTGTTAACAAGTACAGTCCAGGCTGAAAAAAATTCTACCCCTTGAGCCTTGCACAATCCCTCCAGGGCCGAATTGATCGACAAGGCTCTCATCATATACTCCCTCCTATCGTGTCTGGGCAGAATTGCAGACACTTTCAAGTTCAACCCTAATTCACGGCTTTTTTTCAACAGTGACCTGTACTTGCTAAGTAATTCCGCCGGTCTCCTACTCTTAATATCATTAGTGCCAACGTGTACAACTATATCACCTTTTGTGCCCTTAAAAGATGATATCCGCTCTACAACGTCATCAACCTTTGCCCCTGGCAGACATACCCTGGTCCTATTCCACCTATCCTTTTTACAAAGCATGTTCCCCGTTTCCCTGACAATAGAGTCACCAACAACTACTAGTTCCTGTGGGACCAGCGCATTCTGCCTAGGGGGCTGCCCCTGTGTTGCCTGATGACCAAGTGCAAGCTCTGGCGTTGATGTGGGCAGCTGAGAGCTTGATGGGCCCCTCAATTTATTTCCTTCGAGGGCATCCACCCTGTCCTTCAAGGTCTCATAAAGGCCCATAACAACGCTGAGTTGTCGCCTGATTTCCTTGCACTCCTTACATCGTGCACACACAAAGACATCCCCCTTGGCAGTATCATGTCCCGTACCCGACTGCTCCGCAAACATCAAGCAAACAGTGCATTTTAATAGACTGTGATTCAGAGGGCAACTGCCCCCCTCAGTTCTCCCCTGAACCACAGCACTCCCATTAGCTTGAGCCTTTTGCTTTGCTGCTCTGGTCAGAGTCATGATTCCAATTTAATTCAATAAAATTTAAAACAAAAATTAAATCCTTAAGTTATATCCCAAAACAGTTATGTTATATATATATATATATATATATATATATTTTTTTTTTTTTTTTTTTCGGTATCTAGTGTTCCCTTTATACAACTTCCGTACCACTATAGTTATGTATTAATTATTTGTTACGATTAAGTCGTTATATATATTTATAGAGTTAAAAATACAATTTAATTGACAATAAAGTTTATCAAGATTAATAGATTTACTGATTAATTGACAATATTATATTATGCAGTATACTACACTAAGCTTATGCTATCGTGTAAAAATGGCGGGAATTCACGAACGGTATTTCTACAGACTCGTAAGTATTGATTAGCTTCGAAATCTCGCTATCTCAATTTAGAATAAACTAAGGATCCTGACTAAGTCTATAATCTACTTATAGAAGATAATTTGATATAACAATTGGTTAATAAATCGACTAAATTTGGTTAAAAGACCTCTCGTTCAATTTGTGACACGTGGATTTGATACCGTTACCGATACTAAGTAATATCTACGAAATCTCTGTCTAAGTTAAACTTTAAACTAAGTATCGTAACTAGGAATATAAAGCTACTCTAGAAAATAAGTTAATATGACAATTTAAACTAATAAAGCAGAAAATAAATCAGGAAAAACTTCTCTGTTTGAAGAGCTTTAATGAGCAATGTCTGCACAGGCTAATCTCGCACCCAGACTATCATCTAATATCACCTTCACGTAATATCACAGCTAATGGAGAAAGCAAATGAATATAAAACACCATTATGCCTGGCATTTGTGGATTATGAAAAGGCATTTGACTCCATACAGCATAAGGCAATGTTTGGGGCACTGGAAAGACAAGGCATAGATACTCCATATATTATGATTTTGAAGAAAATATATGAGAGTGCTACATCCTTTATTAGACTAGACAAAGACAGTAGGAAATTTAAAATCGAGAAAGGAGTTCGACAAGGAGACACAATATCTCCGAAGCTGTTTACTGCTGCCCTTGAGGAAGCTTTCAGAAGATTAGACTGGTCGCAGAAAGGAGTCAATGTGAACGGAGAGTACCTAAACCATTTACGATTTGCAGATGACATTGTGGTCATAAGCCACGATCCCAAAGAATTAGAGGAAAATCTTAATCAGTTATGCACAGTTAGTAAGGATTTTGGACTAAAGATGAATATGGCTAAAACAAAAGTAATGATGAACAGGTATGCCACGGAAAGGGAAATAATGATTGAAGGAGCAGTAATTGAAAAGGTGGAGTCATATACTTATCTGGGACAAGTTATTAGCTGTAATAATGATAAATGGCTGGAAGTCAAGAGAAGAATAAATTTTGGATGGATAGCATTCAGGAAATATAGTCACATACTGAAGAGCAATATCCCAGTTTGTCTGAAACGTAAAATAATGAATCAATGTATACTCCCCACCATGACTTATGGAAGTGAAACTTGGGCACTCACCAAAAGAATGGAAGAGAAGCTAAGAACTACACAGCGAAGAATGGAACGAATTATATTGTGAATCAGACTGTTAGATAAGAAGAGAAACACATGGATTAGGCAGCAAACTCAAGTAAAGGACATTCTTATCAAAACTAAAGAACTATAATGGTCTTGGGCAGGACACATAGCTAGAAGACATGATGACAGATGGACTAAGAAAATAACAGAATGGTACCCAAGAGGAGCTAGAAGAAATCCTGGAAGACAAAGGCGGAGATGGATAGATGAAATTCATGAGTTTTTGAGTAGTAAATGGATGGCCAGTGCTCAAAACAGAAGGAACTGGAAAGTTGCTGGAGAGGCCTTCATCCTGCAGTGGATTGAAAATGGCTGATGATGATATCACTTTTTGCCTTATTCAGGTTTATGCATTTGCAGTAGAAGTAATTACAGTAATACCCCGACTTACGCAAACTCGGAGTTACGCGGTTCCTGATTTTTTTCGTTTGGCAACGCTGCCACCCACTATCTTCAAGGTCGTTTTTCCTATGTTATCGATATACGGTGCGACGGCGGAGAATGAGAGCAAAAGATGAGCAAAATTCAACTTTGCTGCTTTTATGTTTTTTATATCAGTGAAGGGGAAACACACTTTCACCATAATAACGTAAAAACCAGCACAATTCCAGCTATCGGTATAATCGCAAATGCAATTAGATCAAGTTTTCTACCAGTTTATAACAGATTCCACTAGCAGAAACGCGACTGGATTTTTATTGTTTTATGGTAGTAACCCCTAGAAATGTGAGGTGTTAATAGTGTATCTCTGCCTTTATGGTGTTGTTTATTCAGTTGCTACATGCGTGCAGCTTTGTTTATGCGTATCAAGCGTGCCTCCTCGTTTTGTAATTGTGCTTTATTCCCTAAAAATGAAAAGGAAGCGTCCTGGTGAAGACACTGCAGATTCAGAGAGAAAAAGAAAAGCAATTATCGATAAACAGAGGCGGACTGGGTCAAAAATTCTTACCCGGGAAAATTTATAGTGGCCTCATACTATGGTTTATGGCCAAAATCACACTGGCCCACCGGGGTTTCCCCGGTAAGGCTTATTGCCAGTCCACCTCTGTCGATAGAGAAAAAAATATGAAATTGTGAAACGCTTTGAGCGAAATGAAAGACCTGTGATATTGCACGTGCTACAGGCCTAAATGAAGCAACGGCAAAAAGCACATGACAATTGCAAACTTGACAGGTTGAAAATTGAAAAGGGCTCAATTGTAAAGGGCTTAAAAATTTTAGAAAACATAGACTCCAACGAAGAACGCGTTATAGCTACAAAGCAAGGAATAAAAAAATTATTAGCTTGCTAAGAAGAAATTCTGCGTGAAAAAAAGAACGCGCTGTGTCGTCAGACGAATTTGTTAGATTTTATGAAGCCATCGACATCGAAATAACTTTTTAACGTAAGTCATTTGTTTTTTTAATACATATTTTGTATTAATATGTATAAAGAACTGCAATTTTATTAATATTTTTCTTCTAAACTAGTGTTTTTGTTAGTCCTTGGTCCCAATTAAGCAAAACTTATATGTATTTATATGCAAAGTTGTACCCCGACTTACGCGAATTCGACTTACGCGATTTTCGTCGGACCCACCTATCGCGTAACTTCGGGGTATTACTGTATATAACATTTTGTTCTTGAACTCCAACATATGCTGGTGTTCAAAGAAAGTGCATCAGCTAGGAATTTCACATTTCTAACCCTTTTTTGTGATGGTATGTTACATTACTAGCATCACAAATAGAAATATAAACAAAAGATATTTATTAATTTATTAAGGCAAAGCCAAGTAATATTTGACAGGTGCTCTCAAAATATTCCAAAATGAGCATTTGCAACCTTTACAACAGTTTTGCTAAACACGACACCAGGTGCAAACTAATATTTAGTTGAACTGCTTCTGGCCCTGATGACAGCAGTGCACTGTTGCGGCATTGACAAGATCAATTTCTGAAGATAATCAACTGATAGTTCATGGTTCCAAACATGAATTATGGCTTCCTGAAGTTCACAAAGGGTCTTTGGTTTCTTTCTGGCAACTGCAGATTCCACACGATGCCAACAGTTCTCTATAGGATTCAGGTCCGGGCTGTTTACTGGCCAGCTAAGAGTTGTAACGGACCATTCTTCCAACCATTTTTTCATCTGTAACAGATGTAAACACATTACTGCCTAGCCTCTAATGCAGAAATGAAGCTAAAGTAACTACAGAAGTGCCTACTTACACTTTTTGCCCGATGACAAGGAGCAGAGTCATCCTGAAAGATGCAGTTACTTGGCAGGTTGAAATGGTCTCTAATGGTTGGCAGCAATTTACCCTCCAATATAGCCAGGTATCTATTGGCATTTATGGAACCTCTTATAAACTGCAGGTGACCTACTCCATGATACGAAGTGCACCCCCATATCATTTGCCTGGTAGGGAATTTCACTGTAGACACCATACAGTCTGGATAGTATTCTTCACCACGTCTACGGTGAATCGTTTATCTCCAAACAGAGCCATGCAGGTTGAATTTTGAATTTCTTCTCATCCGAGAAAATAACTGACGTTCACTGCTTGGGGGTCCATTTTACATGCTCCTTACACCAAATTAATCGGGCCTTTTTCATTTTGTGTGTGAGGAGGGGCTTCTTAGGACAACGGGCTACAAGTCCATTTTTGAAGAAGCATCTTCTGACTTTTACTGCACCTGCTACCACTCCTGTATGTTCTTCCCATTCTCTTTTCATCTCAGAAAAAGAAGCTTTACGGTTTTTAAGGCATAAGCGCTTCAAAATGTGGTCCTGTTTTGGCGTAGAAACTTGTTTGCGTCTGGTTCCTTTTTTCCTATCAGCAGAAACAGTATTCTTGAGTTTGGAAAGAAATCTACTCACTGTCGACTGATTACAAGACACTCTATAAGCAATATGACGGGAAGAAGATCCTTCCTCACGTAAAGCAACAATAGCACTCTTTCTTCGTGGCATCAACTGCACGTAACTCTCCATCCTGACACAAGCAAGAAATGACTGCAACTCTTGCAGAGCATGCTTATATAGCTGAAAGTAACAGTTGACGCAATATTACATCATCGCCTATGTGTGCCAATCTTATCTGATGCAATCTGTAAGAAATATTGCCATATACTTACGTTATTTGGACAACAATTACAATTTTAAGGGGTGATGCACTTTCTTTGAACGCCAGTGTTTTACCTGTCTGGTCACTGCTGTTGCTTTATACAATTTGTATGGGTGTCACTTTCATTATTCTGTGAAAGATGGTACTGTATCTGTACTCCTACCTACCAGTCTGACTGTTTTACAATAGAGCATTAACCATTTTCTAATTATTGATTTTAATATTTTCTTTGTTTTTAATGGTTTGTCTGTATTTTGAGAAACATTGACAGTTTCAATTTTATTCTGATTCGTGTCCATTGGGATGTGTACCCACCCCATCTGGGTTCAACAAATAAATTCTATAATTTTTACTCTATCTAGAGAGCTGAAACTTGCTATAGCTGGAGCCAGAACTGTTTTCTTTGATGTTCCCACTTCAATTTTCAGAAATTTCAATTCAGTTTCATGCAAACAACAAAAATGTGACCTCTAGTGTGCATTTTTTTACACCTTTTACAGTTATTTTTTAATTCCCACCCTAACTAGCCTAGGGCTTATGAAACACAATACTTGATTTGTTTGTTGCTTTAGAGAGAGCATGCATCTCTGTTTACAGCACGGGTTGTTTATGGAGCGAAGCGTGAGAACAATTCACTCCAGCATTGCTTCAGTTTTCCATACAGCTTTATCGAGAAGGCAATAAAAACAATCAAAAGACAAATGCAAGCTACTGTTAGTTGCCATAAGAAACAGTAAAGTGAAACAGTAGTAACAATTGTTTCAGAAAAGCGAAAAGATCATATTTCCTTTCTTCAATGTGCATTGCACCTACTAACAAAAAATCAAGGAAATTCATCTATTGGAAGCCACACTGGAAAAACTGGTGTAAAACTGATAACACTGCAAATATGATAAAAGTTTGCTCTGTTGTAATTGTTTTTAGGGAACAATATCGGAACAATGGTTTTCTGGATATATAGTTGATCTTCTAACAAAATTTCAAGAAAATATTTCAATTGATAGCTGCATTATAAACTTTGAAAACTGGTGCGCAAAAGAAGAAGAAAAAAATCATCCGCTATGAATAATGGATTGTTTTTTGAAATGTGTATTGTTCACAAAACTGCAATATTTTCGAACAATACAATGCTAATGATTACAGCTAACAGGCTATTCAAAAAGTATTGTTAGAAAATATTTCCTTGGTATACATATAATCACAGAATTATAGTGGATATCCAGAATAAGCTTCTCATCTTTGTTAATGTTCATGTGATTGGCTGTTGTTTGCAGCTGTACAGCACTGGGAAATTTCATGGTTGCCTTTGACTGCAACATGCTACTTGTACAAATGATTTCAAGAGTACATCTCTGTGAAAATGTACTTACAGTACAGTTTTGTAATGATTACAGTAGAAGCCCTCTAAACTTGCCTCTGCTTAACTGACTCCCTGGATTAACCAACATTCCCCCACCCTTATTCCCCTCTTTAAACCAGGATATCCGATGCCCACATCCCACTGCCATTGGCACTAGTCCAGTACTTACTTGCAGCTAGTATAATACACCACATCCATCTGTTCAGTTGTATGCTTCCCGAAAAGTTAGTTGTTTGTTCCAAACCATGTTTGCACCAGTACAATTATTTTTTTATTGTAATTACAGTATGCAGTTTAATTAAATATTACATAAATTAACAAAATATGGGTGAACAATGGAGTTGTTGTTTCTATGAAAACTAAGTTGGATGCTCAAGAAATACTCAGTAAAAGTGAGTCAAAAAATTGTTCTTGAATTCGTGTGGGCAAGACAGCTGTAAAAGATTGGGAAATAAATGATAAAAAAACACTGATTTTTCATTCAGTTTGTTTCACAAGGGTATTAAGTTCTCACTCCATTTTAAAGAAGCCAAAATTAGAGATAGCAGACAATGCATTATGGCTGTGGTTTATGTAAGGAAGATGACACAGAACTCCAGTCAGCAGACTCATAAAAGCAATGTCAAATAAAAAGCATTGGTCTTACATCAAAAGATTGATGCAGAAAGTTTTACAGCAGAAAAATGTCATGGTATTAACAGTTATTTTTTAAATTACATATTAAGGTTATTTATTAGAGAAAGTGACTGAAGCACAACTTTATAGATGGAAAAAGTGTAAATTATAAGATGTTACTTAGAAAAGTGATGGAAGGAGGAAAGCCTACTGCAACACGATACACAAAATGAGAGAATTTTGGTATCTGCCTCGAGCAATGCAGCTGAAACTCGCAGATTGCTACTTTTTGTTGTTGGTAAATGAGCTATTCTAGAGGTTTGAAAGATAAAAAAAGTTAAGTTTAATACCACTTGCAAAAATCAGCATGGCTGGACTCTGCTTTTTTTCTCTTGAATTTGTACCTTCTATAAAGAAATGGAAGAAAATAAACTTACCTGAAAAAGCTATTTTCTTTCTGGATAACACACCTTCAAATTTCAGTTGAGTAACTTAAAAAAAAGGGACATAAAGAGATTTTTTTTTTTTTTTTTTTACCACTGAATGTAGTAGTCTTGATTCAGCCTATGGATCCAAATTAGAGATAAAAAGTTTGAGTTCAGTTGTGGAAAAAAAAATAGAAGAATAAATACAGACATTATAAAATCATTAAAAGTTACCAACATCAAAAATGTGTTTTTGATGTTGGTAACTTTATAGTATGGAACAAAATTCTGAGCTGAACATTTACTAAATCTTGGAGAAAACTTTGAGCCAAGGTTAACAACACTAATTAAAGTTCTGAAAGAAATTGAAGATTCCAAAGATTTGCAGCAAGAAGACATACTATAGATCAGTAAGGTTTTCCAACAAATCAAGTTGTGGAAAATTAAATTATGGACAATGCAGAAATCATACACACTGTGGCAGAAACAGATGGATTTAAATATGAATGAGTGAATTAATCAAATCCAAAGCCAAAAATTTCTCATGCAGCATCCAAAAATTGCCCAGATATAGCTTTACATTATATTGAACAACAGCCTGATTCAGCAGTGTAATGTTTATGAAAACATGGAGAGGTTATGCAACAAAATATCACATGTCATCATCATCTACATTATGTAAATGAATGTTTTTTTTAAGTGAAAATAAAATTCTTAATGTATTCTATGGATGACATTTTGCTAAATGTATGGAGAGAGAGAGAGATGTGAAATAATACTATTCCACATTATGTTCAGTATGATCACAATTCTTGATGTCAAAAAATCAAACCTTTACTATACAGAGAAGCATAGCAATATACAGGGTGATGCATGAAATGTTGATGTATTTAAGTACTTTTCTTGAAATTCATTAATTGTTACAAATGTGAATTTTCATGCTCAGATTCTCGAAAAACATTCATGTTTTATCAGTGTTCAGTGTGTCCTACATTTTGATGAATGAGTTCCTGAAGGGATGTACATCAGTGTTTGTAATGATACAACAGTACATCGTCAGTTTTATACCACAACCACTTTTTTAAAAAAAGTTGTGGTTCAAGTCTGGACTCAAACATAAGGTGGCCAAAAATATCTACAGTTGTGATGATCAGGATAATATGGTATGACAATATGCAAGGGCCAAAATCTGAGTTGCTGTGGCTTGTGGTAGAAAGTCATTCTGAAGCATATGCAGGTGCGACTGTGAGTTTGAAGAAGGGCTAATTAAACCACGACTTACTATGGCTGCTACCCACATGGTCACACTTCCTTCCATCACTGCTTTTCTTATGATGCTGATGGGGGTCACACTTCCTTCCACCACTGCTTTTCTTATGATGCTGATGGGAGGTTCTGTTGCCCAAAACCATATATTCTGTTTGTTCTCACTTCCATCCAAATGAAAATAAGCTTCATCACACTTCATTTTTTCCTTTCAAATCCATTGGAGGCATTTGCTGAGCATGTTTGTTGAGGTATTCCAAATTAATTGCTTTCCCTCGTTGACTCTCCTGGACTATGCTGCATTGCAGCTTGGAGAGCCTCAAAATTTTCTGGAGAAAGAATATTGGCTGCTTGAGGTTGTTTTCATTCCTTCCCACATCCATTCTCTTTAAGCTGCTGGGATAAACAGAGTATCATATTTCTTATAGATGTTCAATGGGTTTCTGCACAACAGTTATCTTTTTTTTTTTTCCCCTTTTTGGTACAAAAAAAAGAACAATTTTAGCTTCTGCTGGATTGTCAGTATGACTTCTATTTTGCTTACTCATTGGGAGCTCACAGGATTCATGAGCATGTAAAATTCTGTGACTTACTGATGTTCCCTAAAAAATTGTCAGGGAAGTACTGTAGACTAATGTCAAATTTAAAGAAAATACAGCTGATTGTCCAGTTTTAATTAATGATACAAATGAGCAAACATATCATGTGTCACCCTGTATGCAACCATAAAAACAAAATTAAATAAATCTGAAAAATGCGGATATAAATGCACTTCAACAGCAAGTTGAATTTGAAAATATTATTAACAGCCAGAAAGCTAATTGTTTTCAACAAAAACAAGATTAAAAACTTTTGTTTAAAGTTTATCCAATACTTCTGCAAAATTACAACAGTTCTCATTGACTCAGACATTTAACCCTTTGCAGTCCGCCATTATTTCTGCTGTCTTCCCATTTCAGTCCAGCTCGGAAATGGGAAAAAAATGAATACCGACTATAAGCTCTTCAAAAATTATTTATTTTTGAGTTTACATGAGTTAATATATAAAACTGATTGATAAAACATTATAAAAACATTTCAGAGATTTTAAATATTTATTATTTATATGATTTTAGTGTGTGATATTTCTTGAAACATTCATCTGGATGCAGTCCTGGTTTTCTGTAGATGTCTCACAACACTAAACTGCTTCTTTTCTTCCACTGCTTCCACTTTCTTCCTTTATAGAAGTTTTTCATTTAGTCCTATGTTAATAATCACACCAAAAAAAAACCTTTAGTTATTTATTGAAACCAAAACCAATCAAACCATATGGGAACAATCAGGGATTAGCTTATTTGAAAAGTTTTTTTTGGCATAATTATTTGTTTCTTTTTCAAAATTTATTCAAGCAAAAAATAGGTAAAAAACAACTGAAAATATTCAAGTTCAGTGTTTGGAATACTTTAATTACTCAAAAGAAATCCACAGTTCGAAATAGTAAAGGGAAAATGTCCGAATGAAATGCCAATTTTCCACATGAACATTGGTTAATAGGTCGTCAGCAGTTTCTTCATCACTGCTACAGGATATATCGTTGGGGTTAAAAATAACATTACGGACACTGTTGGACAAAAAGTAAATCAAATTCTGAATCAATGTTCTAACAATTTCTCAATTTCTTCAGAAGGGACTTTACAAGATGTTGATGCCATGACTAAACACTGTTTCTGGCAGATAAATACACGGTAAACAAAGAAAAACTAGGGCCACCAACTGTTTAACAATTCACCACAGTTCAGTAATTATGCCAGAAGGGTGGGAAAACAAGATTTATAATTGGCAAAACAGCAAGGCGTGTCTGACATGAAATTGGACTAGAAGAGAAAAAAGGTTAAACATCACAGTTAATCAAATTGTGCTTTAATTTGTAGACAGTGACCATTTTAATATTTTGGAACACTTTCTGGAGAGTTTAACATCTTTCATACTTTGAGCTAATTGTAAAAGGTAAGCTTTTCACCCCGAAAAGCATTCCAATACAGTTTGAACATTGCACTTAATTGCATATAAACTGGTTGGTCACCTGCCAGTTCATTATATGGTTATATTGTGCACTGCTGTCCCTGCACAGTAAGCAGGCATGTGGGAATAGTAACTATTTCTAATGACAAAAGCAATTTGCCACACAAAAACTGGCATGTGATTAAATGAAACCTCAGCTTTCAGAGACAGCGTGAAGTATTGGTTTACCATCAGAAAATAATTTTGCATGCTGTATCAGTGCAAACAAATGGAGTCCTAACGATGATTTCATAATCCAAAAAAACAAAGGCACAGTTTAACTGAGGTCTAGTTATGCAAGAAACTCTCAAAATCTTTTTAAGTTACTGTTCATATTCTGAAAGGTCCACCTTAGTAAGTGGTTATTTGAGCTCACTGTCATTCTGGAGACCATACACAGACATGTTGATTAGTACATTGCAAGATTAAGTCCATATGCTGCCATCTATTATTGGCCATTGTGTTAACTACAGTAAAACAATTGCAGTAAAGTGACAGACTCCATCTTCATCTATGCAGAATATAAATGGAAATATATTGTATGAGAGTGTGACAGATACATTTGTAATATCATCTGATCTCCTTGCCCTATTATTCAGTTGTTATCCTATTCTTGATTGGTTGATGGTTAAAACTGTTTGTCATTGTGAATTATTTCATTTTTCCAATAGAAAAATGTTTCTTTGATAATGATTGTAGCTGCATTTTAAAATTATGCAGAAGTGTATGTTCATTTTTTTAGTTTTGCCTAAAAGTGAGTAGCCATCTTGGTAACACATTCCAAAAATATCATGTATGAAATGTCATTATGATAATTGAATGTACATAAAGCACTACTACAGATTTGTAAAACATTTTTAGTATTATTTTATTATTATTATTAGCCATATGGTGCAAGGAAGCCTGAGGCTTATTCTGCACCAGCCAAAAAAAATTTAAGTTACACAGACAAACAGACATAGAGAGAGAGGGGGTGGGGGGGTGAAGGAATCACCAAGAAAGAGAAGAATGATGATATCCAGCTCAGGACCCTGGGTGTGCCAAACCCATACTCACCAGATGTGAGCCCCTGGGGTTAAATGTAAAAGTCATGCAATTTCCTTTTAGTCTCTTTTCTTAAAGGAATCAATTTTAATATAATTTTTTAAAATGATATTTCTGTAATTATTTTAGGGATGAGCACTCACCAATATATGAAATCCTATTCAAAGTGTGTGTGTGTGTGTGTGTGTGTGTGTGTGTGTGTGTGTGTGTGTGTGTGTGTGTGTGTGTGTGTGTGTGTGTGTGTGTGTGTGTGTCAGTCATTCACTTCATTTTTCTGTTATATGTAAAAAACTCTCCTCAATTTATTTAGTATAATCGAGCCAAACTTCAAGAAGCTGAAATGTCGAAAAATGCACAGGAAGAAAGAATTTTGCCCCGCAAAGAGGTAAGCTGGTTGTTGCTTTTTTATTTTATCTAATATTTAAGAATACCTTCCCAGCAAAAAAAAAAAAAACCACTTTATGTTATATAATATGCACAGTGCCAAATGTTTCAAATTCATCATCACTGACTTTAAAAAAAATTTTAAAAAAACGACTCACAAATGTAACTTATATTGCTGTTGATACATTATTATATTTAAAAAAAATTCTTTACCAGATAACTAAAGGCAGCAAATCTTAGGACTTGAGGTAATAATTCTATATCAAATTCTTTATCAGTGTGTTCCTCTTCTATATCAAATTCCTTGTCCTTTTCTTATTCCCAAGGTCATGGATTTTAAATTTCAGTGAAATTAAAACCATATGTCACTTGTAAAAGGTCACTTACAGAATTTTTCCAACTTTAAGAGTTGGACCTCCCTCCTTATCTCTGCCTGAACAAATAAATGCCCGCACAGTAGTAATGAATTGTATAGCTACGCACATGATTTGAAATGCCATATTTATGAATGTTTAGCATTTATTTATTGCAATTAATGTTCATATTTTCAATTCTGTTGATACTTGAAAAAAAGAACTCATAAAGCTGCAACTACCTGTATTTTAAAAAGTATTCAGAAATTATTGCTATGTTAAGAGCAGCATCATTTTCACAATGTACAAATTTTATTTGCCCAGCAACAGATAATAATAGATAATACTGATTGCATTTGTCAAGTGATTAATGATTTCCAAGTATATATCCTTATGGGCAATATAACCTCCTAGTATAAATCATAATAATTATGCCTTTACAGCTAAAAAAAAAAAAGGCACATATGCACAAAAAATGTTTTATGTGAAAACATCTTTTGTGGTACCTACTAGGTTTCTATCTGGCATTCTGTGTTCAGCCTGTTGGCAGTGGTGTGTGGCAGAACTGATGCAGATTGCAGCACTTCCTGGGTGGCACTGGTATGGTGACTGGCGTTGATTTGGTGGAGTGGGCGTGAGCGTGGAACATTGCATCGTTGTTTCGGACTGGGGTAGGACTGATTGATGGTGGGGTGTGGGACAGAAATGACATCGTTTCCATCTTGCACTTCATTGTTGATCAGTTTTGCTTCGGTCCAAGGTGGCATTTTGTGCTCGTACTCTCTGCTTGCTCTATCAGGTCGGCATTGGTGACTGCATTGGCACTGTTTGGAGGGAGTAGCGTGGTTTGTGTTTTGTGTTTTCGCCAGTGGGCCGGGCACTCGCTGTAGGACTAGGGTTTGGTGGGTGCCATCAAAGATGTTTTCACATCAAGAATCAAAGCTAGTGACCTCATTAGCAGATGTGATGGAATTTGCGTAATTTCTGCATCTTATTTTCGTGACAAATTGGCTTTACTTCAGTTCCAAAATTTAATAAGTGCTGCCAAAGATGTTTTCATCAATAATTCTAATATAACTTTACCATTAGTATTAATAAGGAAGTTAGGCTTTTGCTGCATCATCCAAAGGGAAAAAAAAGTCTGTATAACCTGCATTCTTCTTGTAATACTCTTTCCACCACCAGAAATTACTTTGTGGTTGGCACATTATGGCTTAGGTTGCAGTTGCACCAGTAAACCCAAAACCAGAAATTACTGATCCAGCTTCAAATAAGTGTATGAAATATATCAATAATTTTTATTTATCTGCGTACAAATTCTTTACATATTCTTTGTTAAAATTTGGTAAAATATCATAAGCAAAACAAAGCTAAACTCCAGTTTCCAAAGTGAATCACAACAGGTCATGTCTGATTTTTACACCAGACATTCCCTACTTAATGCCTCATTTGAATTCTTAACAGGAAGATTAAAAATAATTCCAAATAATCTTGATACTGGTAAATCTCAACATCATGATGGAATTTCTTCGTTTCTTAAAACTTATTTTCCATATGTTAACTGCTGTTTATCCTTATGTATGGAAATTTACTGCCCATTTCTCCAAAAAGGCTGACACTGCTGCCATCCAGTTCGGTTTTCTTTACTGCATCTGCTTTTTTTTTTTTTTTTTTAAATGAGGAAATCTAGTAAATGCAGTACGTTTATTTCAGCCTTGATTGTGAGGTCTAAGGTGGGAAATTGGCTGGAAATTAGAATATTCTTGGTATTAAATTTAAACTGATTAACTGATTTAGTTATTAATTGATTAAAGGTAGTACTGTTAAAATATACATCTTTTAAGTTTCCAGGAAATGTGTTAAAGAAACAAATTTCAAAATTAACTTTCTCAGACAACAAACATAAAGGGTTCATAAATTGTAAAAGGATGGTTGCAGAATAAATGTGCAGAAATTTGCTGTTGGCTATAGAGTAAATTGATTATTGGAATAAACTACCCTGGTATTGTGGATTGGCTAATTTTAATATATTTAAAGAAGGATTGGACAGTTGAAGTGGAATTTTTTTTATTTTATTTTATGGCTGATGCTCTATAAGCTTGCTTCATTTTGCTACTGGAGTTTCAATATACTTAGTTTCATATAAATACTGGATTTTCAATATACTTAGACCTTTAATCAGATCAGCAGTGAATTGCATTTTGAATTTCTAAGATGATCAAAAATACAATTTAACAAAACATAATGCCAAAGTTATATTTCGAATACTGTGGCAAAGCTCTTTAAATCAGCTTAACTATCTCAGTAACATGCTGTGAGACACAAATATTGGCTCCTCATTAAAAACTATTGATATTTATTAGAGAATGCCACACTGATCACAGGTTTATAAATTACTAGCAACTTCCTTTGTTGAATTTTTTTTATGTCTAAAAGATAATTTTCTTTAATAGCTGAAATATTTTATCTTTTAAGTATTTTGCAGTATACTTACTCAAATAACTTAGAATTGGATTACATAAATTTATGGTTACACTGTCAGCATGTGTAGGGAGTGGCAAAAGACCATTTTCCATGTTAAAATTAATTTAACCTTAACAAAGGTCAAGTTCAAGAGTAATTCAGTAAAGATTTAGATTTGCTTGGAAACCCTGTGGCAGAAGTTTAAATATTTATTAGTCAATAGCCACTAACCAAAGAGACATACAAGGGTGAGTTCAAAAAAGATTTGAATTCACCCAGACATATTTCATACGTTGAAATATCTATAGCAACCACAAATTTTGGTTTTGATCTGACAATTCATTTTTTGTTTGCAACACCAAATGAAGTGAACTGTCACAGAGAATAAAGTAGAATACAGATCAGTGATGTGGTTCCTCTTTTGCAATGGAAAATACCCAAAACAATCCACAAAGAATGGTCGCTATTTATGGAGAAGACTGCTCAGGTTACAGTGTTATTGCACATTAGTATAAACAATTCAAGTGTGGAAGATCCTGTGCATGATAAAGAAATCCCAGGGTTCCCAGCAAATGCTGTAACAGAAGGGAATGTTGTAAAAATGGAGGCATTAATCCTGGAAGGTTGTATTAACTTCAAAGAACTAGCTGCAGAGTTCCAAATTAGTGTAGGATCTGTGAAGAACATCATCCATCAACAGTTGCATATGAGTAAACTGTCTGCTAGATAGGTTCCCGGACTTCTGATCCTCAACAGAAGAAGTAAAGGGCACAATTTGCACATGGAATATTGTCAAAAGCAAGAGGAGCTTTTTTTTTTTCCACAGCTAGTCACCATGGATGAAACCTGGATTCATCACTATGATCCTAAAACTAAATAAATATCAAAACAATGGAAGCATGCCGAATCACCCCCTCCCCAAAAAGAAAAGGTACAACGAAATGTCAGTTTTTTGGGATCAGCATGATGTAATACTAAAGATTACCTTCAAAAGGGCTGTAAAGTGATGGCAAAGTATTATTTCAACCTCCCAATAAAGCCACATGCTGGCATAAAAGAAAAAAGATGGGGAAAGCTGTGTGCCTGCTCCATGATGCCCCTGTGCATTCCTTGCATGCTACAGTGAGGTGTGCCCATGAATGTGGGTTTGAAATATTGCCTCATCCTGCTTATTTTCCCAACCTTGCACCTTCAGATTTCTTCTTTCTTCCTGTCCTGAAGTCCTTTCTTTGTGGAAAACACTATGCTGCTGGTGATGAGTTGGTCTGAAGGACAGTCAGAGAACCTCTACAAAACTGGCCTATGTGGAAGTGTATTGAGAGATGGAAAAGATGTCATTTTTGTCTTGTGACTATGTTGCAAAAGTGTAAAACATGGTGTTTGTTTCAACCTTCTATCACAACCACTTCTGGGTGAATACAAATCTTTTTTGACACCCCTGCCCGCAGTATATCTACCACCAATGGATATGTGTCCAAAGGCCATTTTTGTGGAATGTCCAGGTTCTTGAAGCCATGAGTAAGTCTTATAAATCAATGTGTCATCTCCAGCAAAATGCTTGCTATGAAAAAATGACTTAAGTGATGGAAAAGGAAGGACCTCCAAATGGATGCAGTTAGAAGAGTACAACAGATGCAACAAAATTTCAAAATACCAAAGCTATTCCTCCAGTACGTTTTTCAGTTACATTCCTTGCTGTTTTTTCCTTGATGGCTGTATGTAAATGGGACAGGAAGTTTGAATAATACTGTGGTGTGGTAGTTGGAAAACAAATGCCATCCTTCTGATTTGGTGACTTTACATTATAATTATATCCATAGCAAGTAGGGGGCGCCTCCGTAGCCAGGTGGGAAGGAGTAGCAGTGCGTAGCACGCGCTTCTTGATTAGACCGGGGTTCGAGCCCGTCACCACCAAATACGGAGGATGCAGAAAGGTCAGGGAATGACCACCGCATATCCCGAAGCAATATGGTCTTAATTGCTAATGCTCTTAAAAACCAAAATAATAACAACACATAGCTAGTAGATTGGGATTTCTTCGTTATTAATGAGGTGATTACTTGGGAACTAAGAATGTTACATCTTTGGAACATTCTTCATTTCATGGTCAAAATAGTGAATCTAATTCTTCATCCATAGCTGGGAAAAGAAGTCACTCTAGCTACTGTTACACATCATCAAAAGTTGCTCTTTACAATTCTGCCTTTGTATTTTCTGGAAAAGTGACAATTAAAGGATCCATTTGGACAGAAGCCTTATTGAAGTGCATGATGTTTTCCATAGAGAAAATACTCACAAATTGCTCTATTAAGCCAGTTCACAAATTTTTGCACAGCAGTTCTCCATGACCAACATTTCCACTTTTTTTAAATTTTCTTATTACAGCATTTAGTTGGATGCTTTTGATTTTCTGTATCAGTTAATGATGGTAGTTCACTAAGGTTTTCTCACTTGAGACGTCTGTGTGGGGCCATGTTAAATAGAAGCCTGTTAGAGATCACAACCAGGTGCTAACACTTAGTGGCAGCAAAAAGAATGCTGCAACTTTCATGTTTCTAGAGGGAGGGGGGGGGGGTTATTTGTATCCAGGTCTTGACTGTCCCTGTATCTTTATCACTCTGCAACAGCACTACAAAATGGATAATCCTTCCCTTATACTGCACTTAATCTTCTCATAAATTGTTTTATGTTTTTTCCCCTTGGGGAACCAGGAGTCTTTTTCATCCTGGGATACATGCAGTCTTCCATTTAAAGGAGCGATATTTTGTTTGCAGATTGTAAAGATAATGCCATGTTTTATATCATATCACTATTTTTAAAAATCTTGGATAACAGTCGCAAATTTCAGAAAGTTCAAACCTTATTTGTACTGATATGCTGTTGAAAACTTGGGAACAAAGAATTTATAATCTTTTCATCTTTAAACTTTTTTTTTTTTTTCAATTCTTATTTGACAATCACCCTGAATAATGAATGCAAGTGACAAGTTCATCATTTGTTAACATGTGATGTTTCTCACACCTTGCACATTCTCAACATTACATATCACATCCATCCTTGAAGTGCTTACACCATTTAGATATCCTATCTATTGATCAAGCTTTTCCATTGTATGCTTCAGCAATCATTTCTACAGTCCCTTGGGCTGATTTCTTTAAAAAAAAAAAAGCAAAATTTTATAGATCTTTGTTTAAAAAGTGACTTTCTAAAAATGCAATGTGAAATTACCTACTGGCAACAGCAAATAAAATTAAAAATAAACAAAGCTTTGTTTTTATTTGCTGTGGCCAGTAAGTAATTTTTAGCAAAATAAATTTTTAATGATGATATATTTAAAATGTTTTTTAATGCATGAAATTGTTATATTACCACATGGTATCTGGCACATTCTTGTATTTGACAAGGATGAGGCCCCAAAGTAGCGATTTGTGATGTTTAGCTATATCTTATTTTATCATTCCAAATCAGGTCTATGAAATATGAATATGAAGGTCCACATATGCAGAAATTACTAATGTATGTATTATTTTAAATTGCACCATATTAAAATCATATAGAATATTTGGAAAGCACCTACAAAAGAACAAAAGCAAAAAAACCTAAAGAATAGCTTTTCAGTAAACCCCTAAACCCTACCACAGGCTTAGGCATGATCCTATTCTCTAATAATCTTGGTTTCACTGTACTCTTTTACGAAGTCAAGAACTAAAGGAGGCTGAGTCAAGGTGTTAAATGCCCCTAGATAGCACTTTTTTTTTGCCAAGATTTTATGGTACCTCCTGGCAAGATGATATCCCAGCTGATGAATTCTTTATATAATTTCTTTTCTGTTTATTAATTTATTTTTCAAAAATTTCATTCAGAAGCACTAGTTAAAAAAAAAAAAAAAAAAGTCTCAAGGCCTTCCTTATACAGTCAGTTCTGCTATAACGTGCATTTCTTGCAGCGCAAATTTGCTCCACTTCAACTGATATGTTAGGGAACAATGCGATTTTCACATTGGCTCGTGTGTGATTTCATCTGCAAGTAGCACCAGGTGAACACAAACTCCAGCACCAAGCTAAACATAGCAACCTGCGCAGCAGGTTTTGTAATACAAATTTACAAAGCTTAAAAAATGTCAAACGTGAAATGTTGTAAGAGCTATATTTCTCATTTACTGTAGTTGTATTGTTCGGAGACTGTATTTACAAGATAACACCTGATATTGTAGACAGACTCGTGTTTTCAGGAGCTCACATTTTTCTTCCCCTTCACTGAAATCTTCATGTGCAATTTGTGCATCGTGTGTTCGTCATTATTGATTGCTTATCTTTTTTACTGTTTTTTACATTTTACAATCCAAAAAAAAAAAAGAATATCAGTAAACAGAAATACCAATCAAGAAAACTTCATATCTTGTCAAGGTAAAAAAGTGCTATATTTACTGTAATATTTATTTATTTATTAGAAATTTAAGATGTTTAAACCTGTGTTAGCAATTTTATTGGGTTTCTATATTTTTTAGTATTTTACCTACCAGACTGAATTTTTTTTTTTTTTTTTTTTTATTTCTCCACCCCTATCCCTATTTTTCTCATCAGCCCTGTTGTTTATAATGTGCGGAATACCATAACGTAGAGATTTTTAGGAATGTGTACCATGTTATAGCAGAACTGACTGTATTCTGATTTTCAGCACAGTATAGTGTAAAATATGTGATGTATATTTTATACAGCATTATACAGCATTTTATATAGTGCAAAAGTTCATAAATCAGATCTAGCCATACCATAGCTTATGGGCAGTACTGCTATCTGAAAGATCTCTCATCAGTTGCCTATATAATATTTACATAAGCATTCTACTCTTGGAAAAAAAAAAAAAAAAAAAAAAGTTTTCCACTATTATACCTTAGCAGCAATACAAAAAGAGTATTAAAAGCTAAGAAAAGGCAGATACAGTTACAGTGTTTTATTATGCATTCAGATTAGTTTAAATTTAGTGATACTTATGGATATTAATGGTATATTAGTGGTATTAATGAACCATAGCATCCTGAAGATAACCATACTTTTATGACTGGGCTCATGTTAAAATTGAAAAGCATACTGAGAAGAGACTCTGTCACAATATCAGAGGGTATATATTGATGCAACAAGTTGTCCGAGAACCACGAAACTGATTACACCACCAACTGCTTGCTCATGTTCACTGACTGTTGTTGCTAGCATAAATATTCATATTGAGGAATAGATTTTGAAAAGCAGGCTTGCTAAGTGTAACGTTGCATTCACATTGTATTAATGTTTGAAATGTGGAAATAGTTATTCTTGCCATTCAAAAAAAAAAAGTGTGCACAATGGGTGCAACTTTGGGGGGGGGGGATAAAGTAATCCATGTTGATTTCATGCCACAAATTTAAATGGTTAATATGTAATATAACAGTTTGTTATACACTGATGTGCAGTGGATAACAGTTTCGAGTAGTTTGCAAGAAAAAGCCCAGGAACCTGTTGAAGCTGCTCTGATTCTATTGCATTGTTATTAACAAAGCTGCATACTGCAGCTTTGATAATAACAATACTGGAAATCTTGCAATTTGAAATTACGAGCCATCTTTCTCCTTACTGATCGAACTTGGTTACCAGTATTTCCACTTATTCAGACCACTGGTAGAATATCCTTGAGGACAATTTTTAAATGGATTATTCAAAATTAGTCTCTGGAAGTGGCTACATGATCACCCTATATATTTCTATGCTGTCAGAATCAGTGCCTTGCCATATTTATTGAATATATGCCAGTGTGCAAAGATTATTTCTTGAAAAGCAATAAGAGTATGGTCACTGTAAAAAAAAAAAAAAAAAAAAAAAAAAATCTGAACTAAACTTGAGCCACCATTACATTAACATAAATGTTTTATCATTTTCTGTTTGTTTCATTACTACCTCATAGATTATGTAAAATGATTCATTCTATGCGAAACTACCTGTTTTGCTTGAAATGTTTGAATTCATAAGTTTGAAATTCGATTCATAGTGTTTGTTTATAAAATTTACCCTGTTTTTGATTGATATACTCCTTTTTTTTTTTTTTTTTTTTTCTTGGTATGAATTTTAGTGATTACAGTTTTTTTACAGGTAATTAGGAGACTCCGTGAGAGAAATGAACCAGTTCTTTTATTTGGTGAAGCAGAACTAGAAGCTTTTCAGAGACTAAGAAGACTTGAAATTTTGGAACCTGAAGTGGATCGTGGCTTTAGGAATGATTTCCAAGAAGCAATGGAAAAAGTGGACCAGGCATACCTTGATGAAATTCTAAAATCACAGGGTAAAACTGATGATGGAAAATCTATTAATGATGTAAAAGTGGAGGATGAAGGTACAACAATTGAGGAAATTAAGGTATTTTTTAATATTTTCAAGCTATGGTAATTTTCAGATTTTTGAGTAATCTATGGCAGAAGATTAATTTTTTTAAATTGAGGATAGTACTAAGCCATTAGTGATACTATTATTTACCTTCTGAGACTTCTCTCTGCAACAAAAAATGTTATCAGCATAATATATAGTTTAATCAGTTAGTCCAGAAAAATTTAAAAAGTGGGGGGGATGGGGTTATCCTCGAGTGAAGAGATCGCGGTTTTTTACCTGGGAGTTTAACGAAACCGTAGAGAGGTGTTCTGAGATGCCAGGGTGGTAAGGTCGAGATTGTGTCCTCACTATTGGAGGGTCTGGGAAATGCAGCCAGCTCATGGGCCTGCAGATCGCACTTGTCCAGGGCACAGGCAGGATAGCCACAGTTAAATAAATCTGTTTTTGCTCCGCTGTCGCAGAGCACTATTGGTTGTCTCAACACAACCTTGACCCCTCTCTGGTTATTGCTGGAATCACTCCACATATCCGGTTGTCATAATACTTTTAACCTCAACAGAGGCATGTGCATACATCTGATCATAGAAGCTGCTATTCTGCATTGTGATAAACATTGGCACATGCCACAAGTGCATGCCCTACGTTCACAACCACAAGCATCTGGTTCTAACCATTGATTGTCCATACTGTTGCTTGTACTCATGTCATGCTTTGTTTCAGCTGATGAAGTGTTGTTCCTCAGACTCAAAAGCTACTTTTTGTTTTATTTTAATTTTTAATTCATTTGCCTACCTTAATTTGTACCTGTAGTTCTATTAAAGTTACTACCTTACTTGTACCTGCAATTTTCATTATTATTTCCATTCCTCCGTAATATTATATTGTATTATCTATGGATCCTGGAGCAAGAGGCCTATTTAATTTTTAATGATAAACAATATACTGAAAACAATAAAAATATATAGAAATAAAAATACACGGAGTAAAATGAGTTAGTCACAAACATAAATGAGGTGATGTTAGGTAAACCAGAACATGATGATACTGCAAAAAAATTGGAGTGTGGGGGGCAACTAATCAATGCATGTCATTTATTCCAGATAAGTGACTGCTGACTCTGGGTTTTTTTTTTTTTTTTTACAGTATCATGTCCTGGTGTACCTTTTATCATATGACAAACTTGCTATTTATCTGTATTGTGTTTGCATGACATAAATGGCCCACTTAACAGCTTCTCGCTTATGTTCTGTGATTTTAACTCATTTTACTTTGTACTTTTTCATTTTTAGTATATTGCTTGTCATTCTTGACTTACTTTTAATTATATTTTTTATTTTTGTATACTTATTTTGATAAATTTCATTTGGTTGTGTCAAATAATATTATTAATATGATCCCCAATGCACAAGGCCTGTTTTTAGGCATGTTCACACATATGCATAAGTGACTGACTGGTATTGTCACCATGTCCTTGCATCCGTCCATTTGCATATAATAACTCAACTCCCAATGGATAGATTTTCATAAAATTTTATTTAGTTCTTAGAAAGAATTAAGAGTTGTCAGGCCTTTCCAAATTTCATTAAAATTGGGCAAATAGAAATTCATAGATTAAATGTGGTTTTAACATAATATTGTTAGCTTTAGGCAGCCTATGAATGTGGTGTTGCTTATGAAGAGACACCTATAAAAAAAGAGAAAAATATATATACATGAGGAGAGTAATAAGTGTTATTGAGTTGTAATTAAACTGAATGGCTAAGTGTAAGGAAAATAAATTATAGTTTTATCAAGTATTCTATAAAGTTATAATCTTAGTAATTATTAGAAAATGATGCAGGAAAGCGAGCTTACAAAAGCATCAGACAAAAAAAAAAAAAAAAAGAATTCCCTGTCCATCTCCTCCAATAATTTGTCTAGTTCTTTCTTGAATTTATTCAAACTACCTGCTTCCAAAACAACAGTTAGAAGTTTGTTCAATGCTACCCATATGCAGTACCTTGCATTCATCAATTTTGAAACTTCAACTGCCATTTCTCAGTCCCTCTTCCTAATTTTTCTAGATCTTGTTGCAGTAGCTTATCTTTATTAATCTGCCAACCTTTGTATCATCTGCAGAATTAGACATTAAGCCTAATATACCTTCATCAGTATCATTAATAAATATAGAAAACAACAATAGACGCAGCACAGAACCCCGGGGGAACTACACTAATAACATTAGTCCATGAAGAGCAGCATCCATTAATAACCACTCTGTCTTCTCCCACTCAACATCCCTTTATCCATAGCTAATTTAACCTTATGCCACACTGCTTCAATTTGTATAGCAGTCTATTATGACTGCTATACAAATTGGAGCAACAGTATCAAAAACTCTCCTGAATTCCAAATAAACAAGTATGATATCAGAATTATTTTTTGCATCCAGTTTCTTTGTTAATCCATCATAGTATGCAATTAGATTAGTCAGGCAGGATCCTTAAATCTATGCTGTGACTGACTGCAGTATAATTGCATTTCTATACAGAATTGCAATTATATTGCATTACTTCTTTAACCAGTTATCATTATTTTTCCTGGAACAGAATCTAACAGGTCTGTAATTACTCATGTCACCTTTTGATCCCTCTTTGTGAATTGGGGATACATTTGCACATCTACAGTCCATAGGAACCTCCTCTGAATCCAAAAACATTCTCATAATTATAGCTAAGGGTTTGCTTACATCCTTTGTTGCCCAATATCATTGGATAGATTATATCCATCCACCCAGGTGCCTTTTTTATGCTTAGCTTGAACAGTTTTGCTTCCAGGATCATCAGTGTTAATGTGATTCGACCCCTTC
The DNA here is from genome assembly GCF_048544385.1 of Mastigoproctus giganteus. NCBI lineage: Eukaryota > Metazoa > Arthropoda > Arachnida > Uropygi > Thelyphonidae > Mastigoproctus > Mastigoproctus giganteus. The sequence continues at coordinate 241,923,756 of NC_143576.1, read as the reverse complement.
TGCTGTAATATAAGTAAAGATGTCTTTTGCTACATTTCTTTGCATTCTTTGCCAGAGGCTTCTCATAATCTGCCTTAGCTTTCTTAACCTCCTTTGTGACTTGATTACAGATAGTATTAATTGATAAGGCAATAACTGTTTACTTTTCACTTCTGTTAATCACAGAAAAAGAAGTTAAAATTGCATTAATTTAAGAAAAATATCAAATGTGCCTGACTTGTAATGTAGAGATGAATTTTTGGGATCTTTAAATAAAATATGGGAAATTTAACTTAAATGTAATTGTATTCAGAAAGCCAGTTCAACAGTATTTGGAAAGAAAATTTCATGCTACAATAGGAGGAAAGTGGGATGGTCTGAATCTTAATGTCTAGTTTTTGGACAGCCAGATTTCAGGCTGTCTACCTGTACTTATTTATTTACAGAGTATTTCATCTCTCTCTCGCTCTCTCTCTCTCTCTCTCTCTCTCTCTCTCTCTCTCTCTCTCACACACACACACACACACACACACACACACACACACACACACTCATGAAAAAAGCAGCTACTTTTGAGTAACAGCATGTATTAGTTGAACGAAACAAATTTCAAACATGAACACATTCAACTGTGCTTTTGAAGGTTGTTTCAAATAACATTTCCTTTATATATGAATGTGCTTCAATTTTTCTAGTATATGTTGCCATATCTTGTCTGTGTTTCCAACTAATAATAGACATGGTTTTAATGGATGGCCAGCAAAAATGCTTTTAAAAATTAGATGAGGACATCGCACCTCTCAGTCATTTTGTCCGATTTTGGCTCACAAGAGTCAATTCTCTAGAATTTAGATCCTGAAGTTGATTATATCAAATTAAGGGATATATGTAGAAGATATTATTGCTTCAAATAAAAAAAACAAAGTTCTTACACTTTCAGAAAAATAGCCATTAATTTCTGTGAATTTTTTATTTATATTTTTAAATTGGTGTTTCATTTTTTATATTAATTTTACTTTAATGATGGGTAACCAAGTCAAAATGAGAAGAAATTAATATTTAAAAATTTGTATCTACAAAGTTTTAATTTTCAGGATGCATCTTCCAAAAGAAAACTTAAATATAATAAAGAAACTCACTCCATGGACTCCAACCCTATCAAAAACTCACTACAAGCAGCCCACACATTTAGGAAATTTATAAAACTAAAGCAGATAATTTTAAAATATGGTTTATTGCATTTCATAATGACATCACAATTTTCATTTATGTGCATTGTATGATACTTATTAATCATTTTGGAATTTGAAAGAAACATTCAGATTGCCATTCCAACAGAAAGATGGATTTGCATTAAAAGTGTGTGTGTGTGTGTGTGTGTGTGTGTGTGTGAGAGAGAGAGAGAGAGAGAGAGATTCTGGTTTCTGAATATTGTCAGATATTGAGGTATCATTCACTGTTGTCATGTTATGCATCAAAATGATGAATGAGAAAAAAAAAAAAGTACAGTCAGTTCTGCTATAATGTGGTACATGTGTTCCTAAAGATCTCCATGTTGTATTATTTTGAACATTAAAAACAACAGGGCTTATGGGTAAAATAGAGATGGGGCAGAGCACTCAAAAAAATGTTCAGTCTGTTAAGTAAAACACTAAAAAAGTTAGAAACCCAATAAAATTGCTAACACAGGTAAATGTAGCACCTTTACCTTGACAAGATATGAAGTTTGCTTGATTGCTATTTCTGTTCACTGACATTTTCTTTTCTTTTTTTATTGTAAAATTTAAAGCAGTAAAAAAGATAAGCAATCAATAATGACAAACATGGGATGCACAAATTGCACAAGTGAGCAAGTTTACAAAGCTTAAAAAATAGGAATGAAGAGACGATTCAAAAATTTATTTATGCTTTTTATATGATTGAAGATTTCATGGAAGGAGAAACACATTTCACTCGATCTTTCACTGGGCAGTAAACTCGATCTTACTGCAAATGCAGTAAGATCGAGTTTACTGCCCATTTATAATTAGATTGCATGAACTGAAAAGCCCAATAAACCAGGAACTGCAAATTGTTTTATGGTAGTGACCTCCAGAAATGTGCTCCTCTACTCATGCTATCACACCTCACAAAATTTCTGTTCGAACAGAAAAATGTGAGCTCCTGAAAACACGAGTCGGTCTACAATATCACGTGTTATCTTGTAAATGCAGCAAATGACAAAACACTGTCTCCAAATGATACAACTACAGTAAATGGGAAATATAGCTTTCACACATTTGACGTTTGACATTTTTTAAGCTTCGTAAACTTGTATGTATTGCTGGGTTGCTATGTTCAGTTTGGTGCTGGATTTTGCGTTCACCTGGTGTTACTTACAGATGAAATCGTGCATGTGCCAACATGAAAATCACGTTATACTCTCATTGTTCCCTAACATATCAGTCGCGTTGGAGCAAATTTTCTTTTCAACAATGTGCATTATTGCAAAACTGACGATAATGTCTTTATTATCATACAGTTGAATTCCTTTCATTCAACATATAATTTTGCACCGGTGGTAAATGGAAAGACCAAAAATGTGCAAATGGCATTAATATGGAAAAATATTCTGCATTATATGAAATGTAATTGGTAAACTAATACAAAGTGTTTTGCAGGATGATATTGTGCAAAGGGTGATTAGTTCATATGATGAGCTGTGAATACTTTGTGATTTTAAAAAAAAAAAAAAAGATGGTTTTAAGAATATACTTTTTTTTTTTTTTTTTTTTTTTTTTTTTGTTTTAGGAAATGGCCATTAATCTTGGCCAAGGCAGTGACAGCCATGATGTAAAAGTGATTCTTACATTCTTGAAGGTAGGCATACATTAGAAATATTTGATGTTGAAAATAAATGTTCTACCTTTATGTATAGAAAATAATTTTTAATAAGTTTAATGAATATGTAATATTTAGGGCAAAAAAGCCTCAGACTGGAGGAAGAGTTTACTGTCATAAAAGTTAGTGCATTATCATCATCTTTATACACAGTGACCCAGCCAATGTTGTGCAGTGGCATCATTACATAATGTCTCATATTGTGCATTCCTTTAAGAGTTGCCTATCTCATTATACTTTGAATAAGTAATGTTTCCCCACTAGGTGGTCACTGATTAGAAGACTACTGTTACTTATTCTCACTGGGCACCACCACCCAGACAGCTGTTTCAGGACTATTTGGTTCCTCATCAGTAAGTGGATAGATACAATACCCTAATAGTATAACAGCTGCATATAATGCACTAACTTATATGAGAGTAAGTTTAATGAAATATTTTCATCAGCTAATCAACCAGTTCTCTTAAGTTTAGTGAGTACTTGGTGGTCACTGATTAAAATTAATTTGTCTGGTCTATCAGCATTCCATTCATAATTTTTCTCTACAGCATCCTATTTTTTCTTAGCTCTACCCTAGTAGGCCTCCTAATGTTTGACACTCAACCCAACTTGCTCTTGGTCTGACTCTGGGCCTGTTGCTGTCTTCTGCTTCAAATATTTATTGGCCTAATTGTTTTTCTTCTATCTCTTCTCTCTACCTATACCATCTTAAGTTTTTCAGTACCTTTCATTGTTCCTCCAAGCTTTTTTCTTATTTCATCATTTGTAGTATGACATTACCATTGTTTCCATCTGTTAGTTTCTTTTATTTTTTGGAGATTCTAGTTTTTGATCAATTCCATTATTCCTTACCCAACTTTCAGCTCCAGTTAAAACTATGTTATAAACAGCTAATTTATCTTTTTCTCCAAATCACTTTAACTGGTTTCCTGCACTTATTTCTTTACTTAAACTGTTGTTTAATTCCATGCCAAACTATTAATTTTATGCAGCTGACTTTGTTCAGTTTTTTGTTATTTAGTCTACATTCAGTTTATCTTTGTCTCCTAACTTTTGTTTTTGTACAACTGGTTTTCATGCCAAATTCTTTACAACCTTTACTAATTTATTCTAGTAATACTGAAGAAGAATTTGAAAAAGCCAAAACATATTCCAGAAATTAAAAACAGTTAGCAGTTGTCAGGTGCTAACTTTGTTTTGTCCCATGCCACCATAATGCAGCTCTATTGTGCACCACTACCACTGAATTAAACTTATTCACCCATTCATAGACTTGGAATTGATTCATGTACAGTTTGCCATACTGAGCTAACATTCTTTGATAAATTTCAGCAGGTTTTATTCTTACTTTGTTCAAAAAGTGGGTTACAGATTGCATCTTATATCTTGGTGCATGACTGCAGAGATGTCACCACGTTGAAAATAGTGTTCCCAGATAGTAATGCCAGCAGAAGGTGCCATGTGTGTGCCCAATGCTGCCATAATCTGACATATTATCATCAAACTTGCGTAATATGCATTTTATGTTGATTTTGTGGCTTTTATTTGAGTGAGCCTTTGTACATAGAATATTTATATGATATTGCTATTTATGCTGCAAGAGCATTCTCAAGGATGTTTTCCCAATATATATCAAGTCATAACATTGTGGATATAGGTTATTATATTCCATATAATTATTTTGTAGAAAATCACATTTTCCATTTTTTTTAATGTTATGCAAATGCATTCCATTTTAGGGCAAAAGCCTCAAGTTGCATAGTGAGTTAACATGCTTACAAGTTAGTGCAAATGCATTAGATCTGCTCACAGCTAACTACTAAATAGTTATAAGATTGGCATCATCAACCCAGGCACCTCGAGTTACCCCAGGGTAACACCAGGGTGCCTGCCCACTCACCGAAGAGGAGCCAATCAGCTCTGAAACAGTGCTGTCTGGGTGGTGGCATCCACTGAGAATAAGTAACAATAGTCTTCTCCTGTGGTGAACCCTTACTAATTCGAGGTAGTGCAATATCATGGCAACTCGTGAAGGTATTAACAATATGAGATATACATAATGATGCCAATCTTATAACTATTTAGTAGTTAGCTGCGAGCAGATCTGATGCATTTGCACTAACTTGTAAGCATGTTATGCAAATGTTACCTGTATAAAAGTAATAGCTGTAGGTTTGTTTTGACTTTAATCTAAAATTTCCTTTTTATTTTAAACAACTTTATAGTCTTCCAAATGTGATGTTGTCTCATTTTTTTTATTTGTATTTCAATAGTTTTTGCTGCAACTGTGGGGTAAAAAGCTTAATTCTCGACCTGAAAGTGAAAAAATTTCCATGAGGGGAAAACTGGCTTCAGCTACATATACTCAAACTCAGGCATATATTACACCTCTCTTCAAGAGGCTAAAAAATAAGACTGTACCAGAAGATATTTTAGAGCACTTGGTATACATTGTAAAATATGTCCTTGGACGAGATTATGTAAAGGTAAGATTTTCAGTTGGATATTATTTATCATTTATTTCACCATAAACTGGGGTATATTCTCTAATACAGTTAAATCTTGTGCACAGATGCCAACTCTGGATTTACAATAGAGAATTCATCTCTTTACTTGATTTGACCCCTTCTCCATCTTACTGTTATAATATAGTTGTTGACAAAGTTTGTCCATCTTTTTTGCAAAAACTCAAGTTTTTTCTGCCTTTCTCTTTTCACAAAGAAAAGTAAAATCACATTAAAATTGGAATTTTTTTAATGTGATTTTACAAAAGAAAATTTGCATATTTCTTCTTATTTTTGTTAATGAATTTTGTTAATATTTCAAAATATACATGCGAGATAATAGCATTTTTCGCTGTAATGTGCAATCATTTCATCATATTTGTGTGTGATAGAGCTAATTAAAATGTTTTGGCAAGATGACAGAGAAATATAACGTAAATTTCAAAAGATAATTTTTCCATGTATTTTGAAATCTGAAAAATGTAATGTTTTCCATGTGTGCTTATATAGATGGGATTTTCAATTTCAAATGGTGCAAAGCACAATCAAATCAGATATTTGCAAACAAATAAGCATGAGGAGAGTCTAAAGTTTGCAGAAAATTTAACCCCAGGAGCTCACATCTTGGTGAGTATGGGCTTAGCACACCCAGGGTCCTGAACTGGATATCATCATTCTTCTCTCTTTCTCTTCCTTAGTGATTCTACTTCTGAGTCTCTCTCTCTCTCTCTCTCTCTCTCTCTCTCTCTCTCTGTAACTGAGGATTTTTTTTTTTTTTGGCTGGTGCATCAAAAGCCTGTCTTTCTTGCACCTTATAGGTAATAATAATAATAAATAAGTGCAGCATTTTATAATGATAAAAGATACAAATGTTTATTGCCGTCTTTTGTTATGGAACAAAATCTTCCTCTGAATTGTGTTGATTGTGTAAGTGATCATATATATATATATATAAGTTCAGAAATTTGTTTCTCAGTAGTGAAATAGCCAACAAAATATTGTTGTGGAAGAATGAAAACAGGCACTGTTAGTGAAATTGTATGGATAAGGAAAGTAGTGGTTGATGTCTCTGAAAGATGGGCTATTTTTCTATTGGTTTCTTTCATTTAGATTCTTTTGATATTTTTTAATTGGATTTACCAAATCATAATTAACAGATCACTATTTTTAATTCAGTAAAAAAAAAGCTAAAAATTAACTTTTTAAAATTAAAACAAAACAGCAGTGTTAAATAGGCACTTTGTGAGTGGCCTTGTTAAAATCAAGGGTGCAGCAGTAGTAGTAGTGGCATGTGATGCAAGAAAGCAAGTGTATGAGCTTATGCAGCATGAGCCAAAAAAAAAAAAAAAAAATCACACCATTCCCTCCAAATCCCTGTCCAGTTCTTCCTTAAATTTATTTAACCTATCAACTTCCACGACAGATGGAAGTTTGTTCCAGCAATTAACCACCCGCTGGCTAAAGGCAAATTTCCACACATCTATTCTGCATCTTGTCTTTTCTTAATTTGAATTTATGCCCCCTTAGGTTCGTAATCTGAACAAGTGGAAGGATCCCATCAGAATTCAGCGTGCTCAACCCATTCAAGGCCTTATACACCTCAGTCAGATTACCGTGCAGGTGCCTAGTCTCCAGTCACTGCAGTTTGCAGAACTTAAGCCTCTCTTGGTAAGAGGATCCCTTGTTGCCCTTCTCAACTGGATCACCTTCAAGTAATATCACAGCTAATGGAGAAAGCAAATGAATATGAAACACCATTATGCCTGGCATTTGTGGATTATGAAAAGGCATTTGACCCCATACAGTATAAGGCAATGTTTCGGGCACTGGAAAGACAAGGCATAGATACCCCATATATTATGATTTTGAAGAAAATATATGAGAGTGCTACATCCTTTGTTAGACTAGACAGACAGTAGGAAATTTAAAATCGAGAAATGAGTTCGACAAGGAGACACAATATCTCCGAAGCTGTTTACTGCTGCCCTTGAGGAAGCTTTCAGAAAATTAGACTGGTCGCAGAAAGGAGTCAACGTGAACGGAGAGTACCTAAACCATTTACGATTTGCAGATGACATTGTGGTCATAAGCCACGATCCCAAAGAATTAGAGGAAAATCTTAATCAGTTATGCACAGTTAGTAAGGATTTTGGACTAAAGATGAATATGGCTAAAACAAAAGTAATGATGAACAAGTATGCCACAGAAAGGGAAATAATGATTGAAGGAGCAGTAATTGAAAAGGTGGAGTCATATACTTATCTGGGACAAGTTATTAGCTGTAATAATGATAAATGGCTGGAAGTCAAGAGAAGAATAAATTTTGGATGGATAGCATTCAGGAAATATAGTCACATACTGAAGAGCAATATCCCAGTTTGTCTGAAACGTAAAATAATGAACCAATGTATACTCCCCACCATGACTTATGGAAGTGAAACTTGGGCACTCACCAAAAGAATGGAAGAGAAGCTGAGAACAACATGGCGAAGAATGAAACGGATTATATTAGGAATCAGACTGTTGGATAAGAAGGGAAACACATGGATTAGGCAGCAAACTCAAGTAAAGGACATTCTTATCAAAACTAAAGAACTGAAATGAACTTTGGCAGGCCACGTAGCTTGAAGACATGATAAAAATGGACTAAGAAAATAACAGAATGGTACCCAAGATGAGCTAAAAGAAAACCTGGAAGACAATGGAGATGGACAGATGAAATTCAAGGGTTCTTGGGTTGTAAATGGATGGCCATTGCACAAAACAGTAGGAACTGGAAAGTTACTGGGGAGGACTTCATCCTGCAGTGGATTGAAAATGGCTGATGATTTGTCCAGTGATATGCGAGGAGATGAATCCTTGATTCAGGCCTCTGATATGAATATCAAGAGCCAGCTGTTTTGGTTCATTAGGAGGTAGTTTCATTTGGGGGGGAGAACTCAATTGTAAAGAAAATTCATTAAAGTGGAATAGAACTAGAATGTTTTCCTGTTGCTAATATTGATGATGCAACTGCTTAATTACCAATTCTCATGGAGACTAATACAATCATATAATAAGTCAGATGACCTCTGGAAACCAGTTGTAATCAGCCTTCTGCACTAAGTGGGCTCTGCTGTAGTCACCTTTGCTCTTCAAGAGCATCTCGTGGAATGCATGATGACTCTTCCTATGATTAAAGCTGGCCTCTTTCAAAATCGGCCTTGTGGTAGGCAATGGCATACCACCACATTATCTGATGCCACAGAGACCATAACAAAACCAACTCCAAAAACTGCTGTTAAAGGAAGACCTGCAACTAGGTGGAAGGATGAGATCAGTGAACTTTTGGGCGTGACATTTTGCAATGCTGCTCGTATAGCATATGATCAATTCAGTTGGAGGATTTTGTTGGTGGCCACAACAGCTCCTCAGGGAACTATGTGACTGGAAGGAGAAGGGGACTAATGGTGTTTTGATTGTATAAGTAATTACTAATGATATAACAGCGAAGAATGGAACGAATTATATTGGGAATCAGACTGTTAGATAAGAAGAGAACTGCATGGATTAGGCAGAAAACTCAAGTAAAGGACATTCTTATCAAAACTAAAGAACTAAAATGGTCTTGGGCAGGATACATAGCTCAAAGACATGATGACAGATGGACTAAGAAAATAACAGAATGGTACCCAAGAGGAGCTAGAAGAAAACCTGGAAGACAAAGGCAGAGATGGATAAGATGAAATACATGAGTTTTTGGGTAGTAAATGGATGGCCAGTGCTCAAAACAGAAAGAACTGGAAAGTTGCTGGAGAGGCCTTAATCCTGCAGTGGATTGAAAATGGCTGATGATGATGATGTTCGTGTTCTAGTGACGGTCGTGTTCCAAGCCGCTAAGTGGATTTTTCTTATTTATTGATTTGAAATTATTGTTTTTCTAAAACTTTTGATTTAAATTTAGTAGTATAACATTATTTTGTGATTTTTTGATTAATTTGGTGTATTTATTCTTTACTCGGCCTTGCAAAAGTATCGGTAAGGGTTTCCACGTGTTCGTAACTACCGCTACCGTTAGTAACTTTCCCGCCATTGTGATACCGTACTAGATATACCGTAGGTTATATACCGTACTAGATAGTGTTAGTTGAACTTCGTTAGCAGTTAAATTGTACGTTTAAATAAATACATATAACGACTTAGATTACAAACGTAATATAATTAATAACATAACATAATTAATTAATGAATTAATAGAATCATGACTCAGACCAGAGCAGCAAAGCAAAAGGCTCAAGCTAATGGAAGTGCTGTGGCTCAGAGCAGAACTGAGGGGGGCAGTTGTCCTCTGACTCACAGCCTTATAAACTGCACTGTTTGCTTGATGTTTGCAGAGCAATCGGGTACGGGACATGATACTGCCAAGGGGGATGTGTTTGTGTGTGCGCGATGCAAGGAGTGTATCGATATCAGGCAACAACTCGGCGTTCTTATGGGCCTATATGAGAGCTTGAAGGACAGGGTGGATGCCCTCGAAGAAACTAAATTGAGGGGCCCATCAAGCTCTCAGCTGCCCACATCAACGCCAGAGCTTGCACTTGGGCATCGCGTGACACAGAGACAACCCCCAAGGCAGAATGTGCTGGTCCCGAAGGAATTAGTAGTTGTTGGTGACTCTATTGTCAGGGAAACGGGGAACATGCTTTGTAAAAAAGATAGGTGGAACAGGACCAGGGTATGTCTGCCAGGGGCAAAGGTTGATGACGTTGTAGAGCGAATATCATCTTTTAAGGGCACAAAAGGTGATATAGTTGTACACGTTGGCACTAATAATATTAAGAGTAGGAGACCGGCAGAATTACTTAACAAGTACAGGTCACTGTTGAACAAAAGCCGAGAATTAGGGTTGAATTTGAAAGTGTCTGCAATTCTGCCCAGACACGATAGGAGGGAGTATATGATGAGAGCCTTGTCGATCAATTCGACCATGGAAAGATTGTGCAAGGCTCAAGGGGTAGAATTTTTTTTCAGCCTGGACTGTACTTGTTAACAGGAGAGATTGCTTCTACAGGGATGGGATACACTTAAATAGAAAGGGTGCAAGAATATTTGCTGATGCTATCGAGGCAGTGTTAGGTGGGTCGGAAAACTGCTAGCTTGGGGGGAGACAAAGACCAATAGATTGACAGTAGCCACTGGCAGAGGTGAAAGAGATTCTTGCACTGCTTCTATTAGAATGAGCAGAAGCCTGAAAAACAAGATGCATGGTATTTCAGAGACTGCTGGGAGCCATTGCGGTACAAGTAAACACATGGGTTGTGTTAGGGTAGCTAAGAATAGAAACAGGTGCAGGTATACTTGCGTGTACACCAATGCTAGGAGTTTAGTAAATAAATTTGACGAATTTGAGGTATTGCTCAAAACATCGAAGGCAGATATTGTTGGGATATCAGAGACGTGGTGTCACACAGATATAAGGGATGCGGAACTGCAATTTGGGGAGTACAACGTCTACAGAAAGGATAGACAGGATAGGAAGGGGGGAGGTGTTATGCTATTAGTTAAGAAACACATAAAAACCAAGGAAGTGAAGCCAGTCGACATCGCTGGACAGTGCAGTGTGGAGTCAGTTTGGTGTGACATAAACATTGGGAGATCAAAATTGAGAGTAGGAGTGTGCTATAGGCCTAATGACTCTGATGAGTATAATAAGGAACTGTACAGGGAAATAGAGTGGGCCAGTAAATCAGAGTGTCTTATAATGGGAGATTTTAATTTCCCAGATATTGACTGGAATTTGGGGGCTGGTTACTCACACACTAGCAGGGCTTTTGTGGATTTATTGGATGATTGTTTTCTACATCAGCATGTTCGGGAGGCAACTAGAGGGAGTAATACTCTTGATTTGATTATCAGCAGTGATTCTTCATGCATTAAGAATCTGCAGATAAATGAACCACTAGGTGGCAGTGATCACAGTGTGCTGAAGTGGGATTTACTCAAAGAGGTAACTACCATTAGGGGTAAAGGGAAGGGTTATTGCTTCCGTAAAGGCGACTACGATGGACTGAGACAGTATTTAAATTCTATACAGTGGGACCAACTGATGATGTTACCAACAGCAAATTCAAAATGGGAAGCATTCAAAGAACTTATCTTGGAAGCTACTAGGCTTTACATACCAACTAAGAAATATTGTTCAAGGTTTAGGCCAAAATGTATGTCAGATGAACTAATGAGGCATATGGCAGAGAAGAAAAATGCATGGGATACATACAAATTAACACATGACACAGAAGCCTATGATAGATACAAGTTGATATGCAACCAAGTTACAAAGGAGGTTAGGCAGGCGAAGGCAGATTACGAGAAATCCTTGGCAAGGGATGCAAAGAAAAACAGCAAAGAGTTCTTTACTTATGTAAACTCTAGAAGGAAGGGGATGAATCAGATTGGTCCACTTGATATTGATGGGTCAAGTGTTGATGATCCTGCTCAGGTAGCTAACAAACTAAATGAATATTTTGCATCGACATTCACACATGAGGAGTTATTCAGCGAGGGGAATGCCAGAGGTGTATTCAACTCTAGCAGTAAGCTACAGAATCTTGAAATAACTGGGAGTAAAGTGGAGGAGAAACTGTTGAAGATAAACACAAGAAAGGCACCCGGGGTGGATGGGATCTATCCAGTTATATTAAAGGAGGCAGCAAAGGAAGTAAGCAAACCCTTAGCCATAATTATGAGAGCTTCCTTGGACTCAGGGGAGGTACCCATAGACTGGAAATGTGCAAATGTGACCCCAATTCACAAAGGAGGATCAAAGGCTGACACAAGTAATTATAGACCTGTGAGCTTAACTTCTGTTCCAGGAAAATTAATGGAGGCACTGGTTAAAGAAGCACTGCAGGATCATTTAGACAAGACTTCAGTTATAGCTCAGACACAGCATGGTTTTGTTAAGGGGAAGTCTTGCCTGACCAACTTGATTGGATACTATGATGCAGTCACAAAAAAACTGGATGCAGGGAATAACTTTGATATTATATACTTGGATCTTAGAAAGGCTTTTGATACTGTTGCACATGGAAGACTGCTACACAAATTGGAGCAGTGTGGCATTGGAGGCAAATTGCTGCTATGGATAAAGGGGTGGTTGAGGGGGAGAAGACAGAGTGGTAATCAATGGACACTGCTCATCGTGGACTGATGTTATTAGTGGAGTCCCTCAGGGCTCAGTGTTGGGTCCATTATTGTTTTCTGTATTTATAAATGATATTGATGATGGTATATCAGGCTTAATGTCCAAGTTTGCAGACGATACAAAGGTTGGCAGGGTTGTCAAGGACACTACTGACACTATGCTGCAGCAACAGGATCTGGAAAGGTTGAGCAGATGGGCTGAGAGGTGGCAAATGAAGTTTAACATTGACAAATGTAAAGTACTACACATGGGAAACAGCAACCCCAGAGCAATGTATCAACTCTGTGGTACAACACTGACAGTGGTAGAGAATGAAAGGGACTTGGGGGGTAGTTGTGCAGGCAGATATGAAGTTCTCTGAGCAGTGCAGACGGGCTGCAAGAGTAGCTCATGGAGTATTGTCAATGATATACAGGAATTTTTCCAGCAGGGATAAGGAGGTGAATATTCCATTGTATAAGGCAATGGTCAGGCCACACCTAGAGTACTGTATACAGGCCTCATTTCAAGAAGGATGTAGAGCTGCTGGAACGAATACAGAGAAGGGCAACAAGATTAGTGAATGGAACAAAGGGGTGCTCTTACGAAGAAAGGCTTAAGTTTTGCAAATTACAGTGTCTGGAGACTAGGCACCAGCGAGGTGATCTGATAGAGGTGTATAAAGCCTTGAATGGTTTAAGCATGCTCAATGCTGATGGGATTCTTCCTCTAGCTCAGAAAAATCACCTGAGAGGGCATAAATTCAAATTGAGGAAAGACAGATGTAGGATAGACGTGCGGAAATTTGCCTTTAGTAGCCAGCGGGTGGTTGGTTGGTGGAACAGACTTCCATCCTTTGTAGTGGAGGTTGATAGCCTAAATAAGTTTAAGGCTCAGCTGGACAGGTATTTTGAACGAACAGAGGGGTGAAGTGGAAATGGGTTTTTTTTTTTTTTTTTTGGCTGATGCTGCATAAGCTTGCTTTCTTGCATCAAATGCCTCTGCTAATGCTAATGTTGCCCTTCTCTGTACACTCAAGCAAATCTGCATCCTTCCTAAAATGAGGCCTCCAGACCTGTTCACAGTACTCGAGGTGTGGCCTGACCATTGCCTTATACAGAGGGACAATCACCTCCTTTTCCCTGCTAGTAAAATTCCTATATATCATTGACAAAACCCCATGACATGCCCTGGCAGCCTGTCTGCATTGCTCAGAAAACTTCATATCTGACTGCACAATTACTCCCAGGTCTTTTTCATTTTCTACCACCTTAAGTGTAGTACCACACAGTTGGTACATTTCTCTGGGGGTTACTTCTACCCATATGCAGTACTTTGCATTTGTCAAGGTTAAACTTCAGTTGCCACTTCTTAGCCCATCTGCCCAAACTATCTAGATCCTGTTGCAGTAGCACACTGCCATTACTGTCATTAACAACCCTGCCAACCTTTGTATCATCTGCAAACTTCGACACTAAGCCTGATATACCTTCATCAATATCATTGATAAATATACAAAACAACAGAGGACCCAACACCGAACCCTGTGGGACTCCACTAATAACATCAGTCCACGAAGAGCAGCAACCATTAATTACCACCCTCTGTCTTCTCCCATTCAACCATCCTTTTATCCATTGTAGCAACTTACCCTTAATACCATTCTGCTCCAATTTGTACAAAAGTCTTCCATGTGCAACAGTGTCAAAAGCTTTCCTGAAATCCAAATATATGATATCAAAATTATTTTTTGCATCCAGTTCCTTTGTAACCACATAATATCCTATCAAATTTGTCAGACAAGATTTTCCCTTAACAAACCCATGCTGTGTCTGAATTATTGCTGCAGTCTTGTCTAGATGATCCTGCAATGCATCTTTAACCAGTGACTCCATTATTTTACCCATGGGTAATGCACACATCATTTCTACTACCAGGGTAATAGATAGAAGGTTTAAGATAAAGAAATAGGTGAAGCAACTGATGTTTTGTAACATGAGCTCTTTCAGTTTGAGAACCTACCCAGATGCTATTATGAAATAACTGATGTACAGATGTCCTTGGTTTGGGGAACTAAGTGCACAAGGAGGCATGAAATGTAACAAGATATTCTTGGAATTTTAATAATTTCCCCTAGTAGTGCTGACTGCCAGAGAATATTTAAGCATATTTAAAAAAATAATAATAAATAAAAAAAAAACTGAATTCAGATCTCTGTGAATCTTTGGAAGCTGGTGGTAAAAGGCGCCTCCGTAGCCAGGTGGGAAGTAGCAGCAGTGTGTAGCATATGCTTCTTGATTAGACCGGGGTTTGAGCCTGTCACCACCAAATACGGAGGATGCGGAAAGGTCAGGGAATGACCACAGCATATCCCGGAGCAATATGGCCTTAGTTGCTAATGCTCCTAAAAACCAAAAATAACAAATAACAAATAAATAGCTGGTGGTAAAAAATAAAAAAAAAAAAAAAAAAAAGCAGCATAATCATTCAAAAAATATAAATAGGTTAGAATTCTTTTAATGGATTATTCACTAAAACAATTTTAATTTTTTTTTCTTCAAGTGAATTTGCATGAGCTATGCCATGCTATTCATAATTTTCCAATAATTTTTCTTTCTTTGTAAACTAGCACATTTTATGTTGCAATGGTGTCACAGCATGTCAGTTGCAAGACTTACAAAGCACTAATAATAAGTCTTCCAGGACCTACAAATATTTTTGTTATAGTGAAATATTTGTTAAAATGGTATTTGTTGTAAATGAGACATTACTGTATATACAAATAGAGAAGCTTTCAAAGCAGAAATGCCTTTTTGTTAATTCTTAAAGTGCATTTCATATAAACTTTAATAATAAAGGAGTTTACTTATGCATGGGTAATGCACACATCATTTCTACTACCAAGGTAATAGAAATGATGTGTGCAATACCCATGCATAAGTATAATTAAAACAATGTATAAAATGAGGTAGTATAATTAAAACAATGCATTAAAACTACCTTGATAGTAGAAATGATATGTGTGCATTACCCATGCATAAGTAAACTCTTTCATACCCTTAGGCATTTAGCCAAGAAATATCTTTTAAATTTTAATAATACTTGTCATGTAATGGATATGTAAACCATCATGTGACAGTACACGGGGGCATGATCTTAAAAAGTGTCCATTCTCTCTAGTGATAAATAGTTAAAATAATTGTATTATTAAAGTCTGGTATTAAGCTGTATAATATATATGTAATTGCTGCCATTAGCATTCCACATGGGGATGTGCTTACATTAGGGGAAACGTTTATTAAGCCAAAATCCATTTGGAAATAGTTTTAAAAGAACAAAGTGCTTACCCTTTTGTTCAATAAAATTATTCTAAAATATACCCAGTTTCTATGTTATAACCTCAAAACCTGTTTATTTTTTGCTGCATTTTGTAAATACCATACTTCCGGCTTTATACAACATGTACATGAACTGTATAGTATTAGTATTAGTATTAGTAACGGCCGCATGGTGCAAGAAAGCCTATGGCTTATGCTGCACCAGCCAAAAAAAAAAAAAAATAAATAAAATAAAATAAAATAAAAAAATATATAAATCCGAACAAAACAATGATAAAAACAAAAAAAAAAATAAATAAATAAATAAATAACTAAATAATAATAATTAATAAAATAAAAAATAAATAAAAAGGAAATTAAACCTATCATCCTATGTGCTTCCCTTACCCGAAAGTACTATCCAGATGACCTTTGAATTTCCCCAAACTGTCGGCCTCTACCACCCATGAAGGCAACTTATTCCAGTAATTTATAACTCTGGAAGTCTATACAGATCACATAGGTAGCCAGCATTAGAATATTTGTAATTAGTTAAGAAAACATTATTTACAGTAAAAAAAAAAAAAAAATGTAGCAGCTAACTATGGCGGAAGTGGTTTAATGGTTTTAAGTATTGCTTCAAGTTTTGACTCAGGTGTTTAATTATGTATGTATTTGTTAGTGGCAAGTGAAAGGAACCTTGAATAGTGAAATAAACCCAGGGACCAGGCAGAGAAAGAAAACATATACAGTAGAACGTCAGTTATCGTCAGAATTTGAAAGGCTGATCTTTCTTTTTTTTTTTTTTTTTATTAACAGTGAGCGCTGGTTATAGTGATCACATTTTCAAATTGAATTTCGATTCTAATAAGCAAAAGATCGAGTTTACTACCCATTTATAACAGATTGTACAAGCAAAAGGCCCAATAAACTGCAAATTATTTTTGTTTGTTTGTGACCTCTAGAATTCTATATGACCTTCAGAAATGTGCTTTAGAAAAATATCACAGAGACTACTGGGTTTTCTTGGAAACCATGAGTGAATTTCAGATTAGTTTAGCTCCAGATTCGATAAGAATAATTTCAGCCAAAAACTGCGATTATTTATTTTCTTTTGTTTTTCAATTTTTTTAAGTAAAATGTGAATGAATTGAAAATGCATAGTTTTAAAATTGCAACAAAAAAAACGGAAATTAATAATATAATTAGAAAAGGTGAAAATTTAGGAAATCTCTCCAAAGAGTTTAATGTGGACACTTCAACAATTTACAACATCAAGAAAAAGAAAAATTCCAGTGCTATAACAGAATTTGTGTTGATTATGGATAGTGAAGGAGGATCTAGCAGGAAAAAGATGATGTCGAAACCTGAAAATACCACTTTAAAGAGTGCACTTAATTTGTGGTTTCTTCAGAAGCGAAGTTTAGGTGAACCAGTGTCTGGCCCAATGTTGTGTGAAAAAGCATTGGACCAGACACTGGTTCACTTAAACTAAGTTTGCTTCAGTTCTAGCAAATTACAAGAAATAAAATGTTAATGGGATGGGCTTATTATGGAAAGCATTATCAAGAAAAACACTAGCCACTAAAAGAGAAATTCCTGCACCAGATTTTAAGATGAGAAAAGGGCAAGTACAATTGCAATGTGTGCAAATGCTACTGGGATGCACAGATTGTCTGTGTTCATTATCAGTAAATCAAAAAAACCAAGAGCATTTAAAAATCTTTCTAATTTTCCTGTTTTGTTTAAAAATCTATGCCCGGATGGATGTTTCTTGTTTCTGAGATTAGTTTATAATTTTTTTTTATTTAATTGATATTAATTATTTAATTTAATCGTTAGGTAAGATTAAATTTATTTAAATTTTACCTTATGTTCAAATTATCTGGAAAAGGTCTGACATCAATTATTCCGGATAACTGATGCTCTACTGTATTTCAATAAAGAAATAAAAGCACTTGCAAACATAGTTCTCATTGGGAATATTCACTATACATGGAAGTCACATGGTATATAGTCTGAGGTAGGCCTGTTACAATTTTTGTTTAAATTTGGAAAAAAATATTTTACAGAGTGAAAGTCAACTGTCAGAATGACCCTCAGTTTAATACCTGCCTTTAACAAGTTTAACTTTAAGCTTATATGTGAAAGTGCCTTATTAGATACAGAGTTTTGTGTTCCATATTTATTCATTGTTTTTTTTATATTTATTTACCCACTGAAATTTTACTAAAATGTTTTCTTGTATTATAAAAGTTCCTGTAGTTCTTGATAAAAAGACTGAATCATTCCAAAGTGAAATAGAGAGAAAATTTGAGGGCAGCCAGGCAACTGGAGTGTTAGTGGCCTCAGAGACAAATTAAATCAAGAGAAACTCTAGAGAAATGATTCTCTTGTATACCAGTAAGATTAGAGTTTAAAGGTATTGTACTGCAAAGGCATTATGACACTGTCACACATGTGTTGGAGGTGTAGTGGTTTTATGAAGAAGTCTTTGGATACCTATCCTTGAACTACATTCTACTGTGTGTAGTCTTAAATTATAAGAGGGAACCTCATACCTTTTCAGTAGGACTGTAATTCTCTCGACACTCAATCACAGATGATTATATTATAATATGAACCTACCCCACGTGCATAGTTATAAACAAATCAAATTAAAATAGCTATTAATTAAAATCATCATGCTTTCAATTCTCATATCACACCAAGCAAATTGGAAAGACTGTGGCCACCAACCCCCATAAAAACCAACCAACATTGCATGCTACCATGAGAATTGAAAAACAATTATCACAAAAAAAATCTAAAACCATGAAACAAATAAATATCCATTAATTCACACACAATTTAAACTTTAAAACCATTTTATAACTTCTTTTAAGAGACCAACTTATTCGGTTTGTTACCATGTTCACAAGAAGTACAAAAGTGATTCGCGAATGATATCTCCCCCCCCCCCCCCCGTTTTATATAAAATTATCGAAACTTGACACGAGATTATTTATATAGACCAATGTATGAATTATTGTTCACACATGTGTAAGCATCCACGAGTCCGATATATTATAAGGTCTGAATATATTAATAGAGTTAGCATATAATCTCATTTCTGATGTTTCAGCAATTAATAATTTAAAATATTCCCGCTGTTTATTAAGAACTTCCAATTCATTAAAAAGGAACACGTGCCCATCAGTGATTGCATGAAACACAAGCTCAGAAGCATCTGTCCTACCCACCATAACTGATGCCACATGCTGCTGTATCCTTACCAAAAAAAAATTTTGTTGTTGCCCTGTGTCTTGTGATGGACAGTCTCTGATTCATTTATAGAAAGTCTCCCTTTCTCTCAGCTGCTAATGCACGTGCACTCTGGGCACCTCCATGGGCAGGAGCAGCAGTGCATAGCACATGCTTCTTGATTAGACTGGGGTTCAATCCCAGGACCACTAAATACGGAGGATGCGGAAAGGTCAGGGAATGACCACCGCATATCCCAGAACAATATGGCCTTAGTTGCTAATGCTCCTAAAAACCAAATAACAACAACAGCACATGTACTCTGATGAATACTTTTTATTTGGAATTCTTCAGTTAGAAATCTGCCACCACCATTATTCTACAGCTGCCCTTCTGGTGTTTCCATTGCAGAATTTGTGAGTGAAATGAATAACCAGATATAATTTGTTTCATGCTTTTGGTATAAACTGAGCTATATTAAGTACAACTACCTAATAGCGAGTAGGTCCTCCTTTACCCCTCAGAATGGTGTAGACTCAATGAGATGTCAAAGCATACAAGAGGAATACTGATCCATGTTGACTCAATTGTGTGGTTGTGAATTTCCACTTTGAAAAGATCATTTCATTTCATTCCATTTCATTCTACAAGTGCTCGATTTAATTAATCTGGTGAATGGGGAGGCCACCTGTAGGCTGAATTTGGCCTTGTGGTATGGTGCATTTTCCTGTTGGAAAAACCTATTCACAAGTAGATACACTGTAGCCACAAATGGTTGGAAACAATTTCCAGATAACCTATGGCACCTACATGTTGCTCTACTGATATCAAGCCATTCAATGTGTACCACAAAAACAGTGATTGTGCCATTACATCATTGGCCTTTATTGTTGTTGATATCTGGCAGGATGATTCCATGCATGTGTTATTTTTACCATATTCTGGTCCTTCCATCAATATAAAACAGCAGGAATCAGGATTCATCAGACCAGGAAATATTTTTCCAAAAAATCCTCCACTGTTATTGTTCCTAACTCCATTGTACCTTCTTGGTTTTTTTTTTTTTTCTGACAGGAGTCTGGCCTAGTTTGGTAATTGGCTATGCTACTTATCTGTAACAAGTTACAGGTTTTGTGTTCTGAAATGCCTCTTTGTTTACTACTGTTGTACTGGGTTGCTATTTGATTGGCTGTAGCCTTTCTGTTATCCTGTACAAGTCGTGTTGGCCTCTGCTGTCCTCTTGCATGAAGCAAGAGGACAGCAGAGGCCAACACGATTGCTTTGCTGTACTCTTGCATGAAGCAAGAGGACAGCAAAGCTCTTTCTGACCATTGGCTAAATGTTATTTGGTTATTGGACCAGTCTTGATACACAAGACACAGTCATACCTAACACAGAAGGTTTGCACTTTTGAAGATATTTATACTGGCATGTCTGATGCTGACCACCATGCTGCATTCAAAATCACTTAACTGAACACAAACAGCATCCCTACACATGCTGTCACTGAAAGATTGCTTTTCATGAAAATGGTAGGCATACTTAGTAAAGCAGCCACTCAGTATGTATTTTTAAGGACAATTTTATTAACAAAATTAAAATTTTAGCATACGCTTAATGTATGGAACAATAATAGTGCATTTCTGTTTAGAGCCTCTAATTTTTAACAGCAAATTTCAGTTATGGTTAACACTTCGTTTCTTTAGGCAAATGATGCATATTTACAAATGGCCATTGGTAATGCACCTTGGCCTATAGGAGTGACTATGGTTGGTATTCATGCTCGTACAGGAAGAGAAAAAATATTTTCAAGAAATATAGCCCGTATCCTTTTATTATATTTTTTATTATTCTCTAAATGTAGTAAATTTAGATTAAGCTTTATATTTATGTATTATTTATCAAGGAAGTACAACAGAAGCTTTGTTATCTGGCACCAGTAGTGGAACTAGAGTGTGGCAACCTCAACAGTATTTCACAGGACACTGGAAAAGTGGAACAGAAATAGTCTACTGTATTAGACCCATCTGCATTGTTTCCTACAACCTGACCCACAACCCCACAAAAAAAGAAAGTATTAAGAGAATTTATATTAAAATACATCAGTATCATATATAATGCATAAAAATAATAAAAAATAATGTGTATTAAATAAGAATTAAACAAGTAATTAAGTTTATAAATTTTTAGTTAAGTTGCTGAGCAAAAACAAGACATCAGCAGTTTCTGGCTTCATGTGTATTGTGGAATCTCTGCTGTTCTGCAGCAGAGGAGAGGAATGTACTTGATAAAGACTGGATGAAACTGTACACCTTAAAATGTTACCTGCTATGTTGAACTGTACAATTTATGCAGATTGTGTAATCAGCCCAAACTACAACTACCATTCATAGTGGAGGAATGCATCCACCTGTATTTTCCCCTATTTTCCAACTCCGATTTCAAACTCTAATTACACATTGCTTAATTATATCTATTTTTTCTTAAATGTGTATTCTGTCTGTTATTTTTACTTAATTTACTATATTATTTTACATATCTCATTTTTATTCTTGGATATGGTGCATCATGCCTTAGTTGCCCATGTGCCATAAAAATCAAATCAAATGTATACTTTGTAAAAATAACTTTAATAAACAGTAAAAATTAAAATGCAGATGATTTTGTATGCTTGACAATAAGCTATTTAAATTATACAGTAAGCTTGAATTTACCACAATGAATGCAATCCTAAGTTAGTGTTCTTTTAATTGACAGGTTTTTTTTTTTGAAACTTCTGATGACATCCTTCTTTCAATTTTGTGCTGTTTCAATTTCTAATTCTGCAGCACTGAGTGCAAATTTCATAATTAGGATAATTCAGAAATCGAAAATGTACATCTATGAATATCTTATTTTTGCATACCTTTTCATGTCTGGCAATGCAATTTTGAAGGGGCAGGGGTTTAAAAATAATAATTCTATAAGTGGTAAAATCATTATTACGAGTTACACATCCTCCAGGTTGATCTGAAGGATGTGCAACTCCTAACATTTGATTACTCACTCAGGTTGTTTCCTCTTTCCATCAGAGAAATTTACACCAAACCCTCTAAGAAGTTGCTTAAACTACAAAACTAGCATACCCAGTGGGTTCTGCCATAAAATTATGAGGAAAAAAACTTTTTATTCCTAATTTCTCAAAAATTATTGAATTTATGAGAAATTTATATGAGCATCTCAGTAGTAGGGTTTTTCAAAAAACTGAAAAATGGATGAATGACTCATTTTACTCCTCAAATCCCTCTGCACTTCCTTATAGGGTTTCAGCAATTCTTTCAACTATTGAAGTTTAAGCTATGCTCTGTAACCAGATCAATTTCCATAAAATGGTCAGCAAGATTAAATGCCTTCAGCACCTCCTTTGTATCACTGAGAGTCATAACTGGTTTTACTATGACATCATCCTTGTTCTCATCATTATCAAAAGATTGAATAAGAGCTTCAAGGTTCTCTTCTGTTAACTCCTCCACTGAAGGAGTTCTTTACCATCATTAGGTTGCATGTTGAGAGCCCACTACCTTTCAAAGTTTCACTTATCTGCTACTTTTTAAATGCATTCCAAATTGTGACTGAGTGTTTTCCTGCACTTCAGCAGCAACAGGAGGAATGCCTTCTAAGTCCTTTGCTATCTTATGGTTTTCTCCAACAGGTATTTAACATTGGGCAGACTTATCTTATTGGGGTCTTTTATGATGTTTATGTAATACAAATGTTATAGATTTTCCAGTACTGCAACACTTAGTGTTAGGTTCCTGTCCCCAAGACATGCACAAACAATGACAATATAATTTGCCACTGTTTTTGCTATCACACTTTGATCCAAGGGCTGAAAAAAAGTGATGTGCTATATACATTCAAATAGAACAACTTATTCCCAAAAGAGGATAAATTCTGCCTCCCTTCATTTAAAGGAGGGAAACAGTCTTCTGAATATCCAACACCAAATTCAATAAACAATTTTGAAAAAAGACTTAAAAGAAATTCAGAGTGTAAGTGTGGACTGATCACTAAGATATAGGATATGGGAACATAACTGACAGGTTTCAAAAACTGTGTCCACTTTCTGAAATTCCCAGAAACTTTGTTTTTGTCATATGTTGACTGAGTTTTCAAAATATTCATTTATAGAGAAATCAATAACACTGACACTTCTAAAAGAGAAAATAATTGATTATATTCTGAGTTTTAAAAATACAACAAAAACAATTCAAAAGTGTTCACTCTAATTGAAATAACTTGCGCATTAGACAGACTTAAAAATATAACTGACTTTTTTCTTTGAACTAAAAGTGGCCACCATATTCTAATTCTAAAGTTAAAACCTTTCCATAACTGGTGATGTTACCAAAGTTGAATTCTAAATAGGAAGCCTTCAGGGACTTAATTTTGGAGGCTACTAGGCTTTTCATTCCATCTAAGAAATACTGTTTAAGGTTTAGGCCTAAATGAATGTCAGATGAACTAATGAGGCTCGTGGCAGAGAAGAAAAATGTATGGGATGCATATAAAGTATCAGGTGACACAGAAGCCTGTAGCAGATACAAACTAGTGTGTAATCAAGTCACAAAGGAGGTTAGGCAGGCAAAGGCAGATTACGAGAAATCCTTGGCAAAGTATACAAAGAAAAACAGTGAACGGTTCTTTACTTATGTAAACTCTAGATGGAAAGGGATGAATCAGATTGGACCACTTAACATAGGTGGGTTGACTATTGATGATCATGCTCAGGTAGCTGATAAACTGAATGAGTATTCTGCATCTACATTCACACATGAGTTATTCAATGAGGGGAGTGCCAGAACTTTATCAAACTCTAACATGGAGCTAAGTGATTTTGTAATAACTGTCAGGAAATTGGAGGAGAAATTGTTGAAGTTAAACATAAAAAGGCACCTGGGATGGATGGGACCTATCCAGTTATATTAAAGGAGGCAGCAAAGGAAGTAAGCAAACCCTTAGCCATAATTATGTTTGTTTGTTTGTTATTTGGTTTTTAGCAGCATTAGCAACTAAGGCCATATTGCTTCGGGGATATGTGGTGTTCATTCCCTGACCTTTCCGCATCCTCCGTATTTGGTGGTCACGGGCTCGAACCCGGTCTAATCAAGAAGCGTGTGCTACGCACTGCTGCTCCTACCTACCTGGCTACGGAGGCGCCGGTCCATAATTATGAGAGCTTCCTTGGACTCAGAGTAGTGGACTGGAGGTGTGCAAATGTATCACCAATTCACAAAGGGGGCTCAAAAGGTGAGACAAGTAACTATAGACCTGTTAGTTTACCTTGTGTTCTGGGGAAAATAATGGAATCACTGGTTAAAGCATTGCAGGATCATCTAGACAAGACTACAATAATAGTTAAGACACGGCATGGGTTTGTTAAAGGGACGTCTTGTCTGACCAATTTGATTGGATACTATGATGTGGTCACAAAGGAACTGGATGCAAAAAATAATTTTGATATCATATATTTGGATTTCAGGAAAGCTTTTGACACTGTTGCACATGGAAGACTTTTGTACAAATTGGAGCAGAATGGTATTAAGGGTAAGTTGCTACAATGGATAAAGGGATGGTTAAGTGGGAGAAGAAAGAGTGGTAATCAATGGACACTGCTCTTCATGGACAAATGTTATTAGTAGAGTTCTCCATGGTTCAGTGTTGGGCCCATTGTTCTTTTGTATATTTATCAATGATATTGATGAAGGTATATCAGTCAGTGTCGAAGTTTGCAGTTGATACAAAGGTTGGCAGGGTTGTTAATGACAGTAATGGCAGTGTGCTACTGCAACAGGATCTAGATAATTTGGGCAGATGGACTAAGAAGTGGCAACTGAAGCTTAACCTTGACAAATGCAAAGTACTGCATATGGGTAGAAGTAACCCCAGAGAAACGTACCAAATGTGTCGTACTACACTTAAGGTGGTAGAAAATGAAAAAAGACCTGGGGTAATTGTGCAGTCAGATATCAAGTTTTTCTGAGCAATGCACGCAGGCTGCCAGGGCAAGTCATGGGGTTTTGTCAATGATATATAGGAATTTTGCTAGCAGGGAAAAGGAGGTGATTGTCCCTCTGTATAAGGCAATGGTCAGGCCACACCTAGAGCACTGTGTACAGTCCTGGAGGCCTCATTTTAGGAAGGATGTAGAGTTGTTAGAACAAGTACAAAGAAGGGCAACAAGATTGGTGAGGGGAACAAAAGGATGCTCTTACCAAGAAAGGCTTAAGTTCTGCATATTGCAGCACCTGTGAGGTAATCTGATTGAGGTTTATAAGGCCTTGAATGGGTTTAACAAGCTGAATGCTTATGGGATTCTTCCTTTTGCTAAGATTAGAACCTGAGGGACACAGATTCAAATTGAGAAAATACAGTTATAGAATAGATGTGCGGAAATTTTCCTTTAGCCAGCGGGTAGTTGATTGGTGGAACAGACTTCCATCTTTTGTTATGTAAGTTGATAGCCTTAATAAATTTAAGGCTGAGCTGGACAGGCATTTTGGAATAAATGGAGGAGTGAAATGTTTTTTTTTTTTTTTTTGGCTGATGCTGCATAAACTTGCTTTCTTGCATCATATGCCTCTACTAATGCTAAGTAATGCTATAAAGCATATACTGTTTCAGAAACAACTAAATTGAGTAAAGTGTCTTTCCAAAACACAAACTGTTCCTTTCTTTATTGTTATTTCACAGCTGTAATCAAAATCTTCAATAAATGATTCACAAGTGGATCACTTATTGAAGATTTTTTTAAAAAAACTTTTCTGCTTTGCAAAAAAGGCAATTTTTTGTTTAGTGTTGCTGGTAAAAAGTTGAATATAAAGAGTGGTATTGCAAAGAAAAACCATCCTGCTTCATATCCAGAAGGCTTGATAAAGTAGCTGCTGCTGTAAAAGACTTGTAAAAACTTCACTGAAAGCATAATTCAAAGTTTCACTTATTTGTTAGCTTTATTTTCTACTTTTTAAATGCATTCCAAATTGGGGCTGAGTGTTTTCCTATTAAAAAGCAATATTCCCACAAAATTACATCCTTTTAACTTTTGCTTTTTAAAATTATATGAATATCTTCCAAGAATCATTCACTAATATAATTCGATATTAAAGAACAGCCTTTGAACTTTCTAGTTACATTATAGAAAACAAAAACTCATTAGTTCCAAAACCCTTTTCAAAATTTCCATTGAAATCCTTTCATTTTGTTTTTTTCTTTTGTTGCTAGCAACAATAGCAGTGGACCTTAAAAATATTAAGGGCCACATTTTGAATATTAATACAAAGTTGAAAGTGAAACATGAGGGTGAAAATGACAACAATTATACAAATTATAAAACTTTACTTCATATTCAATGATTGTACAAAGGTAAGAATATAAACACATTTATTTATGGGAGAAAATATAATAGTGTTTGAATTTCATAATATGAATATCAGAATTTCTTATTTGCGATAAGCATTGTGACTCTCGATAAGGTTGCTTGTTGGCAGAGTTAGGGAGGTGTCTTTCTCAGGGACTACATCTATTTGGCTGACTAAATGAGTGCACTCATCATATGAGTGTGCCAGACAAGGCAAAACAACCAGTTTGCACAAAACCTTGGTGTTGAAACTAATGATGGATGAACGGAATGAAAGATGAATGAAGCAGCTTGTGTGGCTAAGAGAACAGCCACTGTGGGGTAGTTGACCACAAGGTGCAATGTGAGATTGTGCAGCAGAACTATTCATTATAATGGATAACTATTTGTATAAAACTTGGCATTTTACAAATTTAAATATATATATAAATACGTATGAGTAAATATATTAGATAAAGTATGCATAGATGGATGTGAAAATTATACGAAGTGCCAGTGACTAGAAAGGTAAGGATAGTGGAAAATGAAGTATAGTAGATATGTAATAGGTGAAAGAATATTAATATCCTAAAAGTTATGATGAATTAAGAAAATTATGGGCTTGAATTACAAAGCCAATAGGAGTTGAGTGAACTGTAAAGTAAAATTATTAATAATAAGGTAAAATATAATACAAATAAAATAAATAAAAATAAAAAATGGTAGAACTGTCATCAGATATGGGGGAACATATTTAGATAAAAGTCGAATACAGGCAAGGCAAATATGTAGAATCTGTCAGCTAAAGTAAATATTGATACATAGTCAGGTATTTCATCAGGGGACTACACCCGATGAAATAACAATATCTATATTTACTTTAGCTGACATCAGATTCTGCATATCTGCCTTGCCTGTATTCAACTTTTATCTAAATATGTCCCCCCATATCTGATGACAGCTCTACCATTTTTTTTTTTTATATGTATTATATATTACCTTATTATTAATAATTTTACTTTACAGTTCACTTAACTGCTGTTGGCTTTGTAATTCAGCTCATAATTTTCTTAATTCATCATAACTTTTAGGATATTAACATTCTTTCACTTGTTACATATCTACTATACTTTTTCCACTCTCCTTGCCCTTCTAGTCACTGGCACTTTGTGTAATTTTCACATCCATCTATGCATACTTTATCTAATATATCTACTCATACATACTTATATATACTTTTGCATCCTTTAATGCTGCTTTGCACTTTTAGGTGCATCTGTCATACCTGACTAATTAATTTTTCATCAACTGAAACTTTTTTATTTTATTGTCTTCTACAACATGGGCCATTTGTGCAGATGCTTACTAGATTTTATCTTATATTTAGTAAATTAAATTTAATGAACATTCACGATGAGTGATTTTTTCCAACTCATTAATAATGCAGGATTCTTCTTTAATTGTTCACAGATGTATTAAATGATGAAACACAGAGGAAATTTATTCAGGTATGTAAAAATTGGATGTTTATTTCTAATGAAGTAAATAAAACTATTTTTTTGATTTTCTATAATTTTATAATTCCTGGATATTTCTACAAATATACACTATATTATTACCAATAATATAACCAGATACCTGAGCATTTCAAAGAATCTTTTATTGAAACAATATTTAATAATGTGCTGACTCACCTTTGGCTTTAATTATGCACTGTATCCTCGTTTTACACTCTAAACCAATTTTTGATAATAGGAAGACAATATTTTGGTCCATTCCTCTTTCAACGCAGTGGTCAATTCAGCTACTGGTTGTGGTCATGTTGGCCTGTCCCTAAGCTGATATTTTGGTTCACTCCATGTGTGTGAAAAACTTCACTGAAAGCATAATTCAAAATTTCACTTATCTGCTAGCTTTTATCTTCTACTTTTTAAATGCATTCCAAATTGTTTAGTTGGATACAGACTGGATCCAGGCAAGCCAGTGACTTGAACAACCCAGTCTTCGAATCAATTCACTAAAGGCTGTGCAGTATGTTATGGTGCACTGTCATGCTGAAACAGAAAAGGATCCTGCCACACTGCCTCCAGTGTAGGAAGAGAAGAACTGTTTAGAATGTCAGTGTACAAAATGACATTCATTGTTCCTGAAACAATCCCAGACAGTGATAGCATCTCTGTCAAACTTCACAGTTGAAATAACATTCTTCAATCATCTGCCAGATCCAAACAACCATCAGATTGGAGAACTGCTATGTGCTGTATTTTTTCACTCTGTAATACAGCTTTCCAATGTTCACGGACTAATAACAATAGGTTGTGCACCAGGCAAGTTGACACTGTTTCATGTGCTGTGGCTCTTCTGTAAAATCTGATGCTGTACAGCTTCTACTTATCAATTCCTGTGGTCTCCTTGAAATCCTTGTTGATAATATTTGGTGAGATACAAGATCTATCTACTACCCCTCTGAGTTCCATCCAGTCTCTTTTCATCAGTTCTTGCAGTCCCAACAGTTTCCTCTGCTATAGTAACACCATGGTGTTTCCATTTGGTAATTTAATTTACATTGTTTATCTAGGGTGTTGTAGTTTTCTTGTAAAGTCACGAACAGTTTGATTGTTAATATGGCATCTTACCCATTGGAAGTTGCTAAGCTCAGTGCTTCAATCCATCTATCCTGTTTTGTTGATCTGTTTGCTTCTGGGAGAAAACAGTTGGTTTTTGTACCTATTTCTGATAATTATGGTTCATTTTTTCCAGATACTTTTGGCAATCTAATTAATATACACATCTGCCAACTTTTAAAGTAGATTTGACTTCTGGCCACACCACATGGGAACATCACTTCCAAATTAATAAGTATTATATAGCTTAAAACAAATGGAAAAATTTACTTATCATAATGAATAAACTGTATTTGAAAATTATTTTCATCACTCAAATCTCTTATGTTATGTTTGTTGTTTGTTATTTGGTTTTTAGGAGCATTAGCAACTAAGGCCATATTGCTCCGGGATATGCGGTGGTTATTCCTTGACCTTTCCGCATCCTCTGTATTTGGTGGTGACGGGCTCGAACCCCGGTCTAATCAAGAAGCGTGTGCTACGCACTGCTTCTCCTTCCCACCTGGCTACGGAAGCGTCTAAATCTCTTATGCCCAGTGGGGGTAAAGGTTACCATGATTGTACAAATTAGTCATCCTGGATTTCCATGCTATACTATTTTCTATTAATACTTAGCTCTGATGAGAGTAAGCTTGCTTGTTTGGTACCATTTGCCTATCTTCGTCTTGGTCTGCTTGTGCGTGTATTACCATTCATTTTTGAATAAATATCTGTTTAGCTAATCTCCCTTCTCCCATCCTATCTACTCTTATCATAAGTTTAATATAGTTGGAAAGAACATTATGGGGTGGTCTAACCAGTAATGGGGGGGCCTGTCCCCTTGTGCTTATTCATCATCTTGGCCTTCTACCTCTACTACATGGGAGCAATTGCGAAGTTCTAACTCGGATAAAGAGAAGAGGGGTATTAAAGGCAAAGGAATGGAATGGTTACAACTTCAGCAGCGGAGGTTATGACAGCTTAAGCTACATATGCTCCAATAATTAAGGAGATAGCTCACAGAGCATAAATACGTTAGGGTTATGGTATATCTTTAAAGCTACAGTCACAGGAGCTTTGAATGTGTCTATACCATTAAGAAAATACAACACGAGGGAGAAATTCCAAGATGGCATGAAAAATTAACAGAGCAGTAAAAAGTACTGAAGCCTCTAACAGCTAAAACTTGATCTGTAATAGTGCCACAAAAAAAGGTTAGGTTGGCAGAGGCAGATTATGTGAAATTGCTGTGTGAGAGAGCAAAAAGCAGGGATAAGGGCTTTTTCACATATGTGAATACAAAGAAGAGACGAATCAGATCAGACCCTTGTGTAATGAGCATGGATAACCCAGCTGATGTAGCTGAAGTGAACAGCAGGTGCTTTGCATAAGTAGTTACAAAGACTTCTTGATGAGGAAGCGGCTAGCCAGGTGGGTAAAGCGCCTGCCTGGCAACCCAAAGGTCGCGGGTTCGAATCCCGCCTCGGGCTTGGATCAAAGTACTGCAAATACCTTGGGAGGTGCATTATGGCCACAGAAGCCGATGCGCCAACAACTACCAAAAAATAAAAAAAATAAATAAATAAAAAATAAAAAAAAATGATGAGGAAGAACCATGTGAGTGAAGCTGAAAAGCATAAAATTAGCGATATTGAAATTTCAGATTGCTTATTAGAAAAACTTTAGAGCCTAAAGATGAGTAAGGCTCCTGGAATTCATGGCACATAACCATTACTTTTGAGGGAGGTGACAAGAGAGTTATGGTTAATTATGAGGGCATCACTGGACCTGGGTGAGATTCATTTGGATTGGAGAAGTGCCAATATATCACTAATACATAAAGGTGGTTCTAAGAGAGCAAAGTGGCTAGCAACTGTTTGGTCAGTTTGATTTCCGTGGCAATACAGAATCATTTAGTTAAAAATGGAATTTTGAAGGAAACAATGGTTTTATAAAGGGGAAGGTCATGTTTAGATTTCAGCAAAGCATCTGACTCAGTCCTGCAGGAGAGGTTACTGTGTAAGATGAAATATGTTGGAATTATGGGAGAAAATCATTAGATGGATTGCAGGATGGCTGCAGGAGACAGAGGGTTGTGAACAGTAGTGGTCCCGGTCTGTTTTTGCTTTTCCTAAATGATATTGATGTGGGGATACAGGTTGTGATGGTCAGAAAAATTCAAGGTCTTACACTTTGGGAATAGTAAAACTAAAATAACTTATACACTTGGTGGGGTTTAACTGAAAACAGTAGAGAAAGAAAAGGATTGGGGAGTTATGATACAAAGAGGCATGATGTTCTGCACTCGCTGTCTCATAGACCTACTGTTTCTGCTGCATGTCTCTTCTACAGATACTTCCATGGGCACTGTTCTTCTGAATTGGCTTCTATAATTCCCACTCTCTCTTTCAAAACTGTCCGAACAAGTGCCGCCAACTTCCATTTGCTGTCCAACTTTTCATCTTCTTCGTTTATTCATTCAACTGCCGTTTTCTGGAACAGCCTTCCTTCATATGTATTTCCTGAAAATTACAGTCTACAGAAATTCAAGTTTAATGTCAACAAATCTTCTTTCTTCTTCTCAGCCTCCAACCCAAGCAAGGTACTAAGTACTATAGGTTCTAATTCCTCTGGTGTTTGGGGTTTTCATAAAAAAAAAAAAAAAAAAAAAATAGACAGGCAGCAGAGAAAGCCCATAGTGTCCTGCTGGTGATTTTTGAATATTTGCTTGTAGAGATAGGGAGGTCATAATCCCACTGTATAAGGTAATTTTAAGACTGCACTTGGAATGAAAGGGATTTGTGGTTGGCCATGAAGTTCTCTGGTTGGCAATGACCTATTGAACATTCTCTTCTAGAGATAGGGAGGTCATAATCCCACTATATAAGGCAATTGTGAGACTGCACTTGGAATAGTGTTCACATATAGAAAAGACATTGCACTCCTTGAAATGGTTCAAAGACATAACACACCTTGTGAGACTGGATTGGCAGAGGAGTGTCCATATGACAAAATACTTTAAATATATGTGTGGGCTACAGAGTTTGGTAACTGGGAACCTGGAGGACACCTGATTGAGGCACATAAGGCTCTGAGAGGTGAAAGTAAAATGAATGTTTGTGAAATCTTCACTATTATAAATAATTCCATAACTAGGGCATTTGAATTTATGACTAGGAGCCATAAATTCAAGTTATGGGGGAATAAATTTAGACTGGATTGCAGGTTTACTTTTATCCAGTGAGCTATTAATTACTGTAATAAGTTTCTTCCATGGGTAACTGTAGCTACAGCTTGGGGAAAGGATACCGGATGTGAGGATGGAGTCTTACAGGTAATTTATTTTATTATTTTAAATAGATTTGGGGGGGGGGCATAGCAAAAGACTAGGGTTTCTTTGCACAACTGGAAAATACTATACTTTTTTGTAATAAATAGTCTTAGAACTTTTTTTGTTAAGACCAATATGTATTGATGCACTTACTTTTTTGATCAAGTTCCTATAACTTGCTCTTCAGAAAACTAAATAATGTAGCGTAACCAATGTGATACTGTTTTTTCCTCCAGTCTTCAGCATCAGCATTTCCAGTATGACTCTATCTACAGCTCTAGCATTTTATGATTTGGATGACCTCAATTTCATCTGGAGATTCTAGAGATAGGGAGGTCACAATCCCACTATATAAGGCAATAATAATACAATAAGAAAATAATACTTCTTGATTTTGTCACCTGACACTTATTTGTATTTAAAATAAGTGTTCTCCCCAGAAAATTTTGCCAGCCAGGTGGGGATGTGTAATACTTCGCAGTATTATAAAATTTTCTGTTATTTATAAATGTGACTTAAGCGATCCAGAGTAAAAATTAATTGCATAATTTAACATTATATGCTCCTGTCGCATTGACCTTGATCACATAGTATGTTTGAATTAATATTGATTGAGATCAGTGATTTTAGACGGGCAGTCAATTAAATTCACTGGGTGGTGCACCCATTCGATAGGTCCTGGGGAGAACACTGAAGTAATGCAACAGTAACTGCTTTTCCACCCCCCCCCTCCACACATACATACAAAATGATAATGATTTGTGGGGCATTTGTGATAAAGAACTTGTGAAATAAAAAAAAAAGTTCAAAGAAATCTGTTCACATAGGAAATGCAAGGATTTATACCGGAGTAGGTGTCTGAGAGTCATGTTCGGAAAAAGTTATGCCTAGGAAATGCATCAATTCTCAGATAAGCTAAGCATTTTGTTGTTTTTTTTTTTTTTTTTTTTTTTCCCCTTTAAACAATAGAATCACTTTGAAACAATTTAAAAACCTATGCAGGTATATAATGGTACAGTACTGCACAACACAAATACAGTACTATCTAATGAACAAACCCTAAACAACCTACTAAATATGAGGACAGTCATATCTGCTGAACAACACTTTTGGGCTCTTATCAATATGTATTTGAAAAACAAACTTTAAATTAACAAGAAAAACTTTCTGCAAAACAATTTCCAAAAAATTTGGCAGGTACGTATACCTATATTAGAAAAATTTAAAAACTGCTTACCACTGAAGGTAAATCATTCATTATTAATAACCTGCATATTAGTACAATAGTTTTTAAAAAAATTTTCCCCTTTTTAAAATTGTTTTTTTTTCTCCTTTCTTACAGGCACTAAAAAGACTAATGACACAGTGCCAGAAGTTTTTTCCAACTGCCCCTTCACGTTCTGTAGAATATAATGCATATTGTGATTGAAATCAGTTAAATAACTAAAGTGTATATAGTGACAACTTGTAATAAAAACGTTTACCACAGATGGATGTGAAATTATTTATACAAGTCTCAATAATTCTTATTTTTTTATTAGATATCAAAAAATGTTAAATACATTGGATCCACCACAAAAAATATCTTACAGCTAATTCAGTACTTCTGCAATGGGCACCACCCAGATCAGTGGTCTCCAAAGTATGGTGCGTGAGATGATCCATGGGGTGCACAAGCAATAAAATCATGAGGGCTGTTTTCCACTCCGCTGATATATAATCTATATATGATGCATACCGTGTAAATTATTTATAAATAAAACAAATAGTATTGCATTAATGGATTTCTTATCATTTTGTACTTGAACTTCAATTTAATTGTTTTGTATTTTCATTTGTGATTTTAGATATGTCTTCCATGAAAATAATTTATAAATAAAAAGATATATTATACTTATACATTAGCAGAGGCATATGATGCAAGAAAGCAAGCTTGCTGGCCAGGTGGGTAAAGTGCCTGCCTGCCTGGCAACCCAAAGGTCACGGGTTCGAATCCTGTCTCGGGCTTGGATCAAAGTACTGCAAAAACCTTGGGGGGTGCATTATGGCCACAGAAGCCGATGCGCAAACTAAAAAAAAAAAAAAAAAAACCAAGCTTATGCAGCATCAGCCAAAAACAAAACAAAACCACTCCCATTTCACCCCTCCATTTGTTCCAAATACCTGTCCAGCTCAGCCTTAAATTTATTTAGGCTATCAACCTCCACAACAAAGGATGGAAGTCTGTTCCACCAACCAACTACCCATTGGCTGAAGGCAAACTTCTGCACATCTATCCTATATCTTTCCTCAATTTGAATTTATGCCCTCTGAGCAAGAGGAAGAATCCCATCAGCATTGAGCATGCTCAAACCATTCAAGGCTTTATACACCTCAATCAGATCACCTCGCAGGTGCCTAGTCTCCAGACACTGCAATTTGCAAAATGTAAGCCTTTCTTCGTAAGAGCAACCCTTTGTTCCATTCACTAATTTTGTTGCCCTTCTCTGTACTTGTTCCAACAGCTCTACATCCTTCTTAAAATGAGGCCTCTAGACCTGTATACAAGGGGATAATCACCTCCTTATCCCTGCTAGAAAAATTCCTGTATATCATTGACACGACACTATGAGCTACTCTTGCAGACTGTCTGCACTGCTAAGAAAACTTCATATCTGCTTGCACAATTACCGCCAGGTCCTTTTCGTTCTTTACCATTGTCAGTGTAGTACCACAGAGTTGATACATCACTCTGGGGTTACTGCTTCCCATCTGTAGTACTTTACATTTGTCAATGTTAAACTTCATTTGCCACTTCTCAGTCCATCTGCTCAACTTTTCTAGATCCTGTTGCAGCAGCATACTGTCATTAGTGTCCTTAACAACCCTGCCAACCTTCGTATCATCTGCAAACTTGGACATTAAGCTTGATATACCATCATCAATATCATTTATAAATACAGAAAACAACAATGGACCCAACACTAAACCCTGAGGGACTCCACTAATAACATTAGTCCACGATGAGCAGGGTCCATTGATTACCACTCTGCCTTCTCCCACTCAACCATCCCTTTATCCATAGCAGCAATTTGCCTCCAATGCCACACTGCTCCAATTTGTTCAGCAGTCTTCCATGTGCAACAGTATCAAAAGCCTTTCTAAGATCCAAATATATGACATCTAATTTTTTTTTTTTTCGTGGGGTGCACACTAATCCTTTTAAGTAAAATAAGGGTGCACAACCAAAAAAATTTGGAGACCACTGACCTAGATCATATGTTGTACACTATAATATCTCTTTTAGATTATAGCAATGGTAAGTCATTGTTGTTATTTGGTTTTTAGGAGCATTAGCGACTAAGGCCATAGGCCATATTGTTCCGGGGATATGCGGTGGTTATTCCCTGACCTTTACACATCCTCCGTATTTGGTGGCCACAGGCTCGAACCCAGGTCTAATCAAGAAGTGTGTGTGCTACGCACTGCTGCTCCTGACCACCTGGCTATGGAGGTGCCAGTGGTAAGGTAAAAAGCATTTCATATAGAAATTATCAATGTTTCAGTTTTCAGTCTGTTGCATGCCACAAAATGAATTGGCATGCTCTGTGGGGAAGACACAGAATTATATTAAATTTACATTATGGGATCACTTTTTACATCAGCCTACCAAGAACACTTATACAGACAGAAAATACAGTGTAACATTTTTGTGATTATTTTGCCAATTTATTTCAAACTAGAATGCAGCAGACCAGTTTCATAAACATTGTGGGTTTCCTATAGCATAGGAAAAAGGAAACAGAAGGATGTGAGAGCAAAAGATACACCTCATTATTAAGTTTTTGTGTTCTTGGACCAAGTTGTAAAGCAAGGTTGACATTAATTTATCAGCCAGTCTTAGTAGGATATATCATAGCTTTCAAAAAATCATATTGAAAGCAGCATTTTTGGACCTTTCCTGTGGAATTGGTAACATCTTTATCTTTTGCATTGGTAATTTAAACATTACTGGACACAGTTTTGATGTATGTGTAACTATAAAAGGTTTTTTATTTTTCCCCCAGTGCTGTATAAACTTACATTTGCCACTACTAATACTGCATAAAGTAATAGGATTGGAATCACACCCTTATAAAAAGAATGGAATGTCAAATTAACAGTTACACTTTTCCTACATTATAGTAGAGGAGATATATAGCAAGTACACAGCCTTGACAGGACCTAACTCTGCATTATTGGGAAGGGGAAAAAATTGTTATTCAGTAGTTCGAATTCTATCTGCAGATATACACGTTATATTGCCCAAATTAACCTCGACACCTGCAGTGAGAAGACAGAGAGAAAACTGGATAACTATTACAAAAAACAGTCGACAAACCACAAGGTGGAACCTTATTTAGAAGACCTTTATATCAAACATGATCAAAAGCCTTTGAAATGTCAAGAGCAACTGTTTGAGTTTCACCAAACTTTTCCATTGAATTTGTTTATAGATGGGTAACATAAGCCAGTATATCACCAGTGGACTGACACTGACAGAATTCATACTGGCAATCATTGATCAGATGAAGAGTTTCTAAATAGTTTGAGTTGGCAGTTAATAGATTTCTCCATAACTTTAGAAAGATTAAAAGTAAATGCAATGGGACAATACCTGGATTGGAGGGATTTGTCATGCTATCTAGGAACGGGATGGATAGGAGCAAATTCCTTTCCAAGCAGAAAGGAATTTGGAAAACTGAGGTTTAGATAAAGGATGAGATAAGGTGGAGTGTGGAATAAAAGCTTTCATCCCTACAAGAATAATTTCATTGACACAATCTGAACAAACACTGACATCAGAAGATTTGAAACTAATCTGACCAAGGAAAAGAAGAAAAGAGCAAAATTATCAGTGCAGACATATGCAAATCATACAGCAAATAATTACAACAACTGAAATAAGTAGTAGTTGAATCAACCGATAATTGGGATTCTCTCAGAAAAAGTAAGAGGGGTTTGGCAGACTAAGTGGAAATGGATATTAAGATTGGAACTGAGACGATGTACAGGCAACCCCAGTATAACATGGTACTTCTACAACACAGTTTCGCTCTAACAAGATTGATAAATTGCGACAATCCTCACACAACACAGTACTCATGCTACAACAGGGTTTCGCTCTAACATGGTTTGAGAATTGTGGGAAATCTGCATAACATGGTGCTTTTGTGCTGGGGGAAACCCTGCTATTTTTTATGTTAGATGTAATTTTCGACATTTCCATTCCTTTTTGTGAATCCCTGCTGTTGACTCGCTATTTTTATCGCCTTCATGGTATTTTTCTAAAGCACATTTCTGGAGGTCACTACCATAAAACAATTTGGTGTTAGTGTAATCCTTGTGTTATACGAGGGTTACCTGTATTGTCATTCTGAAACAGAAAAGGCCTTTCTCCTTACTGCTGCCATATGTAGGAAAAAAATAATTGTCCAGAATGTCAACCTACTGCATGGAATCAATTATAAATGGGTAGTAAACTCAACCTTCTTGCATTTGCTATAGTACCGATAGCTGGAACTCTGAGTTTTTCATGTTATTTATGGTGATATGTGTTTCCCCTTCCATGAAATATTCAATCGTATAAAAAACAAATTTTCAGAAACTCATTACGCCGTATCTCACTTGTGCGTATTGTGTTTGTTGCAACTTGTGCATGCTGGGTCTTTGTTATTAATTGCTTATCATTTTTACTGGTTTAAATTTTACAACAAAAAAAAAATGAACAGAAATATGAATTAGTATGTACATATTACAGTACGTAAGCATAAATTTATTTTTATTTTGCTAAATGGAAAATATTCTTCCAATTTTCACGTATCATTTAACTTTAATTGGTAAGGTAATAAAAGTTAAATTTGTGCTTTATATCTTTAACTATACTGACACGATCTGAACGGGGTCCACTGTATTTTGTTGGGAGATCCCTGGGTTAGGCTCTGTGCTATTGAACTTGTGCTTGTTTGAGACCATAAAAAATTGACTTCGAAGCTTGCAGTTCGTGACTTTTAAAGAGAGCAACACGAAATCTAGATTCTGCAGAAGAGATTGTGCTTAGCAGTTATGTGAAGAGGAAGAAACTTAAATGAGCGTACATTATCTGACATAAATATCACAATTTGTAAGGTAAGACATTCGTTCAGTTATTACTATTTAAGTTACGACTATTATAAATATTAAGTTATTACTACTATAAAAATTAAGTTTCCAATAGTTATAAAAAAATGGTGTATTTTTTGTTAGCTTTTGGAACATAACCTCCCTTTTTATACTGGTTCTTAGTCCCGTATAACATGGTTTAGCATTAACACAAGATTTTGTAGGAACCAAACTACAGTGTTATACAACGTTACCTGTACTGTCATTCTGAAACAGAAAAGAGCTTTCTCCATACTGCTGCCATATGTAGGAAAAAAATAATTGTCGAGAATATCAACTATTGCATGGAATTCATTGTTCCAGACAGTTTGACAGCACCTCTGCCAAACTTCATAGCAATAACATGGACTGATTACACTGGTCGGCATCAATTCCCTCCCTGAAATAATTTCAACAGATTCTTGTAGGAAATATGTTCAAAAACTGAAGATACATGCTTAAAAAGTTCTCGTCACCGTCAGTTTCCAAATATCATAGGTTAATGACTGAAAACAAGACCTGTAGTTGGTTCACTCATCTTTTCCATTTATTTATTTATTTTATTATTTTTTTCTGAGCATTTTGGAGCTTTCTACAACATTCAGGAATGTTCCAGAGTGGGCTAGAATATGGTTGCTTGTGGAAGAAAGGGCCAGAAGTTTGTGAAAGGTTCTAGAACATTCAGTGGAGTTATCTAGAAACTTCTCTACCGGGATATATGGTTCTGCACCAAGCAAAAATTTTCGTATTTCAAAAAGTGTTGCGAGAGGGAGTGGTGAACAAGTGTTTCATTGAATTAGTGTTTGTAAACAAGTGTTGTGTTCATAAACGTAAATCGTGAACTGTGTTTAAATTAGAAATAAAAATCTACAATTTCTTAATTGTGTTCTTATGTGCATGTACCGCAACCATACATGAAATAGGTTGCGTTCTTGTCGAAATATGCCTGATAGCTTTTGCTACATTTGCAGATAAGTGGTATTAAAATCGCAGCAGAAGCCACTATCACTTGCAAGAAAAGCCTGTGAACTCTATTTTGGATGTAAGATTGGAGATCAAGATAAGTATGAGCCCCGAAGATTTACTGCAGCTCACGTTCAAGGACATTAACAGGCTGGCTTAGAGGTAGTCATAAATCAATGCCTTTTGCTGCTCTGGTGATATGGACACCACATAAACAATTGTTAATTTTGCATGACCAGTATTTCTGATTTTTCTGGAAAATCCAAGCATACAGTATATAGAGTATCCCCACATACCTTCTACTCTAAGGCCAGTTCCTCACGATGATACAATGCCAAAGCCAAAAACTTATGGAGCTGACTCTGATTCAGGATCGGAAAAGGAGTCTCCAGAAGATGCAGAAGCCAGAATGAGTACAGCTCCAGACTTTAACTCTTGATACTGCAAAGCTACATCCAATCACTGGTGCAGTATGGCTTTAAGGGCAAGTTAATGAAATGGATAAAGGGATGGGAAATGGTAGAGAGTGGTAATAAATGGACACTGCTCTATGTGGACTAATGTTATTAGTGGAGTCCCCAGGGTTCAGTGTTGAGCCCATTGTTGTTTTCTGTATTTATCAGTGATATCGATGAAGGTATATCAGGCTTAATGTCCAAGTTTGCAGATGATACAAAGGTTGGCCGGATTGTTAATGACAGTAAAGACATATGCTATTGCAACAGGATCTAGAAAAATTAGGCAGATTGGCTGAGAAATGGCAACTGAAGTTTAACATTGACAAATGCAAAAAAACTCCATATGGGTAGCAGTAACCCAAGAGAAACATACCAACTGTGTGGTACTACACTCAGAGAGATGGAAAAATAAAAGACTTGGGGGTAATTGTGCAGTCAGATATGAAGTTCTCTGAGCAGTGCAGACAGGTCGCCATAGCAGGTCATGGAGTTTTGTCAATGATATATAGGAATTTTGCTAGCAAAGACAGAGGTGGTTATCCCTTTGTATAAGGCAAGGGTCAGGCCACACCTTGAGTACTGTATACAGGTCTGGAGGCCTCATTTTAGGAAGGATGTACAGAGAAGGACAACAAGATTGAGTATGCTTACGAAGAAAGGCTTAAATTCTGCAAGTTGCAGCATCTGGGGACTAGGCACCTGTGAGATGTTGTATAAGGCCTTGAATGGTTTGAGCAGGTGCAGTGCTGATGGGATACTTCCACTTGCTTGAATTAAGAACCTGAGGAGACAGATTCAAATTGAGGAAAGACAGTTGTAGAACAGATGTGCGGAAGTTTGCCTTTAGCCAGCGGGTAGTTGATTGCTGGAACAGACTTCCATCTTGTTGTGGAAGTTGATAGCTTGAATAAATTTAAGGCTGAACTAGACAAACATTTGGAGTGACCAGATGGGTGAAATGGGAAGGTTTTTTTTTTTTTTGGCTGATACTGTATAAGCTTGCTTTCTGGCATCATAATTTCATACTGCTCAGATTCACCCATACAGCCTCTCCCCACTATGCAGGGTCTTTCATCTCTAAAGATTGATGCAAAGTACTTATTCATTTCATCATCAGGGTTATCTAACTCTTTCATGACCATTATGCAAGGGTCCAATCTGATTCATGTTTTTTTTTTGTATTTGCATACATAAAACTCATCTCTGTTCTCTTAGTGATTTCTTATACTCAACCTTTGCCAACCTCACCTTTGCTGTGGGTCTATTACAGATCATCTGGTAGCTGCTATAGACTTCTGTACTTTTCACTGCTCCATAACTGCCCAATGCCATCTTTTCCTGTTCTGTTAAACTGGCCGGCTCAGTATTCATCCATCATATGTTTGTTTGTTAAAAATTTTTTAGGAGCATTAGCAACTAAGGCCATATTGCTCCGGGGATATGCGGTAGTCATTCCCTGACCTTTCCGCATCCTCTGTATTTGGTCATCCATCATATGCTATATTTCTTAATGTTATATATGCATACATGGCTTCTGTAACCATTGCTTTATAGATATTCCATAATTCGAACGTATTAATCCTCCCTCTGATATGAGTCTCGGATATGTTATAAAGTGGCTTCGGAGAATTACTCAGTTCTTTGCATTTTGCTGTTAACTGATACTGATTAACAGAAAGGAAGATTTGTAGGTTGTGTGTAGCATCTTTAATTGACATAGTCCCCTTTCCTGAAATTAAAGCCCATGTCTAACAAATGGAAAGATGCACTGCCTTGCATGCAAAGAAATTGAATAAACAAGTGAGAAGCATCATGATACACATTCTATGCAAACAAAAAACCTGTTTAAAGGAATTTCATGAGTGCGGCTAGTATACTGGGGAGCAACCAGAGCAATGGCCATTCTACAAAAGCTAGGAATGTGATTACTTGCAAAACTGTTTTACCAATAGCAGTGCACCATCATCACTGAGAACATTTTGGCTGCTGAACGATTTTACAAGTCCTCTAACAACTAATTGTTAAGGAAAGCGATCTAAAAATATGAAGGCACTGGGCATCCAGATGTGCAATGGAGACAAAGAAGGAAATGTGGTCCTGCACATGCTGCTTAAAACATTGCGCCTAAAACTGAACAGAAAAGGATGGGGAATGCAGCAGAAACCAGCAGTGCTCATGCTGCAGTACTGATGTTTAAGACTGCCTCATTCCGTGGCCCATGAAGAATGTTCTGTGGTATTACCCACATCAAATTCAACAGATGTAGCAGCTTCTTTGCTTGTAATGCAAACAATTGATGTTTGTATGGAACATCTTAATTGAACATATGAAACTTATTTTTATTTGCATGGTGTTGTGAATACACAGCTGCATAATATGGGCATAGGAAAATCCCTGCACAATATACAGTGTTACTGCAGTCACAAGAAGTTTCAGTATGATGACTGCACATGGGGGGGGGGGAACAACTGCTGAATTTACGATTGGTCTTTTTTTTTTTGTTTTTTTTTTTAAGAAGAAAACACCCAAATTGGCTCTGACTTCTTCTGTGAATGGCTACTATCATCATTCACTTCTTATCAGCTATGTAATTCCACAATTATGGTGCCATATTTTCCTCTAATAATGAAAACTGGAATTTTTTTTTTTCCTGGTTTATCTGCTTCTCAATAATTGTATATATCAATTTTTACTGTCTTTAAACTAACCATTGTAACTACAGGTCAATCAGTTTGGGTGAACTTAAATTTTGCTCACCCAGTACTTTTTTTTAAATTCAGAATCTATCAAGAATTAATTCTTGTTTCATAGTCCACATTGATAATATAACAGTAAAGTTAGTTGTGCAAGAACACGTGCAGCTTACAGTTCATATTAGTATTAGCCATATAGTGTGAAGAAGCCAGAGGCTTTTTGCTGCACTGGTCAAAATATCATGCCTTGCACTACTTGTTTTTATCCTGCTGCTCGATGCCTTATTTAAAAAAAATTCTAATTAATACAATTTAATTAATTAAATACAGTTAATGTTTCCATCAGAAAGTGAAGGAATAAGAGACCTTCAGCAATGCTTTATAGTTATGTGGTTACATAATCAGTGAAAAATGGCAATAAAAACTGCAGTTAAATAAGTTTAATACTTCTGTACAAAAATGCTTGTATTACATTTCAATTTTAAAAAATTTATACACCACTAATTTGTCAAAATAGCACCACATAAAAACAACTGCTTTACAATACAAAATACAACATATTCACATAAAATTAATCATATAATTAACTAAAACCCAAACGGTAATTGTTGAATAGTTGTAATGTACCTCATAAAAGGCACACTTCTATTTACAGAAGAGGGGAGGAAAAAAGGCGTAAAGTAATGATCGTGAGTTTTGGCAATCATTTATATTCAACAATGTTTTCAAAGTGATCCAGAAGCCTCTTAATTTCTTTTCTGTAAAATGATTAAGGAAATATTTGTTAACAATAAAGCTATAAAGTAGTAAGCACTATGTAAAGTCCTCTCTGAATGAAATAAATCTATAACTATCAATCTAAATATGAATGAAACAACTATGCAAAATACTACTTTCACCTTCCTTCACTTGCACCCTCAATTTTAAAAAGGACATTTGCATCTGTGTGATCTACTAATTATGATTTACTAAACCCAGTTTAAATATATTGACCAATAGTAATAATAAAGTTTTTGTCATATTTTCTAGAATTTATGGTCACTGATCCCCTAGATTGAAACCCAGATGCTTGTACAAAGGGTACTAGGAAAGTTTTGCAATATGATGCAACAATGAATCACAGGAAGCTGCTTGTTGCTGCATGTTGAGACATGTTCATACGTGCATAGTAGCCGCCGCGCCAAGTCTATGGGCTCAGTTATTCATTAGTAGTGAGAGTGTAAAGTGCTTGCGATGGCATCGTGGTCACGAAATGAGATAAGGACAGTTTTGTGGTATAATTTCGTGCGTGGTTTAACCATAGACCAGTGCTTAGAAGAAATGACTCTTGCACTAGATGATGATTGTCCACATCGTACAATGATATTCAGGTGGTATAGAGAATTCCAAAGGGGAAATTTCACTCTGGAGGATTCTGAGAGGCCGGGAAGGCCACGAACGTCAGTTACGGAGGAAAACGTTACTGCTGTGAGGAAAATGCTTGACGAAAACAGGCGAGTGACCTACCAACAGATAGAGGATACTTTGGGCCTAAATGCACCAGCAATTCGTTCGATTCTGCAAGATCATTTGCACGTGAAGAAACTTTGTTCTCTCTGGGTGCCGCATCAACTGACTGAAGAGCAGATGACACGATGTGTGACTTGGTGCCGGGAGATGTTAAAAAAGTTTGATAAGGGACAATCTCGGTATGTGAACAACATCGTGACAGGTGACGA
The DNA here is from genome assembly GCF_048544385.1 of Mastigoproctus giganteus. Taxonomy (NCBI): domain Eukaryota; kingdom Metazoa; phylum Arthropoda; class Arachnida; order Uropygi; family Thelyphonidae; genus Mastigoproctus; species Mastigoproctus giganteus. The sequence continues at coordinate 241,879,371 of NC_143576.1, read as the reverse complement.
GACTTGGCTGTACTATTACGATCTGCCGACCAAGGCTCAAAACAAAGTTTGGGTCTTTGATGATGACGACACACCCGTAATTGTCAGAAAATCCCGATCTGTAAAGAAGAAAATGATAGCTGTATTTTTCAAATCGAGTGGAATTGTGGAACGTGTCGTTTTGGACACGCAGAAGACAGTCACAGCTAAGTAGTATACTGAACAATGCCTGCCTAAAGTCATTGGATCTATGAAGAACCTGCGGCCAAAGTCAAGAATGGATACCTGGTACCTCCATCACGATAATGCTCCAGCTCACCGCGCCAAAGCCTGCACCGAATATTTGACCACGACAGGACTGAAACTTCTCGAGCACCCTCCCTACAGTCCAGACCTTGCTCCCTGCGACTTTGCACTGTTCCCACATGTGAAAATGAAGCTAAAAGGGAGGCGGTTTTCCAGTGATGAGGACCTTCTACGGGCTTGGGACAACGAGTGTGCTTTACTCCATAGTGAAACTTGGCAGAACTGGTTTAAAGATTGGTTTCGGAGGATGGAGAGGTGTATTGAATGTAGAGGAAATTACTTTGAAAAAATTAAATAAACAAAGCTGTATTGCAAAACTTTCCTAGTACCCTTTGTATGGTCTGGCACACTGTCTACCAGACCATTGTTTGTATGGTCTGGCAGACACAGTGTGAATGTCTGTATTTTTGTCAGCTGTGTGAGTTTATCCAGCAAAATTAAAGCTCTATCTATGAGATGATTAGATACTTGGCACTGGCATTTCAAAAATGATGCAATGGAATGGCAGAATAAATGTAGATGCTAAAACTCACCTAGTATCTATTAAACACCAAATACAAATTTAATGTCCCATAATTCACAGTATATCAAAATGAAAACAGCATATAACCAGTTTAGAGAATTTTGGTGAGCAAAGGTACACAAGGAAACTGGATTTCATTTACAAATTTTAAAAAAGTGGCATTTGTCAGACAGAAGGTTAATAATGGCTGCCACAATCCAAATAACTTTTGCACACTAATTAATATTACGATTTCATAAAATCTATCTTACATACAGCCTCATTCTCTCACTGACAAATATGGATAAGTATGTTAATTCAAATAACTTTTTCATTCATCCCTCAAGTCAGGGCCGGTTCTGGTAGGTGTGCATGCATGCAGATGGCCAAATCCCTAGGGCAGCTGATAGTGCACTTTAAAGAATAAAATTAAAATGTTATTTAATTTTATTTTAATGTAGTGGTCGGCAATGAAATAGCGAATGTGGCATTGTTAACAAATAATATTGTATTCTCTAAGGGCCCATTCACAATAAAAATAATGTAACAAATGTTGCCATAAAATTAAGAAGTCATACCAACATTTGTACAATGGATGCTGTGAATGTTGGTATGACTTCTTCACAATGGAAATGTAAACATATTTGGTAACCATGGAAGCACAACATGCTCTTCTTTCATACTTCAAAAAATTGATGTTTGCATAATGATGGATGATATAGCTGTGTAGTTTATGGTTATAAATAACGCCGGAGCATACATGTTAGGTGTTTTGCATCAGAAATCTTAGAAGTGTAAGTACAGGCGATGGTAGGTTCATCCGTTGAACCAGAGAAGGATTCAGCAATAGGCTTCCATAACCTCTACGATTGTCTTGTTTTAAACAATGTAAACAAAAGCATAAAAGCTTGGAGTTTGCAAACTTTCATGTTAACATCTTGTATTAAGTTTAAGGTTACACTTACGTAATTCATTGTGAATGGTTTCATTAAATTACATAGGTACAAGGTTTTATGCTTATATTATGTTTAATTTTCATTCCCATACTGTTAATCTTAAAGCGATACTTACTTACATCATTGTTTTAATTGTTGACGGAAATTTAAATAAAGAGAGAAATGTGCACAAACATTATTAATTTAAATATTCACCCAACAACCAATTCTCTTGTCGACCGTTTTCAACATTTTCACAGCAAAAAATTTGCTACTACTGAGTGAGTAGTGAGGTGAGAAGTATGTGGATGGACAACGGGTGCAGAAATCATAAATGTAACCTAAGAAACTGTCGTGTGAGATTAGAGCTTTTGCTGATAAAGAATAAACATAACAGGTAAGTGTTTTCATTTTGTGCTTATTTATTTTAATTTAGTGTAAGTAAACCTTCGGAACCCGCACAGAAAGGTTTAAGTCAGGTTAGGGTCATTAAAGTTTTTATACATTCGACAAGAGAAAAAAATAGTTTGTGCCCTATATGCAAAGAATTATTTTATTTTATTTCTTCCTGATTGGGGGTTCCACCTCGTGACGGGTATTGCTACCACGTACACAGAGTGGTTGTTTATTATTATAGGGTCAGATAGGAAAAGAAAACGTCAATCTGGTGCTTTTTATCGCAAATGGAAGAATGAAAGTGATAAGGAAAAATTACGAGGATCCATGCTGAAATTCGTAAAGTTGGACGAGGTTGACCCGGAAGCATCAACATCAGTCACTTCGGAATTCAATTCAGACAGTAAGGACAAAATGGAAGGTGAAAAATCAAATGACAAGTTTGAAGTTTGTTTGAAGTTGTGCCAAGAAATAACAGTGCCTGATTCAAGCTGTGGTGAGGATAATTTAGAAAATAATAGTGTTTAATTGATGGCCGAATATGATATAGGGGATCCTTTTAGCTGGCCACCAATTATTAATAATCGGTTATTAGAACTCGTAATTCAGAAGTAACGCCTCAAAATATGAAGTTTCCTAAAGATAACAATGGAAGATCATTTTCTGTGTCACAATATGAGACTTTTACCTAACGGCGAAAAAGTTCAAAGAACTTGGTTAATCTATTCTACAAAATCGAATAGTGTGTTTTGCTTTTTTTGCAAGTTGTTTGTTTTAAAGCAAAACAAAGTAACAGATAGTCAGGGGTTTTCAGATTGGCAACATTTAGCCACTCGTTTATCAAGGCATGAAACGAGCGTAGAACATTTTCAAAATTGTAAAAAGTGGTATGAATTAAAAATATGCCTTGACAACAAGTGACAAATAACAACAACGGTACTTTGAATCTGAAAAAAGACGATGGCGAGCCATTATTGAAAGAATCATGCAATTGGGCAGTGTTTATCTTTCAGAGGTAAAAATGATAAATTTTATGAAACAATGGAAATTTTTTAAAGACTATAGAAATGTTTTGCGAAATTTGATCCCATTATCTTACAGCATGTCAATAACATAACACAATCTCAACCTGCTACAAGTCATACCTCATTACTTAGGCCCATGCTTTTCAAAATGAAATCATATCTGTTTTAGCAAGTGGCATAAAATCAAAAATCAAGGAATTTGTAAAGAAAGCAAAATATTTTTCTGTAATTCTCGACTGCACGCCAGATGCCAGTCATACTGAACAGATAGCATTTGTAGCACGAATTGTAAATATTGACACTTCTGATGTTGCAGTTTGAGAATTATTTCTTGAGTTTTATCCAGTATCATATGCTACAAGGGAAGGTTTATGTAATTATCTTTTAAGTGAACTCATAACAGATTATGAATTAGATATTCAAGATATGCATGGACAAGGGTATGATAATGGGGCAAATACGCACGGTAGGTATAGTGGCTTGCAGAACAAAATTAGGAATATAAATCCTAGAGCTTTTTTGTACCTTGTGCATCTCATTCATTAAATTTAGTTGTAAATGATGCTGCCAAAGTAACATTTGAAACAATTTTTTTTTTAACATTGTTCAAGAATTGTACACTTTTTTTCTACATCCCCTTACAGATGGGATATACTAAATCGTAATATCACTAGATTAACACTGAAGTCTGCAGGTAATACAAGATGGGAGAGTATAATAAAAGCAGTGTGGCCTCTCAGATTGCAATTAAGTGAAGCCTGGAAAAGGTCAAATGACATAATAGATGATAATTCCAGAGACATGAAAACAAAACATACAGCTCAGGCTGCGTCTGTCAAGTTCATTTGCGCAGTTGTTATATGGAACGATATTCTGTCAAAAACTGAATGAATGAATCTCTTAATGTTTTGAATGAGCTTGTTAAATTTCTAAGTGCAGCCAGATTTGATGAGGCATTTAATAAATATATTAGGGATGCAAAAGTTTTAGCTGCAGAATTAAATGTAGTGGCAGAATTTCCAGTTGTAAGGAGTAGAACTAAAGTTCGCCATTTTGATTATGTGAAAGTCCCGATGAACAAATCATAAATCCAAAAGAATTGTTTAGAATACAATTTTATCTAACAATTGTTGATACAGCCTTAAATTCCATTCAGGAAAGGTTTGAAAATCTAAATGAATGTAATAATGTTTAAATTTCTTTGTGAATTTGGAGAAATGACTGGAGAGGAAATTTAAAAAAAATCTTGCTTTGATGTTTCCCTTCAAATTAATAAAGGAAGTACAAGTATTAAAGATATTGACGGTCTTCGGCTCTTCAATGAGCTGATAACATATAGAATTTTGAATTGCAGACCCATTAAAAAAATTTGACATATATTACAAAAAATAACTTGATGTCATCATTTCCTAATCTGTTTATAGCTTTGAGAATTTTTCTTACATTATCAGTTAGTGTAACATCAGGTGAAAGGAGTTTTTCGAAACTCAAACTTATGTTGTTATTATTTGGTTTTTAAGAGCATTAGCAACTAAGACCATATTGCTCCGGGATATGCGGTGGTCATTCCCTGACCTTTCCGCATCCTCTGTATTTGGTGGTGACGGGCTCGAATCCCGGTCTAATCAAGAAGCATGTGCTACGCACTGCTGCTCCTTCCCGTCTGGCTACGGAGGCACCTGGGACTCAAACTTATAAAAACATATTTAAGAACATCAATGACTAAAGAAATGTTTAATGATCTAGCTCTAGAAAAAGAATTGTGCGAAAGTTTAGAATTATCAGATGTTATTGATGAAATAGCAAATAAAAAAGAAGAGTGCAATTCTAACTTTATGGGTACATTTTGTTACTTCTGTTTAATATCTTGTACATTTTTGATTTGAATAAAATTAAAATAAATATATCAAATATTTTTATGGATTTTTTTTACCCCTATCAACTATATGGAACTGTCATAAAAACATACTAGTAGGCTCCCATGGGTTGGGGTAGGTTATGTTATGAATCTACTCGTGATCCGCATTGATAGGGGCAGCCAAATATATCTAGCACGCAGATGGCTAACAGCCCAAAACCAGCCCTGTCTCAAGTAGTGATGATTTTTTACATCACTTAGCTGCAACTACTGAAACTTATTAAAGCTTCCTCATATAAAAATTGTTTGATAATATCAAAAATAAAAAAGTGAATATACAGTCGGTCCTCGTATAGCACGTGTTTGCATTACACGAATTCGATCATACACGATTTATAAATAGGGGAACATTATCTTATATAACACGAACCGAATTCGCTTATACACGATTCGCCTTTGTGTTTACAAGAAATGGCAGTCGAACGCGGAATCACCCCGACTGAACGCAACACGATAGCAATGAAGAAGAGTCTGAAAATGTATTTATGTGTTTTATATCAGTGCAGGGGAAACACATTTCACCATAATAACGTAAAAACCAACACAATTCCAGCTATCGGTATAATCGCAAATGCAATTAGAGGGAGTTTACTACCAGTTTATAACAGATTCCACTAGCAGAAATGCAACTGGAAATTGTTTTTATTGTTTTTTGGTAGTAACCTCCAGAAATGTGCTTTAGTAAAATGTGAGGTGTTAATTAATAGTGTATCTCGGCCTTTACGGTGTTATTTATTCAGTTGCTACACGCGCGCAGCTTTGTTTATGTGTATAAAGCGTGCCACCTCGTTTTGTAATTGTGCTTTATTCCCTAAAAATTAGTAAAATACTTAAAAGGTGTGAAAAGGAAGCGTCCTGGCTAAGACACTGCAGATTCAGAGAGAAAAAAAAAAAAAAAAGCAATGTCGATAAACAGAGGCGGACTGGGTCAAAAATTCTTACCCGGGAAAATTTATAGTGGCCTCATACTACGGTTTATGGCCAAAATCACACCGGCCTCCGGCCCACCGTGGTTTCCCCCGTAAGGCTTATGGCCAGTCCTCTTCTGTCGATAGAGAAAAAATACGAAATTGTGAAACGCTTTAAGCGAAATTAAAGACCATGTGATATTGCACGTGCTACAGACCTAAATGAGGCAATGCCGAGAATTACAAAGAATGCAGCGAAAATAAAAACAACTTTCATAGCGGGAACAACTCAAAGTGTAATTAATATCCATTAGATTAAGACACAAGAATTGGAAGAGATGGAACGGCTGTCATCTGTTTGGATAGAAAATCAAACAAAAAGCAAGTTTGCTTACGATAGAAGCAAAAGCATTAGCAATATTTTATTACGACTTACGTATTATAAAATACGTAAGTATTTTATTACGACTATTTTATTTAATATAATAAATTTTTTACGAATAAAATACGCATTTTATTCGTAAAAAATACTTTTTTAGTATTAAAAAATACTTTATTATAATATATTTTTATTACGTATTTTAATCGTTATAAAATACGTAAGTATTTTATAACGATTAAAATTACCCAATTATTTATTGTGTTTGGTAATGTTTTGGTTCCAAATGTGTGTTCAATCTTGGGTGGTCAGCACCTAACCCTACTTTTTCCATAGGGCCTGTTGTTTATATTGCACGATTTTGCATTGCAAGAGGGTTTCTAGGAACGCAACTATCGTGCTATACGAGGACAGACTGTACATAAATATCAGACAAAAACAAGAAAGACTCTGTGGGCAGTTTGTTATAAAATAACTGATCAATCAAATTGTAGAGGAATCCAGACAATCGCATCCATACTTATCATCCAGTGAATGTTCAGCTCCTGAGTAATTATTAAAAAGTAAACAATGTGCCTAAAGTATTTCTACCCAGTTATTTTTTATGGGATCAGCAAAGGAGGTCATTAAGCTTTTACTATAATTATGAATGCATCACTAAATAGAGCTGAAGTTCCTACAGACTGGAAGATCAAACATATATACAACCCACACATGCAGTTCAAATATTCCAGTAAATTTAATCTGTGCTAGAGAAAGAAACAATTCAAAAATCTATGGATCCAATGAAAATATTATTACCTCCACTCTATGTCAAATTAGGATTGAAACAGTTTGTAAAGACTTTTGACAAGGATGGTAATCACTAAATAGCCTGGAATCAATTTCAAAGTTTATCTGATGCAAAACTTTTGGCCAGCCAAGTTGGAAGTTAACTCATCAGCTTGAAGAAACAATGACTGGATAAGATAAAAAGCATGGATTAGTTTCAAAAATGTTCATTCACAAATTCTTAGAGAAATAAGGAGAGAAAGATTTCTTGCTGGTCTCTGAGAAGAGAGATTTTGGCATTATACATAAAAGACAAAATTTATTCTAAATATCTGATGAATCTGCATAACTGTTTAGTTTTAAAGTAACTGTTTTTTATTAATATTCTTCTATTTTCTTCATTTTAACACTTTCACTGATGGTTTTTCTAACGACCTTTTTTGACCTGGGATTGAGTTAACCTGGATTGAAGAGGACAGAGACAATTTTGGGTTTTCTTCTCACTGTGACTGAATTAGTCAGCTTCCAAAAACCAATGCCACATGTTTTTCAAGAGGAAATGGCTAACTTGTTAACTGAGTTTTGTCACTTGGATAAATTTAATTTATAAAATAACAAAAAGTATGATTTTTCCTCAATTTATGGAAAATTCTTACGTGATGAAAAAAAAAAAAAAATGTTTTGAAATCAGTGTAGTAAGCTTAGGGAAGATAAACATACCAAAAGTACCATTCTGCAAATTTCAGTTTGATGGCCTGTATAATTAAAAACTAGGATGTTAATTAATAATTTAATTTTAGTTCAACTGCCAGAAAGCTTTTAGTTTCCAGACAAATATCCACCTATAAGTTAAGTTACTTTCTGGTTTCCTTCCTACAGAAACATTGATCCTTTGCAGTGCAATTTTGTGCAGCTGTTGATGTTGCCAATTCTGAAATTTGCTGTGCTGGTGTAAGTACTGTACTGCCATCTGTTTATATTTCATATAAACAATCTGAAAAATGACATCAATGTTTACCGAAGTTTATATAAAACTGTTTCCAGCAGCTGGTAGCTGTTTTCTTCATTGTAGAACTCAAGAGTATAAGATGCTTATATATCTTGTAAAGGCATTTCCAAATAAAAAAAAAAACTAAGAAATCATAAGAATTTTCTGATTCATAATTTGAATTGCATCTCAGATAGTGATGATAACCTCTATTCAATCAAAACAGTATTTCTAGTAGCAGTGATGAGGAACTGATGACAACCCGTCACTTGAAAATTATGCAGGAAATTGGAGATCCAGCTAGGTAAATGATGCTGTATTCAAACATTTTCTCTTTATTGTTTTTTAACTTTGGATTTCAGTCAGGTAAATTAAGTGTTCTAAAAACCAAACTCGAATTTTTTTCAGCCTGATTTTTACCAATTGTTTATTTGAAAAAGTTTTGAAAGAAACACAAACCTGCCAAAAAATTCTTTCAAATGAAAGAGTTTGCAATTGCTCCATATTCTGTGAATGGATTTTGATTTCACTAAATGAACTAAAGGCATGTTATTGTTAAGCTGGGACTAAATGATAAAATTGATATTGAAGAATGTACAGACAAAATTCCCATATTCAAGGATGTATTTAGCAAAAAGATTTTTGCACACTTTTTTGATGTTGTCCACCAACACATTTTTAGGGATGGGAACACCAGAAGTACATTCTGGGGGCTAAATTGTTTTTATCTGAGAAGAAAGCGGAAGAGAAATTGCTGAAGCTAAAAATAAACAAGGCACCTTAGATTGATGAGATCTATCCAGTTAAAAGATGTAGTAGAAGAGGTAAGAAAACCTTAAGTCATAATTATGAGGGCATCCTTGGATTCAGGAGGAGATTCCTACAAATTGGAGATGTGCAAATGTTTCTCCTATACACAAAGGGCAGCATGAGCAATTATGGACTTGTAAGCTTAACTTCTGTTCCAAACAAAATAAGGGAGTCTGATTAAAGAAATATTGAGGATTATCTTAACAGGAATGAAATTATATGAAAATCACAGCATGGATCAATCTGATTAGCTATTATGACATAATAACAAAGGAACTGGGCAAACAATTTTGACATCATATTTAGATTTCAGCACAGCTTTTAACACTTCCACACAAAAGGATGCTTTACAAACTGGAGCACTAACATTACTGGGAAAGTTACTGCTATGGAAAATAAAAAGTATCTTCTGCCACTCAACCATCGCATTGAAATGATGGTTGAGTGGCAGAAGACAGAGGGTGATTATAAATGGGTACTGCTTATTGCTTTTCTTGGGATGTTATCAGTTGAGTCCATCTGGGTTCAGTGCTGGACCCCTTACTATTTACAATATTTATTAATGATATTGAAGGAACATAAAGCTTACTATCTTACTTTGCAATTGATACAAAGGTTGGCAGGATTAACTACACGAATAAAAGTGTCTTATGCAGCAAGACCTAGAAATATTAGACAAATGGGCTGAAAAGTGGCAGTTGATTTCAGATTTACTTAAAGATGTAACTACTATTAAGGGTGAAGGTGGAGTTTTTGCCTTTGTGAAGGTGACTACAGTGGTCTCAGACAGTTTTTAAATTCTATACAGTAGGACCAACTGATGATGTTGCAATCAGCAAATTCTAAATGGGAAGTGTTCAAGGAATTAAACATAGAAGCTACTAGATTTTGCCAACTAAGAAATACTCTTCAAGGTATAGGCCTAAATGGATGTCAGAGGAACTGATGAAACTCATGGCAGAGAAGAAAAGTGCATGGGATGCATATAAATTATTGGGCAACACAGAAGCCTATGGTAGATATATACTAGTCTGTAATCAAATCACAAAGAAGATCAGGCAAGCAAAGGCAGATTACAAGAAATCTTTGGCAAAATGCAAAATAAAACAGCAGAGACTTCCTTACTTATGTAAACTCCAGTAGGAAAAGGATGAATCAAATTGGTCCACTTGATATCAATAGTTTGACTGTTGATGATCCGACTCAGGTTGCTGCAAACTGAATGAGTATTTTGCATCTACATTTCACACATGAGAAATTCTTTGGGGAAAGGGATGCCACAAGTTTATCAAGATCTAACAGGAAGCTAAATGATTTTGTAATAACTGAGAGGAAAGTGAAAGAGAAATTTGAAATTAAATGTAAGAAAGGCACCTGGGGTGGATGGGATCCAATTATATTATATGAATGTAACCCAAATTCACAAAGGAAGATCAAAGGGTGACATAAGTAATTACAGACCTGATTTTAACTTCTGTTCCAGGGAGAAGTAATGCAGGATCATTTAGACAAGGCCGCAATTATAATTCAAACTCAGCATGCATTTGTTAGAGGGAAATCTTGTTTGACCAATTTGATCAGTTACTATGATGTGGTGTGGTCACAAAGGAACTAGATGCAAAAAATAATTTTGATATCCTATACTTGGATTTCAGTAAAGCTTTTGATACTGTTGCACATAAAAGACTGCTGTACAAACTGAAGCAGTGTGGCATTAAGGGCAAGTTGCTACTATGGATAAAGAGTTGGTTGGGTGGGAGAAGACAGAGTGGTAATCAATGGACATTACTCTTCATGGGCTAATATTATTAGGGGAGTCCCCAAGGGTTTAGTGTTGGGCCCATTGTTGTTTTTTTATATTTATGAATGATATTAATAAAGACATATTAGGTTGATGTCCAAGTTAGCAGAGTGGTTAATGGCAATATGCTACTGCAACAGTCTAGAAAAGTTAGTCAAATGGACTAAGAAATGGCAAATAAAGTTTAGCATTGACAAATGCAAAGTATTGCACATGGTAAGCAGTAACCCCAGAGTAACATACCAACTGCGCAGTACTACACTCAGGGTAGTGGAGAATGAAAAATACCCAGGGGGTAATTGTGCAGTCATATACGAAGTTTTCTGAGCAGTGCAGACAGGCTGCAAGTGTAGCTCATAGGGTCTTGTCAATGATATATAGGAATTTTTCTAGCAGGGATAAGGAGGTAATTATCCCCTTGTATAAGGGGATAATCACGCTCTGAGTGGAACAAAAGGTTTGCTGTTACAAAGATAGGCTTAAGTTCTGCAAATTGCAGCATCTGGAGACTAGGCACCTGTTCTGGTGATCTGATTGAGGCATATAAGGCCTTGAATGGTTTGAGCAAGCTGAATGCTGATGGGATTCTTCCTCTTGCTCAGATTCTGCACCTGAGGGGGCATAAATTCAAATTGAGAAAAGATGTGCAGAATCAACTATAAACTGGCCTTTAGCCAGTTTCTAGTTGATTGCTGGAACAAACTTTCATCTGTTGTTGTGGAAGTTGACAGCTTAAATAAATTCTAGGTGAACTAGACAAACTTTTGGAGTGAATGGATGGGTGAAACGGGAAGGATTTTTTTTTTTTTTGGCTGATGCTGTGTAAGCTTTCTTTCTTGCATCACATGCTTCTACTAATGCTCTACAAAAAAAAAAAAAAAAAAAAAAAAAAAAGCAATGACTTGTGTGAATAGAGAATTTTGTTTTTGCAAATCCACATTTGCCCATTGATTTCCCCCAATTAATGCATGACAATAAACTATCCAGTGTATCTATAATATACATTATATGGGTAGCCTATGTGATAGGTATGAAAAAATAAATAATATTGCCAGATTTCTATGGGTCTGATTTTAATGAAATTTGGAATGGCTCAACAAATCTTTTTAAAAGGTCCAAATATAAAAATCTGTCCACTAGAAGTAGAGTCGTTACATACAGACAGAGAAATGAGGACAATAGGTACATTATACATATGTTAATGCACCTAAAAACACAGTATTGCTGGTTTTCGAAAAGAGGGCAAAATTTAAGGTGTTAGCACAAAAAGAAAAAATTATACCGAAACTGAAGTAATAACAGCAGAAAGCTTTAAAGCTAGCTGCTATTTGTGAATACATAAGAAAGATGGTCGCTGCAGACAAAGTTGATCATTACTGTGCTAGTTATTTGTTCAGTTGAAAATCAATAAAATGGTGGAGGAAGTTGTTTTTCTGGCTTTTAGAAGTCTCAATCATGAATAGTTTCATCTTAATGAGAGTGGCAGATCCATTTCAAAAGAAGTTTCTTTTGAAACTGTGCACAAAAAAACCTGCATGCAGTTTCTTTCTCATAAAAGGCTATTGACTTCAGATGCAAAAGACAATGAATAGCTCTCCTCAATTTGTGATGAAAGATAAATCCAAAAATAAAAAAATCCTATGCAGAACATAGCAACAGAAGTGTTAGAGGCAGGAGTAAAAACTCGCTCTAATAGTGTGAGACATGCTCCAGAAAACCAGGCTGCAATCCTGGTTTTCTGGAACATGAAATTTAAAAGGCCTATGCAAATTTTATATATGTTAGTCCATATTAACACTACTGCATAAATTATAATAATCTCTAAAAGGATACATTTCCTCAGATATCTTGTAAAGTGGTTTCATAGAATTACTCAATTCTTCACATTTTGCCATTAATTGATACATTGACTGAAAGAAAAAAGTGAATATCACAAATCAAATACTATTTTTACTCTATATTCTAAACAATCTTTTAATAAATAAATGTTTTATTAAAAAAAAATTTTACCTTATTTCAATGCTCTTGCTCAGAATAATCACCTGAGAGGGCATAAATTCAAACTGAGAACAGACAGTTGTAGGATAGATGTGTGGAAGTTTGCCTTTAGCCAGCGTGTGGTTGATTGCTGGAACAAACTTCCATCTGTCGTTGTAGAAGTTTATAGCTTAAACAGATTCAAGGCAGAACTAGACAAACATTTGGAGCGAGTGGATGGGTGAAATTAGATTTTTTTTTTTTTTTTGGCTGATGCTATATAAGCTTTCTTTCTTGCATTATGTGCCTTTACTAATGCTGTATTTAAAACGCTGCGTGGTAAAAATTACCCACTATTCTTGACTTGTAATTTAATGAGTGTACAATTCCACATTTATGGTACCAATATCAGTGATTCTCTATGAGTGACTAAACACAAACCTAGCATACGTGTAATGCCTTTGGTTGGTGATAACAGAAACATAAATTGGGGGAGTATTCGCAAAATTACAGTTACATTAAATTAAACAAAAAATTTATTTTTTTTATTATTGCTTATTTCTGCTATTGTTTACTATAAATTATTCTGTTCCCTTATCTTTCCTACCTATGCATTTGCTCCCTCTTGCCTCTAAGTTATTTTATGATAAATTCTTTTATCTCATGCTTTTTGTTGCTACAGTTCACTTTTAGCCAATGGTTATACTACTTCTCATTAAGCCATTTGCTCTATTAAAGCTGCTAGCACCAATGGTATTTTCATGGTTGTACTGAATGCAGCAGCAAACTATTACGGATTAATGAAGTCATCTTTGGACTGGCAAAGTGCAAACATCTTGCTAACCATTCACTTACACAGCTTTATAATGGGAAAAATCTTGATAGATTACATGTAGGAACCCATGCCCTTAGTCCTTTTTGTTGTAATTTCCTAGCACATTGATTGCTCTGAGAATATTGCACCCTTTATGGTGTATATCAGGGGTGGCCAACACGTTGATCGTGGCTTTAATTTCGGTCGATCACAACAAATTTTAAATATATATAAAAAATAGCTTAGTCAAAATCTAAATGTTGTTATTATTATGGGCCCCACAGTGAAAATTCAAGCAGTTATGTTGTGGAGAGCAGGGTGTGTGCGTGTGTCAAATTCTTATTCAGCTTACTTAATATTAATAACGGGACAGTACTTATACATTAATTTAATACCCTTTGATTTAAAATGAATACTACGAAGAAGAGTAAAATGTATAATTTTCATCAAGAGTGGGAACTAGAATACTTTTTTATAATGATAAAAGAAAAATGTTTGACTTGCAATGCTTCCGTGGCTATACCCAAAAAAGGAAATTTAGAAAGGTACTTCAACACACTCCATGGTAAATACCAATCCGATTTTCCACCTAAGTGACCTTAGAACAAATAAATTAAAAGACCTTAAATCCAAATTATTCACACAACAAAATTTCTTCATGACACCTACTAATTTACAATATAAAGCAGTAACTGGAACATCATTTAAAGAGAATCATCTTCTTGCAAAAAAATGCAAACCATTTTCTGATGGTCAATTCATCGAATATGCATTTTTAGAAATAACAGATTCTGTTTTTGAAAATTTTAAGAACAAAAATTAAATTAAAAGTGCTCTTATATATCCGCAATTATCTTGAAATACTGTGATGCGATGCATTGAAAAAATGAGTAAAAATGTGAGCGAACAATTGCGTGCTCATATTGCTAATTGTGTGTTCTTTTCTTTACAACTGGATGAATCTGTCACTAGAGAAGAACTGCTGGGTATGGTTTCTTTAAAAGAAAGAACTAGAGCTCTTGATATATTTATCACATTCAAAAATTTTATTGAAAAAATTAAATTACCACTATTTAAGCTCATATCAATAACAACAGATGGAGCTAAAGCAGTGACTGGGCATCTTAATGGATTCATCACTTTGTGCCAAAAGGATGATGAATTCCCAGATTTTTTGAGTTACCACTGCATTAAAGGCCTCCTTAGCCAAGTGGTCAGGAGCGGGAGTGCAGTAGCACACACTCTTTGAGTAGACCGGGGTTCAGGTCCCTGACTACTAAATATGGTCTATCTGTAAACCCGCACTGGACCAGCATGGAAGATTATGGTCCATTTCCCTCAGCATGAATTGTTGAGGAGGCTTCCATCCTGCAGTGGGTTGATTGATAATGGCTGCAGTTTTTTTTTTTTTTTTTATCCACCAACAAGTGTTAGCCAGAAAAAGATTAAATAGTAAGTGTTATGGACATAGCTTTCAAAATCGTGAATTCCATCAGAGGATAATCTCTTCAAAGGAGACTTTTCAAAATGCAACTCGATGAAAATGAACCAGACCTGATATTACACACATGTGAGGAGGCTGAGTAGGAGTAAGTTTCTACAGAGATTTCGAAATTTGCTGAATGAAATTAAAATTTTGTTGATCAAAGTGGAGATGATTATCAACAGCTACAAGATATGGAGTGGTTATGTGATCTGGCTTTTTTGCCAGATTTTACCAGTAAATTAAATGATCTTAATTTGGAATTACAAGGGAAAAATAAAAATGTGGGCGACACAATTAGTAGTATTTCTGCATATAAATATCAATATTTGGCAATGGCTAAGGATCTCAAAGAAAAAAAATTCGATCATTTTGTAAATATGCAAAATCATTTGCAAAAATATCCTGTTTTTGAATTTAATATTGAGAAATATGTTTCTGAAATTGAGAAAGTTGTAGATGATTTTGAAACCAGATTCAGTGATTTTAAAACAATTGCAGACATTGTTCAATATATTTCTCATCCATTTAATCTCGATTTAGATATGAAACAAATTTCAGAAAATATCGCTGAGATTTTTTACATGGAGAAAATGTTACTTGAAAATGAAATCTTCCTAAAAGCCAGATCATCAGAAAAAGACTTTTGGAAATATGTTTGCCTAAATGTAAAAAAAATCAGTGAACTTTTAAATTCCTGTTTTGGTTCCACATATATGTGAATCGGCCTTTTCGTATTTGAAACAAATAAGGAATCGCTGTACTTTTACGGACTTGCATACAGAAGATTCTTTACAGTTGGCCTATCACAGTATATCCCCGATTTTGAAAGCTTGGCAGATGACATGAAGACACAAACTTCACATAAATTAAAAAACGTATGAATTTAATATAAGAATTCTGAATTGTATTTAATTTTAAAATTTATAAACATTTTTCGATATGTATTGATTAACTTTTTTAAACATGTGCAATGAAATTAAGATGGTAGATCAAGGCACATTTTGAAGAAAAAAAAAGTAGATCGCATCACAAATTAAGTTGTCCCCCCCCCAGTGTATATTATGTCTGTATAAATGTATCAATGATTTGTATGCTGTGCAATCTGAAAAAAATAAAATAAAGCATAACTCATAGGGGCAAACCTTATTCCCTCCATCTAAGATCAGCTAATTACAGCTCTAATCAAAGAGACCTTTAAAAATTCACCTCCAACAGGATTCAAACTCCAGGCTTCCCCACACAAGTGGAGTACCTGATATACTGTAAGTCCCCACTTATGTAAGCCAACCAAATTACATAACTTTGGACTTGTGTAAATTTTTTTTCACTCAGTTTTTTTTTTTTTTTAGGATTGTAAAATTTAAAACAGTAAAAAAATAATAATAATAACAATAAAAAATAAGCAATCAATAACGGTGAACATGACACGGATAAATTGCACAAGTGAGTAACAAGTTTACAAAGCTTAAAAAATAGGAATGAAGAGAAGATTCTGAAAATTTGTTTTTTTTTTTATATGACTGAAATTTCAGTGTGAAGGAGACACATTTCACTAACGTAAAAAACCTGCAGAATTCCAGCTATCGGTATTATCGAAAATGCAATAAGATCGAGTTTACTACCCACTTATGAATTGCATTAATAGAAAAGCCCAATAAACTGTAAAGTGAATTGTTTTATGGTTGTGACCTCTGAAATGTGCTTTAGAAAAATGTGAGCTTACGTGAGATGATAATAATGTGCCTTAACCCTGTGAAGTTCTTTACAGAAAGTTTGATCATTATCATGGTGCTGACTAAGAGACAGCCGTACTAGTAAATCTACCAAGAAAAGAAACCTAATCGATTTGGATCAAAAAATTTAAATAATGATGTACGAAAGTGGTCAAACATAAACAAGTATCATGTGGAATTTAGATTTGTCAGTGTCAACTAGGGCTTGCAAACCGGTTTTATAAACCGGTTAAATCCAGTTTTCATATTGAGTTGTTAAAACCGAAACCGAGCTTCTAAAACCGGATTCTAATATTTTCTTAGTTAGCCCTCGAATATAGTTTTTTGTTACGCACATTTTCTTTTGTTTGTTCGTTTGTCTGGATCGTTCAACTGCTTTATGTTTTTTATTTTATTTTAAGGTACGAATCTCATGGGCAAGTGGCCCAAATCTAGGAGGGGTACCTTTAATCTTCCCACCTGTATCATGGCACGATGCAGGTGTACTCATTGACGACTGAGTGAGTTGGAACGATAGCGTAAAAGAAAATGCTCAACATTTCTCCGTTCCATCTATCTTGTTCGCCAGGCAAGTTGTGGAACGCGCCTTATTGATGGTTACCCACTAGAAACAGATTCGCTGAATATTGCATCAAATTTCAATCGTAGAAAGTTTTTTGCTTCTTTATTCCTATTAAATTTGCGATCAAATGTTCTCCAAAAAGCTGCTTCACCAAATTTAGCTTTTATGCAATTTTGAAAATACAATAATTTAATTGGGGGGAAAAAAAATTGCAAGTAAATAAATAAAAAATTTCTTTCGTGAAAATTTTGAAACTTGCCTCGTTTAGACTCTTCATTCAGTGTTTGCGGGAGTGACACATAGTATTGTGCCTTTGTTATCTTTAATATTTTTATTTAAAATTGTCGGTGATCTTAATATGTCTAAGATGAAATCAAATTTATGGAATTATTTTGCTTGAAAAAGCAAAGATGGAGCACAATGTTCAAAATGTCAGAAGATAATGAAGTCGTCTGGAGGATTGTAAGAACATTAGAAAACTTGATCGTTAAAAAATCTATGGAAGAAGAGATTTCAAAATTAGCTGCTTTAGATGGATTTTCTTTTAATTCATTTTCCAAGAGTGAGTTTATACAATCAAGCCTTCACCTTCAGAGAAATAAATATGATAAATTACCACTAACCTCAGTGAATGGAATTAAAAAATGGTTCTGTATTATTATAAAACTAAGAAAGAAGAACTCATTCAGCATTTCAAAAATTCATTGGTTTTGGGTGCACGGTATTCATTGATTCTAGACGAATATATGTCTATACAAAATAAAAAGTGCATTCAAAAGACAATCATTGGTCGTTAGGTCTTATTGAGATTAACGGTTCACTTGATAGCAGAAGAACTGAACAAATTGTGGATGGACACTTGAAGGAATTTGGTTTGAACTTGGATGAGGATATTGTTGCTTGCACCACCGATGGAGCAGCAATGATGATTAAGTTTGGCAAGCAAATTACGCCTAATCATCAACAATGTATAGCCCATTGTATATATCTGTCAGTTATAGATGTACTTTATGAAAAAGCAATCATTTATGGTGCCACAGTCTGAGTCTCCCAAAGACAATGAAGAAAATGAAAATAATGAAGAAAGTAGTGATGATGAAGAAGTTGAAGAAAGACAGCAAGGCACACTTTATCAAACCGACTTTACCGATGAGCTCATTTATTTCTTCAATCCAATGGCCAATATTGCACAAACTATTAACAAAGTCAGAAAAATTTGCAAGCTTTTTCGAAAATCGCCTACCAAAAATGACGTATTACAAAATGTTGTTAAAGCAAAATTTAATGGGAAAGAATATAAACTTATATTAGATTGCAAGACTAGATGGAATGGCGCATTCTATATGATTGAGAGATTTTTGAAATTGAAAAATTGCATTCCAAATGCTCTATGTGCAGTACTGTCAACTGAAGCTGTGTCTGACGATGACTGGAAAACACTTGAATTGCTATGTGAAACTTTGCGACCAGTTGAAATGATTCTGAAGGCTATAACCTCAGAAGATACAGACTTACTTAAAACAGAGTTTTCAACAGCTTGATACAGCAGAAAACCCATTTTCTTTAAAGTTTCACCAAAGCTTTTTGCAGCGTTACAATGCAAGACGAAATGGCCAAACTGTGGCTTTGCTGAGCTACCTACACAACCCCAAAAAGTTTAGGAAAGAAGATTGAGGTTCAAGAACTTTTGATTTTCCAAGTAAGCAAGTTTTGAAAAAGCATGCTGAAGAGATTTATCAGAGATTATTTGCAAAACATTCCGAAGGAGTCTTAGCGTTGAATGAAGAAACCGAAAATAAACGAACCGTTCTTTTAGAAGAAAACAAAGACTCGTCTAGTTCCGATGTTGGAGATACACTCATGCGAGAGTACGATAGTGTAATAAAGAGATTAACTGAATAGCCTTCAAAATATCCGAGTGAATTGGAAATCAGCAAAGAATTTAAACTTTTGGAGGCAACTAGCAGTAGAAGTGAAAAGCTGGAGAAAGTTTATAGAGCACTGCTGACCATTAAACCAACAAGTATCCAATCTGAGAGTGTTTTCGATCACTGGTCTCTTTAACACAAAAATAAGGTCAAGTCTATCAGGAAAAATGCTTAATATACCGTGTTTTTTAAAGGATCATTTTCAGAAAAAAAGCTGAGCAATAAATAGTAAAGTAATTTCCCCAAGCTGTTTTTTTTTTTCACATTATTTTTATTTATTATTATTATTATTATTATTATTATAGGGCTTATTATTTTTTTGTTTACTATACAAGAAGATAGTTTTTATTCAAAGGATTTGAATACAATTTGTAATTTTGTATAATCTCAAGCTGGTTACTTTTTTGGAATATTTTAATTTTTTTTACTATAAGAGGTGATAGATTTTGTTTAAAAGATTTGATTACGATTTGTACAATCTACCCAAGATAAAATAAATACCTGTGTTATACGCTTTTAATTATTTTCCCTAAGTCTGAGAAAATCGGTTTTAAAACCGGTTTTAAGAGTAAACTTCGGTTAAACTCTGTTTTGAAATTTCTCGGTTTTATGCAAGCCCTAGTGTCAACACAATAATAAAGGACAAAGACAGAATATGAAAAGCGGTGAAGGGATCGGCCCTAATGAATTCAACTATAATAACCAAGGCTATGAAATACATATCAGGTTTTACAGTATAATAACATGTGTTTTCTTTTCTTATGTGCAACTCTGGCTATTTCACTGCTGTCCCCAGATAGTTAATTGGACTAATTAAAAAAATAACTATTTTTCTATATATATATATATATATATATATATATATATATATATATATACAAAAATATATAACTATTCTTCTGAGGACATTATGTGGTTTTTGTAATTTTGGCATATCAGGGATATAGTAGCAATATTTTATAGTCATTCTCAAGTTACATAAAACTTGAACGTTATGTCGGGTACTTACTGTACTGTTATAGAGGAATAGCCAGATGCAAGGAACAGTTTTGTAGGTTTTAGAGGTTATTGAAATACTACATCCTTTGGGTTCTTTCCTTCACTGGGGCCTTGTAGTTCCTGACCAGATAGAACCTCAGAAGACAAATATCTTTATGTATTTTCTAGTTATAAATTACTATTCTACTATGCTAGGTTATATGATTTTTTAGTATCTTATTTGAAAAAAATTGTGCCTATCAAAAGAATTAGCTGCATAGAAGACTATAATGTCTCAGCAGGCAGAGTTTACTTTCATGGATGCTTTCCAGAATATTCTTTCAATGCAGCATAGTTTAATATACATGCATTTGCAATTCCTCCATAAATATAAATTTCATACATTTATTTCATATACTTAAAGTTGGGTGATACTGAATTAATATTTAACAAATATTGAATTCCATATTAGAAAAATAATTCTGTGGTGAACTATTTACAACTAGAAGAGCAAACAGAAATGTGGCATACCTTTATATTGCCATCCACAGCATCACAGGTTTTACATACTGCCTTTTCATAGGTCTCCATACAATCCACTGTCAGTGACGAAATCTAATAAGTATTGTTTTATAAGAAATACTTTTTAATTATGAAATTTTTCTAATATTTGGTAAGATCCCTCACCAAAAGTAAAGTATGTTTTACATTGTATTATGATTATAAAGTATATGAAGAAATACAAATAATTCTAAAAATTTCTAATGTACTGTGACTGCCCTGTTTTAGATGGATTTTCTAGATCTATGGTTGGGCTTTGGACAAGTGGAGGGTTAGCATTTGAAATATTGTCAATTTTGAAAATTATATTTTGGGTCCAGATAACCAAACTAAGCATGCATTCTTAATTATTACTCTCATAAGTGGTGGTGAAAGCCATATTTCTTATGTAATGTTGAGCAAACTAAGTTTGCTATTTAGTGCACTGATTTCATACTGTGGAAGCACCTTCACAAGTTACCTTGGTACTGTACTACTCCACTTAAGAAGTGTATTGTTGTTTTATTTAAAGTGTTTGCTACTGCACAGCTCAAGTTTTAACTCTGTTTGGAGTCTTATCAGTGAGCAAGTAGGCAATATGAAGACCTTGGCAACCCAGTGGCAAGAAGTATCCACAGTTATGAGATGCGAGAGGGTGCATAAAATTAAGTAAATTAAGTGATTGGTGAAAGCTGATGCCATGAGTGCTAAAAAACATTGTGAATGGTGGCCAATGCATTTTATCAGAGTAGTGTAATATCAAGGAAACTTGTAGTGAAGGTACTGCCACAACATGAGATCAGTAGTGCAGTGAGTATCAAACTCAGTTTTCTCAATGCTACATAAGAAAAACAGCTTTGGCCTCCACTTACTATTGTCTTTTAGCACTCATTCTGCCACTCATTCAATTTACAAAACTTCCTTCTATTTTTCTCAGTCTTTCCTAAATACATTATACATACTGTAATGGAACTCATTGTCACCAATTTCTGGATATATCAGCAATAGTTGTCCTAAGCAAGAATTCAAATTCAGCCATTTTATTAACAACACTCCTGACGTTACTATAGACACAGTTGAGACCAAGTTATCTTCTACAGTTTACTACGTGAAATATCCCTTGAAGTTATTTAGGTTTGTATCCCAAGCTTTATCTTCCCCCTCATTTGAAACATTGCTACCCTCAGAACATCTTATCAACATCAGCTGTTGTGGCAACGACAAACAAATTCGTGAGGTGAGTGCAGGCATTATTTTCACCCATATCACCAGACAAATGCAGATCTCTATAGGTTATATTTGCAGGGTGCTTCCCTCCCTTGGTTCTTGCAGCAAAAGCCTTGCTTTCATCTTTTGATTTTTAATAATAATAGCTCAGAAGAGCAGAAACTCCATCAAATAGATTGTCATGACCTTTGTCAATGGACTCAGTGCATTCCAAATAATTTCTCTTGAACATTTCACTCACGATCTTGAAATAACTATTTCAGCCAAAATAGTAGTTTTCAAACTGCAAAAATTGTTACCTTTTTGCAATATTTAGTATTTAAAATGTTTTAGTCTGAATTGCAAGTTGATTTTATCTCCTGTAACATGCTTGAGCATAATGATCATACAAATAATGATGTAACAAAATTGTACCGTGTACAAGAATTGCTTCAAATGGCAATGCTAAAGAGCTGCTTACTGCTACCTACACACAAACACAAAAAAAAAAAAAAAAAAGGCCCAGATTAAACCACATAATTAAAAACATTTTTGATGATTATGTAGTAAGTACCATTACATTTAACTTCTAGGGGAGAGCACAAATTGTTTTGTTTTACCAAAATTTTGTTCCAACAAATCACTAAAAATTATTTTAAAAGAATGACTTTTTTTTTTTTTACTTTAAGAATCTGCTTTAATAAATTAAATGACAAAACATACCACAAAAGTAAAATATCTGTAAAGAGATTTGTTTTCTCTGGTGGGGGTGGTAACAGTACGCAAATTAATCACATCACAGACTACATTATAAAATGCTTTTTTTTTTAGACATGTTAGCATGTATGTGTAATGAGCCTGTTGTCCTCCTCCTAGTGGATGGATTTTCAGTAAAATTTATATATGGGCCTTTTGCAAACAGTTGTTGAATCATTCATAATTTTATTAAAATCAGATCAATGGATATCTGGCAATTATTTTTTTTATTATTATTATTTTTTTTTTTGTATGTGTTATTTCTTGCAGTGTTCATCAGAATGTAATAACTCAATTCCCAGTGAATGGATTTTCATGAAATTTTATATTTTGCCCATTTAGAATGATTTATTATTATTATTATTAGCCATATGGTACAAGGAAGCCTGAGGCTTATGCTGCACCAGCCAAAAAAAAAAAAAAAAATCCCGAGTTACCCCCTGTGTGTGTGCGAGAGTGAGAAGTAGAAGGCATCACCAAGAAAGAGAAGAATGATGATATCCAGCTCAGGACCCTGGGTTTGCCAAGCCCATACTCACCAGATGTGAGCCCCCGGGGTAGGTTATCAAGCCTTCCAAAATTTCATTAATATTGGACCAATACAAATTTGGTAATTATTATTATTATTTATTTTATTTTTTTCTTATACATATCACAGTATTATGTTTGTTGCCATGTTCTGGTTGGAAGATTGAATGGGTAATGGTAGATGTGCAGAAGTAATTTTCTTGGTTTGTGCATAAAAGTTGTTGCTTTTTGGGTTTTTTTTTTTTGTTATAAATCATGGATTATTACTATTTGCTAAAAAGCTCAAAGTGTAAAGCACTGTGTACATTAACATGTTGTTTAATGAAAATTGTGTATTACGACAGTCTGTGATGTAGTAAACTTGCATCCCCCACCACCCCAGAGGAAACAAATTTTGAAATCTTGAAAACATAAGCACTCTTTTATTATAGTTTCATGTCTACTTTTATTTTTTTCAATTTGAGCAGTATTTTTTTTTTTTTTTTTTTCTAAAAATAACTGATATGCAGATTTGTCATTACACAACATCAGATTCCTATATACCGTACTATTGCATAATACGGGTGGGGGAAGAATGCACTGGACTGTGGAAAAATGAAACTGCAATGCTGAATTCTTGTCACATCCTTGGTGGGTGGGCTGGCTGTGGTCTTGGAGTAACATATGCAAATGAAAATAAATGGGCTTGTTGTTCTGGATTCCATAGTTTAAGAATAGATGAATTCTGTATAATCCAGAAAAGTTTTAATAATAAATGACATGAAACTTTCAGGGTTAAACAGGCCCCTTCATCAGAAAATTCTAATGGGATAAAGACGTTAGAGACAAAATTTAACAGATACAGAGTGGACTGCATGCACAATTCTGTATCCGTTAAATTTTGTCTCTAACGTCTTTATCCCGTTAGAATTTGCTGATAAAAGGGCCCCATTTAACTCTGAAAAGCTTCATGTCATTTATTATTTAAACTTTTCTGGATTATACAGAATTCATCTATCCTATGCAAATGTTGTTACACACATTGCAAGGTAAAGCCCATATGCTTCATGCTTCCACAAAAGGTGTATTACTGATTGTTAGTTGTTTCACTGGTAAATCAGCTGCAATAAAATAGTTACAATAAAGTTGTGAACTCTTTTGACCTTACCCACCCAGAGTATAAATGGTTATTATTTATTTTTGAACATGCTTTTTTTTTTTCCTTCAAGCAAGTGCTGTCAACATTTTTTTTTTTTTATCCCTTCCTTAGCCATATTTACAAAATGGGGTGTACTCAACATAGCCTTCCAAAAATTAGTTTGTGTGAATGATGAAAGTCAACTGGAGATTATTCATTCCTGCACCAAGCCATTCACAATTTTCACATGAAGTTTTTATTTCCTTGTATGTTAATTCATTTTATGACTAGGTGAACTTTGAAAATAATTCACTATCCTAACTTTTTTTTCATCCAAACGATTTTGTTCAGATGAAATTTTAAAAGTAACAAGGGAAGTAATGTGGAACCTGGACATTTTCATTATAGTGAAATTTTGTTAAAATGGTATATGTTGTAATAGGCTTTTATTATCGAACACTAGTAAATACATCTGAGCAGCAGAAATTCTAGAGTAATATACCACTTGGGTAGCACTAAACTCAAAACAATTGAAAATGAAAAGGACTTGGGAGTAAACATACGGGCTGCTAAGTTTGTTTGTTGTTTGTTATTTGGTTTTTAGGAGCATTGGCAACTAAGGCCATATTACTCCGGGATATGCGGTGGTCATTCCCTGACCTTTTCGCATCCTCCGTATTTGGGGGTAACGGGCTCGAACCCCGGTCTAATCAAGAAGCATGTGCTACGCACTACTGTTCCTTCCCACCTGGCTACGGAGGCACCAAGGGGCTGCTAAGTAAGCTCATGGGGTTCTATCAATAATGTACAGGAGTTTGGTCAGTAGAGATAAAGAGATGATTATTCCATCATACAAAGCAACAACAGTTATATTGTGTCTTGAATACTGCATAAACCTGGAAGCCCATGGACCTGCTAGATAAAGAGAAGAGTAACAAGGTTATTTAATGATAGCAACAACAACAAAGTTATACTGTGTCTTGAATACTGCATAAACTTGGAAGCCCATATACCTGCTAGATAATGAGAAGAGTAACAAGGCTGTTCTTAACAAAGAGACTTGTTCTGTAAATTACTTTCTGGAAACTAGCCACCTGTGGGATAACACGTTATGTTCAAGACTTCAAAAACGGTTGAGTAAACTAAATTCTGAGGATATCTACACTTAAGTCATGTAACATACTCAAGAGGACAGAAATTTAAACTGAGTGAGGATAATGGTAGAATAGATGTCTGAAAATTTTCCTTTAGTCAATGAGAAATTGGACAAATATTTGAAAGTAGTAAAATTGACATTGATTAGTCTGTGTTGTTATTATTCCCCCTCCCCTACCTGATGCGATATAAGCTTGCTTCTTTGCATTATTTTGACAGCACTAATATTAATACAAAATGGAATGATATTTACATCAAATTTGGTATCTAAGTAAACATTTAAAAATCAGAATAACAACAATAATAATCAAAAATGAACAATGGTTTAAGAAAAAAGGACTCCTATGCTTAAATAGGTAAATGCACAACTGCTAGTCATTAATAATTTGTATTAATTACTTCAGTATTAGCTAAAAACATAAGTAATATATTTGGGAATAAAATATATTTTCAGATTCTTCTGTTTTCAAAAATCACATCTGTATAAATCAGAGAAGCTAACAGTTTTGGAAATTCAGCACTTGCGAATGGGTACTGAAAATTTATTCACACATATATATATATATATATATAATAAAAACAAAGTTTTCAGCATATATAAAACAAAAACAATTTTTTCTTTCAGGAAAAGTAAAAAATTTTATTTCTCCAATTAAAGAATACAAGCTACCTCCTGTTCTAACAAATAATTTCTGCAAACTTTTCTTGCATTATACTCAACTAGATTATACTTGCAGCATGTAGCTACAGAATATTTTCATGCCTGCCTTAGTTTAGTGTTAACAGATTAGGATACAATTCATAAATAAAAGTTCCTACTGCAAATGGTCTTCTCAGAAATCAATGTCTAAAGATAAGACAATTTCTTTCTTCTCTGTTCCACAGAATAAAGTTCTAAAAGATAATGCATGGCCTCCTGACTTAGAAGATAAAGTGAAGTGAAAGATAAACCAAACTATGCATGAACAACAAATCACTGTAAGTCTCCATTCAGAAAAATTGTAAGTTTAAATATTCCAGAAAAGTCCTTTCAAGTTTCAAGATTCAAGTTTGAATCCTGAAACTAAAAGGACTTCCCAAAAATTACCTTGCAGAATTTAACTTAATTTTGAAAAAGCTTTGTTTTCTAAACATCACACCTCAGAAAAAAAAAAATTTTTTTTTTTTTTGGTGTTCTAAAAGAAAATAGCTAGGTACCATGCAATGAATAGCAGTTATACAGAAGGACATATCTACACATTGTTATCCACCTTCTACATAACTGTTATTTTGCAATAATCTTCAAACTTGCCCACAAAAAGGATTGAAGATTTACAAAATAATTTTTTTTCAGCATGACACTGTACTTTCCAACTAGCACTATGACTGCATACCTACATTCATCACTTGATGTAATGCAATTAGCTGTCTGAAATATTACACTTTCAGCAACATTTAATATAATATAGATCAGATATTATACACAGCACTTTCAACAGTCATTTTTTTTATTATTATTTCTTTATGGTAAGACAATGACTTATTCTGCATTCGGTGAGAAAATTTTTGCTATCTTTGGAATATATTCATTATGATAGTACACACGATGCAAAAAAACCAGCTTATATAGCATCAGCCAAAAAAAAAAAAAAAGACACACGCCCTTCTCATTTCACCCATCCACTCGCTCCAAATGTTTGTCTAGTTCTGCCTTGAATCTATTTAAGCTATCAAATTCTACAACAACAGATGGAAGTTTGTTCCAGCTTGTTGGCTAAAGGCAAACTTCTGCACATCTATCCTACAACTGTCTTTCCTCAGTTTGAATTTATGTCCTCTCAGGCAATTATTCTGAACAAGAGGAAGAATCCCATCAGCATTGAGCATGCTCAAATCATTCAAGGCTTTATACACTTCAATCAGATCACCTCACAGGTGCCTAGTCTCCGGTTGCTGTAATTTTTAAAACTTAAGCTTTTCTTTGTAAGAGCAACAATTTGTTTCATTCACTAATCTTGTTGCCCTTCTCTATATAGTTTCCAACAGCTCTACATCATTCTTAAAATGAGGCATCTAGACCTGTATCCCATACTCAAGGTGTGGCCTGACCATTGCTTTATACAAGGGGATAATCACCTCCTTATCATTGCTAGAAAAATTCCTGTATATCAGTGACAATACATCAGGAGGTACTCTTGAAGACTGTCACCACTGCTGAGAAAACTTCATATCTGCCTGCACAATTACCCCCAGGTCCTTTTCACTCTACCACTGTCAGTGTAGTACCACACTGTTGATACATTACTCTGGGGTTACTGCTTCCCATATGCAGTATTTTACATTTTGTCAATGTTAAACTTCAGTTACCACCTCTCAGCCCATCTGCTCAACTTTTCTAGATCCTGTTGCAGCAGTGTAGTGTCATTACCAACCCTGCCTACCTTCGTATCGTCTGCAAACTTGGACATTAAGCATGAAATACCATAATCAATATCATTAATGAATACAGAAAACAACAATGGACCAATACTGAACCCTGGGGGACTCCACTAATGACAATAGTCCACGAAGAGCAGTGGCCATTGATTACCACTCTGTCTTCTCCCACTCAACCATCCCTTTATCAATAGCAGCAATTTGCCTCCAATGCCACACTGCTCCAATTTGTGCAGCAGTCTTCCATGTGCAACAGTATCAAAAGCTTTTCTAAGATCCAAATATATGATATCAAAATTATTCTTTGCATCCAGCTCCTTTGTGACTACATAATAGTATCCAATCAAATTGATCAGACAAGACTTCCCCTTAACAAACCCATGCTGTGTCCGAGCTATAATTGAAATTGTCTAGATGATCCTGCAATGCTTCTTTAACCAGTGCCTCCATTAACTTCCCTGGAACAGAAGTTAAACTAACAGGTCTGTAATTACCTGTGTCTCCCTTTGATGCTCCTTTGTGGATTGGGGTCACATTTGCACATCTCCAGTCCATAGGTACCTCCCCCTGAGTCCAAGGAAGCTCTCATAATTATGGCTAAGGGTTTGCTTACTTCCTTTGCTGCCTCCTTTAATATAACTAGATAGATTCCATCCACCCCAGGTGCCTTTCTTATGTTTATCTTCAACAATTTCTCCTCCATTTTACTCAGTTATTACAAGATTATCTAGCTTATTGCCAGAGTTTAATACACCTCTGGCATTTCCCTCCCTGAATAACTCCTCATGTGTGAATGTAGATGCAAAATATTCATTTAGTTTGTTGGCTACCTGAGCAGGATCATCAACGGTTGAACCAACGATATCAAGTGGACCAATCTGATTCATCCCCTTCCTTCTAGAGTTTACATAAGTAAAGAACTCTTTGCATCCTTTGCCAAAGATTTCTCGTAATCTGTCTTCGCCTGCCTAACCTCCTTTGTAACTTGGTTACAGACCAGCTGATATCTATCATAGGCTTCTGTGTCACCTGTTAATTTATATGTAACCCATGCATTTTTATTCTCTGCCACATGTCTAATTAGTTCATCTGATATCCATTTAGGCCTAATTCTTGAACAATATTTCTTGGTATGAAAAGTCTAGTAGCTTCCAAGATTAATTCTTTGAATGCTTCCCATTTTGAATTTGCTGTTGGTAACATCATCAGTCGGTCCCACCGTATAGCATTTAAATACCGTCTCAGACCATCATAGTCACCTTTAAGAAAGCAAAAATCCTTCCCTTTACCCCTGATGGTAGTTATCTCTGAGTAAATCCCACTTCAGTACACTGTGATCACTGCCACCTAGTGGTTCCTTTATCTGCAGATTCTTAATGCATGAAGAATCACTACTGATAATCAGATCAAGAGTATTACTCTCTCTAGTTGCCTCCCGAACATGCTGCTGTAGAAAACAATCATCCAATAAATCCACAAAAGCCTTGCTAGTGTGTGAGTGACCACAAATTCCAGTCAATATCTGGAAAATTAAAATCCCCCATTATAAGACACTGATTTGCTAGCCCACTATTTTTTTCTCTGTACAGTTGTTTATTATACTCATCAGAGTCATTAGGCCTAAAACACACTGCTACTCTCAATTTTGCTTTCCCAGTGCTTATGTCACACCAAACTGACTCAACACTGCACTGTCCAGCCATGCTGAATGACTGTACTTCCTTGGATTTTTGTGTTTCTTAACCAATAGCATAACCCCTCCTTCTTTCCTGGTACACATTGTACTCCCCTATTCCAGTTCTGCATTCCTTATATCTGTGTGACACCGATGGCAATTAAACATTTTTATTATCACTTGTTAAAAAAATTTTTTTTGGCATATTATAGTGAAAAATTATCAACTAATTTGTATGCCTTCTTAGTTAACATAAATAGCCAATCCTGTAAGAAAATTTTTAAAATATGAGAATTCCATACACACTGTGTCAGCCATCATGTATTGTTTATACTATACTCCTATAACTGTTTTAACAACAGCACTTTTAACAAGTAATTAGTCATTGATTTTTATACATATTTAAACAATAACTGTAAGTTAATAGTTTTATAACTACTAAAGGAATACTTACACTCTGAAGGGTTCCACTGAGATTTTCCAGCATGGTATCAACACATGTTGCAACTTTGCGTGCATGGACCTCAAGATCAGCAACTGCCCCTGCATCTACAATTGGGACATGAGGTTGAAGAGCTTGTCTATACAGACTAGGTGTGGAAGAACGAGATCCAGGAAATGATGGAGAATCTATTAGAACAAAAAGATAAATTGTTCTTAAAAAATAAATAAATAAATAAACTTTTTTTTAAAATTTCTTCACAACTGAAATAAATAAATATGGCAATTATCAGCAATGCACTGTGTATGTACCCTGTGTCAAAAAGCTTTCACTTTGGTGGAAGCAAGAATTTTGGCAACCTAAGTATTAAAAATATAAAACTGAGTATTATCAACCTAGACCCTGCTCCCCCACATTTGGTTGAGTCAATTTCAGTTTTAGTGGTGCATTAGCAACAAAGGCTACAATGTGTATACAGGGTGTTTCAGTTAAACGTTTCAGAACTTCTAAGAGGGGTAGGGTACATCCTGACAACTCGAAATCATATAGCAATGTGGGGTCGGAAATGCTTTCCTGAAGCGGTGTTGTACACAGAAGCACCATAAAGAAAAGAGACCGTAAGTGAGAAATCGTTTTAATAATACATGAAAAGAAGCAAAAGGTACATGGATTAAAGTAAGTGTTCGAAGTTTCTTCCACGGGCTACAATGCACGCCTCACATCTCCGACGCATGGACATCCGAACATTCTGGAATACTCCAGGCGAATTTCGAATTTCTTCGGCAGCTACTGCAATTCTTGCAACCTGCTCCTCAGCATTGTCAACAGGGGTGTCATAAACTAGCGATTTCATATGACCCCAGAAATAAAAATCAAGACATGATAGGTCGGGTGACCGAGCAGGCCAACGCACGGGACCACCACGTCCGATCCACTGTTGACCAAATGTGACATCCAGGTAGTTACGAACATCTCCGCTATAATGGGCAGGGGCTCCATCGTGTTGGAACCACATTGTCTGTTGCGTCGATGCAGAAATCTGTTCATCTCTCAAAAGTTGTGGCAATACTTGCTGCAGAAAGATCAAGTAGATAGGTCCGGTTAGACGACACGGTAACAGGTAAGGTCCGATGAGGTGATCTCCCATAATACCGGCCCATACATTGACCGAAAATCGAATCTGTGCTGCACGACGTCGTATTGCATGCGGGTTCTCGACCGCCCAGATATGGTCGTTATGTGTGTTGAAAATTCCTTCCCTTGTGAAGGGATGCCTCATCGGAAAACAACACTTCAGCAGGAAAAAGGGGATTTGTAGCACATTTTCCAAGGTACCACTGTGCGAAAGCAATACGAGGTGCATAATCCTCCGGTTGCTGTGTCTGGACACGCTGCACGTGAAATGGATGCATGTCTTGTTCTCGGAGAATCCTCCAGACGCTGCAATGGGAAACCCCGACTGCGTTTGCTAGACTTCGTGTACTCGTTCTTGGATTCCCCTGTACATGCTGCAGCACATTCTGTTCGACGGCTGGAGTCCGTGCTGTTCTTACCCTGTCCCTGTCAGCTCTTTCAAATGAACCTCTCTCAGCAGTCTTGCAAAGAAATTATGACTGGGAATACGCCTCGTCGGATATCGTTCCGCGTACAAACGCTGTGCGGCTGGCCCACTACAATTTGCAGCCCCGTACGCCAAATGCATATCGGCTAACTCTGCGTTCGTGTAATCATCCATCCTACTAACTTGGCGTTCTTGTTCAAGAAATTCGAAATTCGCCTGGAGTATTCCAGAATGTTCGGATGTCCATGCGTCGGAGATGTGAGGCGTGCATTGTAGCCCGTGGAAGAAACTTCGAACACTTACTTTAATCCATGTACCTTTTGCTTCTTTTCATGTATTATTAAAACGATTTCTCACTTACGGTCTCTTTTCTTTATGGTGCTTCTGTGTACAACACCGCTTCAGGAAAGCATTTCCGACCCCACATTGCTATATGATTTCGAGTTGTCAGGATGTACCCTACCCCTCTTAGAAGTTCTGAAACGTTTAACTAAAACACCCTGTATAAAAATGTGGGAAAGATAATGGAATGTGCAGTTAAGAATATGTCAGATATGAAAGATGATATAAGATGAGTTAAAAACAATCTCAAAGATGGACAACCATCTTGGTTTGTTGGAAGGGTTGGTGAGATCTGTAAAATGTGATCCATATGAAGAAAGGCTTCAAAAATATGGGGGTTACAGAGCTTGACAACAACGCATCTTAGAGGGGACCTGACTGAAGTCTACAATACTCTGAGAGGAGATAGTAAAATGAATGAAGGGGAAATTTTCACTATAGGGGATATAAATTCAAATTACAAGGAGGTTTAGACTGCATTGTAGGACATTTTCTTTTAGCCAGTAAGATAATTACTGGAATAAGTTAACTCCATGGGTAGTTAAGGCTGATGGCTGAGAAATTCAAAGATCAGCTGGATGGTTAATACAGAGGCATGAAACATCTAGGTTATTTTCTTTTTATTATTTTGGATGCCTCTCAGGCACCCAAAATAATAAAATGAATTCTTTCACTTTAGAATGAATTCTTTCTACTAGGGCAAACAACACTGATAAAATTAACCCCACCTCAAAAAAGCTTTGTTAAGTGCCTCAAGCCCAGGATTAATTGAAAAGCCTACATCAAAAAATCCCTCCTGTGCCTGAGCAGGATTATAGATGCAATTACGTTTTGCCCTTACTCGTGGCATTTTTCGGCAAGATCCTATACTTTTTAACCATTTCCTCAGTTCATTTACATTTAATATCATTAGTAGTTACTTATACAATCAAAACACCATTAGTCCCCTTCTCCTTCCAGTCACATAGTTCCCTGAGGAGCTGTTGTGGCCACCAACAAAATCCTCCAACTGAATCGATCATATGCTATACAAGAGGCATTGAAAAATTTCACGCCCAAAAGTTCACTGATCCCATCCTTCCACCTAGTTGCAGGTCTTCCTTTAACAGCAGTTTTTGGAGTTGGTTTTGTTATGGTCTCTGTGGCATCAGATAATGTGGTTGTATGCCACTGCCTACTACATGGCCGATTTTGAAAGGGGCCAGCTTTAATCATAAGAAGAGTCATCATGCATTCCACGAGATGCTCTTGAAGAGCAAAGGTGACTACAGCAGAGCCCACTTATCAGCAATAAAGAATTTATATATAAAATATTTTATTATGATTCCATATGTCCAACAATGCTACAAACAGCTCTATATTCTTTTTTATGGACACTGATTTCAAAGTAATAGCTAAGCCCACTCAAAAACTGCATTCTGTGCTGAAAAGGTGCTCCGCACTTTCCTCTTCAGTTATGGAATTACATGATGTAGTTTCCAATATTCCATGTGGTAACTGTGATTCTTCGTATGTCGGCTGCACCAGGTGCCTTTTAGATACTCGTTTAAAGAAACATGCAACATTGGTTAGGGCAATGAGGGTCACAGCATCTGAACTGTCATTTCATTCAATAAATGAGGATCAGGTCTTCTTGTTTAATGAAGCTAAGGTTTTGAGCATACAGCATGATTTCACAAGACTTTTAATAGCTGAAACCTTAGAAATGAAGATTTAGACACAGGACATATTTAGCCTTGATTGCTTTTGGTTTATAGAAATAAAAAATAACTATATATAAAAGGCTTAACTCGCAAAAAATAATTCTTAAATATGGTGGAAACTACTGGTGGCAAATGCTGTTTCTAATTCTAAGGTTTTTCCAACTGGGTTATAGAAATTTGGAAAGAGAGTATTCTTTCACTAAGACAATACAAAAAGTGGATTACCTTCAACCAGTGGTGGGATTCAGTTGGTTAGTGCAAACCTGTTCCTAGAATTTCCCGAGTTTCACCCCGAATGCCATGCAAGCTATGATACTTTTGGTCTATGTTTGGTTTTTCTTTTTTACCTTGGAAAGGAGGAGTAAGGTGATAGAGAACTGATTTTTAAAATTTTTGATTCCCACCACTGCCTTCAACTGCTTCAAAAAAGCAGTTAAAGGTGAATTTTTTCGCCTTCAACTTCAAATTTTTTCTCCAGAAAAC
Source organism: Mastigoproctus giganteus (assembly GCF_048544385.1). Classification (NCBI taxonomy): domain Eukaryota; kingdom Metazoa; phylum Arthropoda; class Arachnida; order Uropygi; family Thelyphonidae; genus Mastigoproctus; species Mastigoproctus giganteus. The sequence continues at coordinate 241,845,252 of NC_143576.1, read as the reverse complement.
TGATTTATGATATTGCGCTTTTGGGCACAAAGATTTAATATTAAACATGTGGCTAACACTCTGTGCAAATTAAACAAGAGTTCAGTATAATCTAGACCGTACTCTAAGTAACAAAAATTCAAGGTGGGCACCAAAACTTTTGAATTTAACCACACATTAGAGGATCAAGTGCACACATGTGCAAATATACAACTGTTGAAAAGTTGATTTTATAAGTAGGTTTGTGATGATGGATGGAACACAGGCCTGAAACTTCGATTAACACAACAATCAAAGCAGTGGAAACATGCCAATTTCCATTTTTTCTGCTTTGGAGAAGTTTCGAATGAGAATAAGGGAACAATGATGGGAAACTCTTTAAAAATGGGTATACAACTGCAGAAGAACACTTCTAACCAAATAAGATTGCACTTCTAGACCAAATAATTCTAACCAAATAAGACAACTTTGTGAAAAAATAAAATAAAAGGATGTGAGTTGCTTACCAAAACAGTTTCATCAGGCCAATGCACCATCTAACAAGTCACATACTGCAATGACAATAATCACTCTAGTGACCGAATTCTTCTCCCATCTCCCTTATTCCCAGATTTAGCACCCTAGATCCTTTTTTTTAATGAACAAATAAAAAAGGGGATTTTTATTTGTTCGGATTAATGAAAAATTTCCTGAAAGAAATTAAATTTTAAAGTGAAAATGATGTAATTTGTGCAGTTTAATCAGGTTGGAGGTCCAAGATGCGGTCTCCAAAAAACAGATAACAAATGCTAAAAGACTGCTGTAATATGTATAGTAACATGAGAGGAGAGAGATTATATAGAAAAATAAATGTTAATTTTTGTCACTGCTACTTAGATTAAATTTACTTTTTATAATTCATTATATACAGTGGTGGACAAGAAAACTGCATCACTTGTGAATTTTGAAAATAATGAGTTTTGCACTGCATTGTGGGTTGCAGAACCACAAACTAATCAATCACTCCATATATATTCGAGAGGTATTTTTTCCCTCCCCTGCTTTGTAGTATTCAATTACACAGTGCTAGCTTTGAGTCTTTTCATGCAAAAAAAAAAAAAAGTTATATATATATATATATATATATTTTAACTGAAGTGAGAGGAAGAAGAGGAGGAGAAAAAAAAAAAAAAAAAAACATGCCATTAACACGGTGGGAAAAGAACAAAATAATTAACAGACATTCAGATTTTAAACATTAAAAAGAAAAATTTTATTATAATGTCTGAGATAATTCTTCACCTGATGACATACAACAGATTAAAGTAACAGTAGCTATTTTTACTTCAAGGGTCTGCACTGAGCATCTGTTCACAGCAAAGATCAAATTCTGACATTTAAAACCAATTGGCTGTTTCATTTGACAGTCAATTGGTTTTAAATATCAGAATTTGATCTTTTATTTGGATTTGAATTCAATTCTGCTCTTTTCGACAAGGCTGGAAACTAGCCTCAAATAAAAGAAAGCAAAATACATATTTTCTCCACATACCTAGAAGAATCTTTTATTCACAGAACAGAAAACATATCAAACCATGCGTGTTCAGCACATGTAACTTACCAGCAATTACCTCAACTGACCAATATCAGAAGTTTGTGTCTGCAAAGCAATGTTTTATCTGGTTTTCGTTCATTATTAGATTAAGCTTCCTTTAACACTCATCAGTGTTGAATAAAATTGGGAAAGATATTAAAGTGCAGTTATTTATTTTAATATAAGTATCATCTATAAACAATTATATCAATCATGGCTTTAACCCCGACTGTTCAGTTATGTCCAATACAGACCTACTGAATATGTTAGCATTTAGTATATCTGTACTGGAAACAAATTTAAGAAACATTAACATGAACAAATGAAATGGCTAAAGAGGGAAGCTTCTTAAAAAAAATCATAAAAAAGATAAGGCACCTAAATTTTTTTAATTTGCAAAAGCTGCCAAATACACAACTACTCACTCAATATTTTAAGTATATGGTTGGGGCTTTCCAGTATCAAAAGTATTTATGCATAATAAATTTACTATTTATATTTACATTTTATAATTGGTGGACAAAAAAACTGCATCACTTGTGAATTTTGCAAATAATGTGTTTTGCGCTGAATTGTGGGTTGCAGAAATGCTCAAAATGCATTTGTTAGATTGGATACATCTCTGTGAATGAAATACAATAAAAAGATTCCACCTGATATACCTAATTGCCATAAATATCTCCCCAAAGGGTAAAATGCTTAATTAATGGAAATAGGAGAAATCATGCAGATGGCAATCATGACAACTAAACATACATTTTACTGCATTTCAGTTTATTTACAAACTGAAATGACAAGTTAACGTAATAGTATTATGTACTGTAAATCAGCAAAATAAGTTCTCAGTATTTTGTTGTTCCTCCTGGAGCTGCAGCCCCAGACCATCTGACTATCAGGGAACTTTGTAGTCAGTGTTATGCAGTCAGGATGGTATGTCTCTGATTTTCATCTTCTGACATATCGCTTCCCATCTGAGCCATGCAGGTTAAATTTCGATTTGTCAGAAAAGATGACGGTGTCCCATTGCTCTTTTGTCCATGAAACATGCGTTTTGGCCCAAGCAAGTCACTTCTTCCTCATTTGTTGGTCAACAAAGGCTTCTTCTTGGGCCGAAAGGCATGCAGATCATATTCTGAAAGCCATCTTTGGATAGTTCATGCACTTGTTTCAACACCAGAGGCTATCTCAAAGTCCAGTTTTAGATCAGGAGCAGAAGCAGGGCGATTAGGAAGGCATAGCCATTGCAAATATCAATCTTGGGAAGGCATAGTCACTCTCTTATGGCCTGATCCAGGTCTTCTCTTCACATCACCGGTTTCACGCTTTAATTTCAGCACCCGGGATACTGTTGACAGCCTATTTTATCAGCGATAGCATGCATACAAAGCCCTTCCTGGGAGAGAGCAACAGCTACACTTTTTTTTTTTCTCAGTGTCAACTGAACATATGGAGCCATGCTTACACATCTGCAGAACAGGATACTAATGAACATGTATACCCTTCCAACGGTGTATTTATAGAAACGGCTGATGCAATACCTTTGCTTTGCGACAAACAAAATGACTGTAATCAAACATCTTATATGTTACAAATGTTACTTTTTTAAAGTGATGCAGTTTTTTTGTCTGCCACTATACATTATTTATGCTTGTTTTATTTGTCTGCCACAATACATTATTTATGCTTGTTTTATTTGTCAGTTGATACTGTTCATGTACTCAAATGTTTGTTTATGTGTCTGTAATCAAGTCACAAAGGAGGTTAGGTAGGCAAAGGCAGATTACAAGAAATTTTTGGAAAAGGATGCTAAGAAAAACAGCAAGGATTTCTTTATTTATATAAACTCTAAAAGGAAGGGAATGAATCTGATTGGTCCACTTGATATCGATGGTTAGGCTGTTGATGATCCTGCTCAGATAGCAAACAAACTGAATGATTATTTTGCATCTACATTCACACGAGGAGTTATTAAGGATTGAAAATGACAGAAGGTTATCAAATTGTAGCAGGGTGTTTAATGATTTTATAATAACTGAGTGCAAAGTGGAGGAGAAATTGTTGAAGTTAAGCATAAGAAAGGCACCTGGGGTGGATGGGATCTATCCAGTTATATTAAAGGAAGTAAGCAAACCCTTAGCCATAATTATGAGAGCATCCTTGGACTCAGGGGAGGTTCCCATGGACTGGAGATGTGCAAATGTATCCCAAATTCACAAAGGGGGATCGAAGGGTGACACGAGCAATTACAGACCAGTTAAATTCTGTTCCGGGTAAAATAATGGAGTCACTGTTTAAAGATGCATTGCAGGATCATCTAGACAAGACTGCGGCAATAATTCAGACACAGCATGGGTTTGTTAAGGGAAAGTCTTGTCTGACAAATTTGACTGGATATTATGATGTGGTTACAAAGGAACTGGATGCAAAAAATAATTTTGATATCATATACTTGGATTTCAGGAAAGCTTTTGACACCTTTGCGCATGGAAGACTACTGTACAAATTGGAGAAGAATGGTATTAAGGATAAGTTGCTACAATGGATAAAAGGATGGTTGAGTGGGAGAAGACAGAGGGTGGTAATCAATGGGCACTGCAATTCGTGGATTAATGTTATTAGTGGAGTCCCACAGGGTTCGGTGTTGGGTCCACTGTTGTTTTGTATATTTATCAATGATACTGATGAAGGTATATCAGGCTTAGTGTCGAAGTTTGCAGATGATACAAAGGTTGGCAGGGTTGTTAATGACAGTAATGTCAGTGTGGTACTGCAACAGAATCTAGAAAATTTTGGAAGATGGGCTGAGAAGTGGCAACTGTAGTTTAACATTCACAAATGCAAAGTACTGCATATGGGTAGAAGTAACCCTAGAGGAATGTACCAACTGTGTGGTACTACACTTAAGGTGGTAGAAAATGAAAAAGACCTGGGAGTAATTGTGCAGTCAGATATAAAGTTTTCTGAGCAATGCAGACAAGCTGCCAGGGCAGGTCATGGGGTTTTGTCAATGATTTACAGGAATTTTGCTAGCAGGGAAAAGGTGATTGTCCCTCTGTATAAGGCAATGGTCAAGCCACACCTGGAGTACTGCATACAGGTCTGGAGGCCTCATTTTAGGAAGGATGTAGATTTGCTTGAGCGTGTACAGAGAAGGGCAACAAGATTGGTGAGAGGAATGAAGGGATCCTCTTACCAAGAGAGGCTTAAGTTCTGCAAATTGCAGTGGCTGGACTCTAGGAACCTGCGAGGTGTATAAGGCCTTGAATGGGTTGAGCACACTGAATTCTGATGGGATTCTTCCACTTGTTCAGATTACGGACCTAAGGGGGCATAAATTCAAACTGAGGAAAGACAGATGTAGAATAAATGTATGGAAATTTGCCTTTAGCTAGTGGGTGGTTAATTGCTGGAACAAATTTCCATCTGTTGTTGTGGAAGTTGATAGGTTAAATAAATTTAAGGTGTTACTGGACAAACATTTAGAGGGAATTGTTGTGTAAATTTTTTTGGCTGATGCTGTATAAGCTCATACGCTTGCTTTCTTGCATCACATGCTACTATTACTACTACTCAGTAAACCATGTTTTTAATTTTTGGTAGCCAAAAAATGGGAATGCTTACAAATATCTGACCTGCTGGAGGACAGGTCCCTTTGGGCAATGTGTGTCAAAAACAAAAAGAATGTGAGTGAAATGACTGAATGCTTACACAATTAAATGTAACAAACAAAAATACACTTCAAAAATGCAATTTAAAATACATAATGCACTAACACTACTTAGAATAGCTTGTTAGAAATTTTTAATAACCTACCTGTCCATCTTGATACTGGGCTACTCATTTTAATCTTTTCCTGTAAATCTTCAGCAACAAAAGATACCATATCCCCTTCCACAGTTAGTGTACCTTGAAGTTCTGAGAGACCACTTGTATCACTTCCAGTTCTTCTGTGGCCTGATGAATATAGAGCATATTCCTCCGAGCTAAAGGAAGGTGATCCTTCTAAACTTGTTGTTTGACTGTCAGAAGTTTGTTGGCTCTTATGAACTTGTCTCCAGGGTTCCTCTGTTTCAACTGCTGACTTAGCTTCACCCTCAGTCTGCACTGCTGTACTCTGAGAAGAATTTTTTTGTAAGATGAGACTATTAGGCCTCTTATTCTCTTTAAAACCATCATTATCCTGTTCATCTCCCTCTTCAGACAACTTATTTAGTTCTTGATTAGGCTTGGAGTCCCTATTCTTTACTACACCTTTTCTCACATCACAAACATCCTGATCAAATGATATTTCCCCATATGACCCTGTCATAGTATCCACAGGATACTCTTCATTATCCTCACGATATATGGTTTCACTAAACCTGTCTGACTGTGTGCACATATTTTGTGCTTTGGTATCTGATTTTGTATATCCATCAGCATTTTGAAGCTGTTCACCCACAATTCCAGTAGTGTTACAGTTCTGCAAAAGTGATTCTCCACTCTTTCCTACAGAAGTATTATCCAAGGATGCACACATTTCTTCTGTGTTCATGGTGCATATTTTTATTTCAATATTTGATTTGGATGGATAAAACAGGATTGCATTCTGAAAAGAATAAAATAAATTACCACTGTCATTTAAATAAATATATTTTCTTCATGTGTAAAAATAGTCTGTTGGGCTGTAAGGCATATTATGAACAAATTAACCAATAATATGTGAATAAGAAAACTGGTTATTTTGTGTAACTTAATGTGGCTTTATAAGTAAATGACAATATTTACTTAAAATAAAAAAAGCATGGAAAGTTGGAGAAATGCTGTGAAATAAAAAAATATTCACTTATTCATTTACTAGGACAATCTACATAATAGGGAAGATTTCTACAATATACAAAATTCCTATATTACAAAAATGCAACAAAAATATCACACACGTATAAGTGAAAATATAAGAAGAAAAAAGAATCATCATATAATATTTATAATACAAGAGAAAATATAAAAAGTAAAAACAATGACACCATTAAAAGAAAAAAGGTACACATACATGTATAGGGTGTTTCAAAGTATGTGCAAAAAAAATTCTGGGAAGTATTCTAGGGTACAACATAAATAAAAGAAGCAAAAAAAAAATGCATAAAAACATGTCTAATTCTCAACATTTATAGCATTATAGGTGTTTTAATTTCAAAAAAACTGCTGTGGCATTTTGAAGTAAACAAAAATTAAGTAAGAATAAGAGTAGATGTGTGACTAGCATCAATAAATATTTTACTGGGTACCAGTAATAACAATTACTAATAATAAAGAAATTTATACTCCACCCCAGACCAATAGATACCAAAAAGAGTGAAATGTTGCAAATGTTTATACCAAAACAAAAACAAAATCATAATAAAAAATAAAAAGAAAGTTGACTATTGAGATTCATCTCAGAAGGCAACAACAGCTGAGGAAACTGCAACATTAATAGTTAATTCAATACAATAATAATATAATATAACTAATTTGAGAAATGTTATGCAGTGAAAAGAAAGAAATGGAACTTAGTTTTGCAATCAAAAGACAATGTCAAAATCATCAAAGGAACAGAATAAATAGCAAGCTAAGGATGTGCAACAATGCTACACAACAATGCCAATGAAAAATAAAGAAGTGACAGTTCAAAAAATGCAGGCTATATTGTTCCAAAGGGCTCTCTGTTATTGTGTGCTTGCTTGCTGTGTTCCAAATAACAGGGATGATAATTCTATTTCTGTTGTTTGTGGGCTCTGTTCCTCCATTTTGAATTTATTAATATCTGGGTAAAATTAGGGTCCCCCAAAATGGTGTGACTTACCTTTATGTAGAGCTGAAAAGGCACTATAACGTTAGTAATCAACAAATTCTAAAAAAGAAAACTGTTACAACATATAGCGATTCGTTCTTTTTTTTTATAAGTATATTGGGTAAGATCGTTACTAGTTGCTAACTGTTGCTCAATTTCAATGTTCCTGAAGATGTCTGTATTGTTTGTATTGATGTGAAAGAGAAATGCCTCGACCAATTCTCTGTATGCACAAAACCACCAACCTTTCTTTCTACTACAGTAGTAGGCCCCTTAGTCTCGTCTTCTGTTCTCTGGTCTGTTCTACTGTAACTTTGCTCCTCGGTCCACAAAAATTAGAATGGTTCACGGGCATTCGTATAGAACGGTTTTTCATCCCGAAAAACAATTCATCCTGATCACAGCACCAGTGTTCCACAGGGCTTTCTGTTATTGTGTGCTTGCTTGCTGGACATCATGCCAATGGAGAATAAGGCCATCAGCTCTTACTATTATTCACCATTCAATGTGTACAATAAAGTTCCGGGCAAGTCTAATCACTAATACGGATGTTCCAGAAAATGCCTGTGTTTTATATGATTGACTAGTGGTTTATACTTTGGGACAACAATCTCGTGTTCTCAAGATCTATTCTGAATCGCTGAGAATAGACTCGCAATATCAAAATCGGCGTTGTGTTTATTCATTCTGAAATCTTTCTATCAGTTAGACCTCAAAATGCCGCATAACATGGTTCTTTTAATATAAAACTCGTGCTGTGGATAACGTGTAGCAAGAGAATGGCTAAGAGGCAAGGATGATTAAACAAAACATGATTGATTAATTGTAGCATACAAATAGATATAAAAATCAAGTTATGGTGTCTTTCGAACAGTTAAATAAGAATTCTTTATCTCTCATTAATGGATAAATAATAGGTTAATATGATAATGATATATATATATATATAAATTTGTCTGCATTCTTAGGTGGTAGATGACTTTCATCAACTGGTGAAATACCACCACTTTGCTTATTGGAGGCTTGAAGTGGTGAAACCCATGTTTAGTCTCTAGAGCAAAGTTTCCGGCTTCCCCCTCTCCCCATACTTCTCCTTCAACCCATGCATGGTACTAAGTACTATAGGTTTTGATATCTTTCGTGTTTGGGGTTTTCATAAAAAAAAAAAAAAAAAAAAAAAAAAATGTAACCTTAAGTTGACACGGCTGCTCATACTCTCTGGAGCTGACAGTCATCTCGCTGTCCGAACATCTGGGTACAAGTGTAAGGATGCCATATAGGTTTGACAATCACAACTGATAGTATTACATTTATACAAGTGGATCTTGTTAGCCTTAAATTCTAGGTTCTAAGTGTGATAAAATAGATGCTACCATAGTGTGTACCTAGGAGGAGGGTTGTTTGTCACTGTACTCTAGTTAGGGGCTCACATCCGGTGAGTATGGGCTTGGCACACCCAGGGTCCTGAGCTGGATATCATCATTCTTCTCTTTCTTGGTGATCCCCCCCCCCCTCTCTCTCTCTCTCTCTCTCAGGGTAACTCAATTTTTTTTTGGCCAGTGCAGCATAAGCCTCAGGCTTCCTTGCACCATATGGCTAATAATAATAATAATAATAATAATAATAAGGGGTTAGGTCTTAATGTTCGACACTTTCATTCTGCTAGCTATCGTATTACAAACATGAAGTGAAACTTACCAGAATACTCCTTGGTATGTTCAGGGGTTGGCAGTTGAGAGCAGGAGCCAGCAGCACAAGACGTCTTTTATGGTTAGATAGCCTCAAAAAAAAAAAAAAAAAAAAGCTTCCTCAGCGTTCATCTCTCTCTAGATTTTTCTCCTAGTTTTTATTCTGTCCGTCTCTGTTCTCCCTCTGTCCTGTCTCTGCGTCCACGCACTTTTTTCTTTTTTTTCTTCCCTTTCTTTGTCTCCACTCTGCATATATGTATATCCCCCCTTTTTGAGTTTCAAATCCTTCTATTGGTCAAAAGGCTAATTTTGTGGGGAAAAGAAAATCCCAGTGACTGTTATTTCGGAAACCTGACCCGGTAAAAAATGGAATTTATGAGGAGAAAGAGGAACTTCACATCTGTATGGGGTGGCATTTCCAGACTGTCCAGCGGTAGTCACTAGGTTTAAAGTCTGTTCATTCCTACACAAGGAATTTCCAGACAACAATCACACCCCGTAGTTATCATGTTCACATTTCACCCAAAAGTATGTTCCTTAATTGACATTACTCAGTTCTCTCTGACAAGTCATATACTTTCTCACCATTTTATAAACACTACATCCACGATGTTCATCCGATCCGATCGAGTAACAATCTCTCACTGTGAATCAGCCGGACTCATAAAGATGCCATAGTGTTTCAACTGCTGTTTTCCCTAGCGTAGCATCAACGTGCGTACGCTAAAAAAAAAAAAAGGAAACAGCCTTCTACATGAAGTGAATATCACCCTACAAGTATAGTAGTGGCAAAAGCATAGGGTGACTTGGTGCGGTGACAGCCCTCAAAGGCAAATGAAAAGTAAAAATGAAGACATTTTTACAATATATATTGAGAAAATTAATATATACAGTGGTACCTTGGTGTGCGAGCATAATTCGTTCCAGAAACGTGCTCGTAATCCAAAGCACTCTTATATCAAAGCGAATTTTCCCATAAGAAATCATGGAAACCCAGATGATTTGTTCCAAAACTCAAAAATATTCATATACTGTAAAAATGATTAATACAAAATACATATATACCTTTTCATATTTTTAATATTTAAATTTAATATACATAAAGCAATCGAATTTATGGTAGGACGACTTTCACTGTCACTAACGGAATCACTGCTATCTGTTGACTCTTTTTGTGCGACTTTAACAAGGAACCTCTCCAATGACATTTGCCTCCTCTTGAGGATTTCACGGAAATATGACATTGCATTGTCGTTAAACAGATTCATCGCTCGCACTATTACAAAATGAGGAGGCACGCTTGATACACATAAACAAAGCTGCGCGCGTGTAGCAATTGAATAAACAACACCATAAAGGCAGAGATACACTATTAACACCTCACATTTTACTAAAGCACATTTCTGGAGGTTACTACCATAAAACAATAAAAAATTTCCAGTTATGTTCCTGCTAGTGGAATCTGTTATAAACTGGTAGTAAACTTGATCTAATTGCATTTGCGATTATACTGATAGCTGAAATTGTGTTGGTTTTTACGTTATTATGGTGAAATGTGTTTCCCCTTCACTGATATAAAAAAAATTACATTTTCAGAATCTTCTCTTCATTCCTATCGTGTTGCGTTCGGTTGGGGTGATTCTGCGTTCGACTGCCATTTCTTGTAAACACAAAGGCGAATCGTGCATAAGCGAATTCGGTTCGTGTTATATAAGCTATCGTTCGCGTATTTATAAATCGTGTATGATCGAATTCGTGTAGTGTGAACACGTGTTATACGAGGACTGACTGTACTCGTATTGTAAGACCTCGCTCGTTTATCAAGTTAAAATTTATTAAAAATTTTTGCTCGTCTTGCAAAACACTTGTAGACCAAGTTACTCGCAATCCAAGGTACCACTGTAATTAAAAGGATATATGTAAATATAAATGAAATAAGAGAATATTATAACTGACAATAATATTCGAATATATTTCAAAGTTCGTAAAATTCAGTTGCTGTCTCCATTGCATTAGCATTAGTAGTGACATTTAATGCAAGATTATATGGCATCAGCCAAAAAAAAAAAAAAAAAAAAAACTTGCCATTTTACCTATCTATTCCCTCCAATAGTCTGTCTAGTTCTTTCTTGATTTTGTTTAAGCTATCAACTTCCACAACAAGAGAGGGAAGTCTGTTTCAGCAATCAACCACTCATGTCTAAAAGCAAATTTTCGCACATCTATTCTGCAACCATCCTTTCTCAATTTGAATTTATGTCCCCTCATGTGCATAGTCTGAGCAGAAGGAAGAATTCCATTAGCACTGAGTTTGCTCAAACCATTCAGAGCCTTAAAAACCTCAATCAGATCACCTAACAGGTGTCTAGGCTTCAGACGACAATTAACAGAACAGAAGCCTTTCTTGATAAGAGACCCCCCCATGGTTTGCTCACCAATCTCATTGCCCTTCCCTGTATGTGGAGATAGGAGAAACCCCTGGTGCCACCAGACAATTAATGCACTTTGCCCTTCCCTGTACTCATCCCAGCAGTTCCACATCCTTCCTAAAATGAGGCCTCCAGACTTGTATGCAGACTCAAGACATGATCTGACCATTGCCTTATAAAATGGGATAATCATCTTATCCCTGCTAGCAAAATTCCTGTATATCATTGACAAAACCCAATGAGCCATCCTGGCAGACTGTCTACATTGCTCAGAGAACTTCATATCTGACTGTACAATTATCCCCAGGTCTTTTTCATTTTCCACTACCCTGAGTACCACACAGCTGGTACGTTACTCTGGGGTTACTGTTACCCATTGATTGGAATTTGTGGGTTGGTCACTCACACACTAGCAAGACTTTTGTGGACTTATTTGATGAGTGTTTTCTACATCAGCATGTTTAGGAGGCAACTAGAGGGAGTAATACTCTTGATCTGATTATCAGTAGTGATTCTATGCATTAAGAATCTGCAGATAAAGGAACCACTAGGCGGTAGTGATCACAGTGCACTGAAGTGGGATTTACTCAAAGAGGTAACTGGAAGGGTTTTTGCTTTCGTAAAGGCGACTACGGTGGTCTGAATCAGTATTTAAATTCTATCTGGTGGGACCAACTGATGATGTTACCAAAAGCAAATTCAAAATGGGAAGCATTCAAAGAATTTATCTTGGAAGCTACTAGGCTTTACATACCAACTAAGAAATATTGTTCAAGGTTTAAGCCTAAATGGGTGTCAGATGAACTAATGAGACATGTGGCAGAGAAGAAAAATGCATGGGATACATATAAATAAACAGGTGACATGGAAGCCTATGATAGATATAAGCTGGTCTGTAACCAAGTCACAAAGGAGATTAGGCAGGCAAAGGCAGATTATGAAAAATCTTTGGCAAAGGATGCAAAGAAAAACAGCAAAGAGTTATTTTCCTTTGTAAACTGCAGAAGGAAAGGGATGAATCAGATTGGTCCACTGGATATTGATGGTTCAACTGTTGATGATCCTGCTCGGGTGGCTAACAAACTAGAGTATTTTGCATCTACATTAACACATGAGGAGTTATTTAAGGAGGGGAATGCCAGAGGTGAATTGAACTCTGGTAGTGAGCTAGATGATTTTGTAATAACTGAGAGGAAAGTGGAGGAGAAATTGTTGAAGATAAACATAAAAAAGGCGCCGAGGTGGAGGAGATCTATCCAGTTATATTAAAGGAAGCAGCAAAGGAAGTAAGCAAACCCTTAGCCATAATTATGAGAGCTTCTTTGGACTCAGGGGAGGTACCCATGGACTGGAGATGTGCAAATGTGACCCCAATTCACAAAGGAGGATCAAAGGGCAACACAAGTAATTATAGACCTGTTAGTTTAACTTCTGTTCCCGGGAAATTATTGGAGGCACTGGTTAAAGAAGCATTGCAGGATCATTTCTAATGTACAGCTTTAAAACAGATTTTGCAAGCTAGCTGACAGATACAGTCCACTGGATTAGTTCACATATAATATCAGTCTCTACCCTGCCAGCTAGTGGCTGGAGGAAGCGCAAACAGTGTATACATAGGGGAGGGGGACTCACTATAACCTAAAATTTCATTAATTTATACATGTGCCTTATCTACAAAATGAGAATGAATAATCAAACTAACAGAACAAACTTAGCTGTGAAATTAGCATTAGGCGATCTTAAATCGCCTCTGACTTAAATCTACCTAAGTCTGTATAATTCTTCTGTTGTCTCTATCACTTACCCAACTCTACATATAATTCTGACTTCCATTCTTTGAAACAACTTGCCCCAATCTAACTTTCCTAACAATGAGGTAATTTTTTCTCGGTGATTTTATTGTATCAACTCCCAGCTAGCTGCAATTTTCTAGTTACAGAGACCAACTGGTTGAGATACTGAAGCTTTAAGTGCAACTAATCACCCTAGCACAACTTGTTAATCTATCTACCAGAACAGCAAACAATTTAGCAATATACACAATACTAGTGATTTTTTCTTAAAAAAAAAAAAAAAAAAAAATCACTCAAAATTACAGATATTAGTTGTCCTTTAAGAGAGTAGTGGGAAATTACTGCTGGGTCAGTCTAACTTCAGTAAAATCATGAGGCAATGATCAAGGGAGGAATTCAGGATCATTTAGATAGAAATGGAATTGTGAAGGATATGCAGCATGGTTTTATAAAGGGAAAATCATGTTTAAGAAATCTGGTTAGCTATTTGATAGGGTCACTCATCAGCTGAATTTAGGGAATAGTTTTTGACACTGTTTATTTAAATTTCAGCAAAGCATTTGACTCAGTACCACATGAGTGGTTACTTTATAAGTTGGAACACATGGAAAGTTGTGTTGTTGGAATCACAGGTAAAATCCTTAAATGGATAGCAGGATGGCTTCTGGGCAGGAGGCAGAGGGTTGTGATATATGGTTATTCCTCAGATTGGGGTTACTGTAAGAAAGTAGGGGGTTAGAGGGGTAAGAAGTGGGGTTACTGTAAGAATGGGCTTAGAGGGGGAACAGGTATCCTGTATGTTATCAGACACTCAGCCTAAAATACTGATGGATCCAATATCTCTCTATTACAGAAGATTTAGGAGAAGTGCGGTTGGCCTGGCTCCATAAAATCCACTCATGCACACCTTCTCAATGGTAAGCCCTGTTATGTCACTTAAGTGGCAACGAACGTGTAGAGTGGTTCTCTCAAGACGCTGGTCAGCACGAAGAGGAAAACACCAAACCCTCCAGCATACGACAGCACTACAAAACAAATGACCCTCAGTCCCGAGCAGCTTTCACTCCCCCTCTTACGGCAGCGAGAGGATCAGAATGGAAGCAGAGGGTGCTAAGAATCTCTGGGTACGATCAGGCTGCCATGCACGGAAACTGAACTTTGCCTGTTATAACGTAAGATCACTCATCAGGGAAGACAGGATATTAGAGCTGGAAAAGGAATTAGAAAATGTGAATTGGAATATCATCGGTTTGGCTGAAACAAGAAGAAGAAATGAATCACTTATAAGTTTATCAAGTGGAAATCTGCTGTACACCAATGGAAACAGGGAAAGGAGTGAAGGTGGAGTTGGGTTTCTGGTCCATAAAGATTTAAAAAACAACATTTTGGAATTCAAAAGTACATCACCAAGGGTGTAAAGACTAATACTCAAGATTTCTAAGAGGTACAAGCTAAAGGTTATAATGATTTATGCACCAACATTGAGCCATGATGATGAAGAGGTTCAAGAAATGTACACCGAAATTGAGTCTCCTAGATGAGCAGAAAACCCACTACACTATTATTATGGGGGACTTCAATGCTAAGGTTGGAAAAAGACAAAACAGCGCAGAAAGGGGAACTATAGGATATTTTGGAATTGGTGAAAGAAATGAAAGAGGTGAAAGACTTGTGGAATTTCCAGAATCTCAAGAATTGTCAGTAATGAACACTTTTTTCAAGAAAAGAGTGAACAGAAAATGGACATGGAAGAGACCAAATGGATTAACAACTAATGAAATCGACTTCAACCTCACAAACAGAAGATATATTGTGAATGATGTTACCATCCTGAATAAAATAAATGTTGGAAGTGATCACAGAATGATAAGATGTACACTTGATATAGATGTAGGAAAGGAAAGGAAAAAACTGACTCGAGTAAATAATACAAAGGTCTTTGAGATAACAGAAGAGGAGAAAAAGCAGCATGTACTGGAACTTAACAAGTTTGAGCTTCTGCAGACTGCTCAGGACCAAGATATCTATGAGGAATATTACAACTTTCTGAAAGTGATAAAGCCCAAGAAACCTATAGGGAAAAAGAAATCCAAAGAAGAAAAAATTAGTCAAGAAACACTTGATATGATGAACCGAAGGCAAAAAATGAAGAGCAAGATAAATACTAACAAGAAAAAAATTGAGTATACTGAGTTATACAAAGCCATTAGAAAGAGACTCAGAGAGGACATAAGAAGATTTAACACAAGAAAAGTAGAACAAGCATTAAAGGAAAACAAAGGATTTAAATCAGCAGCCACGAGCAGTAATATAGAAAGACAAATGATACTGAAACTGAAGAATAGCGATGGTGTACTTATAAACAGCAGAGAAGGCATAATTCAAATAGCAGAAGACTACTAAAGAGAATTATACAAGGAGCAAGGGAATGACGCCAGCAGTGGGGAAGATGGATTGTAAAGTAGCAACACATACGACATATCCGATATTCTTCCTAATGAGGCAGAACATGCATTGAAGAAAATGAAGAATCAGAAAGCCCCGGGGAGAAGATGAAGTTACTGTAGAGTTGTTAAAATTGGGAGGAAGAGACATAACACAAAAACTGGCAAGACTCTTCACAAAGTGCATTAGAAAAGGTGTAACGCCTAAGCAGTGGAATAATGCAATCATAGTTTTGCCGCATAAGAAAGGAGATAAATCAGAAATTGGAAATTATAGACCAATTAGCTTGTTATCCAAACATCTACAAGTTGTTCACAAGGGTCATTACTAACAGATTAGAAAGAATACTTGATGAGAATCAACTGAAAGAGCAAGCTGGTTTTAGGACAGGATTCTCAACTATGGATCACCTTCACGTAATATCACAGCTAATGGAGAAAGCAAATGAATATAAAACACCATTATGCCTGGCATTTGTGGATTATGAAAAGGCATTTGACTCCATACAGCATAAGGCAGTGTTTCGGGCACTGGAAAGACAAGGCATAGATACCCCATATATTATGATTTTGAAGAAAATATATGAGAGTGCTACATCCTTTATTAGACTAGACAAAGACAGTAGCAAATTTAAAATCGAGAAAGGAGTTCAACAAGGAGACACAATATCTCCGAAGCTGTTTACTGCTGCCCTTGAGGAAGCTTTCAGAAGATTAGACTGGTCGCAGAAAGGAGTCAACGTGAACGGAGAGTACCTAAACCATTTACGATTTGCAGATGACATTGTGGTCATAAGCCACGATCCCAAAGAATTAGAGGAAAATCTTAATCAGTTATGCACAGTTAGTAAGGATTTTGGATTAAAGATGAATATGGCTAAAACAAAAGTAATGATGAACAAGTATGCCACAGAAAGGGAAATAATGATTGAAGGAGCAGTAATTGAAAAGGTGGAGTCATATACTTATCTGGGACAAGTTATCAGCTGTAATAATGATAAATGGCTGGAAGTCAAGAGAAGAATAAATTTTGGATGGATAGCATTCAGGAAATATAGTCACATACTGAAGAGCAATATCCCAGTTTGTCTGAAACGTAAAATAATGAACCAATGTATACTCCGCACCATGACTTATGGAAGTGAAACTTTGGCACTCACCAAAAGAATGGAACAGAAGCTGAGAACTACACAGCGAAGAATGGAACAAATTATATTGGGAATCAGACTCTTAGATAAGGAGAGAAACACATGGATTAGGCAGCAAACTCAAGTAAAGGACATTCTTATCAAAACTAAAGAACTAAAATGGTCTTGGGCAGGACACATAGCTCACAGACATGATGACAGATGGACTAAGAAAATAACAGAATGGTACCCAAGAGGGCTAGAAGAAAGCCTGGAAGACAAGGGCAGAGATGGATAGATGAAAGTCATGACTTTGTGGGTAGTAAATGGATGGCCAGGGCTCAAAACAGAAGGAACCGGAAAGTTGCTGGAGAAGCCTTCATCCTGCAGTGGATTGAAAATGGCTTATGATGATGAAGTGGGGTTCCCCAGGGATCAGTATTGAGACCACTGCTGTTTCTGATTTTCTTAAATCACATCAATGAAGGGATAGAGGGCATGATGTCTAAATTTGCAGATAATGTAAAGATTGGTAGAGTAGTTAATGATTGCCACCAAGCAGAGCTACTTCAGAGTGACCTAATTGGACTTCAAGGTGGTTAAAAAAGTGGCAGCTTTGCTTTAATACATCAAGGTTCAAGGTCTTAACACCTGGGGTACAGTAACCCCAAAATAACTTATACACTCCGTGGAGTTGAACTAAAGTCAGTAGTGAAAGAAAAAGACTTGGGAACGGTCAGACAGCGTCTGAGGCTGTAATTTGCCAAATCAAACTGTCAGATATGAAGTTCTCCGAGCATTGTAGACAGGTCGCAAGAAGGGCCCATGATGTCAATAATTTATTAAACAGTTGCTAGTAGAGATAAGGACACCATAATCCCATTATATAAAGCTATTGTTAGACCACACTTGGAATACTGTGTTCAAGTATGAAGACAAACCTAAAAAAGACAAAAAGCATCTTGAAAGGGTCCAAAGATGGGCAACATCCCTCCTGAGATTGGCAAAAGGGCATCGATTTTGATGAAAGACTTTGGATGTGTAAGAAAGACTTTGTATGTGTAGGTTGACAGCTTGGAAACTTTTACTAATGATATCAAGAGTAGGAGACCGGCAGAATTGCTTAACAAGTACAGGTCACTGTTGAAAAAAAAGCCGTGAAATAGGGTTGAATTTGAAAGTGTCTGCAATTCTGCCCAGACACGATAGGAGGGAGTATATGATGAGAACCTTGTCGATCAATTCGGCCCTGGAAAGATTGTGCAAGGCTCAAGGAGTAGAATTTTTTTCAGCCTGGACTGTACTTGTTAACAGGAGAGATTGTTTCTACAGGGATGGGATACACTTAAATAGAAAGGGTGCAAGAATATTTGCTGATGCTATCGAGGCAGTGTTAGGTGGGTCGGAAAATCGCTAGCTTGGGGGGAGACAAAGACAAATAGATTAACAGTAGCCACCAGCAGAGGTGAAAGAGATTCTTGCACTGCTTCTATTGGAATGAGCAGAAGCCTGAAAAACAAGATGCAGGATATTTCAGAGACTGCTGGGAGTCATTGCGGTACAAGTAAACACATGGGTTGTGTTAGGGTAGCTAAGAATAGAAATAGGTGCATGAACCTATATACTTGTGTGTACACCAATGCTAGGAGTTTAGTAAATAAACTTGATGAATTTGATGTATTGCTCAAAACATCAAAGGTAGATATTGTTGGGATATCAGAGACGTGGTGTCACACAGATATAAGGAATGCAGAACTGGAATTTGGGGAGTACAACGTCTACAGAAAGGATAGACTGGATAGGAAGGGAGGAGGGGTTATGCTATTAGTTAAGAAATACATAAAATCCAAGGAAGTGAAGCCAGTGGACATCGCTGGACAGTGCAGTGTCGAGTCAGTTTGGTGTGACATAAGCATTGGGAGATCAAAATTGAGAGTAGGAGTGTGCTATAGGCCTAATGATTCTGATGAGTACAATAAGAAACGGTACAGGGAAATAGAGTGGGCCAGTAAATCAGAGAGTCTTATAATGGGAGATTTTAATTTCACAGATATTGACTGGAATTTGGGGGCTGGTCACTCACACACTAGCAAGGCTTTTGTGGATTTATTGGATGATTGTTTTCTACATCAGCATGTTCGGGAGGCAACAGAGGGAGGAATACTCTTGATTTGATTATCAGCAGTGATTCTTCATGCATTAAGAATCTGGAGATAAATGAACCACTAGGTGGCAGTGATCACAGTGTGCTGAAGTGGGATTTACTCAAAGAGGTAACTACCATAAGGGGTAAAGGGAAGGGTTATTGCTTTCGTAAAGGCGACTATGATGGACTGAGACAGTATTTAAATTCTATACAGTGGGACCAACTGATGATATTACCAACAGCAAATGCAAAATGGGAAGCATTCAAAGAACTTATCTTGGAAGCTATTAGGCTTTACATACCAACTAAGAAATATTGTTCAAGGTTTAGGCCTAAATGGATGTCAGATGAACTGATGAGGCATATGGCAGAGAAGAAACATGCATGGGATACATACAAATTAACACATGACACAGAAGCCTATGATAGATACAAGTTGATCTGTAACCAAGTTACAAAGGAGGTTAGGCAGGCGAAGGCAGATTACAAGAAATCTTTGGCAAGGGATGCAAAGAAAAACAGCAAAGAGTTCTTTACTTATGTAAACTCTAGAAGGAAGGGGATGAATCAGATTGGTCCACTTGATATCGATGGGTCAACTGTTGATGATCCTGCTCAGGTAGCTAACAAACTAAATGAATATTTTGCATCGACATTCACACATGAGGAGTTATTCAGCGAGGGGAATGCCAGAGGTGTATTCAACTCTAGCAGTAAGCTACAGAATCTTGAAATAACTGGGAGTAAAGTGGAGGAGAAACTGTTGAAGATAAACACAAGAAAGGCACCCGGGGTGGATGGGATCTATCCAGTTATATTAAAGGAGGCAGCAGAGGAAGTAAGCAAACCCTTAGCCATAATTATGAGAGCTTCCTGGACTCAGGGGAGGTACCTACAAACTGGAAATGTGCAAATGTGACCCCAATTCACAAAGGAGGATCAAAGGCTGACACAAGTAATTATAGACCTGTGAGCTTAACTTCTGTTCCAGGAAAATTAATGGAGGCACTGGTTAAAGAAGCACTGCAGGATCATTTAGACAAGACTTCAGTTATATCTCAGACACAGCATGGTTTTGTTCAGGGGAAGTCTTGCCTGACCAACTTGATTGGATACTATGATGAAGTCACAAAGGAACTGGATGCAGGGAATAACTTTGATATTATATACTTGGATCTTAGAAAGGCTTTTGATACTGTTGCACATGGAAGACTGCTGCACAAATTGGAGCAGTGTGACATTGGAGGCAAATTGCTGCTATGGATAAAGGGGTGGTTGAGGGGGAGAAGACAGAGAGTGGTAATCAATGGACACTGCTCATCGTGGACTAATGTTATTAGTGGAGTCCCTCAGGGTTCAGTGTTGGGTCCATTATTGTTTTCTGTATTCATAAATGATATTGATGATGGTATATCAAGCTTAATGTCCAAGTTTGCAGATGATACAAAGGTTGGCAGGGTTGTCAAGGACACTACTGACACTATGCTGCTGCAACAGGATCTGGAAAGGTTGAGCAGATGGGCTGAGAGGTGGCAAATGAAGTTTAACATTGACAAATGTAAAGTACTACACATGGGAAACAGCAACCCCAGAGCAACGTATCAACTCTGTGGTACTACACTGACAGTGGTAGAGAATGAAAGGGACTTGGGGGTGGTTGTGCAGGCAGATATGAAGTTCTCTGAGCAGTGCAGACGGGCTGCAAGAGTAGCTCATGGAGTATTGTCAATGATATACAGGAATTTTTCCAGTAGGGATAAGGAGGTGATTATTCCATTGTATAAAGCAATGGTCAGGCCACACCTAGAGTACTGTATACAGGTCTGGAGGCCTCATTTCAAGAAGGATGTAGAGCTGCTGGAAAGAGTACAGAGAAGGGCAACAAGATTAGTGAATGGAACAAATAGGTGCTCTTACGAAGAAAGGCTTAAGTTTTGCAAATTACAGTGTCTGGAGACTAGGCACCGGCGAGGTGATCTGATAGAGGTGTATAAAGCCTTGAATGGTTTAAGCATGCTCAATGCTGATGGGATTCTTCCTCTCGCTCAGAAAAATCACCTGAGAGGGCATAAATTCAAATTGAGGAAAGACAGATGTAGGATAGACGTGCGGAAATTTGCCTTTAGCCAGCGGGTGGTTGGTTGGTGGAACAGACTTCCATCCCTTGTCATGAAAGTTGATAGCCTAAATAAGTTTAAAGCTCAGCTGGACAGGTATTTTGAACGAACAGAGGGGTGAAGTGGAAGTGGGTTTTTTTTTTTTTTTTTTTTTGGCTGATGCTGCATAAGCTTGCTTTCTTGCATCAAATGCCTCTACTAATGCTGATGCTAATAGTGGCCTGTCTGTTTGCTTGCACAATTCTAGCCATCCTCCTCTGACCTCTCTCATCAACAAGCGATTTTCTTCCACAGGAGTGCCGCTGAGAGGATGTTTTCTGCTTGTTGCACCATTCTCGATATACCCTTGAAACTGTGGTGTATGAAAAGTTCAGGAGAACTGCTGTTTCAGAGATGCATTGTTCAGCATGTCTTTCACCTACTACTACCATGCCACATTCGAAGTCCGTTAGATCACGCCTTTTCCCCATTCTTGCTACGGTTTGTACGCTTAACCAGTGGTGAGCTATAGTGGGCTCACGAGAGCCCATTGTTTTTTTTTTGAAAATTTGCAAGTCCATTGTTGAGACGATCATTTATTTTACAAATGAAATCCTGAATGCAATTATTGAGTATCCAGAGCTGGAACTACGGTGGGGTGAGCGTGACCCCATTCCCAGCATTTTAATGGCACAATCGATCGGTTATGTATTTTAAAATTACAGGCGAACCTCTGTTTAACGAACTTCTTTATAGCGAATTTTTTTGATTCCCCTTGGTAATTACATTTAAAATACTTTCCGTTGAACAAAGAAAATTTCCATGTAACGAATGGGTTAGGAGAGAACTTTGTATGCATTGTTCTCACCTCTGGCCTTGAGGCCATTTAGGTAATTAGAAAGTGCAAATTAAGGGTGAGAGGGATTACCGTTTCACAATGTTAGAGGTGTCAGTAAAACCTATGCAGTCACATACCGAGAAGTCACACTATTCAAAATTCTTTTCATAGCCAGTCAGGGAATTAAGAAGATTCTCGACACGGATTATAGCCTCTGGTCAACCTGTGTTGTGGTTCTCCTTTACTCTGCCAAACGGGCATATGTTTTTTGGAGAAATGAGTGATCCATGCCATCCAGTAAATTTCTCCTGTCTATGTTTACATGGTCACAGTAGCTGAATATTAGCATTAGTAGATGCACATGATGCAAGAAAGCAAGGTCATGCAGCATCAGCCAAAAAAAAAAAAAAAAAAAACTTCCACTTCATCCGTGTGATTCCGACTTTTTGCACTGTATTCAAAGAACTAGTGAGTGTAGCAATGTGGGAGGTGGGGTTGAGGCAACTAAGATATTGTATAAACTTTACGAAGATGAAATGTTGGCAAATTCTGAAACTTTGTCGAGCCTTTCACAGTTTAATGAGGCAAGAAAGCAAACTTATGCAGCATCAGCCAAAAAAAAAAAAACACTTCCACTTCACCCCTCCGTTCATTTGAAATACCTGTCCAGCTATCAACTTCCACGACAAGGGATGGAAGTCTACCAACCAACCAACTACCCACTGACTAAAGGTAAATTTCCGCAGGTCTATCCTACATCTGTCTTTCCTCAATTTGAATTTATGCCCTCTCAAGTGATTATTCTGAGCAAGAGGAAGAATCCCATCAGCACTGAGCATGCTCAAACCATTCAAGGCTTTATACACCTCTATCAGATCACCTCGCTGGTGCCTAGTCTCCAGACACTGTAATTTGCAAAACTTAAGCCTTTCTTCGTAAGAGCACCCCTTTGTTCCATTCACTAATCTTGTTGCCCTTCTCTGTACTCGTTCCAGCAGCTCTACATCCTTCTTGAAATGAGGCCTCCAGACCTGTATACAGTACTCTAGGTGTGGCCTGACCATTGCCTTGTACAATGGAATAATCACCTCCTTATCCCTGCTGGAAAAATTCCTGTATATCATTGACAATACTCCATGAGCTACTCTTGCAGCCCGTCTGTACTGCTCAGAGAACTTCATATCTGCCTGCACAACCACCCCCAAGTCCCTTTCATTCTCTACCACTGTCAGTGTAGTACCACAGAGTTGATACATTGCTCTGGGGTTGCTGTTTCCCATGTGTAGTACTTTACATTTGTCAATGTTAAACTTCATTTGCCACCTCTCAGCCCATCTGCTCAACCTTTCCAGATCCTGTTGCAGCAGTGTAGTGTCAGTAGTGTCCTTGACAACCCTGCCAACCTTTGTATCATCTGCAAACTTGGACATTAAGCTTGATATACCATCATCAATATCATTTATAAATACAGAAAACAATAATGGACCCAACACTGAGCCCTGAGGGACTCCACTAATAACATTAGTCCACGATGAGCAGTGTCCATTGATTACCACTCTCTGTCTTCTCCCACTCAACCACCCCTTTATCCATAGCAGCAATTTGCCTCCAATGTCACACTGCTCCAATTTGTATAGCAGTCTTCCATGTGCAACAGTATCAAAAGCCTTTCTAAGATCCAAGTATATAATATCAAAGTTATTCCCTGCATCCAGTTCTTTTGTGACTGCATCATAGTATTCAATCAAGTTGGTCAGGCAAGACTTCCCCTTAACAAAACCATGCTGTGTCTGAGCTATAACTGAAGTCTTGTCTAAATGATCCTGCAGTGCTTCTTTAACCAGTGCCTCCATTAATTTTCCTGGAACAGAAGTTAAGCTCACAGGTCTATAGTTACTTGTGTCAGCCTTTGATCCTCCTTTGTGAATTGGGGTCACATTTGCACATTTCCAGTCTATGGGTACCTCCCCTGAGTCCAAGGAAGCTCTCATAATTATGGCTAAGGGTTTGCTTACTTCCTTTGCTGCCTCCTTTAATATAACTGGATAGATCCCATCCACCCCGGGTGCCTTTCTTGTGTTTATCTTCAACAGTTTCTCCTCCACTTTACTCCCAGTTATTTCAAGATTCTGTAGCTTACTGCTAGAGTTGAATACACCTCTGGCATTCCCCTTGCTGAAAACCTCCCAATGTGTGAATGTCGATGCAAAATATTCATTTAGTTTGTTAGCTACCTGAGCAGGATCATCAACAGTTGACCCATCAATATCAAGTGGACCAATCTGATTCATCCCCTTCCTTCTAGAGTTTACACAAGTAAAGAACTCTTTGCTGTTTTTCTTTGCATCCCTTGCCAAGGATTTCTCGTAATCTGCCTTCGCCTGCCTAACCTCCTTTGTAACTTGGTTGCATATCAACTTGTATCTATCATAGGCTTCTGTGTCATGTGTTAATTTGTAAGTATCCCATGCATTTTTCTTCTCTGCCATATGCCTCATTAGTTCATCTGACATCCATTTTGGCCTAAACCTTGAACAATATTTCTTAGTTGGTATGTAAAGCCTAGTAGCTTCCAAGATACGTTCTTGGAATGCTTCCCATTTTGAATTTGCTGTTGGTAACATCATCAGTTGGTCCCACTGTATAGAATTTAAATACTGTCTCAGTCCATCGTAGTCGCCTTGACGGAAGCAATAACCCTTCCCTTTACCCCTAATGGTAGTTACCTCTTTCAGTAAATCCCACTTCAGCACACTGTGATCACTGCCACCTAGTGGTTCATTTATCTGCAGATTCTTAATGCATGAAGAATCACTGCTGATAATCAAATCAAGAGTATTACTCCCTCTAGTTGCCTCCTGAACATGCTGATGTAGAAAACAATCATCCAATAAATCCACAAAAGCCCTGCTAGTGTGTGAGTAACCAGCCCCCAAATTCCAGTCAATATCTGGGAAATTAAAATCTCCCATTATAAGACTCTCTGATTTACTAGCCCACTCTATTTCCCTGTACAGTTCCTTATTATACTCATCAGAGTCATTAGGCCTATAGCACACTCCTACTCTCAATTTTGATCTCCCAATGCTTATGTCACACCAAACTGACTCAACACTGCACTGTCCAGCGATGTCGACTGGCTTCACTTCCTTGGTTTTTATGTGTTTCTTAACTAATAGCATAACCCCTCCCCCTTCCTATCCTGTCTATCCTTTCTGTAGACGTTGTACTCCCCAAATTGCAGTTCTGCATCCCTTATATCTGTGTGACACCACGTCTCTGATATCCCAACAATATCTGCCTTTGATGTTTTGAGCAATACCTCAAATTCATCAAATTTATTTACTAAACTCCTAGCATTGGTGTACACGCAAGTATATAGGTACATGCACCTATTTCTATTCTTAGCTACCCTAACACAACCCATGTGTTTATTTGTACCGCAATGGCTCCCAGCAGTCTCTGAAATACCATGCATCTTGTTTTTCAGGCTTCTGCTCATTCTAATAGAAGCAGTGCAAGAATCTCTTTCACCTCTGCCAGTGGCTACTGTCAATCTATTGGTCTTTGTCTCCCCCCAAGCTAGCAGTTTTCCGACCCACCTAACACTGCCTCGATAGCATCAGCAAATATTCTTGCACCCTTTCTATTTAAGTGTATCCCATCCCTGTAGAAGCAATCTCTCCTGTTAACAAGTACAGTCCAGGCTGAAAAAAAATTCTACCCCTTGAGCCTTGCACAATCTTTCCAGGGCCGAATTGATCGACAAGGCTCTCATCATATACTCCCTCCTATCGTGTCTGGGCAGAATTGCAGACACTTTCAAATTCAACCCTAATTCTTGGCTTTTGTTCAACAGTGACCTGTACTTGTTAAGTAATTCTGCCAGTCTCCTACTCTTAATATTATTAGTGCCAATGTGTACAACTATATCACCTTTTGTGCCCTTAAAAGATGATATTCGCTCTACAACGTCATCAACCTTTGCCCCTGGCAGACATACCCTGGTCCTGTTCCACCTATCTTTTTTACAAAGCATGTTCCCGTTTCCCTGACAATAGAGTCACCAACAACTACTAGTTCCTTCGGGACCAGCGCATTCTGCCTTGGGGGTTGTCTCTGTGTCACGCGATGCCCAAGTGCAAGCTCTGGCGTTGATGTGGGCAGCTGAGAGCTTGATGGGCCCCTCAATTTAGTTTCTTCGAGGGCATCCACCCTGTCCTTCAAGCTCTCATATAGGCCCACAAGAACGCCGAGTTGTTGCCTAATATCGATACACTCCTTGCATCGCGCACACACAAAGACATCCCCCTTGGCAGTATCATGTCCCGTACCCGATTGCTCTGCAAACATCAAGCAAACAGTGCATTTTATAAGGCTGTGAGTCAGACGACAACTGCCCCCCTCAGATCTGCTCTGAGCCACAGCGCTTCCATTAGCTTGAGCCTTTTGCTTTGCTGCTCTGGTCTGAGTCAGGATTCTATTAATTTATTAATTAATTATAATTAATTATGGTATGTTATTAATTATATTACGTTTGTAATCTAAGTCGGTATATGTATTTATTTAAATGTACAATTTAACTGCTAACGAAGTTCGACTAACGCTATCTGGTACGGCATACAACTATCGTATCACAATGGCGGGAAAATTACGAACGCTAGCGGAGCTGAAACACGTGGAAACCTTTACCGATACTTTTATGCAATTACAAGGCCGAGTAAAGAATAAATACACCAAGTTAATCAGAAAATCACAAAATAATGTTATACTACTAAATTTAAATCAAAAGTTTTAGAAAACCAATACTTTCAAATCAATAAATATGAAAAATCCACTTAGCGGCTTGGAACACGACCGTCTCTAGTAGCCTCGTCAGCAGACTCGATATCATTGATAAGACACCATGAGCTACTTGTGCAACCCATCTGCACTGCTCAGAGAACTTCATATCTGCATGCACAATTATCCCCAGGTCATTTTCATTCTCTACCACTGTCAGTGTAGTACCACACAGTTGATACGTTGCTCTGGGGTTGCTGTTTCCCATGTGTAGTACTTTACATTTGTCAATGTTAAACTTCATTTGCCACCTCTCAGCCCATCTGCTCAACATTTCCAGATCCTGTTGCAGCAGCATGGTGTCAGTAGTGTCCTTGACAACCCTGCCAAACTTTGTATTGTCTGCAAACTTGGACATTAAGCTTGATATACTATCATCAATATCATTTATAAATACAGAAAACAATAATGGACCCAACACTGAACCCTGAGGGACTCCACTAATAACATTAGTCCACGATGAGCCGTGTCCTTTGATTACCACTCTCTTGTCTTCTACCCCCTCAACCACCCCTTTATCCATAGCAGCAATTTGCCTCCAATGCCACACTGCTCCAATTTGTGCAGCAGTCTTCCATGTGCAACAGTATCAAAAGCCTTTCTAAGATCCAAGTATATAATATCAAAGTTATTCCCTGCATCCAGTTCTTTTGTGACTGCATCATAGTATCTAATCAAATTGGTCAGGCAAGACTTCCCCCTTAACAAAACCATGCTTTGTCCGAGCTATAACTGAAGTCTTGTCTAGATGATCCTGCAGTGCTTCTTTAACCAGTGCCACCATTAATTTTCCTGGAACAGAAGTTAGACTCACAGGTCTATAATTACTTGTGTCAGCCTTTGATCCTCCTTTGTGAATTGGGGTCACATTTGCACATCTCCAGTCTATGGGTACCTCCCCTGAGTCCAAGGAAGCTCTCAATAATTATGGCTAAGAGTTTGCTTACTTCCTTTGCTGCCTCCTTTAATATAACTGGATAGCTCCCATCCACCCCAGGTGCCTTTCTTGTGTTTATCTTCAACAATTTCTCCTCCACTTTACTTTCAGTTATTACAAGATTCTCTAGCTTACTGCCAGAGTTGAATACACCTCTGGCATTCCCCTCGCTGAATAACTCCTCATGTGTGGATGTCGATGCAAAATATTCATTTAGTTTGTTAGCTACCTGAGCAGGATCATCAACAGTTGACCCATCGAGTGGTCAGGAGTGGGAGTGCAGTAGCACACGCTCTTCGAGTAGACTGGGGTTCAAGTCCCTGACTGCTGAATACGGTCGATCTGCCAACCCGCACTGGACCAGCGTGGCAGATTATGGCCCATTTCTCTCAGCATGAATTGTTGAGGAGGCTTCCATCCTGCAGTGAGTTGATAATGGCTGCACTTTTACTTTTTTTTTTTTTTTTACAGATCAACTTGTATCTATCATAGGCTTCTGTGTCACATGTTAATTTAGATGTATCCCATGCATTTTTATTCTCTGTCATATGTCTCATTGGTTCATCGGACATCATATAATGGCATAAAGACAATAATTTAAAAAAAAAAAAAAAAAAACTGTATTGCCAATCTCCAAAAAACTAGCGCGAATTAAAGATGATTGCTAATGAACTTGATGTGGAAACTATAAAGATCGGTCGTGCGTTTGGGCCATGATGAGCAGCTTGTAGCTTGCAGATGGCAATTGTGGGTTGGAGGAATTATCCCGCTTTGTGCAAACATTTTGAATCAGAAGTAAAATATTCAGGATTATTAAATCGACTTTTAAATTTGGAATTTCTTAACCATTTAGTACTAATGATCGACATCCTGCAGGAGCTCTCTTAACTTTCAGAAGAAGCTTTACAGAATCACAATGGTAAAAACATATAAATTAATTATTCAAACTATCAATGCTAATTTGAAGGAAATTATGAAACTAAATTTGAGAGCATGTTGAAGTGGAAAGAATTTGAAAGAATCAAAATCGAAAGTAAAAAAATTACCTCGTGACAAGTTATTAAATGCATTGTTTTATCCTTAAAGGAAAAGTTATTAATGCAACAGGGTGATTTCAAATTAAATAAAGACAATAATGATACCATTGAAAGAAATTTTAAATATATGCTACCCGAAATCCTGGAATGTGAAAGAACTTTTGTCTCGGTGGCAAGACGGTGAAAACCGAATAAGAAATTTAAGTTTTCTGATAAAATATGAAATAAAAATTAATGATTTTAGAGATTTTGTCGAAGACAGTTTATCTTTAAAATCAAGTAAAATTCCCTTTTCAATTAAGACAGCCAGAAAATATCTTTGAAACCACTGCAATCAGCAGTGCTGAAGCAGTGAGTTCAGCTTTCAGCGTAATGAATAATATTGTGACAATTATACACATTACAGATTATGAAGACCATACACCTAAATGGAAAACCATTGCTCCAATTTGATCCGGATCATTGCGTCAAATCATTGCTCGGCTATTGAGCAAAGCAGAAGATCGACAACAAATATTAATAAAGAAACAAATTCGATATGGCAATTTTTAGAATAAATTTTTCTTGAATATTTGCGAAATAATTTTTTTTCATGTAATCTGTGATTTTTTGTTTACTTTTTCTAGAAAGTTTGTTTTTTTATGTAATATTTGTTTTTATATTGTGGAATGTTTTGTGATAGTTTTTATGTTATTTGTGATATGGGAAATATTTCATGTTATTTTTTATTTGCAATATTAAAATTGTATCATGAAAAAAAATGTATCCATTATATTTCCCTAGTTGTTAAAAAAAAGAATGAATAAAAAAGTTGCACGTGTGCTCGGCACACGCGATAGATGGTTTATGTGAAACATCCTTCGCGTTTCTTTTTAGGTATTTTGATTTGTATGTATCGATTACGAAATAAGAACTTTTTTATTGTAAATATTTTATTTATCATTCACAGATTTTCATAATCTCTGGAAGACAAGATACAATGGATTTATGATATCTAAAGTAAGAGATGTATACTTGCGAGTGCAAAGTATCTAAATATCTCTGTAAAACAGCACCGACTGATATACCGATCTTGTAGTTGAAGTGACATATGCAGCTGTTGGGGAACCTAACAATGGAATGTAATGAAAATGCGATACGAAAAAAGAAATTGTTGACAAATATTTGCATTGTTCCAATCATACTGCAGTAGTAACTTTAGGAAGTATGATTGTGACGTCACACTATTCAAAAATTCTAAAAAAGTTAGAACTCCAGAGACTGTCATATCCAGTATCATTGCATAAGGCAAGGCATGACATTAAGGTTTTTAAGTTTTTTTTTTTTTTTTTAAATAGACCTAGGAACGTTTTACACATTGACTTATGTGCATGGTTAAGGGAGAAATAATCCGCATCTATCCCCCCCCCCAAAATCCGCTCCTGACTCAAGATATCATACCGGTCACGAAAAATTAGTCACCCGCTCTAATCACACTACTGTTAGTGCAAGCATGAGAAGTGTCTATAGTGGAAGCAGCGGATGACATCACTTCCATGACCGATCAAATTTACTCAGTAGAAAGTCTGAAAAACTGCTAGCCCATTGTTAAAATATTCACAGCTCACCACTGCGCTTAACTGATACTAAAAAGGTTGTTCTGTTGCATTTATATCCACAACTGTGGTCATGTGACTTGCAACGTTGTGGGACAAATCATTTGTGTGCACAGCAGGGGTGTACCTAATAAAGTGGCAACACAGTGTAGGTAGAATAGATTTGCAGAAGTTTGACTTTAGCCAGCAACTGGTTGACTGCTGGAACAAACTTCCATCAGTTGTTCTGGAAGTTGACATTTTAAATAAATTCAAGAATGAAATAGAAAAACGTTTGGAGGGAATAACAGGTGAAATGGGAAGTGTTGTTTCTTTTTCTTTTTGCTGATGCTGTATAAGCCTGCTTTTTTTTTTTTTTGCATCATATGCCATTACTAATGCTAAGTTAAAGCTGCTGGTGCAGGGCAGAAAAGCTGGATAACAGACTAACAGATTAACAATAGTCACAGGCATAGGTGAATATGATTCTTGCACTGCTTCTGTTCAAACATGCAGCAGCCAAGAAAACAAGGTGTTAAAGATCAAGACCTGCTGTAGACCCCTCATGGAACAAGTAAATACATGAGCTGTGTTAGGATTACTAAGAGTAAAAACAGTTGCATTTTATACTTGCACTACACTAAAGCTAGGAGCATAGTAAATAAAGTTGATGAATTTGAAATAATAGCCAAGTCATCAAATGCAGACATTATGAGGTTAACAGAGACATGATATCACTCATATAAGGGACTGTGAGTTTGAATATGGGGTGTACTGTGCACGAAAAGGACAGTGGGGGGGGGGTTATGCTATTGGTTAAAAAGCACTTAGAATTGAAAGCAGTGCATCTAACTGACATGGGTGGTCCATGCAATATTGAGTTGGTTTGGTGTGATGATGGCACTGGGGAAGAAAAAAATTAAAATAGAAGAGTTATAAACCAAACAACTGTGATAAGCATCACAAACAACTATACAGACAAACTGAGTGGGCCAGTAAATCAAAATGTCTAATAATGAGGATTTTAACATTCCAGATATTGACTGGAACTTGTGGGTTGGTCACATATACAGTAGATAAGACTTTTGGATTTATTGGACAACTGTTTTCTACATCAGAATGTTAGACAACATGAGAAATCAATACTGTGACCTGATTATCAGCAGAGATTCTTCATGCATTAAGAATCTTCAGGTAAAAGACCCACTGGGTGGCAGTGATCACAGAGTACTAATGTGGGATTTAGGCATAACTACTGTAAAGAGTAAAAGGAAGGGCTTTTGCTTTCATAAAGGTGACTATAGTGGTCTCAGACACTTTAAATTCTATACAGTGGAACCAACTGATGATACCAACAGCAAATTCTAAATGGAAAGCATTCATGGAATTAATCATAGAAACTACAAGACTTTTTATAGCAACTAAGAAATACTGTTCAAGGCTTAGACCTAAATGGATATCAAATAAACTGCAAAATGCACAAAGTCGGACACCTACAAGATCTGATTTAAGGCACTGGGTGGTTTGAATAAGCTAAATGTCAATGGCATTAATCTAGTTCAGATATAATAAATATAAGGGAGCACAAATTTAAACCGAGGATGAATGCAGGATAGATGTATGGCAGTGGGCAGCAGGTTGAATATATCTAAGGAAGAATTAAACAAATTATTAAAGGAATGGGCAGGGAAGGTTTTTTTTGGTTTTTTCTTTGCTATGTAAGCTTGCAATCAGTTAAAAAAAAAAAAAAAAAAAAAAAAAATCACTTCCCTTAATCACTTGCCAATACTAATTCTTCCTCAATTGCAATGTACGTAAAGGAGGACATCTTCCAGATAACCCTGTTTCATCCACAATGAACACTTCATTAGCACTGTATCCCCAACCTCTGTGTCAGTAATTTCTGAAAACAAGTTGGGGGTATGGCTGCTTCTAAATCTGGATTAGCAACTCGTTCAGTTTTATATTAAGCAGTTCTGCATGGATTGTTTATCTTCTTTGAAACCACTCTCAACTTGCATTAAAAGGATCGAAATCATTACCCTCACCATTACCTTTTCCCATTCATGTTTCAGATTCTCATAGATTTCTTTTAATTTCTCTTGATTCATTGCAAGATTAAATAGAATCTGATATATACATTTTTCATCAATCCACATTTTCAAAACTCCTTCCATTTCTTCCATTATCTACTACACACACAAGTGGAAGAGATTCACTGCCTGCTCAAACTCATTTTCATAATTTGCTCTTTATCCCTCACTGTCATACTTATTATATAAAAAAGAATAAGATAAAATAAAAATTTACCATTGAGCACGTTAAACCTAACTCAGTCAACAGACACTCTGCCTTTACCATTCTCAATTCTTATTTTCATTTTTAACTACACAGTAAACAACACTACTACAAAAACACTTCTAATAGTTACTGTTACACTACAACTATAAGAACATCTACATGCAGGACAATGCCAAAATGGTACCAAACGTGAACAGAAACCAGAGGTTTCAGACTTATTAGGACCATTAACTTCTTTTCTCTTAAATTTTATGTTTTTGCTCCAGTATTACCACAGAGATCAAAGGAGATACAATTATTCGTTTACAAGAATGTTACACTGCACTAAGCACAAAAAACTGCATATAACTGCAGATACATCTACACATACTGGACAAATAGTATCATTATGGAATATATATATATATCAGCAGATGTACAGTAATCAAATATTAATTTAGCTGTTTTTGCTTCAATTACCATAATATTCACTTATTTTTATTTATTTATTTTATTTATTTATTTATTTTTTTTTTGTAAGGTACTTTTTTCCTCCTGAACTACAGCATATATATCACAGATCAGCCCATTTTATATTCTTGGAAATCCACATAACACAAGGCCTGAGAATAGTTACACAACCAGAGGTTCCACTGGATCATTATCAAGTTATGATCCAGGGCTGTTACTGGTTTTATGGTACATCAGCATCTTAGGCCACATTGTATCAGCTGTTTGCACAAGTGGGTATTTTTGGACCTATTTGCACTTTATGCCAGCTAAAGTATATCACAGATTTGGTTATTAAAATTGTTGCTATCACAACTTCTGCTAAAGATTCAGTGAGCAGCACAAATTTTCATCAATCTGAAACTGAAAATAGTTAGGAAATATCTGAGATTTTACTACAGCTTGACATACATGATTCTGTATGGACTAAAGCCAGAATTTTAATAAAAGTACTTTAGACTAAGGCGCATTTAGGGCTAGAGCCTCAAGCTGCGAACAAATTTAGACTATGTATATAAAGTGCTTAGCATCATAATACACAGCCATTTCTGAATAAACAGAAAATTTTTAAGGTGGCATCGTTTTAGGTTATATCTCATATTGTGAATGCCTTCACAACGAGTTGCCATGATATTGCACCATGATACTGCTTAGTGTTAATAATAAAGTACTAAAAGTACTTTATTATTAACACTAAGCAATTATCGCAATGAATAAATAAAAAGTTGGGGCGAAGTTTATTACTAAAAAATAATGAAAATGCCTGAAACACATTGAAAAAATATATTAAAATTTGTCACATGTTACTGGAAGTTGTGTTAGAAAGGGTGCAAGAATATTTTTCCAGTGTTAGGTGGGTCGGAAAACTGCCAGCTTGGGGGAAACAAACTAATAGACGCACTTTTCTATCTAAAGAAATGTAATAATGGAACAAGCATCATAAGAGTCAACTGCTAGTATTTTTCCATGGGATATATTTTTATGGAAAATAGGTATTATTCCGATTGGTACTAGTTAAGTTAGCCCAAACTGCAGGTAATGCGACATACACTAGAAAAGAACTTGTGTAACGACAGCTAATATATTTTAAAATCAACATTTATTAAAAATATATGTATGCGTCAATTACACAAATGCGCTAAACATTTTAAGATTTTTTGACAACGCGAGATTTATCACAACTTCTGCTAACATTCAATGAGCTGCATGATTCATCTGACAATATATTTATATTTACATAATATACGAAAACAATATGCATGCCGTACTAGCAATAAAAAACTAAGTGATAACAACGTTCAAAAAGGACAAAACCGAACTTACATTACCCGTAGAGTTTTCTAGGAGAATCTAAAACGCAAAATCACGTCATTTGCTGTTTCATTTTCCAAACATCATTTAAATAAGTCTGTTTCTACCAGCTACAGCTGAATCACTCATTGATTTTCCTTCCAGGAGAGATTTGCCAGATAAGAAGCCAATGAAAAACTAAAGGGCAATAGGGGACGCTTCCTTGGTGTTGAATCCATATTGATGAAAAATTTTTCGCATTGTACAATACTGTACTTCAATATTTCAAATACTGTACTCACTTTGCTTCATGGATATATCTTTACGGCTTAACAACTCGCTGATCGAACATATTAGAAATTAGCACTGGCGCGTTAAATCAAATCATTGTAACAAGCCTTACCTTATAACTGTCATAAATATTATTGAGTTTTATTCAAATAATGCCAAAGACCATCACAGATGCCCTTGCGAAAATTAAAACATCTTCTTCTAATTTTGACAACAGATATCTCTTTAAAAAGTCTCAAATTGATACATTATCATAAAAATATTGATAGGGAGGAAGAAGGGCACCGGCCTTTGGCAAATTCCGCATAAGGAGATGGCGTCTTAATTTTTAATTATTAATTGTAGAACAGGGAGACTCAGAGAAGTTATTTTCCCAGGGCCCGTGATAACAATCATTGTCCCACCTTATAATCTCAGTTGATGAAGAGAATTTACCATAAAAGTTCAGCTGAATCCTTAGTAAAAATATCATCAAGATCTTGGTTTCCAACTTACATCTCTAACAATTTGCAGTCAGCTGATCAGTCAAGAAATATACTGAATAGTGCGAGCAGTCCCCCTCACAAATCCCACTCTCTATCTGGAAAAACTAAAGTCTCTCGTGATAATATATTCCCACTGTTTGACCAACCATCATGATCAATACAGTAAATATGACAGTTCTTTTTCCACACCAGTTGAAAAACGACTGGATTCCATTCCCATTCAAAGTGGAGTCGGTGGAACACCATCCATAGATCTCACATCTGTGTCACGCACAAAAGAGGACCAAATACTGGAGAATGCTGCTTTGTCAGGCTCAGCAGTTACAGCACAAGGAAATTAAGACCTGCCTGACCGAAAAATACCATCAGAGACTCAGAAGCCTGCTGAAAGCAACACTGAACGGAGGGAACACAGTTACAGCCATAAACACCTATGCAGTCCCAATGCTAACATACTCCTTCGGGGTCATAGATTGGACTAACACCGAGCTGGAGGGTATCATGAGAAAGACAAGGAAAATGATGACCAAGAGCCGCCAACACCACCAGAAATCTGGCGTAGAGAGAAAGACTGACAATTGCTCAGGAACAAGGAGGAAGAGGCCTGATAGAGCAACAGAAAAAAGCAATAGTTAACCTCAAGTATTACTTCCAGAAACACACAGCAGAACTCCACCAGGCTATAAGGAAGATAGACAAGCAGTATATCCCACTGTACCTTAGTGAGGGTTCCCCCCCCCCAAACCAGGAGGTACAAACGAAGCTAGAAAGATGGGCAGAGAAGGCACTCTATGGCAGACACTACGATGATCTCCATCAAAATCAAATAGATAAAAGTATTTCCAATGCATGGCTCACGAGCAGGACGCTCTTCTCTGAGACTGAAGGATTCATGCTCGCCATCCAAGACCAGGTAATAAACAACAGGAACTATACAAAATACATCGCCAAGGAGCCAGTAGTGTTCGATGACACATATCCACGATGCCACCTGACCTCCGAACCGATCCAACACATCACTGCGGGATGCAAGGTGATCACCCAGACTGAAAACACTCATAGACACGACAGGTAGCCAGGATAATACATCAGAAGCTAGCAAGAAAATACCAGTTGATCGAAGAAAGTGTACCGTACTGCAAGTATGAACCCAGTCAGTACTAGAGACCCCAACCCACAAGCTGTACTGGGACCGCGCCATAATACCGGATAGGACAATCCCGCACAACAGATCGGACGTAACCCTAGTGGACAAGAAAGAAAAGACTACCTATCTGATTGACATAGCGGTACCCAAGACTGGCAACCTGCAGAAAAACCATGGGGAGAAAATCAGGAAGTACGGGAACCTAAGACAGGAGATCAGAGAGACGTATCATATGCAACAAGTAACGATCATCCCGATCATCGTGTCAACCACAGATATGGTGCCAAATACCCTACATAACAGCCTAGTAGCAATAGGTCTCCCAGCGAACACCTACAAGGAACTCCAAAAATTAGCAATCCTGAACACCTGTTGGACAGTCAGATAGCCAGTCAGTAGGATAGTGGGATCCAGACGTGTACAAAGCCGCTAAGTGGATTTTCATATTTATTGATTTGAAATTATTGTTTTTCTAAAACTTTTGATTTAAATTTAGTAGCATAGCATTATTTTTTGATTTTCTGATTACTCTGGTGTATTTATTCTTTACTCGGCCTTGTAATTGCATAAACGTATCGCTAAGGGTATCATATCCACGTGTTACAAGTTTCAGCTCCTCTGAACGAGAAATTTTTTAGCCACATTTAGCCGCTTTATTGACAACTGATACATCAAATTATTTTCTATAAGTAGTTTATAGACCGAGTCAGGATCGTTAGTTTATTCTGAATTGAGACAGCGAGATTTCGAAGTTAATTAATACTTAAGTGTCCGTAGATTTACCGTTCGTAATATGCGCCATTATAATACGATACAACGTTACAGTATATCCCGAACTAGCTAGCGTTAGTATAGTACAGTATAGTATAGTATAGTATATAATATAATATTGTCAATTAATCAGCAAAATCTATTAAATTTGTTAAACTTCTTGTCAATTAAATTTTACTTTTAACTAAATACATATAACGACTTAGGCGTAACATAATTAATTAATACATAACTTGATACGGAAGTTATATAAACGGAACTCGTCAATATTTGATACTGAAAAATATGTATAGCCTTATAACTGTGTTGGGATACAAGTTTAGGGTTATAATTTTGTACTGAAATTGAAATTTTATTGAAATTAAATCGAAATCATTACTCAGACCAGAGCAGCAAAGCTAATGGGAGTGCTGTGGCTCAAGAATTGAGGGGGGCAGTTTCCCTCTGAATCACAGCCTTTTAAAATTCACTCCTTGCATATGTTTGTGGAGCAATCGAGAACGGGACATGATATTGCCATGGGGGATGTAGTAGTAGTAGTAGTAGTAGTAGCGGCATGTGATGCAAGAAAGCAAATGTATGAGCTTAAGCATGATCAGCCAAAAAAAAAAAAAAAAAAAATCACACCATTCCCTCCAAATGCCTGTCCAGTTCCTCCTTAAATTTATTCAACCTATCAACTTCCACAACGACAGATGGAAGTTTTTTCCAGCAATTAACCACCCGCTGGCTAAAGGAAAATTTCCGCACATCTATTCTACATCTGTCTTTTCTTAATTTGAATTTATGCCCCCTTAGGTTCGTAATCTGAACAAGTGGAAGGATCCCATCAGAATTCAGCGTGCTCAACCCATTCAAGGCCTTATATACCTCAATCAGATCACCGCGCAGGTGCCTAGACTCCAGCCGCTGCAATTTGCAGAACTTAAGCCTCTCTTGGTAAGAGGATCCCTTCATTCCCCTCACCAATCTTGTTGCCCTTCTCTGTACACGCTCAAGTAAATCTACATCCTTCCTAAAATGAGGCTTCCAGACCTGTACGCAGTACTCAAGCCGTGGCCTGACCATTGCCTTATACAGAGGGATAATCACCTCCTTTTCCCTGCTAGCAAAATTCCTATATATCATTGACAAAACCCCATGACCTGCCCTGGCAGCCTGTCTGCATTGCTCAGAAAACTTCATATTTGCCTGCACAATTACTCCCAGGTCTTTTTCATTTTCTACCACCTTAAGTGTAGTACCACATAGTTGGTACGTTTCTCTGGGGTTACTTCTACCCATATGTAGTACTTTGCATTTGTCAAGGTTAAACTTCAGTTGCCACTTCTTAGCCCATCTGCCCAAATTATCTAGATCCTGTTGCAGTAGCACACTGCCATTACTATCATTAACAACCCTGCCAACCTTTGTATCATCTGCAAACTTCGACATTAAGCCTGATATACCTTCATCAATATCATTGATAAATATACAAAACAACAGTGGACCCAACACCGAACCCTGTGGGACTCCACTAATAACATTAGTCCAAGAAGAGCAGCACCCATTGATTACCACCCTCTGTCTTCTAGCACTTAACCATCCTTTTATCCATTGTAGCAACTTACCCTCAATACCATTCTGCTCCAATTTGTACAATAGTCTTCCATGCGCAACAGTGTCAAAAGCTTTCCTGAAATCCAAATATATGATATCAAAATTATTTTTCGCATCCAGTTCCTTTGTAACCACATCATAATATCCTGTCAAATTTGTCAGACAAGACTTTCCCTTAACAAACCCATGCTGTGTCTGAATTATTGCTGCAGTCTTGTCTAGATGATCCTGCAATGCATCCTTAACCAGCGACTCCATTATTTTACCCGGAACAGAAGTTAAACTAACTGGTCTGTAGTTACTCGTGTCACCCTTCGATCCCCCTTTGTGAATTGGGGATACATTTGCACATCTCCAGTCCGTGGGAACCTCCCCTGAGTCCAAGGATGCTCTCATAATTATGGCTAAGGGTTTGCTTACATCCTTTGCCGCCTCCTTTAATATAACTGGATAGATCCCATCCACCCCAGGTGCTTTTCTTACGTTTAACTTCAACAATTTCTCTTCCACTTTGCTCTCGGTTATTACAAAATCATTAAGTATCTTGCTACAATTTGATAACCTGCTGCCATTTTCAAACCTTAATAATTCCTCACGTGTGAATGTAGATGCAAAATACTCATTCAGTTTGTTTGCTATCTGAGCAGGATCATCAACAGTTGAACCATCGATGTCAAGTGGACCGATCAGATTCATCCCCTTCCTTTTAGAGTTTATATAAGTAAAGAAATCCTTGCTGTTTATTTTAGCATCTTTTGCCAAGGATTTCTCGTAATCTCCCTTCGCCTGCCGAACCTCCTTTGTGACCTGATTACAGATTAACTTATATCTGCCATATGCTTCAGTGTCGCTTGATAATTTATATGCATCCTATGCATTTTTCTTCTCTGTTACGAGTCTCATTAGTTCATTTGACAACCATTTAGGCCTAAACTTTGAACAATATTTCTTAATAGGTATGAACCTTTTAGTAGCTTCCACGATTAATTCCTTGAATGCTTCCCACTTAGAATTTACTGTTGGTAACATCGTCAGTTGATCCCACTGTACAGAAACTAAAAACTGTCGGAGACAACTGTACTCGCCTTTACGGAAGCAAAAACCCTTTCCTTTACCCCTGACGGTAGTTACCACTTTGAGTAAATCCCACTTCAGTACACTGTGATCACTGCCACCTAGTGGTTCTTTTATCTGCAAATTACCTAGTGGTTCTTTTATCTGCAAATTCCTAATACATGAATGATCACTGCTGATAACCAGATCAAGAGTATTACTTTTTCTGGTTGCCTCTCGAACATGCTGCTGCAGAAAACAATCATCCAATAAATCCACAAAAGTCTGACTAGTGTGTGTGTGCCCAACCCACAAATTCCAGTCAATATCTGGGAAGTTAAAATCCCCCATTATAAGACATTCCGATTTACTAGCCCACTCTATTTCTCTGTACAATTGTTCATTGTACTCATTCAAGTCATTAGGCCCATAACACACTCCTACACTTATTTTTGCTTTCGCAGTGCTTATGTCACACCAAACTGACTCAACAGAGCACTGTTCATCTATATCAACTGGATGCACTTCTTTTGATTTTATGTTTTTCTTTATTAACAGCATAACACCTCCTCCCTTCCTATCCTGTCTATCCTTTCTGTACACATTGTACTCCCCAAATTCCAGTTCGGCATTCCTTATATCTGTGTGACACCACGTCTCTGATATCCCAACAATATCCGCCTTTGATGTCTTGACCAACACTTCAAATTCATCAAATTTATTTACTATACTTCTAGCATTGGTATACATGCAAGTATACATGTACCTATTCTTATTCTTAATTACTCTAACACATCCCATATACCCACCTGTTTCACGATGACTGCCATCCGTCCCTGAAACCCCCAACACCCCTCGCTCCAGGTCGCTACTTATTCTAATAGAAGTTGTGCAAGAATCACCTTCACCTCTGCCTAGGTGTATGCGCGATTCAAGCAGTATAACGAAATCAGGCGACAACTCAGCGTTCTTCTGGGCCTATATGAGGGCTTGAAGGTCAGGATGCATGCCTTCGAAGGGTCTAAAGTGAGTGGCCCATCAAGCGCTCAGCTGCCCACATCAACTCCAGAGCTTGCACTTGTTCATCACGCAACACAGCGGCAACCCCTAAGGCAGAATGCGCTCGTCCTACAGGAACTAGTAGTTGTTAGTAACTCTTTTGTCATGGAAACGTGGAACATCCTTTGTAAAAAGGATAGGTGGAACAGGAGCAGGGTATGTCTGCCAGGGGCAAAGCTTAATGACGTTGTAGAGCGGATATCATCTTTTAAGGGCACAAAAGGTGATAAAGTTGTACACATTGGCACTAATGATATTAAGAGTAGGAGACCGGCGGAATTACTTAACAAGTACAGGTCACTGTTGAAAAAAAGCCGTGAATTAGGGTTGAATTTGAAAGTGTCTGCAATTCTGCCCAGACACGATAGGAGGAAGTATATTATGAGAGCCTTGTCGATCAATTCGGCCCTCGAAAGATTGTGCAAGGCTCAAGGGGTAGAATTTTTTTTAGCCTGGTCTGTACTTGTTAACAGAAGGGACTTTTTCTACAGAATTGGGATACACTTAAATCTAAAGGGTGCAAGAATATTTGCTGATGCTATCGAGGCAGTGTTAGGTGTGTCGGAAAACTGCTTGCTTGAGGGATACAAATACTAATATATTAAGAGTAGCCACTGGCAGAGGTGAAAGTGATTCTTGCACTGCTTCTATTGGAATGAGCAGAAGCCTGGAAAACAAGATGCAGGATATTTCAGAGATTGCTGGGAGTCTTTGCGGTACAAGTAAACACATGGTTTATGTTATGGTAGCTAAGAAAAAGAACAGGAGCATGTATACTTGCGTGTACACCAATGCTGGGAGTTTGGTAAATAAATTTGATGAATTTGAGATATTGCTCAATGAATGAAAGGCGGATATTGTTGGGATATCAGAGACGTGGTTTCACACAGATATAAGGAATGCAGAACTGGAATTTGGGGAGTACAAGGTCTACAGAAACGATAGACAGATAGGAAGGGAGGAGGGGTTATGATATTAGATAAGACACACATAAAATCCAAGGAAGCGAAGTCAGTGGACATCGGTGGACAGTGCAGTGTCGAATCAGTTGGTGGACGTAAACATTGGGAGATCAAAATTGAGAGTACGAGAGTGCTATAGGCCTAATGACTCTGATGATGAATATAATAAGAAATTTTACAGGGAAATAGAGTGGGCCAGTAAATCAGAGAGTCTTATAACGGGGGGATTTTAATTTCCCAAATATTGACTGGAATTTGTGGGTTGGTCACTCACACACTAGCAAGGCTTTTGTGGATATATTGGAAGAATGTTTTCTACATCAGCATGTTCAGTAGGCAACTAGAGGTATTAATACTCTGACTTCATTATAAGTAGTGATTCTTCATGCATTAAGAATCTGCAGATAGAGGAACCTCTAGGTGGCATTGATCACAGTGTGCTGAACTGGGATTTACTCAAAGCGGTAACTACCATTAGGGGTAAAGGGAACGGTTATTGCTTTCGTAAAGGCGACTACGATAGTCTGAGACAGTATTTAAATTCTATACAGTGGGACCATCTGATGATGTTACCAAAAGCAAATTCAAAATGGGAAGCATTCAAAGAACTTATGTGGAAGCTACTAGGCTTTACATACCAACTAAGAAATATTATTCAAGGTTTAGACCTAAATGGATATCAGATGAACTAATGAGACATATGGCAGAGAAGAAAAATGCATGGGATACATATAAATTAACACGTGACACAGAAGCCTATGATAGATATAAATTGATCTGAAACCAAGTTACAAAGGAGGTTAGGCAGGCGATGGCAGATTACTAGCAATCTTTGACAAGGGATGCAAAGAAAAACAGCAAAGAGTTCTTTACTTATGTAAATTCTAGAAGAAAGGGGATGAATCAGATTGGTCCACTTCATATCGATGGGTCAACAGTTGATGATCCTGCTCAGGTAGCTAGCAAACTCAATGAATATTTTGATTCGACATCCACACATGGGGTGTTATTCAGCGAGGGGAATGCCAGAAGTGTATTGAACTCTTGCATTAAGCTAGATAATCTTGTAATAACTGAGAGTAAAGTGGAGGAGAAATTGTTGAAGATAAAAACACAAGAAAGGCACATGAGGTGGATAAGTTCTATCCAG